>NC_044322.1:291375768-292000768 GCF_007399415.2 Gopherus evgoodei | reverse complement strand
AACAAGGTTTCAAAAGCCTCAGATCACGCATCTAAATCCACATATGGGTACTAAATGGCCTGATTTTCACAGGTACTGAGCCCCTTTGTATCCCCCCTCTAACTCCGTAGGAAGCTGTGAAAGCTTAGTACTTCTGAAAATCAGACCCTTCATGTAGGTGTCTAATTATGGAGGTAAGTGTCAAACTTTAGGCACCCAATTAGCCCAACTACTTAAAAAACATTTAGTGCCTGTGAAAGATGCCAGATGACCAGAACTGAACATAGAAATCTTCTGGTTAGCAACATGCATGAGTTAGAAGGACACACGTTTTGTCTCCATGCCTATTCAGTGCTTGGCTTCACTTGCTGCACTGCCAGTGAGAGTGCAAAGGATGTTGATGATGGTCCTGTCTCAGTGTTCTTGGCTGTAGGGTTCACTATATCTTGACCACAAAGGCGCTAAGTGTCATATTCTGGATGCTCATGTGATGTGTAAATTGAATGTCAATTCCCAAATGACAGAACTACCAGTCAGGGGCGGCTCTAGACATTTTGCCACCCCAAGCAGGGTGGCGTGCCACAGGGGACACTCTGCCGGTCGCTGGGAGGATAGCAGGTGGCTCCGGCGCCGTCTGCCGCCCTACCGGTGACCTGAAGAGTGCCCCCCACGGCATGCCACCCCAAGCACACGCTTGGCATGCTGGGGCATGGAGCCACCCCTGCTACCAGTGCAGTAAGTTACTAAACACAACCAGTTTCAGGGGAGTGAAGACAACAGAATCTCAGCAATTATTGAGGTGTTGATTGGGACATGACTTTTATTCCGCTGGGGAAGATAGGGAATTTAAATATAAAGGAAGAGCAAGCAGCATTTTTTGCAGAATCTGCTAAGAATTTTGTCCAGTAAAATTATAAAGAGAGAGGAGTGCCTGATGTTCAAAGGCTAGTACATCTGTGCCCAATACATTGGCGTAATTATTTAAGAATAGTCTTTCCTTGAAAAAACTTTAGTTCTGTGAAGCTGCCAAGGTTTGTGTGCCAAGTAAATGCAGTCTTGTGAACAGACTGCACAGGGAAGTTCTGTGGTCATGCAGAAGGTGTTAGTGCTTTATCATTCTTCACTTCCTTTTTCAACCCGTTCTGGATTTGTTCCTCTGCCTTAACTATCCTGGTTGGGCACTTAGGGTGTAATCCTACTGTCAAGTATAATTCCCAAATCTGAACCTTAGCGTCCAGGATATGGGTACTAGCATAAAGTCCTCTAAGCTTAATTACCAGCTTAGATTCTGTAGCGCTGCCACCAATCAGGAATTTTTAGGGCCTGATACCCTCTGGTCCCCCCAGAACCTTCCCAGGGGACCCAAAGACCCAGATTCCTTGAGTCTCACAACAAAGGGAAATAAACCATTCCCTCCCACCTCTTTACCTCCTCCCAGATCTTTCCTGCCTGGGTACACTAGGAGATACCGTGAATCAATTCCTTGAAACACAACACAGAGAGATCAAGTTTCTCTCTCCTCCTCACCCAGAGGCAATACAAATGTACCTTTCCCTCCTTGCTTCCCACCAATTCCCTGGTATATACAGACTCAATTTCTTTGAGCCTTAATTAGGAGAGAAAAATCAAACAGGTCTTAAAAAGCAAAACTTTTAATAAAAAAGAAAGAAAAAGTAAAAGGTTTATCTCTGCACTTTAAATGGTAAACAGTTACAGGGTCTTTCAACTTATAAACAATAGAAAGAAACTTTCTCCAGCAGAAACACAATTTAAGCTACTTCCAGCAAGTACACATATGCAAATAAGAAAACAAATTAAAAGACTATATCCGCCTTTTTTCTTACTCACAATTCTGAATAGATAAGAGACTGTAGCAGGGAGATTGGCAGAAACCTGGTTGCACCTCTAGTCCCGTCCAGGACCCAGAGAGAACAAAGCCAAACCCCAAACCCACAAACAAAGGCTTCCCTCCTGATTGGTCCTCCGGTCAGATGTTTGCAGGTCACTGTTTGTTAACCCTTTATAGGTGAAAGAGACATTAACCCTTAGCTATCTGTTTATGACACCTACTCCTACTGAAGTCAGTTCCAAAATTTCCTTTAACTTCAATGGGACAGAATCAAGTTCTTTGTAAGCCTTATTTTGGATACAGATTTCGTGTAATTTGGTCGCACTAGCCAGTTTACATTGTTTTGAGAAAATGGCCATATCAACACAAAATATGTCGCTAGTGCACATATAGTGTAGCCTTGACATTAACTTCTCTAGTGTTATGCAGATAATTTCATAGTATATGGCTCTGCAGTTGTTTTAATATTGTTTTTGTTTCTCATTCATATTTTCATTTCTCTTTTTCTAAAATATATTTATTACAAAGGATAGGAGACAGTGATTTTCTAAAAAATGTTAAAGTACAGCTTCTTAAAAACAAATTCTTAAGAAGATTATTAAAGGAAAGCCATATGATTATTTACACTACTTAAAGCATTCCAGAGGTAAATATGTTAAATACATTTTAATTAGTTTAATTTCCAAGCATATGCAATTTTAAAGAGAAAAATGTTAAAGGTGTAAATTTTTGAGGGACCAACATTTTTCCATTTGAATTTGAATTTGCTAGAGATTTTTAGGCAAGATTTGCAAATCTGAGTACTTTGAAATTAGGGCCCTAAATTGATAGTGCTTGATGCACCTCTGGAAGGTGCCCACATACTACGGTGGTAAGCGCAGTATAAGAACCTATGTAGAAGAAAATAGAACAGTTAGGCCCTGATCCTTCAGTGTACGTCAATATGAAATACCCTTGTAGGATCAGCCTTTGGAGCCTAAATATGTAGCCTGATTTTCAAATTTGCTGAGCACTATGAAACTCCCATTGATGTTAGGCCACTTATATAGGGGGCTTAAATATGGGGTTAGAAACCTACTCACCGGTTTTTGAAAACCTTTTGGCTTTAGCCATTTAGCTTCTATATAGTCATAAAACTCAAAGATTTGAAAGACGGGCACATGTTGGAGCTACAAAGGGCTTTGTGCACTGAGTAGCCTTCTTGACCATCCCCAGAGAAGCTATGTGGTCTGGGAGGCAAGTTTCCTTGTCTCCCAGACCACATGCTCATCTATGCTACTTGGGCTTGACAGTGAGTCTCTGAATTTCCCCCTAAAAGAATGACATTAACACATTTCATTTTATACTATATCCTTAATGCAAAACAATGGAATGACCAATGTAAGTAAAGCAGTGTACCTGATGTGTGAATTTTTTGGGCCAGTGAGCATTTTTACAACAGAACATTGATAAAATGATCTGAAGAGAATAGGCTGAAACTGCATCAGCTATACTTATAAATACATAAAGTAAGAGTTCAATAACACAATTATCCAAGACATCTAAAATATAATATTATCCCAATCCATGGAAGAAATTAGTTTAGCTCTGATTCTTTAGTTATTTAAATTTTGCATCTAAAGCCTTATCAGAATGCACTCTATTCTCTGATTCACGACTTACTGCATTTAACACAATCTCTGTTGCAGGTTACTTAGTTATAGAAAATCTATCAAGTAAGTTGATTAAAGATTTTTATATTATGGCTATCAATTCACTAGTTTGTTGAGTGTGAATGTGTGGTTCCTTTTTCTATGTTTATTAGAAAAAACTCCAAGCTGCATATAAATCATAAAAGCATGACTAATTGCATGGTAACTGGAGAAATGCTTTCTCTCTCTCTGGGGTGAAGCCTGCATGTCTGTGTTTTAGCTTGGGAAGTAATATGGGGATATTTAAACTCCTTGGGGTTTAAAAACCATGTCATTATGAGAATGAGGTCACTGCAATATTTTATACATCTAAAACCTTGCAATGTATAAAATGTTTTCTGGGCGACAAAGAGTTATTATTGTACTTTAGACTACAATGATAATCTTACAAACTTGGTTAATATCAAAACTCTGCATTGGAATGCTACATTTATTAAAAAAAACAATGCCACTCAACAGGACGTTAAAGCTAAAAACTAGATCAGGAGGAGTAATGGAGCGAGAAGATTCTCTTAGTTTGAAATGCTCTAAACAAATCAAATAATCACACTGTCAGTGATTTATATAATGTTATTTTATCTCTGTAAATATCAATTATTATTAAACTGGATAACAATTTCTTTTGATAAGCTAGCGGTTAACTGAAAAACAAACAAACCAAAACCCAATTTTCACATGTGTCTAACCCCTCTGTCTTTACCTCTAGGCCAATAAGCAAGAAATCCTTCCTACAACATGTTGAAGAACTTTGCACAGACAACAACCTAAAGTTTCAAGAAGAATTTTCGGTATGTTACTAGCAGTTGTCACAACATTGCAAGACCTCCAGTCGTTTCATGTGTCACATTTCATGTCCATTTTAAGCATGCAAGATCAGAAGGCCTTGATAATCAATACCCAATTACTAGGTTGATTGTTTAGAAAGTAATATTACACTGATTTAGGTTGTGCAGTCTTCATTGCAACCTGATCAGAATTATTCACCTAATGTGTCAGCAGATGATGATCTTCTATAGCCCTTCCTGCCATGACTAGCCTCAGTAGTCAGCTAGATTGTGACATTAAAGTGATAATTCTAAAAAATTGTAGCAATATTCACGTAGTTTGAGAATATTTGGTTTACAGCTTTTTTTTTTTGCTTTACATATC
Source organism: Gopherus evgoodei (assembly GCF_007399415.2). NCBI lineage: Eukaryota > Metazoa > Chordata > Testudines > Testudinidae > Gopherus > Gopherus evgoodei. The sequence goes on along the minus strand of NC_044322.1, from coordinate 291,996,100 downwards.
ACGATATTGTTCAATTTTGAAAAAAAATATTTATCAGATCTTTATGCTTAGATCAGGATATGATATGTATTGGATTGTAATTGATTGTATACAGGTTTCATTCAGATATATGTAACCACTTTAAACAACATCATTTGCTCCAAGAATAAAAGCCCAATATACATAGCTGACATTTATTTTGTGAAAGGTTCAGGGCCCGATCATGGTCCCATAAAAGTCAATGGGAATTTTGTCATTGGCTTCAATGGGAGCATGACTGGGCCATACACTTTCATTTCTTAATAAATAATAGGCCAAATCCTACTTGTCTTGCTCTTATGAAGAGCCTCAGTGGGACTGGAACTGCTCATTTGGCTATGGCCAGCAGCATTTGAGCCAGTAACTCTGCAAGTCATCTGACTCCTATTGAAAAATGATTAGTTTTCAAAGCCCACATGACATCTATATAATAAATATACAATTTCAAAACTACATTTAAACCTCAACTAAACTTTTCACTGTTTTCTTAAGTAACTTCTCTTTTATGGCTATCACATTTAAATTACTTTTTACACTTTATCTGCTCTTTTTGTTATTTCAGAATCTTTATCATCATCATGTCTAACACATGCAGTTATTTGCCATCACAAAAATAATTTGTCAATCTCCAGTGACTTTACCATTTTGGATTTACAGATTTGTCATGAATTGCTTACTATTTGGATTTATAAAAATGAAGGATCAAACAATAGACTTTTATGCTACTAGATTATAATATTTCAGTTTCTCAGGGAACAACAACAAAAGTGTGAAAAGATTAATGGTATTTCCTACAGCTTTTTGGCTATGCTCCTTAAGTCTTATTGGACTGGATTTAATAATAGTAAAAAAGCACCATAAAATTCTTCTGAGCAGTAATGCAGAGGAGTAGAAGTGTTATTTCACTAGAACAGGAGCGATTATAATTATATTATGCATGACAGAGCAGATGAAAAGTTTTCCTAGCAATGACATGTTCACATTTTAAAGTTCATCACTGGAAAGTTTCTAATGTTACCTTTTAGGCATTAAAGTTTCACAACAATAATAGGGTTAAAGGTTACAGCATTGAAATGACTTAAAATCTAACATAAACCGTAATGTTCTATGAAGTAGTAGTAGTATGAGCGTTTTTTAAAACTTAGACAAATACATGTAGCAAAAACCTAATTTAACCAAATTATTAACTGAACTCTTAATTAACCAAAGGCTATGTCTGCACTGAATTGTAAACCCAGGTTAGTGGAACCTAGGCTTATGAAATTGGTGTTTCAAGCCCACACTTGAGCATCCATGCTGCATTGTAAATCTGGGCTTATAGTTGCTGGACCTAGGGCTCACAGCCATGCCCACCATGCAGATCTCCTGACTCAAATACACTGCAGAATGAAAGGAAATGGACCCAAGTTCCAGCAGGACTTAGGCTCTGATCCACTCCCTAGTATGGTTCTAGGACCCAGGTCCTGAGTGCTTCTTAATTCAAGTCAGACTGATTTATGTGTGGACAGAAGCCAGGCTTGGGCTCAAATCTGAGCCAGAGCCCAGGCTTAGAGTGCAGTGTAGACATACTCAAAATTGTTATGTGCCCCTTGGGTTTGTACTGTACTTCAGCTTCCCCAGGTCCAAAATGTAGCAAAGATCTGCCAGATAGCTTATCTGAGGCCATAGCACTCGGGACAGGTTGTGCTCCTGTGAAGGGCATATCAGTCAACTGTGCAGACAAGGAGCTGTGAGGAGTCATGCTAACTGGTGGTGGGCCAGCTTCACCCATTTTCTGATTCCTCAGTTTTCTAAAGGTTTGGCATATCTCCTGAGACCTATGCAAAATCACTCTTGTATAGCATTTGATGCTGTTATGGTGAGTATTTAACAATATATTTTCTAAGTGCTATTAATGAATACCTCCAACTACCTCCAAATATCATTTCAACAAAAGTCCCCATACTCCCATAAAAGTTATCTAATATATACAGCATAAATGAACTATCTGTTAAGTTTATAAACCTACAGAGAAACATTCCTTCTGTAACAAATCATCACTGAATTTGAGACTCCGAATAATCTTTATCCTGTGCTAAAATAATCAGTTGGGGTGAAATTCATCCTGGTGCAGAGATCTGGCACAAGGCCATTAGCACCAGTTAAATGCTGTGATGGGACAGATCAAGGCATGGGGGCATAGTTAGAGCAGCAACACAGGACGCCTCTGCATTGCAGAGGGCTCTCTGCTGCAGACTCAAATTAGCAAGTTAAAGTCAGGCTCATATGCCCTTAACGTGGAAATAATGGCCCAAATCCTGCAAACGACCATAAACCTTGGGAGAATGCCTCCTCCCAACACCCCTGCTTACTTTCCCACACAAAATCCAATTATAGAAGCTTTGTGTGAAGAGAGGAGAATGTTACCTTTATGAATACAGGAAATTATAACTTGTCCATTTCCAGCTTTACTTTCCTACCATTATTGCATCCTGATTTCAACCCCTAGAAATCAACTGGTCTCTACCTGGGTGCAGGGGTCCTCCCAAGTGTAGCCAGTTGCAAGATCAGGGCATTACTGTTTTATAAATTAAAATGTTATTTACAAAAGAGAGAAACACTATTGACTATGAAGAAAGAATCAATTTTGGGAATGGCCACAGGTTTAATCCAGGGCAAGATTTACAACAGACTTTATTAATTAGGGGATGAAACCATAGCTAAATCCATTCTCTTTCTTAACATGTGTGTTCTGTAACATGTGACAGCATTTTCTTTAGTTTTGTATTAACTTTGTGTCTGATAACCACGTTGTTTAAGTCTTTAACATACATTGAGGTAATGTCAACTATTATATATAAGGAGATTTGTAAATGTAGAGGGTGAATTGCTAACCTTTTCTGTGGAAAGAGAGTGAATAAAATCGCTGAGTTGTGTAGAAGCATATGGGCCTATGGAGATTAAAGGAGAGATTTTCAAAAGCACAAATGGGAGTGAGTCACAGAACTCTCATTGACTTTCAATGGAAGATGAGCACCTAATTGCTCTTTGCAGTGATTTCTTCCTGTGTGATTTCACAAGAAGAACGTGGCACTGCTAAGAATAGAACTCCTGTCTCCTAACGCTGAATCCTGTGCCTTAACCATAAGATCCTCCTTCCTTTCTAGAAGAACAGCATCTGCAGTTATACTATCTAGGATAAAATGATAAAGGCCATCCAGTCTTGCTGGTTCAGGACATAGACTTCTCATTAGCTGGAAATAGGATGATATTTCCCATTGAATATAATTGCACACCATATGACACACTGTGATGGTTTTGAACCCTCCTCTGAACATCAGATGTTAACAATTGTTGGATACTGGACTAGACGGACTAGTTTGCTTATTGTTGGCTGGCTTGTTTCATTATGGCAATTCTTATATTTTATTACAAATATTAATAAAATCTAATAAGAAAAGGAAGTACAGTAAATTATATTGTCCTCGATAACTGAAGACACCAAGTAGGTCTGTGTGAAAGCTTAAAATGAGTATTTGTGAAAAATAATTTGAATAACAAACACCATTGCTCTTTGACACTATTTATGATTTATATTATTTTCTGTTTGTGAATATCTGTACATGAAATTCTTGTCATAACAATATTCACAGAAGGGAAAACTATCATGAAATCTCATGCAGACTTGCATTTGACAAGAATTAACATCAGATTATTGGCACAGCTATCTTGAAAGCTCTTCTGGCTTTGGGGCTAATTCAGCTAGGGAGCAGAAATAATATTAAGTGAAGGAGTTGATCAGTTACACAGCACAAATGGCAAATTATTAATAACAAATAGTTAAAACAATAGATACAGCTAATCATTTGTGAGAAATCCATAGGTTGAAATATGCTTATATAAACGATTAATCAAATAATGAAGAAAAATATGAAAGTTAGTCTGGTTGTGGATAATTTGCAAACAGAAGGAAGTGAGTAAATTAGGTCTGTCTAAGGGTGTTTTTCTGTATTGCCCATCATCATGGTAAATTAATAATCACACATAAATTTTGTCTCCATTTGATGGCCCATAGCAGATTTCATGGAATATTTTCCACTTCACCCTTTTAGGTTCTAGGAAACTCTGCTTTTATATATAATATAATTTCGTTAAATAAGTTCTTTCCTGCAAATGATTCATCTTTCTCTGGCCCTGAGTAGTAGAATTCATGAACAGTTATGAAACTATGATTCATTTGCTACTGAACCCAAAATAACTCTGTCCAACCCCCTCAGGAACAGGTCAGTGAGCAATAACTAATTGCCAGTTGTCTCTATTTGATTAAATGCTCACTGGTTCTCATGCTGTGGCAAGAGCTCTCCAAAGCTATAGGAATTAGGAAAAGGCATTACTCAAAAGTAAGGCTGAGTCACATGAGACATTGTTACCACATTATATGGCATCATGAAAAGACAGGAGAAAACACAAAAGGTGATAGTCTGACTTTATCTAGACTTTTAAAGGTGAAAGTTCATGTAAGCTTAAATTGTTCAACTTGAAGGTGTTTTCTGCAGCTCTGCATCTGACAGTGTTGATGTAGCTAGGGTTGACGGTGAGGTGAAATGCTTCTGCAGTGTCTCCAGCTGCCCTTAGAAGTGTAACATATCATATAACTTCCTTTTACTGGAGTGACCATATGAGGGGAAATTATATTACTGATCCATTTGTAATAGAGAACACAAAGCAAATTTAAAGGCTTTCTAACAAATATACATTATTTTACAGGAACTTCCCAAGTTTCTTCAAGACCTTGCTTCAACCGATGCTGATCTGCCTTGGAACAGGTCTAAGAATCGCTTTCCAAACATAAAGCCATGTATGTCTTTACTAACTGGTCTCTCTTTTTTACTCTCTAACTGTAGAAGTACAGTGTATGTTTGGAATGCATCTGAATTTTTCATTGGGTCTCTCTGATATGTTACTATAATAATGTACATGTTATATTACAGTTTACTATCAACTAATCTGTTTTTATTCACTTGTTTGAGTAAGGATTCTTTGTAAATGGCTTTCAACTTACTCTCACAAGCTTTAACATGCAGGTGCAAGAAATTGTAGCCCGAATAGTTTCTTCACTTTGTAATTTAACCCAAGTAGCAAACTCTTTAACATTCTTCCTGGACTTTTCCCTTTAGTTAAAAGTAAGTTAAGTGTAAAATCCACATGTTTATGCATTTGTTTTCCCTGGAAGCCTGGTGATGCTTTCTTACAGCTACTTGCAAATATTGTGCAAGAGTTCCATTGAAGATCAGAGTGACTGTATGATAACTTATAAGCCAAGGCTAGATTTTATCACAGGAGACAGGAGTCTGTCTCTCTGTACTCAACACTGCTTCATTTTTCAGTTAATAAGACAAGAAATGCCATTATTATTTTAAGCATTAACTGTGATGTGAGATGGGGGGCATGGCATTCCTCTGTTAATGTAGCTACATTCTGTGCTATTAACTTTACAGAACAGCTGTTCCTGTTATCTGCTGCCTGGTTCAACACATATTCTGTGCTCTAATTTACAGTTGCTAAGAACTGATATTCGTGTTACCCAATAACATTGTCAGAAGTGCTTCAGAAATCTTTCATTTTATAATATCTTTTCTTTTTACTGGTTTGCAGAAGCAAATGTCAGGAAATGGATAATTGATTTCAGCATATACCTATTCAGAATCTTTTTCACACATGACATTTTTCCTATTTTTCATCACTTTTATATACTTATAATGAGCCAAATTCTGAGGTCCTTCCTCAATTTTTACTCAGTTCTCACTTACACCAACTTCCTGTTTTAGCGGTTTGCCTGGCTAAAGAATGAGTTAAAGCTCAATAAGGACCTCAGGACATGGCCTGGTGGTAGCAGAATATAACAGAACAAACAAATATAAATGATGAGGCCCAGGCTTGTAGTCTGATCCAGACAGAAGACCGCATCACCATTGCACCACCTTGTCAAAGGCACAACAGGCCTGTATACCTCAGATTGCAGGATTGGGGCCTTAGACGTTTGCATTAGAAATAATCATCATGAGAAAAATGCATTGAAATGAAAAAAGCAAGGAAGGAGAGTAATTATACAACCAAACAGGATGGTTAAATAGTTCTTGGGAGTTGCAATTACTGTACTGTTTTGCCAAGGCAGATTTAATAAAATTAGCTAAACTGATGTAAACATTAATTTTGAATTCTCAGCATCATAGCAACATCTGATGCATGTCATTGTAGTTTACAGGTAAACATCTCAATTAAATAGACTTTATTTCTGCTATAGATAACAACAACAGAGTAAAGCTGATAGCTGATGCTGGTATTCCAGGATCTGATTACATCAATGCCAGCTATGTGTCTGTAAGTTGGAAGTCTCTCATAATGCTTATCACATTTTTTCTATTTTTATTTTCTTTTACAAAGTGACTTAAAAGGGAATATATTTTATATCAGAACATGCTTCTAATGTTTTTTCCATCCACTGCAGCTGCTGTGAACACAGTCACTTCTAGCACTATGAATTCATGTGTCCAAGTGTATCATTGAACATAATTAGCTTTAAAACATTTAATTTGATTTGCTCAGTTTTATTGTTGGGTTGTGTTTATTAATAGTAAAACAACTGTAGTCAGCTAATTCGTTTCTGGAAATTATCTCATCCCATTCCCATTGGAGCCAATTGTGAAAATCCCATTCATGTCAGTGGTGCCGGATATGGCGCTATTTTGTATTTCTTAGTTAAGGATTTTGGAGTATTGTATAAAAGATGCTATGTAAAAATAAATAGCAGTGAACTGAATATTCCTGTAACAATAGATAACATGTTTTTATGGTAGCCCTTATTATTTCATGCTAATTTTGTTGAGGAAAAATGTAAATATGCCCCCTGACAACACACTAGCTGTGATATTGATCAATGACATAACTGCTACCAAAATATTTTAATACAATTGAATAAGCTGATGTGTTTGAACATAGACAAAATAGGTTATTAAAATACTCTGTTGATGGAGGGGAGAGAGCACAGTGTCTCTTTCCTCCAATCTTTCTGCAGAATAGAATAGATGTCATTCCCACCCTGCTCCAAATAATGCCTTCCCTGGAGTTTGGCTTTATTGGTAACTCAGAACATTTCTTCCCACACTTACCTGTTTCTCAGGGTTTTCTGCAGGATCTCCCTGCCTCTGCCTTTATTTGCCTGAACCATGGTAATGCCTCCTCGTGCATCCTGGTAAAATGATCAAGCTATCCCTGTTGCAATGATTATTATAATTATTTATTGTTTTTATTACAGTGGCCCCAACTGAGGTCAAAACCCCACTGCACTACACACAGTACAAACAAAATAAGAGGCAATTTGTGCCATGCCGGTCTTCCCACATAAATAGATGAGACAGCAAAGTTTAAGTAAAAGAAAATAGCATCATCTCCATGTTACAGACAGGAAACTGAGGCACTGAGACTTGCCCAAGGTCATACAGAAAGTCTGTAGCAGAGCTGTATATTGAACACTGGCCTCTTGAGTCCTGACTCCCATCTCACTGTCTTAAACATTATCCTTCCTTTCTATTAGTCAGCAACATTTACTCATTGCTTTATACAGTGTTCTAACCGGGTGGGTCAACAGAAGAGACCTTCCCCCCTGTTACAAATCCTGTTACAGAGCTGTAGTGCTGTTTGCCATGCTCAGGGCCTCGGAGGTGGTGTTCTGAGTAGAGTGGAGGATGGACAGGTCTCCACTCTTCCCCTCACTGGCTAGTACTCAAAAGCTGATGCTGGGAAGCTCACACAGCATCTTCAAAAAGGCTGCGGAAAGTGCTACTGCGAAGAGCTCTCTCATGCAGGCATTTTTGCTTGCTTCTGACATATGCAGGCATAATGCCTTTTGTCATCGTTGATGGGATATTGCAGCTGCCAAGGCCACCAATTCACAGAGCTACAACTTTGGTGTGTGTGTGTGTGTGTGTGTGTGTGTGTGTGTGTGTGTGTGTGTGTGTGTGTGTGTGTGTGTGTGTGTGTGTGTGTGTGTGTGTGTGTACACACGAGAGAGAAAGGGAGAGAGATCTATAAAGGGCAAAGTTATAGCTCAGAGAATTGGTGGCCTTAGCAGCTGCAATATCCTATTAATGGTGACAAAAAGCATTATGCCTGCATAAGTCAGATGCAAGCAAAAATACATGCATTGGAGAACTCTTTGCAGTAGCTAGATAGATAGATATAGAAAGAAACACCCTGTATATACTATATAATAAGTGGGAATTGGAATGCTACTTTTATTTTTACTGGTTCACCCATGAAAGGAGAAAACAAATAATTAATTCAGAGCTTTGCATCCCTGAGTTATAGCTCCTCACTTCACTGTTCAGCTAGGGAGGATTAGTGTAGTTTCCCACTGCCACCTGTTATGTATATTATATATCAAATAAATAACAGGCAGCTGTGAATTATAGGACTGTAATTCCATTGAGGAGTTTTGATGAGGCTAATAAACTTCTGCACTGTTTGTTCTGTTTAATTACCAGAACTCCATGATGGACTATCAGCTCTGCAATATGACATTTCTTTTTTTAATTTTATATAATGCATAGAGTTTCTCGTGCTCCAATGGCCTCTTTAAGAAAACTGGTTCCATCCTGTGGAATGACAGCCAGGGGCACATGTACTGCAATCTCTGCTTGAAAAAACTGTTCTCATGCTTTTAATTCGTTTTAGAATTATGTACAAAAACAGAAACCAAGATCATCCCTTCCATGGAAAAACCCACAGGGTAACTTCAGGGAATCCTCTCTCAGAGAGAGACTTAGAACATCATTTTTCAGGGCTGAGGTTCCCCCCAACCCTTTGGCAGGAAAAAGGCCACCTCTGAACCTGGACTGATCTATTGGAGGACAGGACGATGTATGTGGGCTCCCACCAGCTCTGGATCCATAGCAGTTTTGCACTAATAGAGCTGCACAACCATGCCCCCAGCCCCCCAGCCACAGCTGCCTGAGATCATGGGTGAAACTCTGCAGTAAAGGTAATACAGCCATAGGCTGTAACCTTGGGATATTTTTAATGACTGTAAGTAGCCATGACTTCAATTTAACAGACTTACTCAATGGAAAGAATCTCATCTATTGAATTATCCACATCACTTAGGCTTTCCTTGGAGGTTTCCCATGCAACAACTTGGCTGGCCTATTCCTGTTTAATTTATATATCTGACAAATTCACAACCTCTGGTGATATGGCTGCAGGCATAATTATGAGTCATACACACACACACTTTTTGTTTGTGTATATCCATAGATATTAAATATTTTCATTGTAGGGCTACTTGTGTCCAAATGAGTTTATTGCTACTCAGGGACCATTACCAGGAACAGTGGGTGATTTCTGGAGAATGGTGTGGGAGACTAGAGCAAAAACGCTCGTGATGCTTACGCAATGTTTTGAAAAAGGACGGGTAAGTTACCAGCATATTAGTTGTTAATGCATGCAATAACTGTAAATTATATATTCTTTCTATCAGGATTATATATGTTCATTGTTAATAAGCATGTCCTCTGACCGCAGGTAAGATGTCACCAATACTGGCCAGAAGACAACAAACCAGTTACTGTGTTTGGAGATATAGTGATTACCAAATTAGTGGAAGATATTCACATAGACTGGACTATCAGGGATCTAAAAGTTGAAAGGGTAAGGGAAAACTGAAAAATGCTTTTATAAAAATACACTCTTAAATCCCCAGTGAATGCAAAATGTGTTCCATCCCACTCAGCTGTCCCTAAAAGTTCTTTTAATCCCAAATGTGCATACATTGCATTGTCTGTTTTTTCTGAATATTTTTAACTTTTCGAAAATTGTCTCCAGTTTCTGTCACATGGAACTGATATGTGAAACCCAGATGATAGGAAGTAGAATATCAGGGATACTGAATCTCTAATCCCCTGGGAGTCAAAGTTTCTACCTGACTATCTCAATATCTTTTCTGGAAGGGAGTAATTATAAAAATTTGGGAATGATAAAAATCCCTTCTAATGCATCCCTCCCAGATAAAGCAGCCAAGGGTGAGATTCTCTGGAACAGTGCAGCCGCTTTGTACTGCATCAGCAGCAGTAGTGCACTATAGAGCTGGCATAACCAGCCCTAGGAGATTCACCTCAATACAAGTGGCTCTCGGTGTCTTAACACCACTGGCACGTTCTGCACTGGCATAGGAGAAGTGGTGTGGAGTCCCCAATGCTCTCGTGATCCACAGCTGTAGTTTCAGGCTTTTGGAACCATTAGCAGCTAGTAACTACTAGAAGAGCACTTAAGCTCAGGAATCAGTCCTCCATATAGTGGCCAAGACAATCCTATGCCTCCTTTGGACCTCTAGCACTGACATACATAGTGTGCAATTCTGCCAGACTCTAGGATGTGACCCTCCATGTCCAAACATAAAGATGCATTATCTTTTCTTGGCACACACTAGTGGAAACAGGTGACAAGTAAGCAACATCCCAATTTTCAGTCTCCTAGGAATACATTGTGTACATAGTACAGAGCAATGAAACATTTAAAAACAAAATTGTGAGATACAATACCTTTGTTTTGTAGTTAAAACAGAACACAGAAGCAGCCAAAGTAAAAAAGGGCTTTACAGCCAGAAATGTATGCTGGCAAAACACAAATTCATATCTGTTAACCAATATGAGGCTTTCAGAAAACACAAGTCGTGCTCTCTAAGTGTTCCGTATGCAGTCACTAAAATACATTACACCTCAAATTGTGCCATTTATCAGTATGCCGATTAAGTATCCTGTATTTTTGTCTTTGTTTGCTCTTTGTTTTAAACCCACAAATGGAGTTATTGTTTGTTTATTTAAGGTTTTTTCCATGCAAGTCAACATGTACGTTTTGCATCCGTAATCCCCGTCACCACATCCTACTTTACTAACATAGATCCAAATTGTCATTATGCGTTATACAGTAGTTAAGAAGTCAGGTTGTCCCTTCCTGCTTTTATGTATTATCATAACTGCTACAGTGGGGTAGTCGCTCACATATAATTTCCACCTGCTTTCTGGCCAACGAGTAATTGGAATTGGACCAGTTGACTGCCTTGACAGTAGCAAGTCAGTATAGGAAAGGGTCAGATGGAACACCTTCTCTGATTGAGTTTCAGCCAGCTTTGCTCATTGGGCTACTAGAAGACCTGGAGACACTTCAGCTTGTAATCTACAAATTAGACCCAGGTCCCGTCTGGCTTGTAAAGTCAAGGGGAGAGTTGAATCTCCTGCTGGCAGAGGTCATTAACACATTCCCATGAGCGGACTGCTGCCAGCTTCCCGTAAACAACAGTCATTAAACCCATGAACAAGAAGTTATCTCCTGATGCTAGTACATTTGACAACAATGTAAGTCTCAAAGTTTCCTCTTTAGGTAAGGTTGTTGAGAAGAAAGTGCTAGGGAAACTTAGGTGTTACAGTTCACTTCTAGATCTAATATGGGTCTGTTTCAAAATTCTAATGCAGAACCTGTATGTAATTTGTGCTTCCCAGCATGGGGATTGTATGATGGTACGTCAGTGTAACTTTACTGCCTGGCCTGAACATGGAGTCCCTGAAACTACAGCACCATTAATCCATTTTGTCAAGCTGATCCGTGCAAGTCGAGCACATGATAACACACCTATGGTTGTTCACTGCAGGTAAGCAGAGAATTAAGTACATACATGAAATCAGTTTAAAGTGTTATACCATTTAAGTAAATATTAGTATGCAGAAAAGTAGCCAGATTGAAAGCAGTGGGGAAAAAAGGCTGCTCTTTTATTCAGAGTATAGCCCTGGCTGCAGTGCAAGTTTCCAAGCAATGTTCCTCAACTCTTTCTGAAGGTAGAAGACCGGTTTGTGTTTTTCCTTCCACCCCATGCAATCCAACTGATATGATGTCAGTGAAAGAGTTATTCCAGTATTTACCATACAGTCACATTAAAGTTCATTTCAGATTTCCTGTTTACTTAAAATAGGAGATATGCGTGTGGTAACACTTGAGAAATGTTGACTTTTTAATGATTTCTACCATAATTATAGCTTTCTTTAAGGAAGAAGTGTTGAAAAGTTTATTTAAAATCTACATATGATATATTATCAGAAGACAGAAACTATATGGGAACCAGTAAAGAATGGAGACTTGGAATGGAAGATTGTATCTACAATCCCTTTCACATTCAAAGGCCAGATTTCAAAATTGGATCCTAAAAATAGATGCCCAAATCTATATGTTGGGGAGCTAAATACATGGTCTGGTTCTGAGATGTGTTCAGTTCTCATCACTCCCATTGATTTCATTTTCTACACCATTACACTATTGTTTCAAAGAGTAGTGTCTGAACAAGGCTGAATCTTCAGTAAGGTGGTCAGCAGGTCTGCATTTTATACAGTTCTTTCCACATTTTCAGATGGTCTTTCAGTGTCCCCACTGACCCAGTGGGCACATTCTGAAGTAGTGATTCAGGATAAGAACACTGTTCCAGATTCTCTGTTGTGCTCAGTGTGAGGGGACACTAAGCGATTTGGTTTCAGTTCTCAATTCTCTGCTCCATCTCTCATCTGTGTTCAGCCTATAATGCATTGGAACTTCTCTAACTTGCTCCAGCTGTCAATGTCACTAAGGGAACATTCACCAAATGGCCACTGCTGGAACATAATGCTTTCCTACCACTCCTCTTCCCTGCTCCCAACGCAACCCCTATACTAGAGGCTAGTGGAAGAGGCAACTCCACTGGCTCTATGCTTCTGAGGACTCCCCCGTGCTGATGGTTGTCCTCAGATGGGAGGTAGGGCCAGATTCCATCCCCTTTGCACTGCAGAGAGTTGAAAAGGGGACAGAGAATTTGGCCCCCAGCCCATACTAAGGATGTTCCCTTGCTTATGTCACTGTGACCTTGCAGCAGCAACGCATGTTCTCATAACCACAGGATTCATTTATTATAATACCTCTTAGCAGAGTTTCTCTCATGTTGCAGCTTTTACAGAGTGCAGTCACACATTTGGTGAGCAAATATGATCATGTTACTCCTATCCAGCATTTTTTGCACTGCTTGCTTATAAATGTGGGAATGATTTTAAGGTAACCTGTTATTTTTCAAACCCCTTAATTAAGAAGAATACCCGTAGCCACAAGAGAGTTGGATTTACCACTTCAGCCTAGTTATCTATTCCCACCTTTTTTCTTGTATAATAATTCACTGTGTAGAAGTCCTCTTTGTTTTGTTTAGTTTTAATAGAAATGCACCAAGAAATCCAAGGTTCAGTTTTGCGAAACCTTGTGATTGCAGTTTTGTTGCATTCAAACCAGCAAAGTTTGTTGGGATTCATATAAAACCTTTTTGGCTCCTTCCCATTCCTACAGTTTGCTAAATAGGATAGTTTTGGTTTAGCTGCACCTCATGAGTCAGGCTTTAGCTTTTGCAAAACCAAAGCCAGGTCATAGTTCACATCTAGATTCCATTTTATCCCAATCAATAAAGGTAACAGAGTGAGAGGGTGGATAAAGGTTCTAGTTTTCGCCCAATTTTATTTTCACAATTAATTTATTTTTCGAGGTTTTGAATTCATAGATTCAAAGGCCAGATGGGACCATGGTGATCGCTTAGTCTGATCTCCTATATAGCATAAGTCATAGAACTGCCCCAAAATTATTCCTGGAGCATATTTTTTTAGAAAGACATCCAGTCTTGATTTAAAAATTGTCAGTGATGGAGAATTCATGACTACCCTTGCAAAATTGTTCCAATGGTTAATTACTCTCACTATTAAAAATGTAAGCCTTATTTTCTGTCTGAATTTGTTTAAATTCAACTTCCAGCGACTGGATCTGCTATACTGAAGATTTGCAATTATATATTAAAATAATTAGCATATAAACTATATTTTATTTTGTATATATTTTTTACAGCGCTGGAGTTGGAAGAACAGGGGTTTATATTGCACTTGATCACTTAACACAACATATAAATGATCATGATTTTGTGGACATGTATGGACTTGTAGCTGAGCTGAGAAGTGAGAGAATGTGTATGGTACAGAACCTGGTAAGACATACAGAATTTATATACATCCTATGTTAAGAAATCATTTTGTTCTCTGAAATACTGCAAAAATGAGCAGCAAAACTTGTGAAAATCAGCCTTATTGTAAGTTTTCTAGTACTTCCTGCTCCTGGTTGGATTGGAAGCATTATACCAATAGGCTTTCTTGAGGTCTTTGACACTACTTCTCCCAGCCAACGAGTGGAAAAATGAAAGGTTGTGTTTTTAAAAAATAAACCAAACTTTCTCAGACTTTGTAAAAAGGTTTGTTTTGAATTTTGGGTGAAGGTTCAGGTAATTTTTTTAAACCCAAACTTAGTAATATCTTATTATATTTGGCTTTATTAACTCTTTCTGACAAGTAAATTTATATAAAGATAGGGCTCCATCCTCCAAAAACGTAAACATGTGCTTTACCCATATCAATAATCCCATTGACTGACTTATTTTAAATTGACTTAAATAAGATTACACAAGTGAATTAAGTTATATGCACTCTTCAGAATTTGTAAGATAAGTGTTTGAAGAGCCTTCTGTGGGCCTAAAACACGATACATTTTTAGCAATCATAAAGTGAGTATAAGTTATTAAGAGAAAAATAATTGAACTGCTAGTAAAAGGACTACCCTAAGCTTAGAGATCTGAGTTAGTGCTGCTTAGGGTGACCAGATGTCTCAATTTTATAGGGACAGTCCCAATTTTGGGGTCTTTTTCTTATATGGGCTCCTATTACCTGCCACTCCCTGTCCCAATTTTTCACATTTGCTTTCTGGTCACCCTAATGCTGCTTTCCATGGAGCCTTAGTGGAATTTAAAGCTGCCCTTAATGCTCCAATTCAGTGTAATCCTTGTATTCATTCCTGTAGGTCTAATAGTATTATCTAATTCAGACGCTCTTAAATGTGGTATGAGAAACACCATTACTCCCTGGAGACCAGGCTTGTAACATGGTGCTGACTCTTCCTGCTTATTTCTAGCAGTTAAACTGTAAGCAATTGCTGTAGTTGCCTCAGGGTTCTTATATAATCGTGAGGTGTAACTCTGGTTCCATTGAAGTAGGTGGCTAAACTCCCACTGACATTAATAGGGTCTGGATGTCACCCACAAATGGAAAATGGAAATGGCTATGAGGTAACGTCTGTATTAAGATGCAGTACACAGTATGAAAATGTTTGAGATCCTTGATCTAACTCAATCACTGTAATTAAGGGTGCTTAGCTGTAAGAACTGCAGGTCTTAGACTGAGCTAATAAGGGGTGTATTCTTGTTGTTGGGGTCAGACTTCAATGGGTGCGGGTTCAGACCCTTTGGAAGGGTCACTCTTGACCCAGTTGCTAGCTCATCGCATACTCTTCCTTGCCAGCAGAGAGTGTGATATCACTTTGAACCTCTTTGTCTAAGAGGTGACTTACAAGCTTATCAATGCTTTATATTGAGACGTAGTCTCGTGCGGCATTCTGCCAAATACAGCCTGGTGGTTTCAAAGCTATTTATGGGCATGTTCATACAAATACTTAGTTCGTGGCAAGCTGGGATGTTAATCTACAGAGCTCCTGTGTGCCACACACTAACTGTCCATGTGGACCCTGCTGATGCACACTAGGTGTTCCCTAGTGTGCATTGACTTGCCACGGTTTGAAAGAGCAGGACAGCAAAATGCACTAGGGCAGTGATGTCCAAACTTATTTGATCGCGCACCCCATCAATAAAAAAAATTTGAGCATGCACACCCTGCTGCGCCGGCTCTACCATTTTTGCCAAAGCAAAAAAAACAAAACAAAAAAACCAAAGTGCTCCTCCTGCCACACACCCCCAAGGATCTTCTTGTGCACCCCCTGAGGTGTGCGCACCCCACTTTGGAGACCACAGCACTAGGGAACTTTTAATGCTCATCAGAAGAGCCCATATAGGCAGTTAGTGTGCAGCATGCTGGAGCACTGTAGATTTATCTTCCAGCTTGCTATGCAGTGAGTGTTTATCTAGATTGCCCTGCAAAAGGAGGCTTGTTCGGTTTGGGAAACATTCCTGATATCCATATTGGATCAGAGAATATGAGAAGTGAGATGACGGTGATGTGTAAAGTTATTCTGTCCTTTCCAGCAGTTGAACCTATAAATCTGAGATTTGGGGATCTTAGGTTGAAAATTGAGACTATGGTACAATGTCATCTGGAAAATATTGTGGTCTGGTTGTTTATCATTGGGATTTTTTCCCTTCTTTATTCTGTTTATTAACGGTTGGCATCAAAATGTAGAGTTCCCTAGTGACAATAGATGTCTGTAGAGGGTTAAAAATATCCATTCTATTCTGTTTGTTCACTAGCAAATGTCACTTTGGTAGTATGATGGGGTGTACAACCCACACTGGGCAACAAGGGGTAAAGGAACTGCTCTGGGTCCAGCCAATCCCTCCCCGCCACACCTGTCAGACATTTCGCTTCTGGAGGAAGAGTTAAAAGGCAGGAGAACAGCTCATTTGGTGGCAGTGGCAGACCAGGGAAGAGAGCAGGCCTGCGACCTGCAGCTTCAGCAGATGAGAGTGGAGGGAAGGCAGAAATCTCTCCCTAAGACAATTGCCCAAAGATCCCTCCCTTAGGGAAAGGAGGACCTGCTACAGACAGCTGGAGAGGGCAGCATTTCCTCCCCTCCACCATATGAACTCTAGACTTTGGTAATCCCCTTTATTTTTTGTTTGGACTATCCCAGCAGAGGAAAGCCCTGAGCTGGCCCAGGAGGGTGGGCCATATTATGGGTGGAGGCAGGTGGTGCCTGAGAAAGAGAGCTGCCATGTGGCACGCCACCATCAGAAGGTGCCTTATGATGAGCGGGCGCCCTTCACACTGCCTTAATCCGGATCATGACTTTGGGACAGTTGCAGGAGGGGAGATGGGAAGAGGCCCAGAGAAGGCAGCCTTAAGCAGACTTGGCTGTCAGATCATTGATAGCCCTCAGGGCCCTGGTTCAGAGCCCAGTGGAATGGGAGGGCCCAAGCTCCCCTACCAACCACCCCCCTGCAGGTCAGAGTGAGGACCATCACAGGTAAATTTAAATGTAGTACATGTAGCTAGGTGAGAAAATAACAAGACTCCTATCACTGAGATTTTACTTTGGTGAGGAGCACTGGAGCCAGTAGTCTTATACCCTTCACTGCAAATCAAATAATCTAAATGGCCTCAGTGGGAGGTCATTCAGTGGAGACCTCACAGAGCCAAACCATTACAAATAAAAAAGACAACAGATAAGGTCAAGGCTTATTTTAAAAACGTATGTTTGTCACTTTTGCTCGCCTCTGTGCTTACAGGTTCTGGCAGAGGCCAAAAATGGAAGTGCCAAAATGTAACACGAGAGGCTGTTCTCTTGATACTAATTTCCAATCTGATCAAGGCAGGAAGTATTGTCATTGTTACTTCGGTATAATATTGCAGTGTCATGAGAGAGCTTGTTCTTATCCAAGGCATTTCCAGCACAGTTTTGCAGAACCAGTAGGTACAATACTCCATGTCACCATTGAGACTGATCGAAATGGAATGAATCTTATTAGTTTTTGAGGGTTCTCCATTTTTTCCCTAAACGAAGCAGGGTTTTAGCAGACAAGGCTATTCTGACATTTTCGTTATAAAACACCTCATAATGATCTCTAATTTGGGTTTTAAATTGTCAGCATAGAGAAGATACCAAGACAGAAGCAATTCCCTCCCACCTGCAATTAAAAGAATAAAAATAAAAAATCAGCCTCTCTCTTTCCATACTTATAACACTGAAATTGTTTTACTTTTTCAGACCATTGTGTTGCAGTTTTGAACCGCTGGTACAGGGCTAGATTAAGAATAAGCCTAACATAGCTGTGCAGGGAAATAGGAAAAGGAGTAGAGACTCCTTCCTTGTCAGCCTGTCTACCTGAATCTTAGCTCTAGGTGCCAGGAGAGTGCAGGGGCTGTGCATGAGACACTATCCTCAGGGAGGGGCAGGGACTAGGCCAGGCCATGACTCAACTCCTTTGTTCCCACTACACACAACATTTTATGTGTCAGTTAGCAGTATAGGGTTGCCAGGCATCCAGTTTTAGACTGGAACGCCCGGTCGAAAAGGGATCCTGGCGGCTCCGGTCAGCAGTGCTGACCAGGCCATTAAAAGTCTGATCGTTGATGCATCAAGGCTAAGGCAGGCTTCCTCCCTGGCCTGTCTCTGCACAGTTCCTGGAAGCAGGCGACATGTCCTGCCGCTCTTACATGCAGGGGGAGCCAGGGAGACTCCACCCACTACTCCTGTCCGGAGCGTCAGCTCCGCAGCTCCCATTGGCTAGGA
Source organism: Gopherus evgoodei (assembly GCF_007399415.2). Lineage (NCBI taxonomy): Eukaryota > Metazoa > Chordata > Testudines > Testudinidae > Gopherus > Gopherus evgoodei. The sequence goes on along the minus strand of NC_044322.1, from coordinate 291,977,716 downwards.
ACAACTGCCAATGGAAGCTATAGGAGCAGTGCCTGCGGGCACAGACAGCATGCAGAGCTCCCCGGCTCCTCTATTTAGGAGCCAGACATGCCCACTGCTTTCGGGAGCCATCTGAGGTAAGCACCACCTGGCCGGAGCCTGCACCTCAACCCCCTCCTGCACCCCAACTCCCTGCCCCCACTATAGAACCCCCTCCCACATCCTAACTCCCTCCCAGAGCCCATACCTCAAAATCCTCCTGCACTTCAACCTCTTGTCGCAGCCCTGAGCCCCTCTCGCACCCAGACTCCCTCCCGGACCCCACACCTCACACCTTCTGCTGCACCTCAACCTTCTGTCCCAGCCCTGAGCCCTCTCCTGGACCCCAAACCCCTATCCCCAGCCCCACCCTAGAGCCCACACCCCAGCTAGAGCCCACAGCCCCTCCCACACTCCAACACCCTGCCCCAGCCCAGAGCCCCCTCACGCAGTCCAAACCCATCAGCCCCAGCCCAGAGCCCTCTCTCACACCCCAAACCTCTCATCCCCAGCCCCACCCCAGAGCCTGCACCCCCAGCCAGAGCGCTCACCCTCCCCGCTCCCCAAGGCCCTGCCTCAACCTGGTGAATGTGAGTGAGGGTGGAGGAGAGTGAGCAATTGAGTGGGGGGGAATAGAGTGATCAGGGCGGGGCCTCAGAAGGGGCGGAGCAGAGGGCATGACCAGGGTGTTCAGTTTTGTGCAATTAAAAAGTTGGCAACCTTACAGCAGTACTGGTTAAGGAGTAAGCTGTACCCTAAAAAGATTATAGAAAATCACTCCCTTTTCCCCCTCCAGCACAACCGAGGCACTCTGGGAGGCACTGTATCTCTCCGAGATCTTGTCTGCAACTGCCTGCACTTGTGACGGTGTGGAGGGTGCATGTCACTACATGCTGCAGTGACCATACTCTGTACAGTGGGTAGATACATGCAGCAGTGAAAGCCTCCAGCAGTGCGGATAAGGAGAAAGGTTCCAGCAGCCTAGAGCCTTTTCCCACTTGATTCTTTCACTGTGACAGGGAAAGGCTCTGCTAAAAGTAGCAGTGTAGACCTGCCGTCCCCATGCTTGGGTCAGTAGAGAGCTGTACAGTATATATATCCTAGGGTTCAGGAATGTAGGGCACTCTACACTACCTGCCTAAGCGATGGCTCACCATCTGCACTGCTGTCTATACCTGTGCTAGCTGCGTGTGCAGCATCTGTACTCTACATGCCACCATATGGAGCCCTCAGGGGTGTTTCAGCTACGCACAGCCCCTTACTCTGGGCTATCCAGTAGAACAGGGGTTGGCAACCTCTGGCACATGGCTCACCTGGGTAAGCACCCTGGTGGGCCGGGCCAGTTTGTTTACCTGCTGCATCGGCAGGTTCAGCGGACCACGGCTCCCACTGGCCACGGTTCGCCATACCAGGCCAATGGGGGCACCAGGAAGCTGTGTGGGTGAGGGATGTGCTGGCCGCGGCTTCCACTACCCCCATTGGCCAGTGGGAGCTATGGTCTACTGAACCTTCTGAAGTGGCAGGTAAACAGACTGGCCCAGCCCGCCAGGGTGCCTACCCTGATGAGCTGCATGCCAGAGGTTGCTGACTCCTGCAGTAGAACCTCAAAGTTACGAATGGAGAATGGAGGTTGTTCATAACTCTGAAATGTTTGTAACTCTGAACAAAGCATTATGGTGGTTCTTTCAAAAGTTTACAACTGAACATTGACTTAATATAGCTTTGAAACTTTACTATTCAGAAGAAAAATTCTACTTTTATCCATTTAATTTAAATGAAACAAGCGCAGAAACAGCTTCCTTACCTTGTCAAATCTTTTTTTTTAAACTTTCCTTTTTTTGTTAGTAGTTTACGTTTAACACAACACTGTGCTGTATTTACTTTTTTTCCCTATGCTAACGCGTGATTGCATATTTCCGGTTCCAAATAAGTGTGTGGCTGACCAATCAGTTCGTAACTCTGGTTTTCTTAACTCTGAGATTCTACTGTATGTAAAATGCACAGTCTAGTCTAGGAGTAGGCAACCTATGGCATGGGTGCCAAAGGCAGCACACGAGCTGATTTTCAGTGGCACTCACACTGCGCAGGTCCTGGCCACCAGTCGGGGGGCTCTGCATTTTAATTTAATTTTAAATGAAGCTTCTTAAACATTCAGAAACCTTATTTACTTTACATACAACAATAGTTTAGTTATATATTATAGATTTATAGAAAGAGACCTTCTAAAAAGGTTTAAAATGTATTATTGGCATGCAAAACCTTAAATTAAAGTGAATAAATGAAGACTTGGCGCACCACTTCTGAAAGGTTGCTGACCCTGGTCTAGTCCCTAATGAATTATTTTTTTTTCCAGGAAAAGACCCTACAAAAAGGTTTTTGGCACATCATGTGCTCCCCTTCATCCTTTTTCCTGCCCCAGTAGGAATTTCAGAAAGATGTTCAGTGCATACAAGTGGGCGCTGCTTTGGCACAACAGACTTTACAGCTTTTGGGGTTCAAAATCTGAATAATACAAACTATTTGAACAATTTATGTTGTTGTAACTTCAGTCTGTCAGGTCACAGCTCATATTTGCCTGATGGATCCATTACAGAACAAGATATCTTCCCCAAAAAAGGCTTTACTACAATGGTATTTTGAAGCACTCTATCATGTCAATAAGGATTTCAGGAAACAATATATGCAAAAAATATGTATTGCTACTGTATACTGCAGCAGCTCTGAAAGTTTATTGTTTCAATTATCTGTGCCATGAGAATTACTGATTCCAGAGACATACCCATCTAAATGAAACCCTCATTATGTATTAGAAACAGTTTGAATGATTAAGAGTTTTATCCCAATGCACAAAAGCCAAGAAAGTCAACATTTTTATTTCTAAGCTGGTTCTCAAAATGCCCTCTATAACAGGCGTCTGTCTTTAGAAGGGATTTGTTTTTTCTCTCATGGACAGGCCACATATTAAGTGAATGGAATTTAGTGGATTTTTTGCATTTGACTGCACCCTGCTGGCTTTCAGCATGCTAGGAGGGAGGAAAGTTTCTTCATTTAAGTGCTTGATATATGTGGTTCAGCTCCTTCAGTCTGAATCAAATGTTGAAAAACAAGCTGAACACATTTTTTCATATATAACTAGCTTTGAGGGAATGGTGTGGTGCAGTTATGTTTGGAATAATTTTGTATATTTGACTGAGCATAGTAATTAACATGTCTATAGACTAATAATTGATAATTCATAATTATCAAAATTGGGTCGGACATAAGACATTATCAAAGGGTTGGAACAAGTTGCAAAACTAGAATTACTTTCAGAACATCTATAGCTTTTTATTCAAAATTGCTTTAAAATATTTTGTTATTAAAAGCAAATTTTTCATCATAAATTCATGGAACCTCTAACTTTTACATCATACAGGCACAATATATTTTTTTGCATCAGTGTGTTTTGGACCTATTGACAAGCAAGGGAAGCAGTCAGTCCATATGTTTTGTAAATTATTCAGCACTGCAAAAGATGGACTCTTTGGATGCCATGGAAGGTAAGTAGATACAGATTGTTCCAAAGTTATTTTTTCCTAGCAGGTGCTTTGATTTGTTCATACTAATAAGCATACTTTGACAAGCACTTGGAGGCTTGATAAGTGCAAAGTTATGGCTTTCTGCTGCCCTTTAACCCAGATTATGGTATCAGTCATTGCTCAAGCTGTTTACATTTTTCAACAGAAATTCTTTCAAATACACACTAAGAGTTATCAGTAATAGGTTAATGTTCATTTAAAAAGCAGTTTAATTTAATGTATTTGTTTCTGTTGTAGGTGATGTGGAACTTGAATGGGAAGAAACTACCATGTAAATATTTAAAGCAAAGATTATTAGGTCTTGAAAACCAAATAGTATTTTTCTAAATGTAGGGGCCAAAACAAATCCCCTTATAATGAATTAAAAACAAGCATTTTTTTTAATGTTGAAATGATTCCTTTTCTATCAGTGTGCCTTCATAAATGTGATAAATTATTTTATGCACATCACTAGGCAATAAAGATCAGCAATACTTTTGCCCAGATTGCAGTTCTGTTGTTATAGAAATAACTCAGTATGTATTTAAATTGAAAGTGTGCTCTCAACAAATGCTCCTTTTCCCCAGTTATCTTGTAAAAGATTAAAAATGAGCCAAATGTGAAGGAAAATGTTCATATTCCTAACGTACATAATTCAGTGTGAATTTAATGTATTCTTTTGTTTGGTTTTGAGTAAAAGCTTGAATTCTTTGACTCAGTCATGTTAGTTTGGCCTCAAGGGTGTTGACAATTCTTGTGGATTACTTCCAATACTGTCACAATGATCTTTACATAAATGTATGTTCTTGTGTTTTAAATCTGCTGTTTTATGAGTGCTAGGATATCATCTCATGATCCTGAACAGCTGAAGAGTCACCCCCTGACACTGCGAGGATTATTCAGCTTTTGCACAGCACACAGTAGCTCTTCACGGATAGTTGGGGCTATTTAAGCTAACTTGTGATCACCCGGTTGTTGTTTTTAAATGTTGCTAGTGATTGCACATGTTTGATGATGAAGAAAAGATCTCACATTCCTGCTACTTTTGTAAAACTGAAAGAGAAAAAAAAATAAAGTTTTAAATGTATTACATATTATAATGTACGGTAGATTGATTTGAGTAATGTACCGTATACCTTCATTCAAATGACCTGAATACAATCTTATACACTGTCTTCATAAGGAATACTCAGAAATTCAATATTAAAATATTTTATTGTTCAGGTGTATAAAATCAAACTTTGTTGCCTTCACATTGGCGTGAAATAAATCACTGAAGCCTTTGAAACGCATGGCTGACAATATTTTGTGTTGGCACAATTCCAGAGAGCACTGATTAATAAACCCCAGATCCTCAGCTCCTGTTGCTGCATCATCAAGGGTAGATCCAAAGATTGAATAGAAGAGTCAGGAGGTTCTCAATTGAGTAGCAAAGCATAGATTGATAAATAGAGGGCCATAGGAAAATAAACTTACCATGCACTTGGATTTTACTAGGAAGCCCGGTGCTTTATTACAGGTTTCAGAGTAGCAGCCGTGTTAGTCTGTATCTGCAAAAATTTGTTAGTCTCTAAGGTGCCACAAGTACTCCTGTTCTCAGCGATTTATTGACATTCTCATAGCTTTGCACTGATTCATTTTTAAATATTATGTGAGGAAACATAAATGTTCTACTACAAATCAATAATACTATCAAATTGTGGCCTAAGTACTCTAGGAGAAACCTGCCTGAGTGCAAAAAACAATAAGGAAACTATAGAAAGTTATCTTTGTAGAGCGCCCAGCTCATATTTGCGTTGGGGAGAAGGAGTTTCCAGCCTTGTGGAGGGGACAAGTGGTTCAACTTTCCAACTCTGAGGAGCCTCAGGTAAATCAGGCCATTCCTTCTGCAAACTGGGACACCTGCAAGAAAGATATACAGTGTGAGTATGTACCTGATCTGTCTGTAACAGAAAGTTAACTGGACTCTTACCTAGCTCATATACCAAATAGACAGTGTTGTACAGTACATAACTTCATTTTTATGCAGGAGTAAATTTCAGTAAGGGTCTGGTTTCTTTTTACAATCTGATGGGTTTGGTACAGACTGTAAATTAGAAGAGATCTTTTGTGAATAGGCAAATGACTATCAAAAGCAGAACTGAGGGAGGGGAAGAGGGTTTGAGAGCATTTTAGAGAAGTATTTTTGGGAAACTGTCTTTCAGCAAGACCAACAGTGTTGCAGTGTCACCTGTCAACCTAAAGGAAAAACAATGCCTTTTAAAGCCGGACAGAAGGAGAGGTGATGTCCGCAGCTGTTCAAATCTCTGGTGAACCATTCTGTACAGCTTTAGTTTCGTTTGGCTCACATGAAACATGTGGTCTTCATTTATTATACATATGTTTTAAAGTATTTTGACAAATTGCCTACAAGGGTCTTGTAGATGTTTTTCATGATTGTATTTGTACTTGGTAGCAGTACGTGTAACCCTATGATAAAATGACATTATTGAGCTATAGTGTTTTAACCACAGTGCTAGACTGAAAGTATGTTTGTAATTTCTATAATTAAATTTTTTGCAAGAGCTAATTAGTCCTGTGCAGCTTAAAAGTGAACTCTCCAATGTTCCAAAAGTGATTATAATTGTTTGTATTGTATCAAAATGACTCCTATAGAGATTCTTGCATCTTTCTTTAAAGCATCTGGAATTAGTTGCTGTCAATGACTGGATTTAAAGGAACACTACTCTGACAATCCAGTATGACACTTTTTATGTTCCTGTGATTACTTTATGTTAAAGCCAAAAACTTTAAAATGTTTTAAATATTTCATTGTACAGTTTTATGTAGGCAATCTGATAATCTGCCTTTGGAGATTTCAGTGTTATCTCTTCAGTCAGGGTCAGATAGTAGCCAACCCAATCTGAGCACAGCTCACAGGACTTCAGCACATGGAAAGAAATTGCTCATGCTCTCTGAGCAGCTGAGAAGGAGCTGCTCTGCTATCTGTACTGCAGTAATCCACGAACCTTTATATGTACCCATCCATGGGGAATGAGGAAGAGAAGATGTCCATGTCACAATAGATCCTACAGACCCGCCCATGAATGCCATGCTTGACACAATATACCCTCTGTCCATAGCTCCACATCACCCATAAATCCTGCCCTCCCATCCCCATCTTTTGCCACGGGAACCAAGGGGGCAAGATCAGAATTTGGCCATTTTGTGAATAAATGGCTATTTTGCAGCATTGCTGTATGCAGTGTTGTAGCTGTCTCAGTCCCAGGATAGTAAGAGACAAGGTGGGTAAGGTAAAATCTTTTATTGGATCAACTTCTGTTGGTGAGAAAGACAAGCTTTTGAGCTTACACAGAGCTCTTAGAAGAGCTTATCTCACACCAGCAAAAGTGAGTACAGTAAAAGATACTACCTCACCCAGCTTGTCTTTCTATTTCACAACATGGCATTTTTAATTTTTCAGATGATGTTTTACTGACTCTTCAGATAATATTTGAGTAGAGACGTTATGATAGCACCATGTTGCTAAAGTAGTCAGTGTAACCTACTTTATCAAAAACAAAAATGAAACCAAACAACCAACCTATGAAAGTAAACCTGCCATTCTGGAACAGTCCTCTAGAATTTAATAGATAGTGACAACTTTTCTTTAGGATTTTACCCATCCTATATGATGTCCTGCACTTAGGAAGGAAGAATCCCATGCACGACTACAGGCTGGGGACCGACTAGATAAGCAGCAGTTCTGCAGAAGAGGACCTGGGGATTTCAGTGGATGACAAGCTGGATATGAGTCAGCAGTTTGCCCTTGTTGCCAAGAAGGCCAACGCATATTGGCCTGTATTAGGAGGAGCATTGCCAGCAGATTGAGGGAAGTGATTATTCCCCTTTATTCGGCGCTGGTGAGGCCACACCTGGAGTAATGTGTCCGGTTTTGGTCCCCCCACTACAGAAGGGATGTGGACAAATTGGAGAGAGTCCAACGGAGGGCAATGAAAATTATTAGGGGCACATGACTTACGGGGAGAGACTGAGAGAAGTGGAGTTATTTAGTCTGCGGAAGAGAAGAGTGAGGGGGGATTTAATAGCAGCCTTCAACCACCTGAAGGGGGGGTTCCAAAGAGGATGGAGCTCGGCTGTTCAAAGTGGTAGTAGATGACAGAACAAGGAGTAGTGGTCTCAAGTTGCAGTGGGGAAGGTCTAGGTTGGATAGTAGGAAACACTATTTCACTAGGAGGTTAGTGAAGCACTGGAATGTGTTACCTACGTAGGTGGTGGAATCTCCATCCTTAGAAGTTTTTAAGGCCCGGCTTGACAAAGCCCTGGCTGGAATGATTTAGTTGGTGTTGGTTCTCCTTTGAGCTGGGGATTGGACTAGATGACCTCCTGAGGTCTCTTCCAACCCTAATATTCTATGATTCTATGAGTAGAGAATTATAGCCATGCTATGAATTTCTGTAGGATGGTTTAAAAAACTAGTGAAAGGATATTAAGCTTTATCAATTATACAGATAATTTCTATAGAAACCTATTATATTTCAAGAACCTATTTGTTTAATCTCTATTAAAGTCTGTAGGACATCTTCAGAAGGGACACTGAAGGGGAAGTCAATATACATTTGAGGTGGGCAGAGTGGGAGAAAGAGAGGAAAAGAGATCAGTTAGGTTGTTTGTAAATGAGGCCTCTTGGCCAATATCTACTGTTGATGTCCTCCCAAATTGCTCCTCTCACTCACACATCAATCCATCTTTTACTTTAAAACCATCATTAGGGCAACTCAGCCTCTGGCTTTTAGAACAGTCGAGTTCACCCTCTGACAGGTGTCAGGACAGTTTCCTTTACATACTCTGGAGTTTATCATGTGTGAGGGTAGAAACAGCTTATAGACGGTGGCCTCTTCTTTCCCTTAGAAGTGCTGTCTATGTTGAATCCATTTGTGTTCTGTCTCCAGAGGGTACAAAATAGTGAAAAGGGATCCAGAGTGAGAGAGACCCACAGATCTCTAAGTTTTAGAGTATTCATTGGCTCACTGATAATTTTTGAAAATGAATAACATAAAAATAAATCCTGAGTCACTTTAGGACTGTTTTCTTAGAATTGCCCCAGTTCCCATTATTGTAGAAAGAGTGTGTGCAATAAAGTTAGAACTGTACTCATAACACAAAGTTCTCTGACTATTTCTAACTATTAACATATTTGCAAAATGAGTTTTTGCTTAGCAAAGGAAGGTGTCATTTGGCTTCCTTTTAACATGATGAAGTAAAGCAAGAAACTGAAATCTGGATGGCTACTATTCTCACACTGGTCTTCTAGATGAAAGGACTTTATAACAAAAACAATTGAATACCAAAATCAGTGTTAAATTTGGATTATATGTATTTTTAAAATCTTTGTTATAATTTGTTGTGACGTTACAAGACAAGGACCTAATAAGAAAAATAATCAACACTTGTAACCTTGCACTTTCACTAGGTACATCAAGCTACACAGTAATTTAATTTCATAATATTGTATGAAAGATTATAATGTAGAACATCTAGGTATTGAGTTACAATATAAATTGTATGATCATATACAATTGTTAAAAAAGCGGCAAATATAGCTTCGAGTCTGCCATATCATACCAAGGTCACACGTGACAGTGAGCCTTTTTTCCCAGTTATATGCAGAAAAGTACAAAGCTTCTCAGATTTGGATTAGATTAAAAAATGTCTGAGTAATTTGAAAAAAAAAGCCCCACTTCAGTTTGCTTTGGGAAGATATTAAAAAAAAGTCTTTCCAAACATGAAATATCTGACAGTTGCAAGCCATTAGTTGTCTTTTCTGTGAAGAAATCCACCTGTGGGTACCACAGTGCCAGTGCTTACCTCTAACAGTTCCTTTTTATTTAAGTGATTCATATTTACAATTCAGCACATTTGGAACCAAAACTGGTTTTATAGCAGTGTAATTGTGATTATTTTGCCTTTCATTTAAATTAGTTATAGTAAAAAGTGAAGATTGCATATTTCTTAGCCCAAGAGATATATATAACATATATACATTAACATACCTTATGCTAAATAAACCACTTATGTGCAGCAGTCATAAAATCATAGAACCAAAGGTCATCTAGTCTAACCCCATGCCAAGATGCAGGATTTGTTGTGCCTTAACCATCCAGTTGAAATTAACTTGACCACTTGAACTTACAGTACTTATGTGTATTAAGCTTGGACCAAGACAGTCTCAATGGAGGACTCGAAACTCTGGAACGTACATCCACATCTGACCTCACTCTGACACAGCCTGAGATTGCTGAGATTCAGGGCACAATGCAAACAAGAGGAGGGGGCTGAGTGGAAAGTGGCTCAGTTGGGAATGTTGACAGCAGGTCAACTGAACTTCTAAATTTTTAAAAAAATGTATTTTTAGAGAGTGTATCATACATATGCCTACTGCATTGGAGAGGGGCAAATTTTGCACATGGAAATTAATAAAATAAAATTCCCAAGTCCAAATTCAGTTCTTAATTTTAAGAATTATAGAAAATATCCAGTTATTGCCCTTTGCTTTAAAGAATATATGACTACCTTTGTGTGAAACCATAGTCTGTATCTGACTATGTAAAAGAAGAATGTGTAAACAGTACATGATCATGGGGACCATCTGAAGCCATACACTGTATTAATTAAATACACAGTATGAAAAATGTTCTGAAACTAGTACTAGATACAAACATCATTCCCAGATCAACTGTACAATAGTCTTATTCCTAACCTGCTGTCTGTCCTTCCTGTCTCCGGAATGACTTGCAGCTGACAGCAGGGAACACTAGCTGAGTCAGTTGCACTGGCTCTTCCCCAGATCACACTTCTTTCTTCTAGCTGGATATAGTTATGAGGCATCAGACTGGGTGCAAACTTACTCCTGTGACTCAACTAAGAGTTGAACTGTGATATCAAGTGTATGTCTTCTCAGTGCAATACATTCTTAAAAGTAAGAGGGAATGCATACTTCCCATCCAAAAGATGCTGCTGCTACAGGTTTTGATGACGATTGATGTATTCAAGATGAGAGGAGGGCTCTCATGATTCATGATAAATCTGTCTTCACCTCTGACCTCGCCCTATCTATATTGAACAAATTACTTACTTTAACAGTGTTCTACTAGTTCCTTTTCAACTGAGGTCCTGACTGAGACCTCACAGTACATTAAAAAGGAAAACTTAGAACATGAATCCCATAGCTTTTCACCAATGCTCACAGCATTGCTTGGTGTGTTTCACAGGCCTTGTTCATTGAGTAGGTTTTGACAAGATGTTGTGCCTCTGAGTTTTAGTTTAAAGACCAAAGTCAGACAGTTTCTGCATGCTGACCCTTTATTGGATGACAGCCGCAACCTGCTAGCTGCTATTATGAATAAACCACTCCACTGCTCTTTATAATCAACAGTGAAATGAAGGAACTTTTATCAGATATTCCTGAAATATTTTGTGGAAGGTGGGGGTTCTGTATGGCATAAAAAAAGAATGCTTAGCTAGTGGAAACCTAATACTCCTCTGAAGATTTAACAGTCACAGTTTCATTCCATGAGGCATGCTGTATGGGAATGTGTCATAGCACTGCAGTTGTCCTTTGGGAGTTGACTATTTCTAGGCCAGGTAGGACCTGTGTTCTTGAATGCCTAGATTGCTGTGATGTTAAATAAGCAGATAAGGATCTCACATACTTGATAACAGTGATTAGTTGAACTTTTCCTATAATATCACACTAATCGGCTTCTTGGGCCTGAGTAACTTTTCAAATTTAGAAAGCTATTGAAAGCTCAGCTAGATGAAAGCAAAAAGGGAATGAAGCATACAAGACTGGTTGATAGTTGAGAAAGGTGTAATGAATGTTGTTCAAGATGGTTCAGATTTGGTTTTTGTTTAGTTTCTTCAACCTCATCAGAATTAATTGCAAGGTACAATAATGGGAACCCTGTTATAGTCCCATCTCTGTACAAATGGGCAGGAGCTGGCAACTGTATCTTCTCAGTGAGAGGCCCTTAGCTGTGGAATTTGCTTCCATCCTGGGGTCATCAGAGCATGAATTCAGTGTCTTTCACGACACCTTGCACCATCTACTGGTTCTCCCAGGCTTTGCCTGGCTTAGAAGAGTGTTGTTTGGGGAAACTGACTGCAGGTTTTTAGGTGCTGACTGAGAGGACACGAGGTGGTAGAGTTGGGATTTGGAAGATACTGTAGGGCTCAGTCCTCCAAGATGTCGAGCTTTCTGGTCCCAATCCAGAAAAACATTACGATAAATGTCACTGCAAAACTTCTCCAGATCTCTTTAAAATTGTAGCAGCTACATGTAAAACGGAGTTAAAAATGTAACATTGACCACTTTGCACCGAAAATGAATCTTGTGACCGCCGACATGGTCTCCCTGATTCAAGCTAGTGCTACGGAACCAAAAAGGATGAGTGATCCCGTGCTTTTCTTATGCTTAAGAGTGAACTTCTGCTCAAGAAAGTGGCTAAGATCAGGAACCTACAGTTATTAAGCCTATTGTTGGAGAGGGGCTTGATCTCAGCTCCTATTGAAATTTGTGCATGTTGTGGGTGTTCAGCATCACTGAGATTAGATCTAAAACTTATAGAATCATAGAATATCAGGGTTGGAAGGGACTTCAGGAGGTCATCTAGTCCAACCCCCTGCTCAAAGCAGGACGGACCAATCCCCAACTAAATCATCCCAGCCAGAGCTTTGTCAAGCCTGACCTTAAAAACCTCTAAGGAAGGAAATTCCAACACCTCCCTAGGTAACCTATACCAGTGCTGCACCACCCTCCTACTGAAATAGTGTTTCCTAATATCCAACCTAGATGTTCCCCACTGCAACTTGACACCATTGCTCCTTGTTCTGTCATCTGCTACCACTGAGAACAGTCTAGATCCATCCTCTTTGGAACCCTCTTTCTGGTAGTTGAAAGCAGCTATCAATCCTCCCTCATTCTTCTCTTCTGCAGACTAAACAAACCCAGTTCCCTCAGCTTCTCCTCATAAGTTATGTGCTCCAGCCCCCTAATCATTTTTGTTGTCCTCTGCTGGACTCTTTCCAATTTTTCCACATCCTTCTTGTGATGTGGGTCCCAAAACTGGACACAGTTACTCCAGATGAGGCCTCACCAATGTTGAATAGAGGGGAATGATCATGTCCCTCTATCTGCTGGCAATGCCCCTGCCTATACAGCCCAAAATGCCGTTAGCCTTCTGACTTTCTGACTTCTAACTTACTTTAGGCTATGCTGGGAATGTGCATCTATTTGATCTGAAGAAGTTTGTTTGTTTGTTGTTGGGTTCTTTTTGTTTTTTGATCCCAAATTTCATGAGACAATTTCAAGATAAACCTGCTTGGAACAGATAGTGGGGGGAAACCAACCAGAAAACTAACCAATCATGATAAAGGACTGTAGGGGACAATTCTGTACAGATGGAAGGTGGTTATGACCTCCCTGATGAATTTTTTCCATCTCTGATTTCTATTGCTCTCTTATCCAGAGATAGACACTGTCCCTGCACCCTACTGGGAGTTCTGTTTAAAGCTAACTGAACGAATTTATGTGAAACTTCTGTTTTCTGATCTAACCTGATAAACTCTGGCTCGCTGAACAATTGCTACTTGAATTTGTACAGTTCAAAGCTGTGGTAGTTATTTGATATCTGGAAAAATAGAAGCTTACTCATGCAAGTAGCAGCAATATCTTCTTTTCATTATGATGATGCAAAGAGATCTTTGGAAACGCATTTCTTCCAGTGAAGATGTTGGACAAAAATGTCATTCTACCTAGTTTTTGGAATTAAATGGGTTCGCTTTATTTTCAGATTGCCTATTTTATTGTATTTTTCCTCTGGGACTCTTCTCAAATACCCTGAAATGAATTATTGACACAGAACTATATCCATGCAGTATGCCTTACAGCAACTTAGAATTAATCATCGTAAAGTTTTGGTATGATTCCTGATCTCTTGCTGCATTTTTCATCCAACTTAGATTTATTTCCCATAGTTTTAGGCAAGAAAAGGATTGTAAAGAATGAAGCTAACTACTTATGTATGAGAAGGATTTTCCTTTAAAGTATCATCAGAAAATTTGCTATGTAAAAATGTCCCCTTCTGACTCCATAGATCTGCTCTATGTGCGTAGGTTCAAAACTGTTTTACTACTTGTTCGTTAGCTCTGCAGAGTCAATGCAACAGTCAGAGAGTTGTTCCCAGAATTGTTAAATAAGGTCTGATAGTAGGAAGAGAGGATACACTGCAGCAGGGAGCTGGTGAAGCCCCTGCAAAGGAGACCTGCCCCCCCCACCCCTCCGTACAGTCTCATCCCAGTTCGGAAACAAGGTAGGCATTTGCCACTGTAGCCTCAACCCAGCTAGGCAAACAGGTTGTAAGTTTGTCAGCAGAGAGACTTTTTATCCAGATGATTCTGTGTGGTGCAAAGTAAAAGAAATAAACTGTAATAACAACAAGTGATAAGTAGTCTATAAGTAGTGGTAAGGGGTGAGGGATAGTTCAGTGGGTTGAGCATGGGCCTGCTTACACCCAGGGTTGTGAGTTCAATTCTTGAGGGGGCCATTTAGGGATCTGGGGCAAAAATCTGTCTGGGGATGGGTCCTGCTTTGAGCAAGGGGTTGGACTAGATGACCTCCTGAGGTCCCTTCCAACCCTGATATTCTATGAACAATAGGACAAATGGCATGATTGAGCATGAACTAGAGGACATCTGAGCTGCAGCATTTGGATTGGAAACTTTCCCCAAGCTCACAGGCATTTGGATCTGGGTGTTTAGTTTGAGCCCAGCTCTCCTGTAAGCAAAAAGAGTCAAGGAAATGCAGAGCTAAGGCTGTCACCCCTTCCTTTACTCACCCTTCCATGTCTAGCTACATAAGTGTATGTTAGCAAATACCCTCCTAGTCTGAAATTCCAGTCATGCCTAGTACTGTTGAGGGCACAGTGGAAGAGGGATTGCCTCATTCTGAATACCATTGCTTTTGCTCTCTTAAGTCACGCTATTGTAACAGAGTCCTTTGTGATTCGTCTTGTTTTGCGTAATACCTCGAACACACAGAGCTTCAGATGTTCATAATGTAAGCAGAAAAGCCAGGCTGCAAGTGCCAGTGGAGGAGAATTTCTAAAGGGGAGAAGGAGCATGCTATCTTGGCTGGCTTTGTGAGCGATAGCCATCAGGCCTCCGAAGGAACAATACAACGTGTGCAAATAAATCGCAGCAATCAGAGTCGTGTTTAAAGCCCTGAGTGAAGGAGTGAGGGTTGCAGGAGCTCAGGTCCATGATCACACTAATCAACACTTCCTCCAGTTTCCTTAGGAGTTCATTTAATAGTATTCTAAACCAGCCCAGGCCATATAAGCCTTTTCATGAGTCTTACTAAAAGGTGAGAGACACTTTCCCCCTCTCTTTTGGCTTTCCTTTACAGCATAAGGAGATGGTTAGAGGACAAAATACCAAGCTTTTTGCCCTGACAAAAATGTCCTGTTAGAATTGTAATGTTCGGATATTTCGTTTAGATTAAACTCATTTTCGGGTTTATTATTGTAAGAACAGGTCTATAAAATGTACTGTTGCATTGGGCCTAAAATTGACCTGTCAAGAAGGGAATTTAATATTTCAGTTCTTGAGATTTCACTTTTTTCCTCTCTTGTTATTAGAACTTGTAAGGTAGTACAGGCTCCTGTGGGGCCAGTGGAAGTCTTTTGAGAATAACTGGCAACAAGAGTAAAATTTTGACTTCACTTACATTGGTGCATCCTCACTGAAGTCAGGGAGGATGCACTGGTGTAACTGAGAGCAGAATATGTACTAACGTATAGCGAGAGGGAGTGCCCTTGTGCTTAAGGCACTGGACTGGGAGAAAATTTATTCCAAATTTTGCAGCATAAGTCTAGATGACCTAGGCAAGTCATTTAATTTCTATGTGCCTCAGTTCACCTTCTGAAAAATGGGCATATTAAATTTCCTTTGTCTTTCTTATCTGGTTAGACTGTAAGCTCTTTAGGGCAGGAACTTTCTCTTACTATGTCTTTGCACATCACTTAAAACAAAGTGATCCTTAACTGGGTTGGGGCCTCAAAGCAATATGTAATACAGAAATTATTAATAATAAATCGATTAACTAAAAGACCTTGGAGATAAAATAAACTTTACCAAGGCCTTTCAATAAGAGCTGTCTAGAAAAAAAACAAGAAGAGACGACATGATAAATTCTAGGATTAGTTCAAATTATTCCAGATTAACAGGCCAAAACTAATGTGAGCTTTGCAGATTTGGATGGCTCCAGATACATTAACATAATACTTTTATGTGAAATGCCATAACTGTGTGTGTGTGCACACACACATGATTTTCTTTGCTCATTGCCAGTGTTGTGCCTGTCATTACCAATACTAGCTTTAGTCTTAAGTACTTTTATATCCCAAGATCTAAAAGTGCTTAAAAAACATTAATGATTATTGGTGGTAATAAGACTAATCCTCTCAACACTGAGGTGAGTTAGGTAAAGGATATACAGTTTGGTATTAGGAGCCCATTAAAATGTAAAGACTTCTGAGGAGAAACATGGAAATCCATTAACAGTGCCAAAAGCCACAGTATAGGGTAGATTAAGAAGTGCGGGGCCGGGGAGACCTAGTCTAGCAAAA
Organism: Gopherus evgoodei; assembly: GCF_007399415.2. NCBI lineage: Eukaryota > Metazoa > Chordata > Testudines > Testudinidae > Gopherus > Gopherus evgoodei. Next base: position 291,961,455 of record NC_044322.1, on the reverse strand, counting down.
GCTGCAAGTGAATTTCCAAAGGTGGAGTGTAATCACCTGAATTGTAATATGGGAAGAACACTGTTTTGCCTCCCTTCCATTCCAACATCCACATACAAAAAGAGGCAATGAATGCCCGAGAACCTCTGGAAGTCAGGGCCATGTGCTACCTGAGGGGGCAAGGAGTCCAGGAGAGCTGTCTGTATTTTAAAGAAGCCTTACTGAAGGTGCAGGAACAAACCATCCTGCTGTGCAGAAAGAATAGCAAATATGGCAGGCAACCAGCTTGTCTTAATATAGAAATCTTTGTTGAGCTTAAACACAAAAAGGAAGCTTACAAGACGTGGAAACTTGGACAGATGACTAGGGAGAAGTATAAAAATATTAGGGGGTGGCCTTGTTAGTCTGTATCCACAAAAACAACAAGGAGTCCAGTGGCACCTTAAGGACTAACAGATTTATTTGGGCATAAGCTTTCATGGGTAAAAAAACCTCACTTCTGCAGATGCTGGAGTGAAAGTTATAGATGCAGGTATTATATAATGACATATGAAGAACAGGGAGTCTTGTGAGGTAAGGATTTTGTTCAACATCTTCATTAAGATGGGATGGATTGCACCCTCAGCAAGTTCGCGAATGACATTAAGCTGGTAGAAAGGGTATAGAGTCCAAGAAGGACCTAGACAAATTGGAGGATTGAGCCAAAAGAAATCTGATGAGGTTCAACAAGGACAAGTGCAGAGTCCTGCACTTAGGAAGGAAGAATCCCATGCATTGCTACAGGCGGGGGACTGACTAGCTAAGCAGCAGTTCTGCAGAAAAGGACCTGGGAATTACAGTACTGGATATAAGTCAACAGTGTGCCCTTGTTGCCAAGAAGGCTACCGGCATATTGGGCTGCATTAGTAGGAGCATTGCCAGCAGATCGAGGGAAGTGATTATTCCCCTCCATTTGGCACTGGTGAGGCCACATCTGGAGTATTGAATCCAGTTTTGGGCCCCTTACTACTGAAAGGATGTGGACAAATTGGAGAGAGTCCAGCAGAGCGCTACAAAAAGGATTAGGGGGTTGTGGCACATGATTTATGAGGAGAGGCTGAGGGAACTGGCCTTATTTAATCTGCAGAAGAGAAGAGTGAGGGGGTATTTGATAGCAGCCTTCAACTACCTGAAGGGGGGTTCAAAAGAGGATGGAGCTAGGCTGTTCAAAGTGGTGGCAGATGACAGAACAAGGAACAATGGTCTCAAGTTGCAGTGGGGGAAGTCTAGGTTGCATGTCAGGAAACACTATTTCAGTAGGAGGGTGGTGAAGCACTGGAATGGGTTACCTAGGTAGGTGGTGGAATCACCATTCTTAGAGGCTTTTAAGGCCCAGCTTGACAAAGCCCTGGCTGGGATGGGGTTGGGGTTGGTCCTGCTTTGAGTAGGGGGTTGGACTAGATGACCTCCTGAGGTCTCTTCCAACCCTCATATTCTATGATTCTTTGATTCTACCTGTGGGATCCCCAGTAGCTTTCCCAACTCTAAGGCTGTGTGGTGCCATAGAGGCTCCCCCAGGACGTACTGTGAAGGTGGAGACAGAGGGTCCTACTGTAAAGAGGGAGCTTTAGATAGGGCAGTTTAGGCTAAAGCTCTATTCCCTTCTTGGCAAAACTCCCAGAGGGTGTCTTGAGGTAGCCCCAGAGCTGCCAAGCCCAGCTCCTGAATGGGGGCATGAGACAGGAAAGGCTCCTTTACCTCTCTTCTCCACCTTATGCAACTATACTGGGCTGGCTACAAATGGCCCCTCAGTTTTTATTCAGTCTTTATTCAGTCAAAATCCTTCTGACAACAACACTTTTGCCTTAGTGGGAACTAAATAAAAATTGAATGAGGGCTTCAGAAACTGGCTCTATGCTTCAAACAAATTAACAAAGCATTATTTTGTTTATGATCTCAACATTTTTCTAACTTCCAGTCTAACTTTATGACATGAGCACACACACATATCCCTTCTCTAACCCACTCCGTCTCGCCTCCAAAGCAACAGAGAGAGATGTTTCAGTCACTCAGGTCAGGTGTGGCTGGCTGTAAGTCGGGGAAGGAAGTACAACTTGGATTTACTGGCATCATGACCATTTAGTTTTGATCTATAACACTAATTGAGTTTGCTTTTTAAAAAACTTTTCAAGTGGTCAGGCTGAAGCTCCCCTGTGTGATGTGTGCAGTGGAACAAGGGGCAGGCTGCTCTAATGGAACTGTGAAATACTTCAGGGCAGGCTTTTGTGTTATATGGTTCTCTAAACACAAAAAGAATGTCCTGCAGGGTCTTATAAGGCAACCTGATAAAACATAAAATTGCTACAACAGCTGAAAGCAGGAGAATAGTTCCATTGACATAAAAATAATGAACCAGTGTCAAAATGGACAGTTGGTGTCAATTCCAGAAGGATTTGAAAGCTAGACATAAACTTGAAGAACCCATGTAAACAGATCATTCACTGTCTGTAGGAAAAGAACCCCATACTTAATAAAAATCCATTGTAAACATCATGCTTGTCACAGTCTGTATTAAAGTGCTTAACAGAAAAGAATGGTGTATTAACAGACTATGTAAGTGCCTTATTCCATTGCTCTCCACAACGTATGATGTGCCCTCCTTTTTCCTGGAAAACAAAATCCAAACTCAATTCTGGCCTCAGCTACAGCGCTGAACCTCAGAGGAAAAATCACTTACAAAATTCTTGAAGTTTCATTCATAACAGAGTATGAAAACTGAAATGAAAAGGGATGCCAGAGCCAATCAGTCCAATGTGGTTTCTTATGTCGATTTGTTTTTGAAAGCCAACGTAGTACATTTTCAAATACATTATGTCCCATTGGACTGGCAGCCACAGATGAAAGCCGTTGGCTCACGGAGGAAATATAAGAATAAATTGATTGACATTTTCTACCTTACATTCTGTAACCCTCTTTCCATTACACAACATCTTGTCTTATTTGCTACATGACACAGTTTCACCCTATCCTGCCACCTGGCTTTTGGCGGCGGAGGAGAGAGCAAGGGAATGGCATCAACAAGAGTTGTCTTGTGCCCTAAGTGCATAACAGGGAGACAGGAACTGCATTCTCTAGCTAATAAAAACTCCATTTTGCTGATGAAATTCATTTGGCCAGTTTCTAATGATGTAGATCAATCACTTCCTGGGACCGTGTGGCTCCTCTTTGGTGTTCTAATAGCTGAGCCTGTAAATATGTTTATAGATTGTTTTAAAATATTAGTTTAATGAGATCTTCAGTCTTTCCCACTTAAACAAAATATTATAAATTACATAATATAAAAGAAATAATGTTTAATATTAAAGATAAAGTTCCATTTTTATAAATCATGACACCTGACTGCTCTTTTACTTTTTCAAAGGTATCATAGCACCTTACCATCAGGCATTTGTCCTCACAACATCCCTTGAGGTAGGTGAGCATTATTCACATTTTATAAATGGGAAACAGAGAGACCAAGGCCAAGATCCTCAAAGGTACTGAGGGTCCTGATGCCCACTGAAATCAATGGACATTGGGAGGCTCAATACCTTTGAGGATCTGGGCCTAAGTGACTCACTCAAGACCACACAAGAAGTCCATGTCAGAACTTAGAGTTGAACCTAGGTCTCCTCAGTCCTTTGCCAGTGCCCTAACCACAAGACGCTCAGATACTATGGTGATGAGTGTGGTATAAAAACCAGAATGGAATAGAACAGAAGAAGCTCATCTTTCCTTCCTTCAGAAAAGGCCCCAGAAGAGGTTATCTTGCAACTCTTTGGAAATTATTAACTCAGTATCTGCAAAACAGTAGTATTTTGCTATTGCGGGTTCTCCCGTTGTTCCAGCTTTTCAAATGAAGCTGGTCTGTGTTTTTCCAATAGCATGAATATAGGCCTGAGCCTCCTCTACCAGGTCATAGGCCAATCTAAGAGAGCTCCCACAATTAGGCCTAAATCCTCAGCAACACCCAGTCTGATCGGCTGAAGAAGGGTCACTCTCAGGCCTGGGGCAAGCCTGGGAGTAATTCATTTCCAGCAGAGATGAGAGCAGCAAATAGGCAAGATACAATAAGCCAAATCAAGCAGGTTGATGCTCTGGGTTCAGTACATAGTGTAGCAGCTAGCAATCCCTTGCAGCTTGATTATGCACTTTCCATAGTCACACTGGGACTTGACCCATGGATAAATAATTTTAATAGTCATTGGAGCAAGGGGTTTGGATGCTGGGTTTGCTACATGAATGCTCTAACCACAAGGTGTCATAAACAGATAGTTAAGAGTTAATGTCTCTTTTACCTGTAAAGGGTTACAAGCAGTGAACCTGGGCCACCTGACCAGAGGACCAATCAGAAGACAAGATACTTTCAAATCTAGGTGGAGGGAAGCCTTTGTTTTGTGTTGTTTGTTTGTCTGTTGTTCTCTCTGGATTCTGAGAGTAACCAGACGTACCTACAGGCTCTCTAATTTTCTGTTCAAATAGTGAGTATAAGTATAAAGGCCATTTAGTCTTTTTGATTGTTTTCTTTATTTGCAAATGTGTATTTTGCTGGAATGATTTTAATGTGTATTTGTGCTGGGGGGAAGGCTCTTCTCTAGTGTCTATAAGCTGAAAGACCCTGTAACATTTACCATCTAAATTACAGTGACAACTTTTACTTTTTTTCTTTCTTTTATTAGAAGTTTTCTTTTTAAGACCTGATTGATTTTTCCCTTTGTTGAGGCTCAAGGGAACTGAGTCTGTACTCACCAGGGAATTGGTGGGAGACAGGGAGAGAGAAGGAAGTGGGGGAAGGTGGAATCCCTCTGTTTTAGATTCATGGAGCTTGAATCTGTATTACCTCTTGGGGAGGGGAAAAGAGGAGGGGGAAAGGTGCATTCCTCTCTGTTTTAAAATTCAAGGAGTTTGAATCACAGTGATCTTCCAGGGTAACCCAGGGAGGGAAAGCCTGGGAGAGGCAACGGTGGGGGAAAGGGTTACTTTCCTTGTGTAAGATCCAGGGGGTCTGGGTCTTGGAGTTCTCTGAGAAGGTTTTGGGGGGACCAGAGTTTACCAGGCACTGCAAGTCCTGGTGGGTGGCAGCACTACAAGATCTAAGCTGGTAATTGAGCTTAGGGCGATTCATGCTGGTACCCCATCTTTTGGACGCTAAGTTTCAGAGTGGGGGTTATACCATGACACAAGGCTACAGAGTCATTCTCATGGTTGTCTTGTGTGTGCTCTCTCTGTCTCTTTCTCACCCAATTACTTTTATTATTTATCCACAATGGAACAGCTTTAACAAGACAGACTGAGGAAGCCTCACATCAGACTCATCCATAGCCCAGTGGCTGGGGTAGATCACTGTTCAAATCCCTTCTCCCCCTCTGGTATGGAGGGGGGCTTGAACCAGGGGTCTTCCACATCCCAGGTAAATATTCCAATCAATGGGATAAACATTATGATGGAGCTATTTCTTCCCCTCCCCTACATCATTTTGTGGGAGCTGGCCTATCAGGGGAGAGTGACGCTGTAGGCAAGATCTAGGCACGCTCATTGGATCAGGCGCTACAAGTGAGTTAAGTGGAGCAACGGTTGTCATCTCCCAAATCATGTATAGCACTGGGGCATACATATCCCAGTGCCTGGCCTGGGGCTGTAGCACACATGTGTTCAGGCAGAAACATGGAGTATGGCTACACCACAATGTAAACCCAGGGTCAGTAGAACTTGACTTACTAGACTCTGGGTTTGTAAACCTGGGGTTTGAGCATCTACACCCTTTTGTTGAATTGTTGAACCCTGGGGCTCCGGTGTCTACACTGCATTATGTGTGCTTGAGTCCAACCACCCATATTCCAGACTTCCCTCCCAAAGTGTGGCTGCTCAGCCCTTTGTTCCTGGTGCACTGTGGGAAAACTTATCTGTCCAGAGGATGAAGAAAATTGGCCTGTAGGATTGTGAGATACATTTGGTAAACTCCCAGAGTCCAAGGGAGCTGTGTCTATACTGCAAAGCTTGAACCCTGGGTCCTGGCTTGACTCAGGCTCAGACCCTCCAGTCCTAGGGGCCCTGGGACCCTGGGTCCAAGTGCTGAGGTAGCATGATTTGTGTGTATATGGAAGGAGGGTTAGGCTTGAGTTTGAACCCTGGGCTTACATTGCAGTATAGACATTACCATCAGTGTTTAGGGAACTTTTACGGTAATAATTGAGGGGCCACGTGAAATTAGGTACCTACAGCATTCAGCAGCAGCTGAGTGGGGCTTTTGAGAATCTCAGAGGGGCCCAGTGAACCCTGATTCTGAGATTTAGGTACCTAAGTACTTCTCTCAATCTAGCTTGTAATGTTCTGAACCCATTGTCTTTAACTCCTCCCCTTTTTAGGTCTTTTTTTTTTCAGAGGACGTTTGCCATCTAAGAAATATCATAGGGTCAACTGTGCATTCTAGACTGAAGAAACTCTTCCCATTAGGCAAGGTCATCTGTATTTACGTACCTGCCTGATTTTCAGATGTGTTAAGCACTCAGAAGCTTTCATTGGGCTCAAAGTGCCTAGCTATTTAGGAACCTAACTTTAGGCCACTATGTTTGAAAATTTTGTCAGTCATATGTCATTCATGATGCACAGTGATTTTTGGCTGCTTTAAAGTTGTTAAAGTGAAAGAAATATAGAAAGGAAAAGAAAGTGTTACTCAATAGTAATCCATTAATAATAATGATAATAATTGGCACTTACATAGCACTTTTCATCCACAGATCTCTAGCAGGAGTGAGGCACTCGCTGGACAGTTAATGTTGATTTTCAATAAGTCTTAGGCACTGGGAAAGTTCTAGAAGACTGGAATAAAGCTAATATGCCAGTTTTCAAAAAGGGTCAAAGGTCTGACCTGGCTCATTATATGTCTTTCAGCCTGACATTGATCCTGGGTAAAATAATGGAGTGGCTAATCTAAGACTCAGTTAACTAAAGGAGTGTAATGTAATTAATGCAAATCAACCTTGGTTTATGGAAATAGAGCCTGTTAAATTAACTTGATATCTCTTTTTGGTCAGATTACACGTTTTGATGATAAAGGTAATAGTGTTGAAGTGAAATACTACATTTCTGAAAGATGTTTGACTTGGCACCTCACCACTTTTTGACTAAAAAATAGAATATAAAATTAACATAAAAACTGTCCAAATTATGGGTCTCAAAATGTAATGGTAAACGGAATTGTCATTGAGCAGTCCTGTTTCCAGTGCGTTCCTGTGGGCTCTGTTCTTGGCCCTATGCTATTTAACATTTTTATCAATTACCTGGAAGAAAACATAAAATCATCACTGATAAAGTTTTCCGCTGACACACAAATTGAGGAAGAAATAAAAAATGAAAAGGAGAGTTCACTGATACAGATCAATCTGGATCACTTGGTAATCTGGCTGCAAGCAAACAATATGCATTTTAATATGACTAAATGTAAACATAATTCTAGGAACAAAGAATATAGGCCATATTTACGGAATGGGAGACTCTGTCCTGGGAAGCAGTGACTCTGACAAAGATTTGGGGGTCATGGTGGATAATCAAATTAACATAGGCTCCCGGTTTGATTTTGTGGCCAAATAAGCTAATGTGGTCCTGGGTTGCATATACAGGGGGATCTCAAAGTAGGAGTAGAGAGGTTATTTTAGCTCTGTATTTGGCAGAGTTGTGATCACTGCTGGAATACTGCACCCAGTTCTGGTGTTCACAATTCAAGAAGGATATGAATATATTGGAGGGGGTTCAGAGAAGAGCTGTAAGAATGATAAAAGGATTAGAAAACGTGTCTCATAGTGATAGTCGAAGGAGCTCAATCTATTTAGCTTAACAAAGAGATGGTTAAAGGATGACTTGACTGCAGTTTACAAGTATCTGCATGAGGAACAAATATTTAATAACGGGCTCTTCAATCTAGCAGAGAAATATATAACACAATCCAAAGGCCAGAAGTTGAAGCTAGATAATTCAGGCTAGATATAAGGTATACATTTTTAATAGCGCAAGTAATTACCCATTGGAAGTAATTACCCAAAAGAATTTACCAAGGGTCATGGTGGATTCGCCATCAATGACCATTTATAAGCCATTATTGGATGTTTATCTAAAAGATCTACCCTAGGAATTATTTTGAGGAAGTTATATGACCTGTGTAATATAGGAGGTGAGACTAGGTGATCATAATAGTTCCTTCTGGCCTTGGACTCCATGAATCTATGAAAATCTATGAATAGTCTAACCTGCTGTAAGTGCATTTAAATATAGTAACATTATGGGCCAGCAGACTGTATTGTAAACCACTGTTTCACACATCATGATTCAAATAGTCTCCTGCTATTTTCTCCAAGTATAAACTATAGATGTAAGTTATCTACTTACTAGGTGTATAATTCTCATTTAAAACTGTTCTGTCAGAATTTTTCTTTAGCTAATCAGAATATATTCTTATGACATTGTTTCTGCTAAGAATTTGCCTAGAAGTTAATCATTAAATCTTTTATTACTATGTGTGATGGGGTGTTTTCTTACTGAATGTAATAGTTCTCTGAAAACACTCACTCAATATGCAGTGACAGTTGAAAAAGCTAACAATGTTAGGAACCATTAGGAAGTCACAGACAGAAAATATAATGCCATCATATAAATCCACAGTATGCCCACAGCTTGAATACTGCATGAAGTTCTGGTCAGCCCATCTCAAAAAAGATATATTAGAATTGGAAAAGGTGCAGAGAAGGGCAACAAAAGGGTATGGAGCAACTTCCATAAGAAGAGAGATTAAAAAAACAGGGACTTTTCAACTTGGAAAAGAGATAGCTAAGGAGATATGATAGAGATCTGTAAAATCATGACTGGTGTGCAAAAGTGAACAAGAAAGTGTTTTTTACTCCTTCATGTAACACAGGAACCACGGGTCACCCAATGAAATTAATAGGCAGCAGTTTTAAAGCAAAAAAAAGGATGTACTTTTTCACAATGAACAGTTAACTTGTGGAACTCCTTGCCAGGGGATGCTGTGAAGGCCAAAACTATAACACAGTTCAAAAAAAAGAACTAGATAATGTAGCAAGAGAACTGGACTTGACACAACTGCAGCCATTTTATGTATTTAGCCACCATTAGTTGAAATCAAGAACAACACATAATTAGAAATAATTTGGCTTTTGTCTAAGTAAAGCAGACAAATGGCTGCAGAGCTGCAGTTTTGTACGGATTTATTAGAATAAATAATGCATGTGGATAACTGATCTTAGATCTATGTGTCATATTTTTATGACTAGGAGTTGCTTTGCTGATAAGTAGCATTATTAGGTTTTTTGCTGTTGCTAGGGAAACGGTTAGCCTATTAGAGATTACTATATGTCACATGTATGCACTCTGTTTTGAGTAACTTATAAAAGATTAGTTAAGAATATGCAATTTGGAGCAGTTGCAGGAGGATTTCTAAGAGCTAACAGACTCTTACTCTCCACAGCTGGGAGGATGGCTGATCACCAGAAATCTGCTGCTGAACACTCAACACCACCTCAGACTTTGGGTAACTAAATCTGGGATGCTCTAGACTATTGCTATTGCACACATGTGTGTGAATAAAGAAGGAGCTTTGAGTGAAAGCACTCTTGTTTGTACCAATCATGTATCAGCTGACATAGCTGTGTCTCCATTGATTTAATTCCTGACACTGCCTGGAAGAAGAGATCTGTTACCAGAGTATAACAGATAAGATCAAGGAGGACAGGTCCATCAATAGCTATTAGCCAAGATAGTCAGGGATGCAACCCAATGCTCTGGCTGTCCCTAGCCTCTGATTGCCAGAAACTGGGAATGAACGATGGGATGGATCACTCAATGATAACCTGTTCTGTTCATTCCCTCTGGGGCACCTGGCACTGGCCACTGTCTGAAGACAGGATACTGGGCTAGATGGACCAGTATGGCCATTCTTACACAAGCCCTGAGCAGGTTAATGTGGGCCAGAATGGGCCAATTATTAACTTGATATGCTACACCTGGGGGGAAGCCAGGGATTGATAAACACTAATTGCAGATGAAGCCCAGCTGGGCTAGAAGTGGAATGCTAGGAAATGAGAGAAGGAAAGGGCCTGGAGTCACTCTCTAGAATGAAAGAGAGTTGGGGAGGGACAAGGAGGAAGTGCATGGGAAGAGAAAGCTCTGGGCTCTTATCCTGGATTAGGGGGGTTGATAAGAGGCTGAAAAGTAGCCCACAAGAAGCAGAGGAAGCCCTGGGGCAAACCCAGAGGTAAGCAAGCAGATAGAAAGGTAGGGTAGGAAGGAGCCCTGGAAAACAGCAAGTAGGTTTGAGACTGAGTAGACTGAGGTTGCTAATCATAGGGTGCCTGGTCTGGAACCCAGAGTAGCAGGCAGGTTCCCCTACCAGCCAATGGCAAAGTGGCACTGGACTTGGATTTGGAACACAAGACTGCCTAAGATGGCATATGGACTGTTTGTCAAGTCAGACTTGGTTACTCTGGAAGCAGGGGTGACTATATAGTGACCTGGCTGGAGGGCTAAGTCACAAAGAGGAAGCCCCCTGAGACATGGAGAGAGGGACCACTGTGCTTGCAACCAACAGAAAGCTTTTGCCCTGTCTGGCATTCTCAACTCTCAAATTAGCCCACGCTACCCCAATATTATTTTAACCAAGAATCCCAACACCCTTGGAGCATCATTTTTGTTGATTCTTCAGTCAAAGTGGACAGCTGACATCCTATGGTCAAAGCAGTTTTTCTGAAATGCTTTCTATAAATGAGTAACTGGATTTCATCTCTTATATGCATGTCGCTGCCTTCTTGCCTTCTGTTCTTCATTAGGACTTCTCAAGGTGTCTGGATTGGATCCTGGAAGCAGGTAAGAAGCTTTGTTAATTTTTTACAGATTCATAGTGTTAGATTATAGTCTCTTAATGATACTAGAAGGTAGCACACTGCATTGCTTTTGTGGGTGGAGCTGTACACCTCATTGGACCACTTGACCACACCATGGCCAGGTCTATAACTCCCTCAACCTCATATCCTGAGTGCCTATGGGTAGTCACTCAGGATACAGGGGTGGGGAGGCAAGAGCCCAGTTGAAGTGGGGGGAGGGGGCCTGGCCGGAGTATGGGTGAGGGTTCTGGCAGGAGGGAGAGCTGACCAGAGTGGAATCAGGAGGCCTACTGAAGCATGGGTGAGAGACCCAGCTGTGGGAGTCCTGGGTAAAGTGGAAGTAAGGTAGGCACAGCCTATAAGAGGGTATGGTAGGCTCTTGTCAACAACTCACATGGCTCTTAACTGCGGGCACTGTGTCATCAGGGGAAACTCAATCAAACACCATCCTTCTTTACAGCAAATATAAGCAACAATTCTATATTGTTGAGTGGAAAATCGGGGCTTTTACAGGCTTCTGATTTTTCACCAAAATCAATTGGGTTTTGCAAATTGATAACTAGAACAATCCCTAAAATGTCTGTTTGGGTTGGATGCATGTTTCAAAAGCTTTCGTGTTACAGAGAAATGCCATTAAATTGTGTATAGGGCCTCGCAAGTGCAAACTGTAGGAGTTGATCCTTCAAGTGAGACAGGCTGCACTTGATGCACTCCATGAAGACAAAGGTGGCTTTCCAATTCCCTGTTCCTGATCCAAGATTGCTAGAATGCTGTGCTCTCTTGTCAGTCTTCTTCTGCCCCCAGCATGCACCGTGTGAGCCGGGTCAGAGTCGTTTTGAGCTCTACCTCAGCCAAGGTTTCCCCCACACCACTGGAATCCTCAGATGCCCATTGAGGATCACTTTAAGTGTCCTTTGTGCAACTAGAGGGGACTTAGTGAGGGCCATTTAAATTGGAAGCTTTAAAACTACAATTGAGCAAATATCCATAGTCTCACAATTTCCCATGTGTATGCTGCAGGCAGCCATTTTACAGCTTCTGTATTCCAGCATAGTTTGAAGGACACATTTCTGAGACCCAAAGCACTCTCAAGCAGGTGAGAACTTAAGACTTAAGTCATGTGTAAAAAGGTATTGAGTGAAGCTGTGGGAAAGGGAGCAGAGAAATGAAGGCACTCCTGCTTAGAGTAGCAGCTAAATTTTTTGACAGGCTAATCTGGAATAACCTCAGTTACAGAGCTTTATATCCGGAGTAACATACAGCAGCATGGTGACCCTGACAACTTCAGAACAGGTTCTCAGCTGTGCAAGATGTTCTGATAACATGGCATAATGTAGGTCAGGTTCGAGATCATTATTGCTTCTTAATACAGAACAAACTTCCTCTTAGAAACATCTTGTTTAAAGATGTCCATTTTACTTGAGAAAGAGCTAGTTTTATTATGAAGTGCTTTTCAGAGTAAGATGTGTAGGAATCTCTCTTCAGGCCCATTTGCACCACATCTGATTATGTTACATAGGATAAAAAAAAGTTTGGAAGGAATATAAACCCTCATGCTTCAGGGCATACACCAACTTAACTGAGGGACCTAGAAGGAAACCTCAGCTCCCCTATGGGAAACCTCTTCAGGGTTTCTTGTATCTTCCTCTGAAACATCTTCCGCTGATCACTCTCAGAGATGGAAGACTGCACTAGACAGACTACTGTTCTAACAATGTGTGGCAATTCCTTTGTACCAAATCTGTGAGGGTTTGGGGCTCTTCATCAATATGGTGGGTGGAGAAATAAAAGGTTTTTTTCCATCTGGAAGGAAAACTGGGTTGCTTGTCACCAGGGTAGGAGGTGGAGGCTCTGGATATGTGCTGGGTTGTGGGGATGCTGACAAAAAAAGACCCCCAATGTCTCCAGAACATTGTATTCATTCCATACTGAGGATAAAGCTGAGGAAAGTGAAAAAAACCTTAGAAGAGATAATGAAAATGTTTGAGGGGGAAAAATGTGACCAGGTCTGTGGACGCTATATTTTCTGGATAAAGACTCGGAAAGAAGGGGAAACAACCAAGGGGTTTGTCCAGAATTAACACTGAATTTTTTTTAATATTAAAAAACTCTCTCATTAAAGTCCATAGCTGTGGGGAGCACCATTCAAAATTTTTGTGAAAAGCTACTCAAGGAGATGGATATTACACTTGGAAAATCAATATTCATATGCCAAGCAGCACAACACACATGGACTTTAATGAGGGAGTTTTTTTAATATTAAAAAAAGTGAAAACACACACCTAAAAGTCTAAAACTTAATCTAGCCAGATATAGTCTTTATTCAAGATAGAGTGGTTGGTTTGGTTTTTGTTGGGGGGTAGGGGATTGTTTTGTTTTGTTTTTTGCACTCAGTCTCCTTTCTAGCTTTTTACTAGCCAGGACCCATCACTGAGACCAAATTGCATGGTTTCTTTATCTCCTCAGGAAGGATAAAGTGGGAGTCTTACTCTCTGTTCCTAATATTCCTAGAGGGATTGCTTTTTGTCAGGAAGTCCTCTGGGGAATTTAGCCTCTTGTCTCTTTCTGGAGTGCAAGAGACATGCTAATTCTCTGTCTCAAGTTCAAGAGCAGGATAACCCCAACTGGTTTAGCTTGATAAATTTAGTTACTGGTTATATGTAAATTGAGGTTAAACCCACATTCCTTTGTCTACAACAGACCTGTTTATCATCTTTATGTAGACTAGGCTCTCTGGCCTGAGACATGTTCTAATAACATCAAACAAAGGGAACTCATAACTTCACACTTAATGTTAACTCATGCATTTTACAATGATATTAATAACCAGAGTGTTATTAGCGTTCACATGATACCCAACAAGGCATGTTTTGTACAAATATTATCACAGTAGTGTGTAGAATGTGAATAGAGGGCACCTAGAGTCACAACCAAATATGAGACATGACTGAAGGATGACAATCTTTACAGGGCTGGAGTGAGACAATAAGAACAACCATACTGGGTCAGACCAATGGTCCTTCTAGCCCAGTATCCTGTCTTCTGACAGAGGCCAATGACAGATGCTTGAGAGGGAATGAACAGAACAGGTAATCATCAGGTGCATCTGTCCATCTACCCATCCTGCACTTCCTCTCCTTCCCTCCACAGATCTGCAGAGAGTCCTCCATGGAGCCTGGGGGTTGGGGTGCAGAATATAGTAATATAGGTTGCTGGTTTCTCCACGACCTTCTGTGCATTAAGGCCTCTCTCTGCATATGATATGACTGGGCCCAGTGCTAGATGGGGGGAGGGGCAGGTGGAGAAGAACAAGTCAGGTCCCTTTCTCTCTCCTCTCCTCCACCATTTGTGAAATTGTGATCATATTTATAACAGGTGGTATTCCCAGTAGCGGAATAGTGGGTGAGTAATAGGAGTGGAGAGAAAAAGTATTTTTTCTCTGTAAATTTCAGATCAGTTTGTTAAATTAAAAATGAATATTGTTTTAATTAATGTGCAATAGCCATTGAGGTTTCTCTTTTCCATAGGGATTAGGTGTAACGCTCGTTGTCATTCTCAGTGTTCTGATACTATCTGAACTGAATGGCAAGCAGGTATCTATCTATTATCATGTAAAAATTAATGATTTGCATAGATTTCTGAAAACCAGAGGCTTCTCAAGGAAGCACCCTTCTGCCCCAATGTCCCCCCATAAGCTATACATAGACAGCTGCTCTGCCCAAAGGGGGCTTACTGTAACTGCAGCTCTTGCTTCCTGTGCACCTGGAGACTTGCCAAATTAACCTTCCATCTGTAAGCACCTGCTTCACGCCAGCATGCTCTGAAAATCCCCCCAGGCAGGCACCCCCATTGACTAAGATGTTCATTCTCCTTTGCTAGCTCTAAATAGATTTTCGCCGTCCATTTGTCATCATCCAGTTTCATTTGTCTCTGTTTTTGGCAGCTAAATATTTAGTCACTCTGAGTTGACAGCTACGCATTTAGACAGTGTTACTGGAGGTGAAATATTTAGTGATCAAATCATTCATGACTAAGTATTTCAGCACTTGTGAAACTGGTGACTAATCAGTCAGCTGAGAAGAAAATCTTTTAGTATAATTTTAAATTCATTACCAGATTATTCTATTCTGTAGTTTTCCAATAGCACGGTTCTCCCCCTACCTAAGGAGTGGGTGGAGACATCCTGAGAGATGGAGAGATAGCTAACAATTAATGGCGGAGCTGGCTGGAGTGTTCCTGTCAACTGGATGATTTTTCTGCTTTAATGCCACTGACCATTATATTCGCTACCTAGCCACTGCAATGAAAACCTTCCTGCAAAGAAACCCCATTCACAGATAAATCTTCCTAGGCATAAATCTTTTCTGTCTCAACCTGTTGTGCCTAGGTATTGTAACACAAGATGGTAAATAAGACATCAGCCAGTGTGGAAACATAAGGAATGACGTAAGGAGGAAATGGCAGCTTCAGTGAGATTTTGCTTTGACCAGTTTCTTTCAGGCCATTGCTAGCTAGTAATCTGAAATTAACTTGTTGACCACTGTATGACCATATGGATGGACTTGCCTGTGATGTGAAATCCGACTGTACAAAGGCCACTGAAATGAGTTCATTAACTAACAGGATTTTATGCACAGAAAGTGAAATTCACACCTATACCAAAGTCTCCAAAAATCCCTCCACACAACATTATCTCCCCCAGTGCACCTCTCTGGGCAGAGCAGCTGCAAAGATAGGCTCTGAATAGGCTGGCACAAAGAGTGTCATTGGGGTGAACTTGCTGGGAGAGGGTCCATAGAATACATGGTTATGTAGATTGTGCCTCAGACTCTCACAAAGGCCATGCCACTATTTCACCAAGTCCCAGAAGGGCTGTCCTACAGCCCTGTGGCCTACCAGTGGGTGGGGAGATGAAGTCCACCCCTTGCCCTGATAGAGTTCATTTACTTCTGCATGTGTTAAATTTTCGCATAGAGGTAATATGGAACACTAACTGATAGAAAAGGATGCACTATTGTGCAGTTTCCTAAGTTCAACAACACACTGCTTATACATACCTTGAATAGAAAATGTATTACATTCACTCCAAAGACCATACCATTGCAAGGTTTCTTCCTCCCCTCCCCACCTGCATCCCCATCAAATACCAAAGGATTCCGAACTCATTTGCTGTACAAAAAAAAATAAGATTTTTACATTACACCACTATCTTGATATAACACCACCTGAAATAACACGAATTCGGATATAATGCGGTAAAGCAGTGCTCCGAGGGGTAAGGGCTGTGCACTCCGGTGGATCAAAGCAAGTTCAATATAACATGGTTTCACCCATAACGCGGTAAGATTTTTTGGCTCCCAAGGACAGCGTTATATCAAGGTATAGGTGTATTTGTGTATCTGGAAATCAAAATTGTGTAAACTATGTCAAATCAGTTTTTCTGCACAACAGAGAGAGACTAAGAACCTCAATACTATGTTTTAGTCCATTGTGAACTGAAATTTCTAAGTCCCAGAAATCTCATGTTTATTAATTAAACCAATGACAAATGCTAAACTATAAGAGCTTTGCCTGACAATATACAAACGCATCACTCCTAGTCTATAGTGTAAGTGCAGCAAAGAATCCTGTGGCACCTTATAGACTAACAGACGTTTTGGAGCATGAGCTTTCATGGGTGAATACCCACTTCCTCAGATGCATGTAGTGGAAATTTCCAGGGGCAGGTATATATATGCTAGCAAGCAAGCTAGAGATAACGAGGTCAGTTCAATCAGGGAGGATGAGGCCCTGTTCTAGCAGTTGAGGTGTGAAAACCAAGAGAGGAGAAACTGGTTCTGTAATTGGCAAGCCATTCACAGTCTTTGTTCAATCCTGAGCTGATGGTGTCAAATTTGCAGATGAACTGAAGCTCAGCAGTTTCTCTTTGAAGTCTGGTCCTGAAGTTCTTTTGCTGCAGGATGGCCACCTTAAGGTCTGCTATAGTGTGGCCAGGGAGGTTGAAGTGCTCTCCTACAGGTTTTTGTATATTGCCATTCCTAATGTCTGATTTGTGTCCATTTATCCTTTTCCGTAGAGACTGTCCAGTTTGTCCAATGTACATAGCAGAGGGGCATTGCTGGCATATGATGGCGTATATTACATTGGTGGATGTGCAGGTGAATGAACCAGTGATGGTGTGGCTGATCTGGTTAGGTCCTGTGATGGTGTCGCTGGTGTAGATATGTGGGCAGAGTTGGCATCGAGGTTTGTTGCATGGATTGGTTCCTGAGCTAGAGTTATTATGGTGCGGTGTGCAGTTACTGGTGAGAATATGTTTCAGGTTGGCAGGTTGTCTGTGGGCAAGGACTGGCCTGCCACCCAAGGCCTGTGAAAGTGTGGGATCATTGTCCAGGAAGGGTTGTAGATCCTTGATGATGCGTTGGAGGGGTTTTAGCTGGGGGCTGTATGTGATGGCCAGTGGAGTCCTGTTGGTTTCTTTCTTGGGTTTGTCTTGCGGTAGGAGGCTTCTGGGTACACGTCTGGCTCTGTTGATCTGTTTCCTTATTTCCTCGTGCGGGTATTGTAGTTTTGAGAATGCTTGGTGGAGATTTTGTAGGTGTTGGTCTCTGTCTGAGGGGTTAGAGCAGATGCGGTTGTATCTCAGTGCTTGGCTGTAGACAATGGATCGTGTGATGTGCCCGGGATGGAAGCTGGAGGCATGAAGGTAGGCATAGCGGTCGGTAGGTTTTCGATATAGGGTGGTGTTAATGTGACCATTGCTTATTTGCACCGTGGTGTCAAGAAAGTGGACCTCTTGTGTAGATTGGTCCAGGCTGAGGTTGATGGTGGGGTGGAAGCTGTTGAAATCGTGGTGGAATATTTCCAGAGTCTCCTTCCCATGGGTCCAGATGATGAAGATGTCATCAATGTAACGTAGGTAGAGAAGGGGCGTGAGTGGACGAGAGCTGAGGAAGCGTTGTTCCAGGTCGGCCATAAAGATATTGGCATATTGTGGGGCCATGCGGGTGCCCATAGCAGTGCCACTGATCTGGAGATATAATTGTAATCAAATTTGAAATAGTTGTGTGTAAGTATAAAGGCACAGAGCTCAGCAGCCAGTTGTGCTATGGCATCATCAGGGTTAGTGCTCCTGACAGCTTGTATTCCATCTGTGTGTGGGATGTTTGTGTAGAGAGCCTCTACATCCATGGTGGCTAGGATGGTGTTTTCTGGGAGGTCACCAATGCATTGTAGTTTCCTCAGGAAATCAGTGCTGTCACGGAGATAGCTGGGAGTGCTGGTGGCATAGGGTCTGAGTAGAGAGTCCATATATCCAGACAGTCCTTCAGTGAGAGTGCCAATGCCCGAGATGATGGGGCGTCCAGGATTTCCGGGTTTGTGGATCTTGGGTAGTAGATAGAATAACCCTGGTCGGGGCTCTAGGGGTATGTTGATTTCTTCTGGTGTTAGTGTAGGTAGTGTCCTGAGTAGATGCTGTAGTTTCTTAGTGTATTCCTCAGTGGGATCTGAGGGAAGTGGCCTGTAGAATTTGGTATTGGAGAGTTGTCTGGCTGCCTCCTTTTGGTAGTCAGACCTGTTCATGATGACAACGGCACCTCCTTTATCAGCCTCTTTGATGATAATGTCAGGGTGGTTTCTGAGGCTGTGGATGGCATTGCGTTCTGCACGACTTAGGTTGTGAGGCAAGCGATGTTGTTGTTCCACGATTTCTGCCTGTACACGCCGGTGGAAGCATTCAATGTATAGGTCCAGGCTGTCATTTCGACCCTCAGGAGGAGTCCATGTGGAGTTCTTCTTCTTGTGCTGTTGGTGGGAGGGCACCTGTGTATCAGTGCACTGTTCAGTGTTGTCCTGGAAGTATTCTTTGAGTCGGAGATGGCGAAAGTAGGCTTCCAGATCGCCACAGAACTGTATCATGTTGGTGGGGGTGGCAGGGCAGAAAGAGAGTCCCCGAGATAGGACAGACTTTTCTTCTGGGCTGAGTGTGTAGTTGGACAGATTGACGATATTGCTGGGTGGGTTAGGGGTACCACGGTTGTTGCCCCATGTGGCAGGTAGGAGTTTAGACAGCTTACAGTCCTTTTTCCTTTGTAGAGAGGTGAAGTGAGTAATGTAGATCTCCTGTCTTATTCTAGTGAAGTCCGTTTGTATAGAAGTTTGGTTATTAATGAGAGTCTCCAGGTTGGAGAGCTCTTTTTTGATGTTTCTTGACACCACGGTGCAAATAAGTGATGGTCACATTAACACCACCCTATATCGAAAACCTACCGACCGCTATGCCTACCTTCATGCCTCCAGCTTCCATCCCGGGCACATCACACGATCCATTGTCTACAGCCAAGCACTGAGGTACAACCGCATCTGCTCTAACCCCTCAGACAGAGACCAACACCTACAAAATCTCCACCAAGCATTCTCAAAACTACAATACCCGCACGAGGAAATAAGGAAACAGATCAACAGAGCCAGAAGTGTACCCAGAAGCCTCCTACTGCAAGACAAACCCAAGAAAGAAACCAACAGGACTCCACTGGCCATCACATACAGCCCCCAGCTAAAACCCCTCCAACGCATCATCAAGGATCTACAACCCTTCCTGGACAAAGATCCCACACTTTCACAGGCCTTGGGTGGCAGGCCAGTCCTTGCCCACAGACAACCTGCCAACCTGAAACATATTCTCACCAGTAACTGCACACCGCACCATAATAACTCTAGCTCAGGAACCAATCCATGCAACAAACCTCGATGCCAACTCTGCCCACATATCTACACCAGTGACACCATCACAGGACCTAACCAGATCAGCCACACCATCACTGGTTCATTCACCTGCACATCCACCAATGTAATATACGCCATCATATGCCAGCAATGCCCCTCTGCTATGTACATTGGACAAACTGGACAGTCTCTACGGAAAAGGATAAATGGACACAAATCAGACATTAGGAATGGCAATATACAAAAACCTGTAGGAGAGCACTTCAACCTCCCTGGCCACACTATAGCAGACCTTAAGGTGGCCATCCTGCAGCAAAAAAACTTCAGGGCCAGACTTCAAAGAGAAACTGCTGAGCTTCAGTTCATCTGCAAATTTGACACCATCAGCTCAGGATTGAACAAAGACTGTGAATGGCTTGCCAATTACAGAACCAGTTTCTCCTCTCTTGGTTTTCACACCTCAACTGCTAGAACAGGGCCTCATCCTCCCTGATTGAACTGACCTCGTTATCGCCAGCTTGCTTGCTAGCATATATATACCTGCCCCTGGAAATTTCCACTACATGCATCTGAGGAAGTGGGTATTCACCCACGAAAGCTCATGCTCCAAAACGTCTGTTAGTCTATAAGGTGCCACAGGATTCTTTGCTGCTTTTACAGATCCAGACTAACACGGCTACCCTCTGATACTATTTAATATCAATTACTTTCCATTTCATTTATTTTTTATCTTTTCTTTTGCATCACAGTCTGTTTGGATTTTTTTTTCCAGGACATTTTAGTTTCTTTTGCAGCGCCAACCCCCAGCATTCCCTCTGATGGAGGAAGGAAGGAAAGAAGAAAAATGGGGAACCTCCCCATATATTTACAACATATTTAACGTGAGGAAGGAAGGAAAGAAGAAAAATGGGGAACCTCCCCATATATTTACAACATATTTAACGTATGTACTATTTATTAAATATAGCTTTCAACAGCTAAACACAATCAGACTTAGAGTTGGTTCCATTGGTCAGGAATCAAAATGTAATTACATTTGCTTTGAAGAATCCCTTGAAACAATATGTATCTATCTATATAGAGCATGTTATGATGTATTACATATATTACAGCTGCAGCTAGCAGATAATAGAGATCTGGGTTTCTTTGTGCTAAGCACTGTACGAACACGAGAGAGAGTCCCTGTCCCAAAGAGCTTACATTCTAAATACTGTACTCTTTTGTATTGAAACTAATAGTTTAACTGAGCATGTTGAACTTCTGTGGATCCATTTAAAACCCGATGTTGCCATGATTTATGAAGAGGGATATGGGGCCTGATCCTGCAGTATTGACTCAATCAGAATGAAAATCCCATTGATTCATGAGCCCCTAATGTCAATGAAGTATCAGTTCACAATCAGTTTCTGAGGATCAGTTGATCCAGTGATCAATACCATTACAGCAAGGTAATAGTTCCCTTCACGAATGATTGAGATTGAAGGACCTGTGGATAGAGTTGGTGATATTTCATGGGCTTAGTTCTTTATTTTTACATTTGTTGTTGTTAATCTCTGCAAACTATAAACAAACAAGGAAAGAAATTACACATGATTTTGCATCTGGTGGGCTGAGCCTCGGTGGGATGAGTGGCAGATATAGGGTAAGATTGTGCTTTGCTCCTGATATATCCCTTCTCCAGGACAGCTGGGTGTGTCACTTTTTAGGATATAGAGCACCCCAGTGTGCCCTAGGATCAATAACTGTGATCATAAGACACTGAAACATGTAATGTGTGTAAGTACAATGCTTAACTTAGTAACTGTGCCAATAATGTATAATGATCCGTGGAAGAGAGGTTGCCTGGTCGTCCAAGCTGAGCTATGCCTTGGCAGCCTTCCTGCAAGTGTATGTTGCAGAAGAGTGTTTATCACTTATAACCTTGGGCTGGCACTAATGGTTTGGGTCACAGGAATGGCATGTTTCGAAGAGGGAAAAAAATAGCATGGACTTTTCTGAAAATATTAACCCGTCTATTTGGAGAATGACCGTTGCCTTTGAAACCTGGCTCTATACACCTATATTTAGCACTAGAGAAGGGAAGGAGAAGAGGTTTCAGTTTTAAGCTCCGCTGTTTGCTCTAAAATCACCCCCTCCCCCCATCTGAAACAGGGCAGATTCTCACAGAGGGGTGTGGCCGCTGCCCTTTGGAATTATTCCCCCAAATCCACCTTTGCTATCCCACTTCATCCCGCATTCACGAGCTGAGTTTGGGTTTTTTATTCCCCCCCCTTTCCACTCCCCACCCCCCGCCTAACAGGAGATGTTCCCCAGACAGAGCCCAGGATACTGGTTGGAATCAGATTTGGAGGGTGATGCACCGCGACAGCTAAAAGTTGGATAGAGTTTCAGCAGCTACTATATATAAAGCAGGGGGACTTATGTCACTGCACTAATTAAATTCCATTTGGGTGGCTCCTCTGGGTTTTTTTTGAGCCTATCACCCAACTCCAGCAGGCAGAGAGGCCAAGAGGAGAGCATGATGATGGACCTTTTTGAAACTAGCTCCTATTTCTTCTACTTGGACGGAGAAAATGGAGCTCTGCAGCAGCTGGAGATGGCAGAGGGGTCCCCCCTGTACCCAGGCAGCGATGGCACTTTGTCCCCCTGCCAGGACCAAATGCCCCAAGAAGCCGGGAGTGACAGCAGTGGAGAGGAGCATGTGCTGGCACCCCCAGGCCTGCAACCCCCTCATTGCCCCGGCCAGTGTTTGATCTGGGCTTGTAAGACCTGCAAGAGGAAATCGGCCCCCACCGACAGGAGGAAAGCAGCCACTCTGCGGGAGAGGAGGCGGCTGAAGAAGATCAACGAAGCCTTCGAGGCTCTGAAAAGGAGGACTGTGGCCAACCCCAACCAGCGGCTGCCCAAGGTGGAGATCCTGAGGAGTGCCATCAGCTACATAGAGAAGCTGCAGGATCTCCTGCACAGGCTGGATCAGCAGGAGAAAATGCAGGAGATTGGGGGAGATCCTTTTAGCTTCAGCCCCAAGCAGGGAAATGTAAGCACAGCGATTGTACTCAGTCCCCTCCTGCCCCCTGAAAGTCAGCTGCGAAACCGCCTTCCACTTTTTTTTCTCTCCCTCTTCCCCTTCCTTAACATAGTCTGTCAATCCAGAGCGCCGGGCCCACTAACGAGCATTTAACAGACTTAACGAGGGAAGTATAAGTCGTTGTTTGGAAGTCCAGCAGGCACCCAGGCTGCCCCGAGGAGCAGCGATCCTCTTTGCTAATATATGTTCTCTCTCTCTTTCCCTCCCTCTTTCCTCTGCGCTCTACGTGTTTACTTCAGATCCCAAGTTCAGATTTCCTGAGCACCTGCAGCTCCGACTGGCAAAATGTTTCTGATCATTCCAGAGTGCTAGCACTCAACGCCAAAGAAGGTAAACTTCAGGATTCTCTTCACGTGTGCATAATGTATATACGCGAGTGTGTGTGTGTGAGAGAGAGAGAGAGAAAGAGAGACGGATCGATTCCCTTAGCGGAAAAAAAAACATCTTACTGACTGTGCTGAGAAAAAATGAACACTGTTATTGTATTGTACGCTTCTATACAGATATTGTAAGTTTGCTCACAGGTGTTGTTTCCTTTTCCTAATATGTGAATATCGGTCCTTGTTAGATCGTCTCTTTCTTTCTTAGGGCTATGTTCCTTTCTGTCATTCCCTTCTGTGTATTGATCGCTGTTTAAAAAAACTAAACCAAACACTCTATTTATCTTTTATTATTATTATTATTATTAATTTATTTATTAACCAGGAGCCTCCATCGTTGAATCTTCAGCCTCTAGCAGCCTTCGTTGTCTTTCTTCGATAGTGGACAGTATTTCTTCAGAAGATCCCAAACTTCCCAGCGTGGAGGAAGTGGTAGAGAAGTAGATCTGCATTTGGCCGGATAGTATTTTGAACGCAGATAACAAGGAACTCACCCCACAACCTATAAATGAAATAATGAATTAATTTAATATTTTAGCAATCCCAGACAGGGGCCTTGTTAAAGGCACTGGTAGGCAGATAAAGTTGAATCTTCTTAAAAAGAAATGTTCCTCCGATAATTGTACAATCCAATTCTTTCTTTCTTTCTTTTATGTTATATAGACCACTGCTTTTTTATGTAATATATTTACTTGTTTTCTGATGATCCACTTTGTATAATATTCAACAAAAAGTTCATTCCTGTCTGAGTGAAGCTGTTGTTTGGATATCCTGTTAGTATTATTTAAAGAGTTCTTTGGCTGTGTTTTTGTACATAATTTTAGTACTTTTTTAATGTAAACCGGATCCATATCTATATATATATTTAAATTGTGAAATGTGATATTGTATATAAGAACGGCCAGATTTCCTGGGTATGTAAAATAAAGTTCTTTGTGTTACAACGGTCCCAGTCACCACTTTAAATTGTGGGCCCGATCCTGCTCCCATTAGAATTACATTTTGCCACTGACTTCAGCAGATCAGGACCCAATTCGGTCAATCCAAATAAAAAATGTTTAAAATTAAGAGGTTGCAAATATTTCCAGCCAGGGCAGCGCCTCTTTAACTATCTAAACAGTTTCTCTTCTACTCAGAACCGCACAGAAGGTATTCATTCTTTCCCTCTTATTTTGCGTTAGCAGCCTTCCACAGCTGAGAGTTGTGACTGCTGCTGTGTCTAGGATTATGTAGGCCGCCTACGTTCACCCAGGCCAGTGCATCCTTTCGGTCTCCCTTGGTGGAAAAAGCAGCGGAGCTACAGACCATTTCATTAAATCGCTGGGGAAAGCGCTTCCACTCGGCTCCTGACTTATTCGGGTCTGTATTTACCCTGCATGTTTGACCTGCTGAGCTGCACATGCTTGGAGGAGCCTGCTGTACCAAGCAGGGTCAGTCAGACTCCTGTGTTTAATTAACCAGCTCCCTATGTCGCCTGAATTCTTCTCCGATCTTCTTTTTGGGGCTGGAGAAGTTGCACTCAGCCCGCGATTGCAGCACAATTTATGGGCCTGGCTGGTTCCTAATGGACAGCAAAGGGCTCTGACATGAGCCAGCTCCCGTGGGGTCTAGAGGGCAAAGGCGTCTTTCGAAGAAAGGTGACTCCTACCGCCTTCTCGTACCCTGCAGGGGGAGCTTAGGGCCCCTAGGGGCGGAAAGAGTTAAGTGGCTGAAAGTGGGGACCAGGAGGAAAAACAACACGTGAAGCCTTTCAGTCAGTGCTGTAGAAAAACAAACCCTAGAGCTGAGGGTGGAAAAGCAGGAGCTACTCCCAGTCAGGACTTTAGGGATTGTAACCGATTTATTTATAATCTCGGGAAGAGGCGACCACCAAGAAACTAAACCGCTGAGTTTCTCTCCCCAGCTCCCCACCACTTCATGGTAACTAACAAGAGGAAAAGTTCTGTCGCCGAGCAGTTAAAATGTCCCTTTGTCATCTCTGCTCTAACTTGAATCCTTCAGATTTAAAAATACGGTGTCACTCCCATATTCCTTAGCCAGCATGCTGGGGGGCAGTGGCTGGAGAAAGGGAAAGCTCTCACTCAGTCGCAGCCAGAAACTCTCCATTACACAGCCACTCCCTATGCTGGCTGCGTCGCCTGCCATAACAATTCGCCGGGGGCTACGTTGTTATTTGGTTGGGGGGGGTGGTTTTTATTTTGTTAAGTCTGCCACTTAAACAAGAGCATTTCCAGTTGTTGAATGCTAGGATTTGTGTGTCCCAAGCAGTGAGTGATAAACAGAAACAAGAGAGGTAGGGTGTAATTCCTCCCTCACACGTTGGAAAGAAACTCTCTGTTGTATAGAAATAACAGAAGCAGGACTTTTGGAAATCTACGTTTCCAAAGAATATGGTTTTCCACACAAAAAGAGATTGCTTTTGGTAAGAGAGGGTGGCTGCTGCTCTGGCTTTCATGGAGAGCTTTAGCTTGATCAGATATATACAAAGAAGCTTTTACTTAGCTCCGCTAGAAGCTATTAGTGTTCTTAATAATCAAGTTCAATGTCTAACAAGTAAGAGGAGGGTCCCCATCTAGTACCAGTCAAGCAAAACTCTCCCTAGCTTTACTTTTTCTGAGTACAGAGGGTCGGACCTAGCCTTGAAATTGTAATTCTCCTCAAAAGGAGAATTTCATGAGTATCTCATGCACACCTTGAAAAAAAACCGCTCTTTCTTCCTCTTCCTAACGGGCAAGTTTTATTCACATCCTAATATTGACGTCAGGAGACTCTATTGTCCGCCTCTGTGTGGACCTCGAAATCCGTGTCGTCTCCAGCAACGGGGTAACATGAGAAATTGTTTGGAGTAAGTTTGAGTAAAGAAGGTTTTTCATTAAATAAAGAAAATATTTCCCGAAGAGACGCCCTGTGACCTCAATGGCTGTCTCTGACATGCAAGGCTTCCCAATGAAAGTCCTCAGTGTGTTTGCAATTAAAATGTTTTTGTTTGATATTAATAACGATAATATTTACCTAAGTCTGAAGCCAAAGCAAACAGGGCCCTGGAAGCACAAAATCAAGAGGTAATAACTCTGTAAAGATAAGCAATTTGTGATTTAATCTAGCCTCTTTCCAGAGGAGGGTGGGAGCAAAGTTATCAGGTTTAAACTAATGAAAGTGATTTTCTGCCTACATTTTATTAAATGTGGAACAAAGCTCCTGGAACATGACTCCCCAAATGTCCCTTTTAAGGCCTGGCTCCTGCAGCTTCACCTGTACTGCATAACTCATAGCCTGTGTATTTATTTATAATGAGAGTAGTGGGGAGGGGGACTTGATGGACCCATTCATTTCACGGATCCAACAACCATTGTAATATACTATGGAATGAAACAGTGAGGGCATTCACTGTAGACAATCATTGTAGTTGAGGTTCCCCTGGGGACTAGAATACCCTGGTGGAATGAAACAAACGAAATGTGGATACAGTGGTGGTCGGGAAAGATAAAGGTAGATGAGACTGGTTTTAAATCCCCACTAACTACTGAAGGACAAATGTAATGTTCTCTTCCTAAGTGAAAGGATGAAATGAAATGAAATATATTTACATTAACAGATAGTGGGCCCGCTTCTTGTTCGGGTAAAACTGCCACCAACTTCAGGGGTAGCAGAACCGGGATTGGCTCCAGCGTTGTTGATGAAATCCGAGAAGACCAATGCACACTGGTGCGATGCAGCTATATTCAAAGGGAAAAGTCCGAGCACTCGAACATTCATCAGAAGCACTTGCAAGGATCGTTATGTGGCAGTGGGGACCCAGGATAGCGTTTTGCCAGAGCTTTGCCCTTTTATGGCAAGTGTGGCTGTTTTCACCGGGAGGAGAGAGAGATGGAGGTGTGTGGGAGGGCTTGAATAACTCAGCCATGTGCTCGCTTGGGTTTCCCATTCTGTAGCAGCAGGAACTAGCAACTTTTCCCATTCTCAAGGCTGCTAAAAACCCTCGTGTCCCTTTGATCTCTCTTGGGAGTCTCAGAATGCAAGCAGAGGCCAATGTCTTCTTCAGCTGGCTTCTATACAAATCCTTCCCGCAGCTCTGGCAGGTACTAATGTGTTTACTTAGGTGCGCGCAGTTCCCAGAGCTTGATGGAACCAAAAGTTTAGCACGTCGTTGGAGTCCCCTGAATATAGGTCCAACTGGGAAAGAGTTTTTGTTCCTAGTTAGTTCTGGAGCCGGATTGCTGACGGGGACCTCGGATGGCACGGTTATTACTGAATTGGCTATTTATCCAGGAGCTAAAACTTCCACCGATTTAGCGTGCCTAAAAGCAATTTGAACTAATGGAACAACACGTCACAAAATAAATCCTGCAAATCATTATCGATATACACTGGAACAAATCCTTATGTTGCAGTCTACACTCACGCAAAAGTTCCACCGACCCCGACTGGGATTTTGCCTGAATTTTCGAGAACAGCTAGTTTCCTCTGCATTTTCTTGGCTGGGATTGTAATGTGTATTTTTAACAAAGGATGCCCCAAAATAAAACCTCAATAAATTTAGACTCAGCTATTAAATTTTGTAGTCCTGACCCCTGAGTTTGCGTAGGCAAACTCAATGGGAGTTTTTCTTAAAGTGGGGGCTAAAGTAACTGCCTCTTGGCTTCAGCTGTCTTTACAATTTATATATAAGATCTGGTGCTTTTAAAATACTACATTAATACAGTCCCAACAAGGGAATTGTGTTCTGCAATCAGTATCCCACACTCATTGGTACCCAATTTCTTCACTTCACACGCCCCGGTGGTTAAACTTTGGGTCATATCTGTAAAGATGGTACCAGTATGTGATAATATTTTCATACACCGATATTTACATTTCATTCCTGAACGTTCTGCTCACATTTTGTCAGTTGAACTATGTAACACTTTCCTTGTTTGGTTTGGTGTTTCATTGTTTTGTTCCGTTTTTCGAAGTAAAGTTAAAGTCAAGCCATTTCAGAAGCGGGGAGAAAAGTCACGAAATAC
The DNA here is from genome assembly GCF_007399415.2 of Gopherus evgoodei. Taxonomy (NCBI): domain Eukaryota; kingdom Metazoa; phylum Chordata; order Testudines; family Testudinidae; genus Gopherus; species Gopherus evgoodei. The sequence continues at coordinate 291,933,371 of NC_044322.1, read as the reverse complement.
TATCTGCTGGTCAATAATTTTGCTGTTTTAAAAAACCAATTCCTTCTTTTATGCTGGGGGAAAATAATCCTAAACTAGTCAGAAGTGTGTTTTAAATATATCTATATATTAAAAGTAACTGTAACAGCACGATTCCTACTGGCTGAGGGACGCCTTTGAAAGGCTGTGTTCTTTTTTCTGCGAAGTTTTCTTGCTATTTTTTAAAAAAATCTCTATATTTTGTTCTCTGTTTTAACAAGAGTTTGAAAGTTGTGTTGTCTCATTGTCGGCATTTCAATCCCCAGATCTCAAAAACCCACCACCGCTACCCGCTCCCAGCAACCTCATTAACCAACCTTATCGTTTGTGTTTTTTCCTGCTTCTTTTAGTTCTACTGGACAGATTGCTGCACGTTTGCACATTTGTTTTGAGATCACTTTACAAAAGGAAGCTGGCAACTCTAAAGGGATACTAATTACAGATTTTCCTGAGTGACAGCATCTTTTTTCCCAAAGATTCAGGAAGAAGGGAAACAACCTTCAGAATTCCCCTAAGACTCTTGGGAAGGGCACATTTCTAAACAACCTCAAACACTCTGAAAAAGGGGCTACAGATTCGAATGCAAGGAGAGGCACAGACAATATTTTGGAAGGCATACCAAAGGGGGTGGGCATTGTTACTACAAGATATATTGTACACACTTGGAGAGAAACCACCGAAAGATGATCACAACAGCTGTACCTAGCACTTTAAAGACCAAATTCATTTGTGCGCAAAGCATAGATCTGTAAACAGGTCTATTTCAGCCAGTGAGAACATGCTACATTAAAATATCCGGGTGCTACAATCCAAGAAAGTCTTCAAGCTACTGCTGACCAGAACCGCTTTATTGGCTGATGATTTCTTGCAAAACCACTGAGAACTGCAACCTTTCAAACGCGGCCAGCTGAATGTCAACCTGGACTTCATTAGAGAGAGCTGAAATTCAGACCTTTCCTTTTCTGTAACTCTATTCCTTTATCAGCGCTATGGCTTTAATACAGTATTCATTTCAAAGGGGGCTCGCTGCCCGTTTATGGCCCTAAATAAACTGGAACAGTACAGATGTAGCCTTTCCAACCGCTTAGATAATAATATACCAACTTTTTGAAGGGAGGTGGACAGGGTTTTATTTATTCAACCTTTTATTTCTTCCTCTGATATATTTTAAAGTGGGATTTCACTGAAAGCAATAACAACATTCCCCTAAGGAGACTGAATAGCTATAGATCAATTATCAGATGGATTCTCCTCTGGGTGGCTTGGAGCTCGGGGTATACTGTATAAAGAGATATATGGCTTTTCAGACTACTTGCTCCAAACTGAAGCCTAATTTCTCCTTTTCCAAAGTGTTTGCGGTCCACAGCCTACATCAAGGTAGTAGTTCAATAAGCTTTCTTACACAGAATTCCCTGCCAGACTCCTTTACTTAAAGGGGGTTTGAATAAAATGACTAGACCAAGAAGAAAACTCACTGGCTATGTCAGCTGCTGCTCCGAGAGCGAGGTTAGTCAAAAGTGCTTCTGCTGGGTACCGAGAATAACTCGCATAGCTTGGGCATTTCTGAGGGGGTCGTTTGGAAACCGTTTTATTTAACCCGAATAACATATAAAAGCCAGCTGAATGTGGCCAAAGAGTTCCTGCGCTTTGGCGAATGCCTGTTAAATGGCTTCATTACCACTTTAATGGCCCTTTAACAATTTCAATGATCTGCTACTTGGTCTCTGGAAGGCTTTTGTCACCGACTTGTGTAAAGTTACTCAGGGACTGTGGGGTTAGAAATTTTACACTTCCAGGAGGGGTTTGTTGCACTAACAGCTGGGACGCATCTGTAACGGTACAAGTTTGTCTGAAAGCAGAAAATTAGCAAACCCAAAGCACTGCTCTGCTACCGCCTCTAGCACCATCAGGCCACAGGGAAGAGAGCAAGGGGTGGCAGAGAGATTTTCTTAGGCAAACAAATGCAATGGTCTTATGTGAGTACCGTTTCTGACATGATCAGGGAGCACTAAAACCTGAAATTTAACTGAAATGTCGTCTCCCCCCCTTTCATTGTTAAGTGACAAAGTTATTGTTACGCAGGAATGATTTTCTAGCTTTGTCTTCGTCTTTTTTTTAAATCTAAGTAATCGAATCAAAGGACAAAACATCCCCCAGGAAAATTAAGGAAACGGATCACAACTATAAAAACAAAGTGAGTCAGTCTGGTTCGAACTGTAACATTGATTGTGAGAAAATCAAATGATTAAACACGTTCACCGTTTAATTCCCGTGACTATGGCGAATAAAGTGAGACTGTATCCTATTCACTCCAAAATGTGTTGGAAGACGCTTATTTGCAGGAAATGTCACGTTTTAGGGTTTCTTTCCCACCGTTCCTGCTCTTTATTTTTCACACCAAATTGCGAGGCTCCTACTTTATTCTAACTTTTGAGTTGTTGCAATCACTGAAAAAGTTTATGCATGTTAAAATGTAATAAACTCATCAGACAGTCAGAAGGAGCGGTGCATAGCAAGTTGTCTCCTGGGGATTGGAGGGGGTTTGCCCAGACAGCCCCAGTAGGGGTTGTGGAGGGATATGCTAATAAAGACTAGCCTCTCTGGACCAGCCTCCCATAACAACATGTATATATAAAGAGCCCCGTGCCCCAGAGAAAGGACACTTTGCTTCGCATCCCTAATTACTTAGGAAATTGCCCAAGAAAACTGCAGTGTGATGTGCTGAGACTGGCTCGCTGCAGTCCAGACCTAGCACCGCTCTGTATTAGCTGTTGTAAAGATGGAGGTGATGGATAGTTGCCAGTTTTCTCCATCCGAGTTCTTCTATGACAGCTCCTGCATCTCTTCCCCGGAAGCCGAGTTTGGGGATGATTTCGAACACGGGCTTGCTGCCTTCGGAGCCCACAAAACAGACGGTCCGTGGTCAGACGAAGAGGAGCATGTCAGAGCCCCCACAGGGCATCATCAAGCCGGCCACTGCCTCATGTGGGCTTGCAAAGCCTGTAAGAGAAAGTCCACTACCATGGACCGGAGGAAGGCAGCCACCATGCGCGAGAGGAGGCGCCTGAAGAAAGTGAACCAGGCTTTCGACACGCTGAAGAGGTGCACTACTGCCAACCCCAACCAAAGGCTCCCCAAAGTGGAGATTCTGAGAAACGCCATCAGGTACATCGAAAGCCTGCAGGAGGTCTTGAGAGAGCAGGTAGAAAACTACTACAGCCTGCCAGGACAGAGCTGCTCTGAACCCACCAGCCCAACTTCCAGCTGCTCCGACGGGATGGTAAGAGACGGACGTTTCGATCACATAAAACTCTTTGGGTTGTAAAGGTGCCGACACAGGCAGGTTACTCCGTTAATTCAGAGTTCTGCTGTGTGGTTTAAAGGTAGAAGAGTGAAAACGCGGTGCGTTTATTAAGATCCCACGGAAACGTTAAGTGCGCTTCGGAAAATGGTCCCTTTCCAGGATGTGATTCACATGGTGTTCTGCATGCAAACAGCTTAGCAGTGCTGTGGGGATGAGGGACTTCATATGTGCAAAGGGGGCAGCTTTGTTGCCCTGCAGGGGATGAAGATAAATAGAAAACAATCTCCTGGGTAGTAATCATAGTGATCTCCTTAGTGTTTTTGTAGACAAGCTCTTACGAAGTACCGCATGGAACATGGACAACGGAAAATAGGGAGTGAAGCCTTTGCTTACTCCTTCCCCCCTCCCTCAGCCCCCAGTAATGTTACAGTTGTCATGAAAAAAATAGAGGGCAAGAGGAGAACCCACCCAGCTGAAGCCTGGCCCAGAGGAGCTGTTGATGCATTTTTTCCCGAGCGCGTTTGTTCAATCAGTGCCAGGTTTTAATGCGCTTTCGCTCTGGGAACGTGTCCTCTTACTGACTCGCTGTGCCTTCCTCCTGCTACCAATCCATTCTCCATGGTTAACGCGGTGCACATTGCGGATGGGCCTGCCTTTTGCCACGCTGCCCCTCACGCCATCAGCCGCTGGAAACTGAGCTAATGTCAGCAAATGTGCCGAAGGCGCGGTGGGGTTTGAGGGTCCCGCTGCAGAGTTAGCAGGGCCCCAGGCTCAGCCTGTTGGAAGCCAGCACGCAAAGTCGCGCACCCATGAGCTCTATGCACTCATTTCTTGTCTGTTCTAGGCCGAATGCAACAGCCCTGCCTGGCCCCGGCGGAACAGCAGGTTTGACACTGTCTATTGCCCGGACACACACAGCGGTAAGCATGAGCACAGGGCTCGCTCGGGTCAGCGAGTTTCTTAACTACGCGACTCCGCCGTGAGTAAGGTGGGAGCGATGTAGGTCGAGAGGCAGCATCTGCCATGAGTTTTCACCCTCCCAATCTCTATACCGGGCGGTGATATTTACAAACGATGAGGTGCGCTGCGTGTGGGCGCCTGGACTCCAAAGGGCTGGGTGGGGATATGGTACAGGAGTTGGAAATTAAATCATAGCTACTTAGCAAGTTAATTCACGTTTCTTGACGCATGTAAGTATTTATCTATTACTTTCGCCTTACTCTGTTCCACAGACAAAAGTACTACACTGTCCAGCTTGGACTGTTTATCCAGCATCGTGGATCGTATCTCTTCCACCTCTGATCAAGCTGCGCTGCCGTTTCTGGACACCGCCTCCCTTTCTGCAAACGCCAGCCTCGATTCCCAGCCAGGCAACCCTAGGACCCCTCCTCATTCCAGGCTCATCTATCACGTATTATGAGCTCTGAGACTTGAAACCAACTCCAGCCACTGCTTTTACGTGGGGAGAAAGAAACTCACGCAATTAACTATGCAGGTGGAATCGACGCATTTCAACCTATGTATATAAAGGAGAAGCTTTTTAAACTGTATGTTTGTGAATAATGTTGCCAGGAGATGTATTTATCTAACGCATTCTTGACACATTTTAGTCCTTTTTTGACTTTTCTTATATTGTTACCAGCTTAGCTTTTTGGCTAGCGTAAACATTGTGCCAGGAAACAGAAGGCTGTAACAAGTGGCTTCCTGCGAAGTTTTTATAAAAATGCTAACGTTATATTTTCATAATGGTCTGTCTTAACGCTCTTGGTTAGAGGAGGCACTTTTATTCCACCTGAAACAACAAAGCAGGTAAATGCTCTCTTGCAAACAACATTAAACATATTTGTCTCATCAGATACAAATGTATGAAATACAGAGAAAACATTGTTGCCTAATGCTCCGTAGTTTATTTCCATTCATGGGATGCTTTTTGTTGTAAGTTTCTCTGTATTTCTGTGGGGACCGAGGGTTCTCAAAATAAAAGCATCTGAAATTGTCAAAGGTTGGGAATACATGGTATTCTGAAAACCCCACTATAAATAAAAAGTGTTATTACAGAAGTGGTTCCTTTTGTGGTTGTTTAAACCATCTCCAAATATTCAGGACTCTAGCCATTTTTTAAAAATTATTTCTAGCTCTTCCATATACTTACCAATTCTTTGAATTCATCATGCTAATAATGGTATGGCATATTGCATATTTAATCTAGAGGCATCCCAAAGTCTTTTACAAACTAAAGCCTTGGTCTTGCAAAAAGTTAGGCACATATTTAACCTGAAGCCTGTGAATAGTCCCTTTGAGTCCGGTGGCACTATTCAAAGCAATTGCATAATGTTTGCAGGATTAGGGCCTAAAGATACAATGCAGCACTCCTGACATGAGTGGCTCTTCCTCATGCAAGTAGGGACATCCATGGGACTACTCAGAAAGCAGGGGTTTGCAGGATCAGGCCATTATATAACACATTAACAGCAAAGACCTGCTCCTATTGCCATTGATTTCAATGGGAGCGGAACTGGTCCCCACCTCTGCAGTCCTTATTCTGGCAGACCCCCACCCCCATTTATTTCTGTGGGAGTAAGGGCACAGTACAAATTACAAGATTTGGCCTTAATACTACATTGTCACTTTACCATTTGCCAACTGCATGATTTGGCTCTTATATTGTAGGCAGACTCACAGGTGGTGGAACTAGGAGTGCTGGGGGTGCTGCTGCACCCCCTAGCTTGAAGTAGTTTCCATTATATACATGGTTTACAGTTTGGTTCATTGGCTCTCAGCAATCCAACTATACAAATTGTTCTAGCACTGCTGGGCAGAATGTACTCTCTCTTATACTATCTGTGGCAAAGGACTACCAGTGTAACAGAGTAGAAGTTGGCAGAGTTGATAAAAACAAATTGCAAACTATTCCTTTTTTCCACAACCCCCAAACTACAGTTCTTAAGATTCACAAAACACATTATTTTGCCCACATTTTCTTTGTTCCACCTCATATGATGGAAATGTATGCATAATTCATAGATGGTAACAGAGTCACACAGCACTAGAAATTGCCAGCCAGCCTCTGCAAAATTATGATCTTTTAAAAAAAATATTTCCTTTCATTTACCAAGTCATTTCAGCTAACATGTTCTATGATGAAAAGATTCCAGCCATTAGTAATGCTCTAGCTATAATCCAAGAATGTCTTCACAGCAACGTCCAAAAAAGAAAAATGGATTCTTTTAATAAGTGCTCAAGAGTATCTAGCATGAGAAATTATCCTCTCAGTGTCAGGTCTCTTGGACGAAAGGTGTATAAGCTTTACTAGCATGGGCTTATGGATATATCTGGCATATTCGTGTTGTTGTTAGCAATGGATGGCTCAGAGTAGTAGTAATAGGATACAGAGCCTTTCATGTCTAAGGACTTGTCTACACTGCAGGCTCACTGTGTGTTATCTCCTGAACCTTTGCCCAAAGCCCTCATCCAGGGGAGTATGGATCAGAACCACATGTTGACAAGTGACCCATCCCTACCTACTTTCCCACTTTACAGTGTGGAGATAGCAGAGCAGGTACCACCTGACCTTGAGCCAACATAATCCTACACAGCCATTGGCACAATTCCCTGAACTTGTATCTTCTTGCCTTTCTACCTGCTCACTTCTCACTTGCCCTCTGTGCACTGGCAGCTAAATGGCATTTAACCTGTCTTTCCCCATGCAGTTTAATTCAGTTTCTCCACAGCTCAGCCCAGCTCTGCCAAACAACAAGAGGCCCACCACAGAGCATGCTGCTAGCTGGATGGAGAAGCACCCCACGGTTGTACTTAACTGTTGGTGCGAATACTCCAAAGAACATGATTGCATCCACAGCTCCAGCAACATCCACCTCTGTGAGACCATCTCAAAGAGGCAGGCAGAGCTGGGCACCCACCAGCCTGATTTGTAGGGCTGGGAGTGTATGAAGCACCTGAAGCAGCTGCATGAAAAAGCAAATGAAGGGAGCAGCAGGTTGGCCACTGCACTGACAAGTTACTCTTTCTGTGATGAGTTGGACCCACTTGCCACCACCCTCAGCACAGAGATCGCCATCTTGTATGAGGGAAGTCTTGTTTGCAGAGTGAAGAAAGGGGGAATAGCAGTGGAGGAGAGCCCGTGGAGCCAGTATGAAACTGGGAACTGAAAGCTTAGGGTAAGCCCATGTGGACAGACAGGCAAATGGCTATACGGAGGCAATTATCTGAGGGCCTGTTTGGAGCAAGACTTGTGTAACATCCTGGGAAGGGAGTGGTACACAGCCAGGGGTCAGATCTGTGTGTGGTAAGTGCTGTCCACTATCTTTGTTAGTGTTGTAGGAAATTATAGTCTTAAAAAAAGGAGAGATTTCTTGGTTATGACCAATAAAATTATTGTTATGTAGGATATTGCATGCTAGTAGGGTGTGTTTAGCTTTGATTGGGGGTGCAAGCTATGGCATGCCCATAACCCCCCTTTCTTGTGCCTGTCCCTGCCCCTAGTCACATGGATGCATCGTGGGGGGGGGGGGAATTACACACATCATTAGTAGCTCTTTCAGAGTATCGTTGTAGTAAATGTTAACAAAATATGTAAAGGACTGCAGGTCTGGCAAATATGAACACATATTTATAAATATATTGTCCTTTAATAACCCAGTCACGCCAATCTGATTATATATATTCATACCTAGCCTAGCAAAACATTGTTCCACATCATTGTCCTATAGGAGACAGCATAGATTCTAAATCCCAGGGGCCACAAGAGGTGGCAAAGGTCCTTTTGTCCTCAGTGTCTGTTTCTCTTGCTCTGTCCATTTGCAGCAACCTGTCCATTACAAGCAGGGGGAGGATGAGAGGATGGATGGGGGACTCTGCTGATGGCAATTCTCAGCAACCTAACACAGTACACTGTTAATATTTGCCTTAATTTTCTTTCACTCCCGGAAGGTGATGCTTGAAAATATTTCATATATAAAGTACTGCAGCTTGTCAGTCAAATTCCTTGGCAGGGCAAACTTGCTCTGACTGCCTGGGTATCTCACTCAATTTCTCCACTCAGGATATGCTCTTCAACCACCAGCCACCCCAAAACCCTCTTGGCATAGACATTTGGGTTTCCTCCACTTGCCTGGAAAAGCGCCTGTTTCCCTGCCTACCCCCCAATCTTGTACTCTGACCGGGGTGATGTCCTGTTGGGCTTTGGTGGAATTCAGCCCAGGTTTGTAGAAAGCGTAACCAAAAATGATCACTTGATCGCTGTTTTGCATCTTCTCTGAAGTGAGCTGGTGATCTGACTCTATTTCCCTTTAGAGATATATCCTCACCGTAAAACTACCATCACAAATGGCACTAACTGGCTGTTTCAACTAAGAGGTAAATGTGCGTGGACTGACTTGACTTAACTATCCAGCTCAAGTTTGGTAGGATAGTGTGGGGATAGCTGCACTACTGACGTGGGGCATGATCTGCTAAGTACTCTGTATGCAGAGCTGCCACTGAACTCAAGTGAATTTTGTTTATAGGACTGGACCCTCCCTGTGTGACTTTGGTGTATCTCATTTCTCTTTGGGTCTCAATTTGCCCCTTCTTAGATGGGGATAATAATACACAGCTACTACCCAGGGAAATTGTAAGTGTAAGTAATTATATGTAAAAGTGCTTTCAGAGCCTTGGACGAAAGGAGATATAGCAGTACAAAGTGTTAGTCCCCTGTAATCTCATTATGGACATTCCAATCCTTAAACTCTTTCAGTACCAGAAAAATGTTTTCAATCATGTGCAAACTTTTCTTAATATAAATTTAAAATTTAGGGTTAATATATGATCACTTCCTCTGTGTACATTCAGTGAAATACTTTCAGAGAAACAGGAAAGTCAATGTTTTTATTTATAAGAACACTTGTCCACGTGGGTATCCCCCCACATGCCTGTTGTTACTTTGCTATGGAGATTATTGATGCCAAATGAAAATATTTAGGTGGGAGGTAGTTCTAGTGTTCTACTGATCATTTAACATGATGAGTAAACAATTAGATAAACTACAGAACGTAGTCTTTTAGTTCTGCACTTTACTGACCTTAGCAAGTGACCTTCTTTCAAGCATTCAGTGCAACTCTGACAAATCACATGTTCGTAATATATACCTCCCTTTGGCTAGCAGACATTTTAAGAGTGACAACAAAGGTCAATACCTTTGAGAACTAGCTCTTCACTTATCGGATGTGTAAAAGTATACAGCGTGCTGTACATTTGTTAATATCCTTAACAGCAGTCACATGCTAGATTACCATTGGAGGGGCATTTTATGAAGTTTAGGAGATCCAGATGCAGAGTTTAGCAGGCCTCTAAACAAAACTGTTATGAATCCATAATGTGTAATCCTTGGATATGTGACAATATTCAAAACCAATCAGAGTTCTCCAGTGAAAATGAATTCTCTGATCTTAGTTCAGTTCCTAGTCCAGAGCAGATCCAAACACCCACTGCAGAAATTACAAAACTAACATATGGAACATGACAGCCACGCTCAAATTTGTGACATGACTGGTAAACACTACACAAGAGAGCACAAGTTCTACACTGTGAGTATCAACACCTGTAGTTAATGTCCATTTCAAATTAATGTTCAGTGTTAGTGTGAGAAACAGTTCTTTACAAGAAGGTTGTGGTGTGTGGATCATTTGCCTTCACTGGTTTGATGAAAAGTACTGTTCTAAAAATTAATACTTCCTGGAACTAACTTTCCACTGTCAGAAAAGTTGCTAAGCGGGTTTTATATGTCTTAATTCTAGGAAATACTGCCTCTTCTAAGGGCTGTATTTCTGGGAATCTCCACCTATGTGGCGTACAAGTGTGTGGGGGGGGTGTACTCTAGTGAGCACTTGTGGTGCTTGCTTTAGTTAAAGTTGAAAAATAATTTTCATCAGCATGTTTTCAGTCACATGTAACCTTCTTGAATGTTGATCATTTGAGTTGACATTTTCCATGCTTGGCGGAAAGTGAGAGAAAAAACTGTTCAGCTTTTTTAGGAATTATGTGTACGAAAATACACATTTTTCACCTTGAAAAAAAACCCACTCCCCTCCCCCTCCCTTGTCCCCTGCCAACAAGGGCAAAGCTTAAAAGTGGCAAAACTTTGAAATGTGAAACCTGGTATGTCATTATTTCCTAACGAGTAGTATGTGCTTTGCTATGTTGCAAAGAATTTGGCTATCAAACAGCAAAGTTATACATATTAGGAAATGTGCACATGAGCCAAAGAACATTTTTGTGAGAAATGACAACTTTTGATGCAAACATGCTGGCTTTAAGCCATCATAACTTTACAAGGATTGGCCTGATTTTCTTCAAAGAAGGCTTAATGTTTAGGTCTCAATCAGGCCCCAAAAGAAGACAAGTTTGTGAATTCTAGCATCAGTGGTTTGAGTGTGTGGTAGTACAGTGCTCATTTGATACGCAAGTGGAACTAGTCTCCTCAGTATACAAAGAAGATCACTATGGCTCACTCCACAAGATTGGAATCTGGGGCTCTGGGCACACCACAGCATACACCATAGCACATTGCTCTGTGAAGAACCTCTTTTACCTCTGGGATACCATCCAGAGAGGCAAGGGCAGTGTCATGGCAGTCCTTCGCTCCTCACCCCACCCCAGGGGCAGCGGGGCCCTCTTTGGAGCAGTATGTACTCCAACACCTGGGATTTATCCATCTGAGTTGATGGTCTGGGTTCATTGCACTCTTCTCTTCCTGCCACATAGATATATGTTGGGTTAGTGTTAGTGGGACAACCCAGAGCAGTAACTCTTGGTGTTAACTTTGATGTTCTTATGTTAAACCTCTCAGAGGTGTAAAGTTGTCTTCAGACTCAGAAAGATGCTGCTGCATCAGTTATACTTAGTTTATGTTTTCTTCACAAGCTGGAAGGCTGGACATATTTTATTTAAATGAAAGCTGAAATTCTAATAGAAGGACATGACTTCAGGACCTGGGGCTCTGACTGTCTGTGAAAGGAACACTACTCCTATACTGCCCTGGGTGATTCCCTTGCTGTAGCTTGGCATGTCACCAGGGTGTGGGATCACAGCCTAGTGAGTTAAAGGCATCGGACTGTGTAGGCCTGCTAGACTGCTGCTCTTACTTTATGGGTTTGCTCTTTGTTTCTTTAATCTTTTTCCATTAACATGCATATGTTTTGCATTCATTTTGTTTTCTATTAAGGAAAAAAAAATCCCTGCAAACAACTATGCTAAGAGACTGTTAAGGTTCCACAATGAAACACTTTAAAGTCAGGAAGTGCAAAAGTTAAGCCGGAGCATGGTGTGCTTGTGTGGCTGCATTATGATAAGGAACCAAATCATGGGTTACCCCAGGGGTGAATTTGGCCCACTGCCTTTAATGATGTCATTACACATTAGTTCATAAATACTAAAGTAAGAATAAGTTCTTAAATCATATTCAACAAATTATTTCTACATTAGATACATCTGTGTCTAACTAGTCTAGACGTGATAAATTGATCCCCAAGCACTCTCCCATCAACTCCTGTACTCCAGCTCTGCGAGAGGTGCAGGCAGAGTCGAGGGGGGAGTGGCAGCAGTCGACTCACCATGGTGAAGACACCACGGTAAGTTGATCTAAGTATGTGGACTTCAGCTCCATTATTCACGGAGCTGAAATTGCGTAACTTAGATAAATCCCCTCAGTGTGGGCCAGGCCTGAGTGTAAAGCACGCAGCAGCAAATACACAGATGCTCCACTGAGGGGGGGCAGATTAAAGTGTAATATTAGAAACACTCCTACTGTACTTGATATCAACAATGATTCACTGTTATCCCATTTAACTCTTCTATATCTGCTGTAGCTGGCTGAAGTAACTTTTTATATGTAGTACATGTAGTTTTTATATGACTGATGTTCCTGTATTCCCTCTTTGTTCCCTGTACATTTAAATGAATCTGTTGAAATAATGTTTCAGTTTGAGGGGCAGTTCTTTTGACCAAGTTGCAGTTTTGAAGTGTCTTGATATTGATATAATACCATGGTTTTGACAGGATAGCCTCAGGCCATGAAAATAGTAAGTAAAATTTTCAAAAGTTCCTAAGTATTTTAGGTGAATAAATCTCATATTCAAAAGTGATTTAGACTTTTAAGAATTTAAGTCCCATTGACTTCCAGTGAGAGTTAGGCTTATAAATCCCTTAGGTACTTTTGAAAAATTTACCCACTAAGTCAGTGTTGTCACCAGATGCCACCAGTGTGGTGCTCTGCTCCGTTCAATGATTATGATAGTTGATTGCATGTGTGTGTTCCCTCTGTGTGCTGCCCCAACTCTGTGCAGATAGCTGGCACAGCAGACCCTGAGAGAACCCCCAATGACCACAAACTCCGATAAGGTACGAAGGCACCCGGCTAGGCTTATTGTCAAACAAAGCAAAGTAATAGTTTCCCACAGACTCTACAGGCCATACTACGAATACATGCTTCCTGGCTCAGTCCATGGCGGGATCCTCCACAGCCCCCTAGGCCAGACAAAGATAACCCTTCAGGAGTACATTTTTATGTACAGGTACAAACAACTTACACATCACTCTCAATCTATAGAGGTGCAACCCCTCTACATGTTAGGGCACCTTGTACATGTTGGTTCGAACAAAACAATCTATCCATCATATTACCCTCCTCTCCCTGTCTTTGAGATGAGTCAGCATGTTCCTTGTTATCTATGTGGCATGTGCTAGTACCGGAATGTTCTGGTACCATCCTGGCACATGTTTATATTACCAGTGATTAGTACCTTTTAGGTATATGTATATTTGCAACACCAGCCTTCTTCTTGCCAGCTCATGTGAGCAGGGCCCGCCTCTGGCTCACAGCTCAACTTTGCTTTATGTTAGCAAAGTCTTGACCATTGCTTTAGTTCATGCCTTAAGTTTCATATCGGGCCTCTGATACCAGGGTTTATGTTTCAGGGCCTCATATTACCACAAATGTTTACAGAAGTCTTGTATGTTCAGAAAGGCTGCAGCACTCTGATTTCATTGCCTATGGAAACTGCAGTATTGCTAACCGCAGGCAGTCAAAATCAGAGTCAAGCCCCCCAAAATCATGAGAGTGACTAAAAATCGTGATTTTAATGATACCGTTTTTATTTGCCTATTGGTTTTTGAGTCTGTAGAGTTCACATTTTCAAGTTTTTCTCTGCATCCATGAAGACTGGAAACTTACTCTCCTTCTGCTCCCCCGGAAATCTGAGATTCAGATGTCACCCCTGGAGCTGGTTGAAACTTCAGAATTTCTGTTCTTTGGGAAATTCTGATATTTCAAAGAAGCTTTCATTCCAATCCAGAATGAGAACTTAAAATGCTGACATTTTTCATCGCAAGGACATTCTGAAACTTTTTGTTTAAGCAACTTTGAATTGTTTCTGTTTGATTTTTTTCAAAATAGAACAGAGCAGCTGGCTACCCTGCCTCCCAGGAACCCTCTTTCTATCCTGACAGTCAGAGACTTCTTGGGCTGCTCCCAATTCCAGGAGAGTCCCCCAGAGTTGAGATCAGCCCAGGGAGTCCCTCATCATGGAGAAAAGAGCCTGGAAACATCAACTCCAGCCATGCAGCAGGGATCCTGGAAGCCCTGACAGCACGAGCTCAAGCCTAGACTTCCAAGGCTTCCAGCACTTTAAGCCTTCCTGCCTCCAAGCAGGGATCCTGGAAGCCCTGGGGTTCCTGACCCTTGGCAGTTTGTGTTATGCAGCTGCCCTGCAACTGTGGCCCCTGGAGGCACGGGCTCCTTGCAGCCCACCAGGTGAGCTGGCAGGAAACCATGAAGATTTTTGGTGGATGTTTGGAAGTTCGTCAAACCCGATATGTCTGCAAAACATTTCATACTTGGCAAATCAACATTTTCAGATGAAATCCTGTTTTGTCAGAATATTTCCAAACCTCTCTAGTCACCACATGACTTTGTGAACCTGAGCTTTAAGAAACACTGTGAGACTCATGAGAAAATTGTAAAAGTCAGCTATGTTGACTGTGGCACCAACAGAATGAAAGAAACCCCTCAGTGAGCCACATGTACCTGCATGTTGCATACCAGAGAGTTAGATGCCCTGACATGCCCCTACATGCCATCTGATAGGTAGCAGGGAAAGAGGAATATTGTAGATGGAGAGTGGGTATGTCAAAACCCTTGCCATACACCTATGCTGACTGTTATGCAAATGTCTGAGAGTCCAATATAGTATCCTGGGAAATACAAGTTAAAAAGTGAATAATACTAACATATTTGATTAGTGGAAATGTAACCTGGTTAACCCCATGCCTCTGGGAAAGTTACTGTCTCTTTAAATGGTGGTGCAGCTTGGAAGCTTAGGTGTGGAGACAGGAAAAGGAAATGGAGGACAGAAATGCGAGCATTGCAAAATGGGAGGAGAGAAGCCACATGCCCTAGAAGGGACAGCTCAGCAAGAGGTGCAGGATTCATGGGTGAGGGAGCTGGGAAGGAGTTTGATAACTGAAGATCCTAATGCTAAGCACAAAGAAGGAGAAAAACTGTGAGTAAACAAAGCCAGAGACAGCTGTACCCTCCCATAGTCTGAAATGCACATTTTTCACAGTGGAAAAAAATGCCTCATGTGTTTATCACCAGGGTAAAATTCAAAAGTGGCTGAACTTCAAAACATGAAACTTAATATGCCTGTGGCCCCTAAGGAGCAGTGTTGACTTTACAAACAACCTGGCTCTCAAATAAACTTACAAATGTGTGAAAATGTGCTGTAATATGTGACCCAAAAAGAAAATGACCAAGGATTCTCTGGAGTCGTGGTCTGACCAGCTTATTCCAATTAGCCATGAAAAAGAGACCTTTTCCTAATTATTAACAGTATTTGTTCACTCTAGACATGACTTTTCTGTAGCACCTGTCACCATAGCATGTGGGAGGCATTGGGGGTGTGTATGCATTGTTTTTATGTTAGATTTAGTAGGTTTCCTTTCAGGCATTTAGTAACTTCAGCTACTAACCAAATGAGAGAAAACATCCCCCAGTAAAAGTGTATACACCTAGCTTGAGGCGTGGACCAGGAAACCACAGATATAGTTCTAACATCCAATTTCCACCAATTTTCCAATTGGTGGAAAAAAGCATCCTATAAAGGGGGAGGGCTTATCAAGACCATCTACCCAACTCTCCTATAGTAGGTACTCAAATGCCACATTTGGGACCTGGAGTAGGATTGGGATTTATGTCAATGAGTAGGATTTATTTCAAGGTTTTATAGTGCTATACCATGTCTTGTAAATAAGGGACTTCTTTAAACTTCTCAGGCCAAATCTTAAAACCCTATGTCTGGCAATATGCTAAGTTCTGGAAAAAAAAATTTTTTTTGTATTATTAAAAACTAGACAAGGAACTTTTTTTAAAGCGCTAGAAAAAATCTGTGAAGTCTCTCATATATAGAACTTATGCTGTACTTAAATATGAGCCATACTCTGGAGTGTAGCTGCTGAAAATTGCACATGTTCCATTTACTATGAAAGTTGAGGACATTGAAAAGGAGTTAATATATTTTTATGCCTCCCCTTGCTTTTTATATGTTATGCAACTTTAGTGATACCTTACTCCATTATATGACTTTTTTGTGAAAGAAAGAGTTCTGTTTTTATTACTGCTCTTTATTCTGTGAAATTACTCTGTGTGTAAACAAGGGTTTTCTATTTTTGCATTGGAAAACTGAAGACTTTTGCTACATGTATATTTATAATACCTACGTTATGAGCTGCAAATGGAGTTTAATATATCTTTTCCTCTACATCAACTCTTTTCTTTTTTAAAATAAAACATAGTGGGAGTTAGGCCAAATTTATACCAGGGTTTATACCAAATTTATAAATCTGTCCCTGTATACCTAACCCTGTTGAATTTAGTGCAGTTGTACCAGGGTAAATTCAGCTATCAGTGTCTAGACTACAGGTACAGTATGTTGATTTTCTCATGCTACACAAATGGACTATATCTGTGCTAAGCAGTAAGATGATATTTATGATGATTGAAGGCTGAACTAAGATAAAATATTAATAGCCCCAATGCCTGTGATATCTGGAACTGTTCCCTCTTTTTAGAAGTGGGGAGGCATTATCACTGCCACAAATATGGGTGGATGTCTGTCCCCCAACTCCACAGAGCCCCAGGATACTGATGAATACCAAGGGCCAAGCCCACAGATCTTGGAACTTCAACACAGAGGGCTTGCACCACTGCACTTCTTTGTGTATCTCCTTTTCCCAATGGAGGTACAACTCCCTAAGGAGCCATTTGGCCTCTGAATCCTCTGTCTGTAGCAGGAGCTATGGATTGGATTTTTTCTGCTCAGAAAGCCACGGGGCTCTATTAGAGCATCCCTTGGGGAACCAGCTGCTTCATCCCCCCACATCTGTGGAGCTCTGAATGTGCAGACTAGGCACAAAGGGGAGTGTGTAGGGTTGGGGAAGACACTCCACCCGCCTGTGGACTTAGGGCACGTTGTGTCTTAATTCCTACTTGTCTGCTGCCTTTCTGGCCATGTAATGGAGGGGAACACAGTTCTCTGATGGTGAAGATTTAAGATCCTCTTCTCATCTTTCTAGTTCAGGGACCAGATCCTGAACTTGGCAAAATTGTCACTGACTAAAATGGTCCTGGCCAGTTCAAAAATGCAGCTAAACCTCTAGCCACAGGGAGACTGGGGCATATCAAAGGTTCATCACCTCATTCTGTGTAGCAGGCACCCTACAGTCACTCTTTCCTCCACAGAGCCACACACTATTTCTAGACATATGTTTCTCCCACCCTGGTGAGAATAAACCTCTCCCAGGCCAGTGTGTGAGGAGTTTAGAGCAGATGGGGCTGGGGAGGTATCGGGAGGGATAGAAGTTATACCCTGAGCCAGTGACTCTAATTCTGGGCTGCCCTTTTATGCCACTTCTCTGGGGTAAAGAAGACAGAAAACTGCTGGACCCCAAGGTGGTTCCTTGGGCCAGTCCAGTCCTATGTCACCTCCCCTCCACACCTCACAGCACCTGGGGCATGCTAGGGGTGGCATAGGGTTTTGCTGGAGCACTCTGTGCTCTGGGCTGCAGAATAGCCCACGGTGGCTGGGGGAAGCCAGCATAAGTTAGAGCGGCCGCAGGTGATGGGAGCTGGGAAGGGCTCCAGGCAAGCCCAAAATTCAAAAGCAGCAATGGTGCTTTGAAGTCATGTTTACCACTACTGTCTCCCCACCCCCACCCTCCTAAGCTGTGCATCCTGACAGGCACAACTCGGAATCAAAGTGAAGGAGTACAAATTGAATGGCTAGGCAGAGGGCCTCAGACTTGCCCAAACTACTGTATCTTTGCCAATAGCTTGTGTAAAGACCATCAGACAGTGTGACAAACTGGGAAATATCTGTACTGATTCTTTTATGACTATGGTACAAGCCCGTGTGTATGTTTATGATGGGTTCCTTGCTATGGGGTTAGATCAAAAGGATTGTTAGGGGAACCAAGCAGGAAAGGGGTAAAACAAAGACACAGATAAGAGGCCCAGAGGAAACAGTGGGAAAGCTGTTTATTGGGGAATATCCACTAGCTGGTTCTGGCCAGGCCAAGAACAGTTTACTTTTATCAAGGCTATGGCTAGGGTCAAAAGGAGGATAGAAAACATTAGAGAACCCCCGCCCTAGAAAAGCGTGCGGGTTGAGTCATGGCTGGAAGTTGTCCAGGAACTGTCAGCTAGAGCTGATGGGGTGGCAAGGAGAAACACAGAAACAGCATGTGGAGTGGGTTTTTGTTTTGTTTTGTTTTTTAGTAAACGTAAAACATCTTTTTTACATTTTAATGAAATTCTTCATGTTTTGGTGGCTGAAGGAGTAACTTATTCTGTAATTCATTTATATTTGAAAATTTAAGGGTTGTTTTTTTAAATTTGCTCCAGCTTCAAAGGAAGAATTTTTAGTCTAGAGCAGGTATCTGTACCTTTCAGAAGTGGTGTGCTGACTCTTCATTTATTCACTCTAACTTAAGGTTTCGTGTGCCAGTAATACATTTTAACATTTTTAGAAGGTCTCTTTCTATAAGTCTATAATATATAACTAAACTACTGTTGTATGTAAAGTAAATAAGATTTTAAAAAAGTTTAAGAAGCTTCATTTAAAATTAAATTAAATTAAAATGCAGAGCCCCTCAGACCAGTGGCCAGGACTCGAGCAGTGTTAGTGCCACTGAAAATCAGCTCGCGTGCCGCCTTCGGCACACGTGCCAGAGGTTGCCTACCCCTGGTCTAGAGAGACAGTTCTCATCAAGCTATTGCTATTCTGGCTCAGCAGTTGAATGGATGCTTGGAAACAATGATGAGAGTCATAGAAATGGATACAAACTGCACCTGGTGTGGAAGTGAAAAAAGCTGAATTCTGTTCCTGAGTCTGGTGTTATGTAGAGGAAGGTGTGAATATGAACATCTGCACCTCAGCTCATCCATCTTTAAAAATTTTCCTTTATATAAACATATATAAAAAGCACAATATAGGGGAAGGAGAGAGACTCTTCCATGGACTTAATTCAGACTAGATTAGTAGAAACCAGTTGAAAATTCCAGCTGGTTCCATTTGGCAAAGTTTTGGAACAGAACAACTGAGCTACAGCTTCCCCAGTAGATATCAAAAGAGGCCAGTTGAAGGATTCTAATAGAGGGTATTAGAAAGTCTGTTAGGGTACCTCATGGATCACATGCCTGATCCAAAGCCCATGTTGGTTAGTAGGCATCTTTCCATTGACCTTGATGTAGAAATCTTCTTTGTGTTCTACTGGGTGGCCAAGATTTTATTTTGCCAAATAGAACAGAAAGGTAACTTTGACTTGGTAGCCCATGGACATAATGACTTTGTGTGTGTGTGCACGTGTGTGTGTATGTGTGTGTGAGAGAGAGATCAATAGCAGTGCACAGGCCCTACCTTTCAGGAACAGAGATGCTTCAAATTACAAGGTGTGTGATTCATTATATCAAGAACATTAATTCTACAATCACAACAATTGTGCATAGCATTTTTCATTAAAACAGTTCCCACCCCTAATGATACACTGTTCTAGCTATTCCAATCACAGTGTTACTAAACAGTCTGTAGAGAAAAAGTAAAAGAGGCTCCTAAATAAGTGACCTGACTTTGCAAAACTGCTGAGCACCTAATAAATTCTGTTGCTTTCCATGGTTGGTAGTGGGTGCAAGGCACTCTGGAAGATCATTTACTGAGTGTCTAACTTGAGGATCCTATTTTTGAAAATCTTGGCCTTCATCTTTATAGTAAACATCAATAGTCAGTAAAGTCAGGGTGAAGCATTTGATAGTGGCATTTATTTTTCTTGCTTAATTTTCAAAACAAAATTTGGGGAAGTAGGTGAGTGAGGGTCTTTAAGTACCTGTAGGATTGTGACCTGAGACTTAAACACATGGTTAACTTTATGCACCTGAGTATTTGCTTTGGAGCCAGTGGAAGTATTCATGTGTGTAATGTTAACTATGTGCATACAGGCATGTAGGATCAGGGCCTTAGTCAATAAGGAGGATGAGATCTCTCCTTACAACTGAAGTGACCAGTGAGGAGGATGGAAAGCACTGTATAAATTGTAAGTATTATGAGTTTGTTTATTTAAGCTGATGGTCTGAAAATCTATCTTCCTATGTGTGACCTACTCTTCTGCCCAAGATTGATTTTTTCATTAAAAATTAATCCTGGAATGTTGGAAGCAAATGTCATTAGTGTCTCTACCAAAACTTTCCACAGAAGCAGCATTGATCAAATTGCTGCAGGCATTTGTTTCTGAAGGCTCCAAAGCCTCACTGGAAAAGTTTAGAGACATTGTCTGTGATAGTCTATATTAAAAATGGGTGAAATTCTGCTTGCCTTACTCACATGAGTAGTCCTGTCATCTGATCTTGAAGGTGACCCCAACAAAAGCCATTGTTGCACTCCTACATACTGTTCTCACTGTACAGTAAAATCACATGGTTATTAAATATTTTGCGATAATTTTTTTGTGCAGTGAGTGTTCCTTGCTCCTGTTCTTGCTTGTTTTCCAAGGAAAAACACTGATTTGGTCTTCAGGACTCCCTGCATTTGATAAATGTCAGAACTACTCCGATGAACTGCTTTAATTGTAACAATGCTGATGGGTTGGCCAAGTCACAGAGGGGGCCAGCATTACAGGGTAGCAAGCAGGGCAATTGCTTGGGGCCCTGCAAAGCTAAGTTGTGTCATATCTACGGAGTCATTATGGGTAAATGTAGTGTGAACATTACAGTCATTTAATCTGTAAAAGTGGAAATAAATCATTCTAAATCAGAGGTTTTCAAACTACGAGGCGTGCTCCTTAGGATGGCATGAAGGAATGTTTAGAGGGAGGGGAAGTGGCGACGCCAGGCAGCTCAGGCTTCGGCCCTGGGTGGTGACGCCAGGCAGCTCGGGCTTCGGCCCCGGGCAGCAGGGTGGGGGCCCGCTTCTTGTTTCTGCCCTGGGCTAGTCTAATGGCGGCCCTTGTATCTGATAATATTGCACTTTGGAAGCTGTTGAGCTGCAAAATTAGAACTGCTTCGTACAGCAAATTAGTTTAAATATCTATGTACATAGGTTTGTAAATATGCACTTTCCAATAACATACCTCTTTTGAACAACTGTGAACACTGTGGTAGTGCCTTTGAAAACACTAGGTGCTGATCATCCCTGCAATTTCTAATAAATTACCTCTCTGGTCGGTTAGTTCCAGAAGGGTTAATCCCACTCAATGGGATTAAGTCCACTAGGATGCTCTGCCTGGGTAGCATGATGGTTAGAGGCTTTATAAATAGCTAGGTGGATAGACTTCAAGATTTATTTTCCAAATAGAAGAATTTTTTGGAGGCTGGTCCTGAATTGATTTCAGTGTAATTCTGTGAGTAGAACAACTGCAGGAGTGGTCAGGGAGTGAGGGAAGCATCAGTGGATTTGTTTTGACGTTGTTGTTCTCAGATTCTGTTAAACAAACTGAAGCAATTGTTGGTGAAGAAAAGAAAATCACATCTGGACTGAAAATGTAAACCACAGGCCCCAGCCAATGTGACTCAGACTTTGTAGCCTAAAAACCAATGTTTATATGGATATTATCACTGGTCCAACTGAAAGCATACAGTAGCTATGCATAAACGAAGAGGCCTAATTCAATGAACTCTGATCATGGGGGTTCTTTAGTTTTTTTAGCTTCAATAGAAGTTAGATGCCTGCCCTCAGAAGATCTACTTTTATAGAGACTGTTTCTGAAGAGTGCTGAGCCCATCCCGCTGGTTGCAGAGGCTGTCCCTCTTTCAGGTTGATGATTTCAGTGTCAAAAGTGTGGAACTCTTATCAGTTGGATTTTTCATATTATAAACCTGGTGTGCCAGAAAAGCAATTGTTTTAACATTACTTCAGTTAATGTGTCACTATCATACTCATCTGCCTTGCAAGGCTTTTCTAGGGGTGATTAATCTACTTGTGGGCCTGCTCATGCATTCCCCACCATGGCAAGAATCCCATTGAGTTCAATGGGAGATTAGCCAAAGTAGCGAGTGGAGAATCAGGCCCATTTTTTTTTTAAATTGCCTCGAGGATCAAGGGTCATGTTTTCAAAGATAGTTAGGTACCTAAAGATGACGTTAGGTGCCTAGTGTGATTTTTTTTTCAGAAGTGCTTAGGTGCCTAAATCCTTTTGAAACCAATTGGATTATTTCAAGACGTTGAAATCAATAGGAGTTACCTATGTTCTTTTGAAAATCCCTGTCTGCATTTTTAGGCACCTAAATACCTTTAAAAATCTGCCCCTAAGGCCCCAATTTAGCAAGGTATTTCAGCACATGCCTGGCTTTAAGCATGTCCGTAGTCCCAACTAAAGTCAAAGGCATGTACCATAAATCTCACAACCTGGTTCTATTTTGAGGCCTAAGGACTGTATTTTTGCTTTGTGTTGGTACAGCGCCTAGCACAATGGGGCCTTGGTCCATGGCCGGAGCTCCTAGGCACTACCTCAACACAACTAATTAATGTTGTTGTGAAGTGACATGTGGTTAGTCAGATGATATACTTAACAAGGAAGAGTATGGCACATTTGTAAGGCACCTTAAAAGCTCTAGTGTGGGATCTTGGCAACCACTTGCTGCTGTCCGTAGTTTTTTGATTGGTAATTATTCTGCAGAATTGCTTATGACACTACAGCCATTTCTTGCTGTCTGAGACATGCCCCTGAAATGATTTTGTATTCTCTGTGGACATAGTCAGACATTTTCTGTGTTCAGTTGGTTATAGGGATTATGTTCCCCTGATTAAAGGGGATTTGGAACAATCAAACAATAATTCATTTTATCTAGGGTTCAAATTTGCCCTCTCAGAGAACTTCAGGATTTGGTTGTACATTATAGCATTGAGTTCCCACTTTGTGTGCTCTTGGGTCCCCACAGATGACTCTGCAGTCATCTTGCTTTTGTTTTGCTCAGCAGCATCACAAACAATAGACTTAAAAAAAAAAAGTGGCTGGACTTCAGTTTATACAGTCCTGCAGAAAACAGCTGGTGAGCCACAGCCTCTGGGTAACTCCTGACAATGATTATGTATGAGAGAAAGAGAGAGGCAGAGATCTTAGAATGGGCTGGCAGCGAGATTGTATGTGCAGTGAGTAAGGGGTTGGGGGGGTCTTTAAAAATAATAATTTTAACATTTTATTATTTAAACAGTTTATCTTTTGATGTATGTAAGCCCTTGCAAGGTGACACCTGCTGGTGGAATTTGGCACCACATAAAGGTTACTTTAAGACTGCCATGTGCTAAATGCAATGAGAGGTGCTGATTGACGTGTGACACTGATTTGTTACTAGTTTCAGCAACATAGATTGTTAATGACGTTATGGTCCAGATTTGTATTTTGGATGGTCCGGCTCTTTGTTTGTTTTCATTAGTTTGTCTCAAATAATTGCTAAAATTCATCTGACCAGTAGTTAAAATGAATATTTTATGAATATTATCAATGTTTGCCAGGGTTGCCCAGAGGATTCAGGGGGCCTGGGGCAAAGCAATTTCGGGGGCCCCTTCCATAAAAAAATTTTCAATACTATACAATACTATATTCTTGTGGGGGCCCCTGCGGGGCCCGAGGCAAATTGCCCCATTTGCTCCGCCCCCACAGGCGGCGCTGGGAAAGATAAACCTTCTGCATCTCGGCACAAACCCAGTTTTGAGAAACTTCTTTACAAGGTATCACTGGTTCTCAGAATCAGCTAGTGCTAAAAGGCACTAAAGCTCATTAAAAGTGTTGGACAAATATTTTCTGTCAAAACTTTTTTTGGATCGAAAACTAGAGGTTTTTAAAAAACAGAAAAAAATCACGGACAATGTCTGTTTTCCTTCAAAATGTGTTGTGATTTTTTTAATTGAAAAGCTGAAATTAGTCTGCCAAAACCTGAATATGGTTTGGGGTTTCAGAAGTGTGTGGCCAAATATTTGCTGCTTGCTGTGTTTGATTGTTTAAAGAAACAATAAAAAAAATTCTGCTTAAAAAAAATACAAAACTTTTGAACCACCTCAGCTTGTGACCAAATACCTGAGCCCATCCAGTCAGAGATTTTTTCCAGGTTTCTGATACTCTGCTGGCTTCCTTGTCTCATTTCTGTCTCCATAACTTTGGGTTCATTTAGCTTAGAACATAAGAATGGCCACACTGGGTCAAACCAAAGGTCCATCCAGCCCAGTATCCTGTCTACCGACAATGGCCAATGCCAAGTGTCCCAGAGGGAGTGAACCTAACAGGTAGTGATCAAGTGATCTCTCTCCTGCCATCCATCTCCATCCTCTGACAGAGGCTAGGGACACCATTCCTTACCCATCCTGGCTAATAGTCATTAATGGACTTAACCCCATGCATTTATCTGTTTCCTAGAGACTGGCTCCATGGAGTCCCTAACAAACTGGAGATGGTTACTGTGGGTTTGTCTTTAGTATAGCTTATGTACATACTCCACGAAGTGAGCATTTGAGCTTGTTCCAGAATCTGGGATGAGCCTGTGTTGTGAAAACTGAAATGCTCAAAATTGCACATGCATGTGAATGGACAAAGGGTGCTAAAATTAAATAAACCCAGGGGTTCTCAAACTGGGGCTCACGAGGTTATTACTGGGGGTTGTGAGCTGTCAGCCTCCACCTCAAACCCCGCTTTTTATTTATAATAGTGTTAAATATATCAAAAAGTGTTTTCAATTTGTGGGGGGAGGTTGCACTCAGAGGCTTGCTACGTGAAAGGGGTCACCAGTACAAAAGTTTGAGAACCACTGAATTAACCCCTCTGAAGCCTCAGGGAATGCAGGGGAGTGGAGGGGTCTCTCTTGGTAGGGCCGGGAAGGAGGTAGGTGGTGTAGGATATTGCTCTTCTCATGTGATCCCTCCCCCAGTGGCTAATTTTAAATGAAGCTACCCTCCCCTCACATGAATCTCTCTACGGCACTGAAATTAAATATAGACTATAATTTGGCATTTGAGAAGTGAAAGGGATGGTAGCCCTAATGGAAAAGCTAACAGCTTGGCTCTTCTGCAAGCCTCAAACTGCTGAATGAGCGTTAGGGTAGGAAAGGCTGTGCCTCCCAAACAGCCTGGCCCTGCCCCCTATCCGACCCCCACCCACTTCCTGCTGCCTGACTGCCCACCCTCCTCAGAATCCTCGACCCATCCTGCTCCTTGTCCCATCACCATCCCCCAGAAACCCCCCCAACCACCATCCCGGGACCCTATCCCTGCTCCCTGTCCCCTGATTGCCCCGAACCCTACCCCCCCCCACCCCGCTGAGTCCTAATCGACCCTCGGAACGCCACAATCCAACCCCCTCCATTCCCTGTCCCCTGACCACCCCCCCAACCTCTGCCCCCTCCCTGTCCCCTGACTGTCCCTGGGACTCCCTGCCCCTTAGCCAACCCCCTTGGCCCTGGCCGCTTACCCCTGGCTCCCCCTCACCTGGAGCCTCAGCGCACCGCATCCAGGAGCATCCCTGAACAGAGGTGCAGCGTGGCTCCGGCGGGGCTCCTGAGCTCCTCCCCACTCAGAGCCGCGTGGTAAAGGGGCGGGACTGCGAGCTGCAGCACGGCCTGAGCTCCCTCTTGTTGGCCTGGAGCTCGCAGCCCTGCCCCCTTACCACGCAGCTCTGAATGGGGCAGAGCTGAGGAGCCCCGCCAGAGCCACGCTGCAGCTGTTCAGGGATGCTCCTGGATGCGCTGAGGCTCCGGGAGAGGGGCGGAAACAGGCTCGGGCCAGGGCCGGGGAGGGAGCCTCAGCTGTTCTCGTGGGGGCCCCTGTGGAGCCCGGGGCCTGGGGCAAATTGTCCCACTTGCCCCACCCTCTGGGTAGCCCTGATATTTGCTTCCTATTGCAGGGAAGTTAATGGAATTATTTGTTAGCCCCTTTTGGTCATATGCATCTTTTATTCTTTTATAAATAGCAAAAATAAGCTCTGCTTATACTCACTTGTTTTGCAGATCGTAAACAAAGCAAACTTGCCATGCATTTGCTTACTGAGTGGGAACTGTAATCAACAAGGGATTTTTTATTCCATGTTACATATTTTTGCTTTGTTTAAAAAGCTCTTATCCATTAATATCTGGCCAGACGGAAGAGGAATTAACGCACAATCAGAGGGACTCCTTGATGAGAACAGCATTGCAATGGTATGCAGAGAAGAAGAAGCAGGATCACTTTAAGGAAGTCACCTTTGGTATGAAGTTACTGTGAGGTTAGTAGGAATGAGGAGCGAATAAGGAGCAATTGTTCTTACCTTAAGGAAGAGCCATGAGAGCACATTGCTAGATATAGGTTTCAAGAGGAAGCAAGAGGCAGCAAAATAAATTAGGATGTAGACACCTAGTCAGGGACTGGACTGAAACCAACCACTTCTTTCAAATAGGACAATAAGATGGTGCCCACTTTTACTATTCCCAGCCTACTTTACATTTGAGCCACAGCCCTAGATATGAAAGGCTTTGTCCGAGTGAACCTCCTTATTCAGTCATGTGTCTGAATTGGATACTTTTTAAATGGTGAAATGCTTTTCGAAAGCATTGCTCCAATATCATTTGTCAGTCCCCAGTTTAAGTGATATCAAGGTCTGTGCTATGTAATTAAGAACTGGAAAATATTACAGGAATAGCTATTGAGTGGTTAGAGACAGAGATGTCTCAGCAGATGACGTGCATTCTCTTCCCATCTTTGTCCCGCTCTGTGACTTTGGATAGTCTGTCTGTGAGTGCTTTGAGATCTATGGCTGAAAATTTGCATTGTGAGTGCTCAGTATTCTATTACAGGCTGTTGGGGACAACTTTATGTTTCAGAACATGGAGGAAGTAACTAGGGGACAATCATTTTAGAGTTCTTTCATATGGCAAGAGGTGATTAGCAGCGTTCAAGTAACCAAATCCGGTGGCTAACTTTGGGAGTAGATTGATGCAAGTCTGAGATGCCACTGGAAAATGAGCAAGATGATTTACAGTGTGGTCGATAGTTTGCATCTGGCGTCCACGGTCACATTGTGCATTGTCTTTCTTCTTCCAAAGGGATAAGAGATGACTGCATCTGCTATGCAATGTTCTAAAACAGTTCAATGCAGATCATTGTTTTTGGGGCAGGCTGGTGCCTGGAAGTTCTTTTGTGGGATTGGCAATTAGGTGTTTGGGACATTGGCATTATCCCAGAATTCTTTTCAGTGTGCCTCAGGATTGAATGAGGATGCTTTAAAAGCCTTAGTGTGATCCTGAAAAGGCTCTTGAGATTTCAGACATGTCTTTGGAAGGTTCTGGAGGTCCTCATAAACTGGTAAGATTTTAGACATGATTTTGACTAACAGGGAGGAATTGGCTGCGAATCTGAAAGTTGAAGGCAATTTGGGTGAAAGTGATTATGAAATGATATATTTCATGATTCTAAGGAAAAGAAGGAGTGAGAGCAGCAGAATAAGGACAATGGGCTTCAGAAAAGCAGATTTTAACAAACTCAGAAAACTAGGTAAGGTCCAGTGGGAAGAAAATCTAAAGGATAAAGGATCTCAGGAGAGTTGGCCAGTTCTCAAAGAGACAGCAGCAAACTATCCGAACACAAAAGAAAGATAGAAAGAATGGTAAGAGGCCAATATGGCTCCATCAGGAACTCTTTCATGACCTGAAAATCCAAAAGGAATCTTACAAAAAGTGAAAATGTGGATAAATTGCTAAGGAGGAGTAACAAAAGAATAGCACAGTCATACAGGGACAAAAATCAGAAAGGCTAAGACACAAAATGAGTTACACCTAGCAAGGGACATAAGACAATAAAAGAGGTTCTATAAATACATTAGGAGCAAGAGAATGTGGAAAGTGAAGAGGAAAGTATACATCCTCTAATTAGAAAGGAAAGTCAGCTAATTATGCAGCAGTTTTCAAACTTTTTGACCTGAGCCCCCCACTTTAAATTACATTTTTTGGTTGTGCTCCTCCCCACACAAAAATAAATACAATACATGCCCCTCCCCACTCAGGTTTTCAGGGTGGGGAAAGGCACCTATGAGAGTTGCTGGAGGCAGAGCCAGCTGGGAGCAGAAATTGGCATGGCCATAGTGGATGTTGTTGCTGACCTACAGGCTGAGTAGTCTGCTGCAGTGAGTCAGGGTGGATGTGGCTCTTCCTCTCTGAGCCCCACTGTGTGGAGCTGCCTCCCCTGAACATTCCTCCCATACCCCACCTTGGGGAGTGGGCACATGCCAGAGTTTGAAAACTTCCAATAATGGATGACATGGAGAAGGCTGAAGTGTTTAATGCCTGTTTTGCTTCAGTCTTCACTAAAAAGGTTAATGCTATCCAGATACTTAATACAATTATTATTAACAATGAGGGGGAAAGAACACAAGCCAAAATAAGGAAAGGGCAGGTTACAGAATATTTAGGTAAATTAGATATCTTCAAGTTGGCAGGGCCTGATGAAATTCACTCTAGGATACTCAGGGAACTAACTGAAGCAATATCAGAGCCACTAACAATTATCTTTAAGCACTCATGAACAATGGGTGAGGTCCCAGAGGACTTGAGAAAGGCAAACGTAGCACCTATCTTTTAAAAGGAGAATAAAAAGGATCTGCTGAACTACAGAACAGTCAGCCTAACTTCAGTAATGGAACAAATTATTAAACAATCAGTTTAATAATCACCTAAAGCAGGGGTCGGCAACCTTTGTCACGCAGCTCGCCAGGGTAAGCACCCTGGCGGGCCGGGCCGGTTTGTTTACTTGCCGCGTCTGCAGGTTCAGCCAATCGCAGCTCCCACTGGCCGCGGTTCGCCACTCTAGGCCAATGAGGGCGGCAGGAAGCAGTGGCCAGCATATCCCTCAGCCCGTGCCTCTTCCCATTGGCCTGGAGTGGTGAACCGCTGCCAGTGGGAGCTGCGATTGGCTGAACCTGCAGATGCGGCAGGTAAACAAACTGGCCTGACCCACCAGTGTGCTTACCCTGGCGAGCTGTGTGTCAAAGGTTGCCGATCCCTGACCTAGAGGATAATAGGGTAATAAATAATAGCCAATATTTGTCTAGAACAAAATCCAAACCAATCTAATTTCCTTCTTGGACAGGGTTACTGGCCTAGCGGATAGGAAGGAAGCAGTAGATTTGATATCTTGATTTTAGTAAGGCTTTTGACCCAGTTCCACGTGGTATTCTCACAAGCAAACTAGGGAAATGTGATCTAGATGAAATTGGTATAAAACGGGTGCACAACCGATTGAAAAACTATACTCAGTCATTATAAATGGTTCATTGTCAAATTGGCAGGTGGGGGCAGTGTATCTGTGATTTGGGCAGGGTCTGTCACTATTTGGTGTTTTCTATTAATGACTTGGATAATGGAGTAAAGAGTATGCTTGTAAAATTTGAGAATGACACCAAGCTGGAAAGGGTGCAAGCATGTTGGAAGACAGAATTCGAATTCAAAATGGCCTTGACAAAGTGGAGGATTGGCCTGAAATCAACCAGATGAAATTCGATGACGATAAGTGCAAAGTACTACACTCAGGAAGGAAAAATCACATGCACAACTACAAAATGGGAAATAACAGGCTAGAGCAGGGGTGGGCAAACTTTTTGGTCTGAGGGCCACATTTGGTTATGGAAATTGTATGGTGGGCCATGAATGCTCACAAAATTGGGGGTTGGGGTGTGGGACGGGGTGAGTGCTTTGGCTGGGTGTGTGGGCTCTGGGTTGGGGCTGAGGATGAAGGGTTGGGGGTGCAGGAGGGTGGTCTGGCCTGGGATCAAGGGGTTCGGCTGAATCGGGGCTGGGGTGTGGGAGGGGCCATGGGTGCAGACTCTGGGCAGTGCTTACCTCAAGCAGCTCCCACAACCAACAACATGTCCCCTCTCCGGCTCCTACGCGAAGGCGCGGCGAGGCAGTGCTGCTCTGTCGCTCGGGGTGGGGGCAGCGTGCAGAGCCCCCTAGCTGTCCCTACATGTAGGAGCCAGAGGACATGCCGCAGCTTTCAGGAGTTGTGTAGAGTGGGGCAAGCCCCCGACCCTGCTCCACAGTGGGAGCTCGAGGGCTGGATTAAAACATCTGGAGGGCCAGATGCAGCCCCTGGGCCATAGTTTGCTCACCCCTGGGCTAGAGAGTAGTACTGCTGAAAAGGATCTAGGGGGTTATAGTAGATCACAAACTGAATATGAGCCAACATGTGATGCAGTTGCAAAAAATCCTAATACTCTTCTGGGGCAGTGGTTCTCAAACGGTGGGGCGTGCCTCTCTAAGGGGCTACAGAGGAATGTTCGGGCCGCATATGGAGAGGGAGGGCCAGCTCCCACATGTGGTGGGGGTGAGAGCATCATGCTTCCAGCCCCGCTCCACTTCCAACCCCATTCAGCACCCAGTCCTTCTCCGCCCTCATTCCCTCTCTGCTCACTGACCAGCTCCGACCCCAGCTGCAGCTTCATTCCACCCCTGGCTCTGCCCCCATTCCCTCTTTGCCCCCAGACCAGACCAGGAAATAACAGTAGGTGTGAATGTTGCAACCATGTGCCTCAGGTTTCCCAGCTGAACAGTAATTTTAATAATACTGGGACTAATCTTGGAACAAGAACCTATCAAACCTCAGAGTTAATCAGGAATTCTTCAGCAATCAATATAATTAATAGATAATAAATAGATCAGGCAACAGCTCTTAGAAACATTCTCAATTCAGTGATTTCCCCCTGATAATTACTTTTTTGAGGTATGCCAGTCAGCTACTTCCTAATCCATTTACTGTGTGCCCTGTTAATATTTTATAATGCTATTTTTAAAATTCTGAATGTCATGCAATGCTAAGTCAAGTGCCTTGCAGAAGTCTAAGTATATTACGTCCATGCAGATAACTTTATCAACTAAGTTTGTAATCTCTTCAAACAGTGAAGACAGGTTTGTCTGACAAGAATGATTATCCATAAAATATGCTGATTGACATTAATTAATCTCCATTCTTTATCACTTGAATAACCTATCAACTTATTTTATTTTGCCCAGAATTGATGTTTGGCTAACCAGCCTATATTTACCCAAGTCTTCTTGCTTGTTCTTTTTGAATACTGGCACAACATTACCATTCTCCCAATCTTTTGGAATATCCTGAGTATTCCAAGATTTATTAAAAAATTAACATCAGTGGGCCAGAGATCTCATTAGCCAGTGCTTTATGGTCTCTCGGGTGTAAGTTAGCCAAGTTCATTGATTTAAAAATGTTTATCCCTAGTATATTTTAACTTCTTCCTTGGTTACTAATGGACTGGAAAGTATTTCATCATCATCATATGATATGAGTACATCACCCTGCTTTTTTCCAATTACAGAACAAAAATATTTATTGAACATTCCTGCTTTTTCTGTATCATTATTAACAATTTTACCATCTTCATTTAGTAAAGGGGCTATATCATTTCTTGGATTTATTTTGTTCCTAATATTGTCCTTAGCCCTTCCAGCCATGGATTTTTCCCTGGATAGCTTTAAAATTAAATGAATTCAAGTTTTTTTAATGCCACTACTGCCAGGGTTTCTCCTTTTTTATACCAAAAAGTAATACCCTGATCCTGCAAACACATAAGCAAGTATGTAACTTTCCTCAGTGAATAGTCCCACATGTGAATAGTGACTTTGATGGGACTGCTTGTGCTTATAGTTAAGTAAATACGTAAGTGTTTGCTGTAAATAGTATTTTAATTAAAAACTTCCTATTGGCACAAAATTGAAAAAATGTATTATCAGAGCTGGCTGGAAAATGAAAATTTCTTCCTGTGGAAAAACTTTACATTTTTTACTTTGTCCCCATTTGGGATGAAGTCTTTTCTTGGAAAAAAACAACACAATTTTTTAAAGGAAAGGATTTCAAATTCAATTCCACTTTGAGAGAGCCAAAACAGAATTTTTTGGCTTCCCAGCTGTAAGCCTGGAAGGCTCTTATCAATTTCACTTTTGTCATGCAGAAAATGAGGCTGACAAGAGTATTCCAGCCCCAGTGCCAGAGAGGTAGAGAACTGGGGCTCTTAGCCTCCCAATCTCTGAAGCTGGAGAGGCAGACAGTTGAGGCCCCAGAGGTGGGGAGGTTGAAAAGCCATCAAGGTGGACAGGTGGAGAGCTGTCGTTTGAACTGCTGTTGAGGGGAAAAATGAAAATTTTTTGGCAAAATTTAAATTTTCCCATTTTCCATCAGAAATGCATCCCTGAAATTAGGCTCCAAACTCCACATTTAGGCATCCTGTAGTGGGATTTTCAAAAGCACCTGAGTGAGGCATACTAGTCCCATTGACTTCAAAGTGAAAATCCTGATGACCGGCTGAAGTATTTAACACATCTTGACGGGTAGAAGTTCAGTGTATTGGAAGGGGGAATTGGCTGCAAATATAGAACAGACTGCTGGTTAATCAGTCACATGTTTGTGTTTTCACAGTAAGAAAGCTAATGAGACCTTGGGATTGTCGTCTTTAGCATAGATCAGTAGAAGTTCAGTGTATTGGAAGGGGGAATTGGCTGCAAATATAGAACAGACTGCTGGTTAATCAGTCACATGTTTGTGTTTTCACAGTAAGAAAGCTAATGAGACCTTGGGATTGTCGTCTTTAGCATAGATCAGCGTGAAACTTCCTAGATAAATATCTCAAAGTAAAATCTAAAATTCTACTAACAGGAAAGTAATTGAAGAAATATGTACAAAAACCCCCCTATACCAATTTAAGACCACAACGTGAGAAAAAAAGTAAAGAACTAGCAACATATAAATATAAATTACTGACATTTGAAAAATTGTATCAGTTTTTTTAAAGAGTTTTCACCCATTCTGGTTTCTTTCCTATTTCAGTAAACACTAATGAGTTTGTATCCATAGCTCATTAGATTTTGTTATCCTTTTTAATCAACTGTTGCAGAGCTCCTCACAACGTTTAGGAGTGATATCTATAACAGCTGTTGATGGCAAAAATGTCCTTCTGGTCCTGTGTCACAGTCTGCATGCAGATGTACTTCTTTGCTTCATATATTGCACGGTCTCTCTCTGGTTAGTCTGCTTCCCTCCCATGCACTTACAATTTGTAGTTGTTGCCTCATTGATTAATGCTCTTCTGTCATATTGTCAATTAGTGACTGGCTGATAGCACCTGTCTCAATGATGGGAAGCTCAAGGGTTCTGATTAATATGAGTTGAAGTGTCATAGGACAGATTATTAAACAGTCATGTTTAAATTAGTGGAATATAGTAAAACTTAATACAATATACTCAAGGGATGGAAGTATTGTGTTTTCCTCAATTTTTATTATTGCGATTCACGTTTTTTGTCTGATTTCCCAGTAGTCATAGGGTAGCTGGTTCCTGTGAATAGATTGGGCCCAGCTTCCCTGTGTCATAACAGGCGAGCCCAGGCCAGCCAAATAAAAGGGGCTGGACTACACCTGGGGCTGCAAGAGGCCAGGCAAAGGAAGGAGAGACTGGAGTAGGTTGTGCCTGGGGAAGGGAAGCTACAGAGGAGTGAAGCTAACTGCTGTGGTGGGTCCATGGAACAAGGGGCCACGTGCTCCAGGGAGGTAGGAGATCTAGCTAGAACTGGGAGCAGGAGTGCAGAGATCCCTGGCGGCAGTGGCCCTGAAGTTTGAGGAAAAAAGAGCGAGTGAAGATTTTTCCATTTGTTTACTCACCAGTGTTAAGAGAATAAACCTGCTTGAAAGACTGGATGTGGCATATACCTGTACTTGCCCAATAGCTTGGAGGAGAAGTTGCCACAGGGTGACACCAACAATTAGGTTTCAAAAATCCCATTGCTCATCTCCTTATTAAGACATAAACCAGGGGTTCTCAAACTGGGAGTCGGGACGCCTCAGGGGGTCCTGAGGTAATTACATGGGGGGTCATGAGCTGTCAATCTCGACCCCAAACCCTGCTTTGTCTCCAGCATTTGTAATGGTATTAAATATATAAAAAGTGTTTTTAATTTATAAGGGCGAGGGGTTGCACTCAGAGGCTTGCTATGTGGAAGGGGGCACCAGTAAAAAAAGTTTTGAGAGCCGCTGATATAAATCAACATTACTGCTGAGTTGCAGAATTTACTAATAAGATGACTGTATCTCTTTGTAGGTTAAGGTGGCTGAGATGTGCTGGCCGTTATGGAGAGAACAACTCAAGATCCATTCATTCAACATGAGCCTACTGAAAACTACTCAGTAGCTCATGAAAAACACGTCTCAGCATTAGAGTCAGCTGCTCAGCCATTTCACTCCAGTGTGTGTGCTCCTTTCAGACTCAAGATAAACATTCTAGACTTGGCCTTCACTCAGGGGAAACTCCCATAGACCTGAATGGGAGATTTGATTAAGGACTTGATTAAGAAGTGGGCATCTTACTAGTCACTGAAGCTTTTAACCACTTGAGGCATCTTGTTTGCTTCATTTACCCATTACTTGGTTAAATATTGGCAAGCCAACAATGGTGTGGCATACCTGGCTACATCCCCTAATGACAAAGATTGTAGCCCTTGTCAGAGGAAGAGGTGTCCTAATGGAACAAAAGGATCCTCGTGGCTGTAGCATTCCTGTTAGGGAGTGAACACCTTTCCTAGAGCATGGGGGCCAGTATAGGAGGTATGTCCCATTAGCTTCAATGAGACTTAAGCAATGCTTAAGTGCATTGCTGAATTAGGTCCTATTTGCTTTCAGTTGTCTCATCATCATCACTGATGTGATATTAGATTGCAGTGACCGGTGTAGACATGTTAAGTCTCATGACTGTGTGCAATGCACAGATCAGTTTAAGTAATGCTTACATTAACAGTAGAGTTTGTGTTTCTGTGGGACAAGGTATTAACAGTACTACTGTTATTCCCTAATCAAATTATAGGGAATACTTGCTCACAGCTCAGATACCTACTTTAAAGGAAACTTTTCTGAGCTGTTCAATCTATATGGACGGTATAGAAATGTTACGACACAAAATATGTACATATTTGTGCTTTTAACCAGTTAGAATAAAGCTACAGTAATAAGTGTTGGACTTGTTAGTTTTAGGGTGCTATCCACATCTTTAAGCACTAGATGTCTCTCTTAGTTTATTTATAATAGAGATATACCATGGAGAGCTTTTCATTATAAGTAATTGTTCAGTGAAAAGGACAACATGTATGGATATACATGGCAAAACAAATGCAGGCATAATTAGATAATTTTTTGATAAAGGAAATGTTAGAATGCAGACAAGTAAAATAAATTTTATGTGGCCTAGAAAAAGTTAGTCACGGACAAAATGGTGATAGCAGAACAAATGATCCTACAAAAGAAGTGAAGACTAACAAGTGTCCATATATAACGTTGTGTTTGCATTAACACACATGTAGGCACTGATCCTGAAGATAGTTATGCATGTACTTTGCACACTTTGAGTAGTCCCAGCTAAGTGTATGATGCATTGTATCCATGCAGTCCGTGACTAACAATACACAGTGAAGTTAAGCATTAGCATACATCTTTGCAGGACTGAAGCTTCAAAGTCGTACTGTCACATTACTATTTAAGTGATGCATAAAAGTAGTTATGTAAACTTTTCTCTTGGTGATGCATGGTTATCATTCACCTTCAGAATCAAACATACAGATATAACAACTTCAGATATGTAATTCAAGTTTTTTTTTCCTCTGTGTGTTAAATTTATACAGCTCTTCTTACATAGAAGTGATTTCATCTCTTTATAGCCAGTTAGGGCTTAAAAATTGTCAATCAATCCTTTCTCTTTTCCTTCAGGGCCTATATTGGCATCATATTATCCAGCATTTATATGGTGCTTAAGGCCAGACTTGTTCAAGGTATTTTAGATGCTTAAAGATCGCTTAGTGCTTTTGAAATCTGACTTGTAGAAGTTCAATGCAGTGGTGGTGTAGCCGTGATGGTCCAAAGATATCAGAGAGACAGGTGGGTGAGGTAATATCTATTACTGGACCAATGTCTGGTGGTGAGAGAGACAGGCTTTTGAGCTTATTCAGAGTTCTTCTTCAAGGCTGGGAAGTGTAAGCCAGGTCTACTACAGACTTATATTGGTATAACTACATCACTCAGGGGTGTGACAAATCCACAACGCTCAGATATGTAGTGACCTAACCCACCAAGTAGACAGCGCTATGATAGTGGGAGAGCTTCTCCTGTCAACATAGGTGGATTAACTGTGGCGGTGGATTAACTGTGTTGATAGGAGAAGCTCTCCCGTCAGCGTAGAAGTGTCTTTACTAAAGTGCTACAGTGGTGCAGCTGCTGCAGCGCAGACGCAGAGTTTTAAGTGTAGATCTGCCCTTAGTGTCAGAGCTAAACACAAGGTGGAACAGATTGCTTGGCCCAGGGGTCAGCAACCTTTCAAAAGTGATGTGCCGAGTCTTCATTTATTCGCTCTAATTTAAGGTTGCGTGTGCCAGTAATACATTTTAACCTTTTTAGAAGGTCTCTTTCTATAAGTCTATAATATATAACTAAACTATTGTTTTATGTAAAGTTAATAGGGTTTCAAAAATGTTTAAGAAGCTTCATTTAAAATTAAATTAAAATGCAGAGCCCCCGGACCAGTGGCCAGGACCCAGGCAGTGTGAGTGCCACTGAAAATCAGCTTGTGTGTCGCCTTCAGCTCCTGTGCCATAGGTTGCCTACCCCAGCTTAGCGTAAGTAGTTAACATATATTTCAAGGGACCATTCAAGGTGAAGTGGCCCATTAACACTCCTCCAGTCAGAGGGAGAAAAGGAAGGTAGGGGAAGAGAAGGCAGCTGAGGGTGATTGTTAGTGCGTTATAGATCGTCGTAATAAGACAAAAATCCAGTGCCTCTCTTCAGTCCATAACTTTTAGTATATAGCAAAGTTATGAATTTCAGCTTTCGGGGCTCATGTTTTGAAAGTGTTGTGCAGGTTTTCTTTGAGGATTAGGACTGGTAGGTCAGATGGAGTGATTGCTTTGTGAAAAAATTGTTCACCCAGAGGTGATGTGGTGGTTTTTGTCTTCTATCATTTTCCTGTATGAATTCATTCAAGAGTGCAGTGATTTTTCTGGTTTCACCCAAATAGTTGCTAGTGGGACATTTAGTGCACTGGTTAAGGTACACCACAAGTTGTGATAGGCATGTGTAGGACTGATGGATCTTGAAAGGTGTGTTATGGGGGGTGTAGCTCATTGTAGCAGTGGAGAGATGTCGCTTTGAGTTGGTGTGTCCTGGTCTGTGGGGAATTGCTTCTGATGAGCTTGGAGAGGTTGGGGGGTTGTTTGAAGGCAAGAAGAGGGGGTTCAGCAAAGATTTTTTTCAGGATTGGGTTCCCATCAAGTATGTGTTGTAGTTGTTTGATACCCCATGTGGGTTCCAGTGTGGGGTGGTAGGTGACAGCTAGGGGTTTTATTTCTGTATTGAAGCAGTTTTTATCAGGGTATTAGGGTGGCCCATTCCATGGTGCAATCTACTTGTCTAGTGGAATGTCCTTGTTTGGTGAAGATGGCTTTGAGTGCGTTAAAGGTGTGTATCCCAGACTTTCTCCTCGGAGCATATTCTGTGGTATCTGAGTGCTATAGGTAACAGATTTCTTGTGTTTGGGGTGCTTACTGGATCTCTGAAGGAAGGTATGGGTTTCTTATATATGAGTGTTTATCGGGTTCCATTGCTGAAGCTGATTGTGGTTTCCAGGAAGTTTTTGCTGGTGTGGAAGTGTTCCAGAGAGAGTTTAATGGATGGGTGGTGCTTGTTGAAATTGTGGTAGAAATCTGAGGAAGTTTGTCATCAGTCCAGAGGATGAAAATTATCATTGATACATCTCGGGTATATCATTCGTTTTGTGATGCGTTTGTCCAGAAAGTCTTCTTCAAAGTGACACATGATGAGGTTGGCACATTGGAGGGTCATCCTAGTACCCATAGCTCTTCCCATGGTTTGGACGAAGCATTGTTTGTTGAATGTAAAATTCTTATAGGTGAGGCTAAAATGAATGAGTTTGGTGATGTGTTTGGGATGGATATCTGAGGATTGTCCATCATCTTGTGAATATTTGAAATAGGCAGCTGTCATAAACAGATAAGTAAGAGTTAATAGAACAGAAGTACTTCATCTCTGTTTTGCCTGTAAAGGGTTAACAAGATCAGTGAGCCTGGCTGTCACCTGACCAGAGGACCAATCAGGGGACAGGATACTTTCAAATCTTGAGGGAGGGAAGTTTTTGTGTGTGCTGTTAGATTTTGGTGGTGGTTCACTCTGGGGGCTCAGAGAGACCAGACGTGCAACCAGGTTTCTCTCCAATCTTTCTGATACAGGCTCTTATAAGTTCAGAATAGTGAGTACTAGGTAGATAAAGCGAGTTAGGCTTATGCTTGTTTTCTTTATTTGTAAATGTGTATTTGGCTGGAAGGAGTTCAAATTTGTATTTTGCTGAAAGGATTTTAATTTGTACTTGTATACTTAGGCTGGGAGGGTATTCCCAGTGTCTATAGCTAAAAGACCCTGTACCTATTCCATCTTAAATTTACAAAGATAATTTTTACTGTTTTTTCTTTCTTGAATTAAAAGCTTTTCTTGTTTAAGAACCTGATTGTTTTTTTTATTCTGGTGAGACCCCAGGGGACTGGGTCTGGATCCACCAGGGAACTGGTGGGGAAAAAGAGGGAAGGGGGAGAGAGAGGTTAATTTTTCTCTTTGTTAGGATTACTTTCTTTCTCAGGGAGAATCTGGGAGGGGGAGAGAGAAGGAGGGGGGCAGGTGAATTTTCCTCTCTGTTTTAAGATTCAAGGAGTTTGAATCACAGTGATCTTCTAGGGTAACCCGGGGAGGAGATGCCTGGGAGAGGCAATGGTGAGGGAAAGGGTTTACTTTCCTTGTGTTAAGATCCAGAGGGACTGGGTCTTGGGGGTCCCCGGGCAAGGTTTTGG
Organism: Gopherus evgoodei; assembly: GCF_007399415.2. Lineage (NCBI taxonomy): Eukaryota > Metazoa > Chordata > Testudines > Testudinidae > Gopherus > Gopherus evgoodei. The sequence goes on along the minus strand of NC_044322.1, from coordinate 291,894,601 downwards.
GGGGACCAGAGTGTACCAGGCACTGGAATTCCTGGTTGGTGGCAGCGCTACAAGTACTAAGCTTGTAATTGAGCTTAGAGGAATTCATGCTGGTACCCCATCTTTTGGACGCTAAGTTTCAGAATGAGGAATTATACCATGACATGGCGTGCAGCGTCTGGGATAAATATATAAGATAGGTTTTTATTTCTCTCCCTGTTAGCTATCTGCAGGCAGACTGAGGTTTGGGTTTAGAAGCAAAAGCCAGTAGGATTTTTTCTTTCTCTTTCGCTGCTAGCTGTGTGTAAAGCAGGCAAGAGATAGAACTGAGGGAAAAAGAAATGGAGTTGAGAGAAAGAGAAAAAGTGGCAGCCCACAATGGAGAACAAGAAGAAAAAGAGGCTGCCCACAGGAGAGAGCTGGAGATAAAAGAAAAAGAGAGGGAAAGAGAGAGGGAAGAAAGAGAAAGAGAGGCGGCCTATAAAAGAGAACAAGAAGACATAGAGGCAGCCCACAGAAGACAAGTAGAACTCCAGAGGGAGGCCCACCAGCAGGCCCTGGCATTAGAACAGGCTAAGCAGAAGAACGCAGCCGATCCTAGCAGCCCTTCGCCAGTTATTTTTCCACATCCCAAGAAATTTCCCACCTACATGGCAGGTGATGACACTTGAGGCCTTCCTAGAAAATTTTGAAAGGACCTGCCATGGGTACAGCATCTCTGAAGACCAGTACATGATAGAGCTGAGGCCACTGCTCAGTGGACCCCTAGCAGAGGTGGTGGCTGAAATGCCTATGGAACACATGAATGATTATAAACTTTTTCAAACCAAGGCCAGAATCAGAATGGGGCTAACACCTGAGCATGCCCATCGGAGTTTCAGAGCCCTAAGGTGGAAACCAGATGTGTCATTCACCCAACACGCCTACCACATTGGAAAGAATTATAATGCCTGGATATTAGGAGCCAATGTTAAATCTGTGGATGACATGCACCTCCTAATACAATTGGAGCAGTTCTTAAAGGGTGTTCCAGAAGAAATAGAAAGGTACATCCTAGATGGGAAGCCCAAAACTGTCACCGAGGCAAGGGAGCTTGGAGCCAGATGGGTGAAAGTGGCAGAAAAGAAAAAAGCTACTATCAAGGGGAGTGAATATCACAGGGGTCACACCGACAATAAACCCTATACCTGAGGGCAACCCAAGACCCCACCTACAACCCCACCAGTGACCAGTCAGCTGGGCGATGCTTCAAGTGTAATGAACTGGGACATATAAAGGCCAACTGCCCCAAGAACCCCAACCGAGTGCAGTTCATTATATCTCCATCACTCCAAAGATCCCCAGGCCCAGATGCCTCTCAAATACCCTTGGAGCGAAGGGAAATTTTGAGAGTGGACAGAAAGAAGGTTATCGCATGGAGAGACACGGGGGCACAAGTGTCAGTTATCCACCAATCCTTGGTGGACCCCAAATTCATCAACCCAAAAGCCCAAGTGACAATTTACCCCTTCATGTCACAAGCTGTAGACTTGCCTACAGCTAAACTGCCTGTCCAATACAAAGGCTGGTCAGGAATGTGGACATTTGTAGTCTACGACAATTATCCCATCCCCATGCTACTGGGGGAAGACTTGGCCAACCAGGTAAAGTGGGCCATGAGGGTGGGAATGGTTACACGCAGCCAAGCCAGGCAAGCTTCCAGACCCATCCCTGTTCCTGAGCCCTCCACAGGGGCCCCATCTGTGTTAGCAGAGATCCAGACGGAGGTAGTGAACCCGGATCCCCTGCCAACGACTGCAACAGCCACAGTACTTCCAGTCCCAGACCCGAACCTGGAAACGCAACCAGCACCAGAACCATTGCCAGCACTGACGCCAGCACTTGCAAACGCATCTTCAACCCCAATGCCAGAGGGCGCCAGCGAGCCTGAACTGGCAGAAGCAGCAGACAACCCTACCCAAGAGGCTCAGCCAGAGCCTGAAATACCACCTGGTGCACCAGCGGAGAGCAGTTCACCAGCCACGGAGACAACCCCATCACCTCCATCGCTTCCGGAGGGACCAAGCCCAAATCCACAGTCTAAAGAAGAACTGGTGTCTCCAGCCTCCAGGAAACAGTTCCAGACCGAGCAGGAAGCAGATGACAGCCTTCAGAAAGCTTGGGTGGCGGCAAGGAGCACCCCACCACCTCTCTGCTCTTCTAACCGATCCCGGTTTGTTATAGAACAAGGGCTTTTATATAAGAAGACTCTTTCTGGTGGACACCGGGAAGACTGGCATCCACAAAAACAGTTGGTGGTTCCAACTAAATACCAGGGGAAGCTCTTAAGCTTAGCCCATGATCATCCCAGTGGCCATGCTGGGGTGAACAGAACCAAAGACCGGTTGGGGAAGTCCTTCCACTGGGAGGGGATGGGCAAGGATGTTGCCAAGTATGTCCGGTCTTGTGAGGTGTGCCAAGAAATGGGAAAACCCCAAGACCAGGTCAAGGCCCCTCTCCAGCCACTCCCCATAATTGAGGTCCCATTTCAGTGAGTAGCTGTGGATATTCTGGGTCCTTTCCCGAAAAAGACCCCCAGAGGAAAGCAGTACATACTGACTTTTGTAGACTTTGCTACCTGATGGCCGGAAGCAATAGCCCTAGGCAACACTAGGGCTAAAACTGTGTGCCAGGCCCTAACAGATATCTTTGCCAGGGTAGGTTGGCCCTCCGACATCCTTACGGATTCAGGGACTAATTTCCTGGCCGAGACCATGAAAGAACTGTGGGAAACTCATGGGGTGAATCACTTAGTTGCCACCCCATACCACCATCAAACCAGTGGCCTGGTGGAAAGGTTTAATGGACCTTTGGGGGCCATGATACATAAATTCATGAATGAACACTCTAGTGACTGGGACCTAGTGTTGCAGCAGTTGCTCTTTGCCTACAGGGCTGTACTAGATCCCAGTTTAGGGTTTTCACCGTTTGAGCTTGTGTATGGCCACGAGGTTAAAGGGCCATTACAGTTGGTGAAGCAGCAATGGGAGGGGTTTACACCCTCTCCAGGAACTAATATTCTGGACTTTGTAAGCAACCTACAAAAACCCTCTGACACTCTTTAGCCCTCGCTAAAGAAAACCTAAAGGATGCTCAAAAAGAGCAAAAGGCCTGGTATGATAGACATATCAGAGAGCGTTCCTTCAAGGTAGGAGACCAGGTTATGGTCCTGAAGGCGCAACAGGCCCATAAGATGGAAGCATCATGGGAAGGGCCATTCACGGTCCAAGAGCGCCTGGGAGTTGTTAACTACCTCATAGCACTTCCCAATTCCTCCCTAAAGCCCAGAGTGTACCACGTTAATTCTCTCAAGCCTTTCTATTCCAGAGACTTACAGGTTTGTCAGTTTACAGCCCAGGGAGGAGAGAACGCTGAGTGGCCTGACGGTGTCTACGATGAAGGGAAAAGTGACGGTGGCGTGGGAGAGGTGACCCTCTCCACAACCCTGGAATGTCTGCAGCGGCAACAAATCAAGGAGTTGATGCACTCTCCCATAAAGGTTTCCCAAAATCAACTGGTTAAACATTGTCCTTACAATGTGAAGAATCTTGTAGTTGTACATAATTAGTAGCATATGTATCGGTGCATGTGTTTATTGATCTGTTTATTCTAGAGTTCTAGGGAGAAATCACTGCCAGTGTGGTTCCACACTGTCAGTGATTTGGGGGGCGTGTCATAAACAGATAATTAAGAGTTAATAGAACAGAAGTACTTCATCTCTGTTTTTCCTGTAAAGGGTTAACAAGATCAGTGAGCGTGGCTGTCACCTGACCAGAGGATCAATCAGGGGACAGGATACTTTCAAATCTTGAGGGAGGGAAGTTTTTGTGTTTGCTGTTAGATTTTGGTGGTTGTTCACTCTGGGTGCTCAGAGGGACCAGACGTGCAACCAGGTTTCTCTCCAATCTCTCTGATACAGGCTCTTATAAGTTCAGAATAGTGAGTACTAGGTAGATAAAGCGAGTTAGGCTTATGCGTGTTTTCTTTATTTGTAAATGTGTATTTGGCTGGAAGGAGTTCAAATTTGTATTTTGCTGAAAGGATTTTAATTTGTACTTGTATACTTAGGCTGGGAGGGTATTCCCAGTGTCTATAGCTAAAAGACCCTGTACCTATTCCATCTTAAATTTACAAAGATAATTTTTACTGTTTTTTCTTTCTTGAATTAAAAGCTTTTCTTGTTTAAGAACCTGATTGATTGTTTTATTCTGGTGTGAGACCCCAGGGGACTGGGTATGGATTCACCAGGGAATTGGTGGGGAAAAAGGAGGGAAGGGGGAGAGAGAGGTTAATTTTCTCTCTGTGTTGGGATTACTTTCTCTCTCAGGGAGAGTCTGGGAGGGAGAGAGAGAAGGAGGGGGGAAGGTGAATTTTCCTCTCTGTTTTAAGATTCAAGGAGTTTGAATCACAGTGATCTTCTAGGGTAACCCAGGGAGGGGAAGCCTGGGAGAGGCAACGGTGGGGGAAAGGGTTTACTTTCCTTGTGTTAAGATCCAGAGGGTCTGGGTCTTGGGGGTCCCCGGGCAAGGTTCTGAGGGGACCAGAGTGTACCAGGCACTGGAATTCCTGGTTGGTGGCAGCGCTACAAGTACTAAGCTTGTAATTGAGCTTAGAGGAATTCATGCTGGTACCCCATCTTTTGGATGGTAAGTTTCAGAGTGGGGACTTATACCATGACAGCAGCTATGCTATTATTGTGAGGGATGGTAGCTCGAAGGAAATACTTTCAAAAGGCGAGCCTGGGAGCAGAAATTCTGAACTTTGCTAGATACAAAAAAAATCATGGACTGAACAGTGACACTGGATATATGGCTTATTACAACAATCTATAACCCAGTAACAACCCCTCAGAAAACCTAGATTTCCATCCTCCCCACCTTCCTTTCCTCTGTATGTCTGCAGGGTTGTTAACTGGCCACTTCACCTTGAATGGTGCCTTCAAATATGTGTTAACTACTTATGCTTAACGATCTGTTCCATCTTGTATTTAGCTGTGACATTATGAGGCCAGGACTACACTACAGACCTATATCAGTGTAACTATCTTGTTCAGGGGTGTGAAACTTCCATATCTACCTAATCCTTATGTATACAGCACTATGTCAACAGGAGCGCATCTCTCACCAACATAGCTGCTGCCTTTTGGGGAGATGGATTGACTGTGCTGATGGGAGAGGGTCTTCTGTTGGCATAGTAGCATCTTTACTCAAGCACTACAGCAGCGCCGCTGCGACATTGTAGTGCTAAACGTTAAGACAAGCCCTAAGTTTCCCAGACCTGAAGAAGAACTTTGCATAAGCTGTCTCTCACCAATAGTCCAATAAAACCTATCGCCTTACCACCTTGTCTCTTTGTAGAAGTTTAATACATCAAAAGATGAAGTTGGTTGCAAATATAGAGCAGGCTGTTTGTTGATCGGCTATGTGTTTGAGTTTGTTTTAACAGTAAGGATGTTAATGAGGCCATGATCTTGTCTTTTTTTTTTTAGCGTAGATCACCATGTTAAGTAGGAAATGTCTTAGCATAAAATATCTCTCTGTAAAATTCTAACAATTACGAAAGTAATCAAAGAAACATCCCATTTAACAATTTAACACATTTAACAATACAAAATGAGAGGAAAATAAAGACCTAGCAACATGTAAATAAAATGAAGGATAAAATTGTTGAGGGAATGTTGGATTTTCAATATGGGTACAATTCTTCTGTCTTGGGGACCTTTGTTAGCTCCTGAATAGTTGCAGACCTCTGAACTTCAGTAACACTCAGGTTTCACCACATTCTTTAGTATCAAATTTATATTACATTTTTTTTCTAGGTTTGGATAACTTTAATTTTCATGCATTTCTGTAATTGTTAACTCTGGGTAGAACCGGAAGTGTAGAAATACAGTGAGAGGCTATTGCTGGCTTTCCTGGCACGACCAGAAGCAGGAGTATGGGAAAGTGTGTGAGAAGTTCAATCTACCTGAGATTTCCAGCCCAATTTTGCAAAGTCAAGAAATTCGTGTTGGTCAGGTAAGACCCAGAAAGTATGTGGTCATTTTGAATATTTGTCCAAACATTTTGATTATCACATTTATAGACTAAGATCAGAAAGGACTATTATGAACATATAGTCTGATCTCCTGCATAAGTGAGGCCACAGGTTTTCAGGCCTTACATTAAGCCCATAACTTCTGTTTGAGCTATAGCATATTGTTCTGGGAATTTGATGAAACCACATTGAAACTGGTGTGCAAAACATCCACCGTTCAGTCAGGATCAATGTAATTAAGCTCCTTAATAAAATAGATAGCTGAAAGAATAGGAGCCACCACCAAAACATAGGCACATGCAAGGTCAGTTAGGAATCTGAGCTATCTGGGCAGAAGATATCAGGGATAGCCGTGTTAGTCTGGATCTGTAAAAGCAGCAAAGAATCCTGTGACGCCTTATAGACTAACAGACGTATTGGAGCATGCGCTTTCGTGGGCCATCAGGGTAATCTGCTGGTGGGCCAAGATACATTTTGTTTACATTGACCATCCACAGACACAGCCTCCTGCAGCTCCCAGTGGCTATGGTTCACCATTCCCAGCCAGTGGGAGGTGCAGTAAGCGTGCCTGCAGATGGTCAATGTAAACAAAATGTCTCAAGGCCCACCAGCGGATTACCCTGATGGGCCGTGTACCAAAGGCTGCTGATCAAGTTACTTCTTAACCTCCTCTTGGGTAAACTTAATAGACTGAGCATCTTTTGTTTTTCTCTGGAAGACCAGTGTCCAGACCTCAAATCACTCCTGTAGCAATTCTGAATCTTTTCCAGTGTCTTTTTTTTCAAGTGTGAGCACCAGAACCAGTGGCAGCATTTAGGGGAGACTGTCTCCCCACGAGGTTTTTGCACTCGCTCAAAGTTCCATAGATTTAGAAGCTAGTGGATGTTGGGGAGCTCTGTCTGACCACTTTTAAGCAGTGTTCCCATACTACGTCAATGTGGCTGTTGCCAGAGCAGTCTGGAGCATTGCTCTAGCTGCATGGTTTCAGTGCCATGGCCAGGACAAATTGATATTGCAGACTGGCACATGGGGTGGAGCTCAGAGGAGTCTGCCAAAAATTTGATCCTGGTAGCACTGGCACATGCACTGTGTGGGTAAGAGAGAGGGAAGATTCACCAGTCAAGGGAGACCTGGGATCCTTGGCTGAGGGGAAGAATGAGTGGGGACTGGAACAGGGTCCCTTATGTGGCCTGGGTTGGCTCAGAATTTGTCCTTCCTCCCCCCAAGAAATATTTTAATTGGCACCACTGATGAGAACCAGGCATAGTATACTGATGCTGTATACAGAGATACTACCACCTCCCTAATCTTTCTTGATCCTCCCTAGCTTATACGTCCAAAGATCATGTTAGAGCTTTAGCCACAGCACTGCACAGAGAGCTCATGTTTGGCTGGTTGTCCTCCATGACTCCTACCTCATTTCCAGTCACTGATTTCTGAAATAGTGTCCCCATCTGTCAGTGTGACCTACATTTTTTTTGTTCCTATTGTGGTAGCTCTGAAAGGTCCCTGGTATAACTGGGCCCCCCATTATGCACTGTAGGAATAGCATAATTACTCCTAGGGGGATTCTGTGCATCAGCAGACGCGCAGAATTAATCTGTCTTGCATAATTTTGTATTTTCTCCACATAGGAAAGTGCTGCAATTCTGCCTTTTGCCCAGCAGAGACCGCTGTGGTGCCAGAACAGCCAGCAGCATTCATGCCCGCTGTTCTAGCACCACAGCGGCCTCTTGTGGGACAAGGCGGAACTGCAGCACTTACCTGGGCAAATGTACTTTATGCGGGAAAATACAAAATTCCCTGCCCACTGGAGCCAGGTTAGAACAGAGTGGGGCGCACAAGGCTGCTGGGGAGTCAGACTAGGGTTCAGAATAGCTAGTGAGGGGGACAGACTGGAGCATGGGTCAGGAGTTAGTGGGGTGACACTACTGAGCCTGGGGATGGGGGGCTGCAGAGGCCCATGGGGATGAGGGGTGTGGGGACGAGGTAGATGTGCATGACTGAATGGGAGGCTTGGGGTCAGCCAGGGTCTGCATGGGGGAGGCTTCCAAACACCCTAACAATCCCCCTCTTCCCCCCCAAAAAAGAAAAACTTCCCACCCACACTCAACACCCTCCAGGTTCACTCTTAGGCTCCTTCTCTTTCCCTCAGCTCTTCTGTTACCCCTGACTCTCCCAACCCTTTGCACTACTTCTGACAGGTGCAGGAAATACAGATCTGTATTGTAATTTAAATGAATTACACAAAGTTCTATATTAATATGCCTCGTAAGGAATCTATTTGTCAAAAAAAAATACCAGAATCTTTTTTTTTGTCTGTATTATTACAGGCATACTTGCTGACAGATATTTTGAAATAAATTACAAAAATTGTAACTGGTATGATTATATTGTGTTATTTTGACAAATAAAATATGCAGAATTTTGCAGAATTTTCAAATATTGTGTGCAGAATTTTAAATTTTTGGTGCAGAATTCCCCCAGAAGTACATAATATAGTGGACAGATATGCATTGCAACACTTTTTTTCAATGGGGACTGCAGTATTGTATGTCATTTCTTTCACTCAAGTGAAAAGCATGTGCACTCACTGGCTTTTCATCTTTACACTGATCACCGTGTAAGCTGCAGCTGACAAGCCAACATGACACATACGTTTCACTGTATTAAGAAGCGTGCCATGAAATTCTCTCACCTGTTCCCCAAGCTTCCTTTCTGTAGAATTCTCCCAATGTGGTATTCTGAAACATTTTTAAAAGGTGACTGATTTTTTATCTGTCGCAAACAGAAAAGCAACACTGAGTGGATTAGCGTAATACATTTGTGGGCTTTATGCAGGGAGTGTCAAAAATCCAAATCTGTCTATGAATACTGGATATTGTCTTTGGCATGGTGGAAAGATAGCGAAACTCAAAGCCAGACAGCTCCCCCTTGATTATCATGTTCTAGAAGGATTAGGCCTATTTGATAGCACCCTCCTCTTGTTGGGCTAAACTGTGTCTTGCTAGGTCTGTTCACCCTCTCTGAGGTTAATTTGACTGAACTTTTCCAAGGAATCCAGGGAAGCTATTTCTCAGCTGAGGTAGTTTCCTTAATTGAGCCGCCTTAATAAAACATAATCAAACTCTTGCAGATTCTTACTTCCAAGTCTGTGCATGCATAGCAGTCCTTTCCCCCCCAAATTAACCTCTCACACCAGTAATTCCACTAACCGGATTTCTTGACTCTTTCCTAAGAGCCTCAGTAATACAGGTCTCTCACCAATTTCCCTTTTTGACCATTTGGCATTTCTGAAGCAGTTCCTCTCAGCAATAACTCCAGTAGTGGGTCATCAGGGAACCACTTCTGGCCTCTCAGCTTCCTCCAGGATGTTGCAGTTCCTCTCTTCCCCGCTAAACCCCTTCTGGCCTCTTTATATGAGGGTCAGCTAATTAAATTCCAATTCTTTCTTAGGTGCAGCAAGCCGGGCTAATGGGACAGTCAGGCCAGCTCTGGGCCACTGACCCAAAGAACGGTATCCTTTATTCCTTTACAAGTATTAGAGACAGAAAAGATTTAGTGGATCTTGTACTTCAGGGGTTTTCAACCTTTTTTTCATTTGCAGACCCCTAAAAAATTTCGAATGGAGGTGCAGACCCCTTTGGAAATCTTAGACATAGTCTGCAGACCCCCAGGGGTCTGTGGACCACAGATTGAAAACCACTGTTCTAGTTCAACTCACTGTCAATACAAGGAAACGTATCTGAGGGGGTTCAAGTTATTCCTGCCAAAATCAATGAGACCTTAAACTTACTAAAGTGACTGCAGATAAACCAATTTTATATGGTAACAGCAATAAATAAAAAGGCAAACAATTAGCTGTAAGCGTGGGAATGTCTGAATGAGAGAGAGAGAGAGCGGTGTGTGCACTTTTAGGCTCTAGTTAAATACATGAGCATGTGCTTAAGTGCTATGCTGAATCAAAGCTGTAGATTTATGTGAAAAATGCAGAGAACATCCATAAATGAAGGTTCAGTTTTTAGAGGATGACAGATTACTGGCAGTGTGTAGAGGCTGCTGTCAGCTGTTCCAGTGATTAACTTGCTACATCTTTACAGATCCACAGTGCAGGTATGATCATTGAAATTGACCCCATAAACATAGGGTTAGAAGGGACCGCAAAGGTCATCTAGTCTAACCCCAGTGATTTTTCGCCCCTTCTGTTGTAATGTACCTATATTATACTCTCCTCTTATTTTTAAATGTTGGCAGAGACTGAGATGTTTATATTAATATGTATAAATAATTTATTGGACAATAACATATGCAAATGAATTAGATATGCTTCTCTATATAAAGACATTAATGACATTTTTTTTTTTTTGCAATTTACTATACTAACTGTCCATTCCATTAAAATCTAGATATTGTGATGAGGGGCAGGGGAGAGTTCAGAAAGAATGTAATACAGTGGTCTCACTAATCGTACTGTGTAATATTTGGTCTCTATACAGAGTAGTCAATGTAACTCAAATCATTATCATGGGATATAATACAGTCATATGCAGTAACAGTTCATATACTATCAATACTAATGATTTTTTAAAAATATAGCTTTAAAATATATATTTCAAATGGGTACATAATCTTAAGTTAAAAAATGAAACAAAAAAACTCCTACAAAATCTTTGCACAACGTAGTAAAAGAATATTCCATCTTTAACTTCTGGTGGCACACTCAAGTTAGACTGTTTAATTCATGTCATCACCAGGACCACTGGATGGAATTATTTCTAGGTATTATATTGTTCATCTGGTGTTTTTAATATAATTTTGGTTTTAAAAGCATGATTACTTTCAGCAGTTAAATATAGTAATGGAACACTGTCAAAGCTGGTGGCCAGTAGGTATTCTTTTTTAAACCTATGCTACTGTGGTATATCCATTTCCCCCGCTGTGGCTGTCTGCTCTGTATTTGATTAGCTCTTATACTTAAGTGAAGAGAATCAATGATGTGAGTACTTGCAGAGAAAAGATGTAACATGTTTTGGCTTTTTTGTTACAAGGCTGCAACCAGAGCATTGTTTCAGAATAGTTGTGCCCCCAAATTCCAAGTGAAATCAACTGGAGTTTTCAGTATGGAAGAATTGGAGGACTTCCTTTTTGCCTCCTTTTTCTCTATATAGGAGACATTTTAAAATGATAATAAATTGGTCACAATCTGAGGATTAAGTTTTTTTTGTTTTTTTTTTTCACTTCTAAGGTAGATGATCTTTTTAGCCTTCCAGCTTTGGCTGTGACTGTTCATGAATCTTTGGAAAAGTAAATGTAAACTTAAAAAGGTTCTTATATATTTTGCTTTTACATTCCAATTTGATTTGATAAAGTTCTAAACTTCAAGATCAAACTGACCTACAAGAAAATATGCCAGGAACAATTTACACTTCTTCTCCTAAATATATTAACAATGAAATACAAAATAAATTTTAAAATACAGAAAAGCTAAGATACCTGGGTTATATTTATCACATGAATATGTGCCAAACAAAACTTGGTCTTTTGCTAACGTTATCTTACTATATTTGTAATACATGGTAAGCAAAGATCCTATTTCTGTAACAAGTACATTCTGACAATATATATTTTATGGAATAAATATACAGTATATTAAGTTATTGATTTCAGAATAATAGCTATAATGGATACAAGCAATACCTATATTTAAAAATACGTTCTAAGATTCTCTAGCCTTGCTACTAATAAAATTAAAGTAGATCTAAAACTGCCTCACTCTATTGATGCATAATAAAATATATGGAAACATCAAGAGTAAAAAGCCAATTGCTTCTACAACTGAATATTTTATAAATATAGTAACTTGCTATTTTCAGGGAAAAAATTAAAATTATTATAAACTGGAAGTCAGATTAAAACAACTCTACAATATATAGTAGAAAGAGGTTATGGAGTGTGATGTGAGAGTTTTTGTTTTATGTTTGTGGCAACATTTTGAACAGATGCAGTTTGGTTGATGAACTACAAGTTGTTCATTTCTGGAAATAACTGCAGAGAAAGACTTCACCTTCACTAGCAGCCGATCTTTGCATCCTTAGATATAACCTTCACTGACCTCAGTGAACCAATAGGCCAGAGTTTTGTTAGAATAAGGAGTGCAAGATTGGACCTTACAATGATTTATTCAGAAACCCCAAACTTCTCTACATTTCATAGTGTTTACTTAACATACTGCTCATTAGGAATAAAGTTATAGAAATCTTGTATATGAGACTGCACTGTACTGAAAAGCCTTATAAAGAAGGTACCAGGTGTGTTGTGGTTTTTACTAAATTATTCTTACACCACTTATTCATAACTTCTTGATAAGTTCAGTTATTGTGTTCCCTCTGTTTCCTTGTAACTGTAGGTTGGAATATTGAAGCACAGCTCCAATTGCTTGGTTCCTGAATTCTTGATCTGGATTTTATTCTTGAGAATAACCTAGAATTAAACAAACAAGAACACTTCTCAGAGCTAACAAAAAGAATTGAGGGATTGGGTCACTCATATTTTCCTTCCTTCCTTCCTTTCTCCCCAACTAAGAATAACTTTAACAAGCACTATAGTACATTTAAAGATTTCATTGGGGTGAGATTGTCTAAATTTTATTTGAAACCTTTGTGAGATTTTGCATTTTAATAGTTCCTGCAACAGTCCAGTTTAAGGTAGAAAAACACAATTTATTACACAAAACTTAACCATTTACATCTGTAACATTAAGAGTGGAAAACAGGAATTTTGACTAAGACTCGCAGAATAAGGGACCACCAAGCAAAATTCTGATCTCACATGCAAAACCTCAGCAAAAGACTCTTGTCTAGGGGACCAAAGCAGGATACTAGCCTACAACTTGGAAGAGCTGGGTTCAAGTCCCTGCTTCACTAGAGACTTCCTGGATGACATTGGACAAATCACTTAGCCTCTCAGTTCTCCATCTGGAAAATGGGAGTGATCAGGAAGTGCCATCTCACAGGGGTGTTGTGAAGATACATTAAAGATTGTAAGGCACTCAGATGCTATAGTAATTTTGGCCATATAAGTACCCATGCGGTGAATGGAATATTCCCTACCACAGTGGAGGTAGGATGTGCAACTAAGCACTTTTCCAACACATTATGCAATGGAACCACAGTGGCTCTGGTGCATTTTGGGCTTTTTGTAGTTGTGAAAGGGCTGGGAAAAATTCCCCTCATATGTGTAGATACTCTGCAGCATAGTAGTAAGGGACTGTTATGTTAAGCCTAAAGCTGGTAGCAAAAAATTCGTAATTTTTACAATAACTCTATTTTTTGGTTGATGGGAGTAAAATACAGTATGAGAGGGTGTGCAGAAAAAATACTAAGTTACTGCTCGGACTCTTCCTTGTATTGCATGCTAGACTTGTATGCCAGGTATTGATTTCTAGATTCAGACTTGGAAAAATAGCTCCACATTCTGATGTGGCAAATCCCCTACTTGCAAAGTGCATTTTTCTTCGGGTAGGGCACACTGAAGTCTACCAAGCAATAAGCACTCTCTGCTCCCATTGCGGTTGGTGCTCATAGCTGGTAAAAGATGCTCAACCCTTCACAGGTTCGAGCCAAAAGCATGACCATTGAATAATCTCACCTACGACATATGATTTTGCTGTGCATTCTGCTGCTGTTGCTGCTGCTGAATTAGCAGTTGCTGCTGTTGCCGGCGTCGTGCTGTCCTCAGTTTTTCAAAACGAGCCTCCATCTCTTCCAACACTTTGGGAGTGTAGCGCACGACCAACTTGACACTATCTTTAGCAGCCTTCAGGAGCTCCACTGCTTTTTCATGGTGCTCTCCTTCCACACTCTGCAAGCAAGGAGAACACAGAGTTCTAAAGATGCTGGTTTTATCCAGAGTGCTGTCCTCTTCTCGTACTTGCTGTCACAGAAAGGATATCAGTGGTTTAAGCTGTTTCCCTATTTTAGACTTTTCAAATGGTCATTGGGGGAGAAATGTAAATGTAAATAAGATTTATGCAGGGTTGATTGATTATCTCTTTTTGCATTTTAAATATGATGCCTGAATCATTTTTAGGTTTCATCTGAAATGTGAAAATGAGCATAATTTCTGATTCATACAAAAACTGGGGGTGGGGAGAGTTTTGCAGATATATAAACCAAAATAATGCAAAACCAACTGAATTTAAGAAAAGCTTGTCAAACCTTTTCTGTGGCTACCAGATAAGAAAGTGGAATACAGGAAGTGTGAAAGCTTAACATGGGTGAGAAGCGAGCAGGTTGGGTGTGGGAATGGCTCACTAGCCTTTCATTTCTAAGGCACTGATACTGCATGGAGCTCACTGCAATATGTAAGCACCTGCTTAACTTCAAATATGTGAGCAAGCCCACTAACTTAAGAGACTACTTGTGTTTAGAAGTTAATGGGACTGCTCACATGCATTATCACATCCTTTGCTTAACAGGAGTTAGTATCACAAGTGCAGACCCCTTTTAGTAGTGACTGTTCAGTAGGGTGACCAGATAGCAAGTATGAAAAATCAGGACAGAGTGTGGGAGGTAATAGGTGCTTATATAAGAAAAAACCCCAAATATTGGGACTAGCCCTATAAAATTGGGACATCTGGTCACCCTACTGTTTGGTAGCCTATGCGAAATGAGCTGGTGCTCTCCATCCAGTTAGTAGCAGACAGGCATATGTGCTGCAATGTCCACTTAACTGCATCTTCAAGAGCAAACCAGGAGGCCAAGGGGTGAGTGATGAACTAGGACCTTAGTTTCCATAATCTACACATGAACATGTACATAATCCTCCTCATGCAAGTAGACACCTTGAACTCTAAGTCTTGCTCATGTGAGTGCAGAGCAATGCGTATATTTAAGTGTTTGCAAGATCATAAACTAGCTTATCACACCCAAGAGGTCAGATCATCCCGCCTCACAGGGTTTCAGAGCCCAGGCTCCAGCCCCAGCCTGAACAGCTGACCTGGGCTCTGACACTAGGTGCTTCAGGCTTTTTATCAGTGTAGACATATCCGTGTACTAAGCCACATTTATGCTGGACTTAACTGTGTCCGAAAACAGAATTTGAATTTAGTTTTAAAAATACCGCAGTTCTAGCTAAACTCTGCAGTACCAGACTGACTTTGAGTGTGGTGGTGTATGTGTATTGATACTGAAAAAAATAAAAAGGTGTGTGGTCGTGGTAGAGTGGGGGTGGCACAAGTGTAGGTGAGACAAGTTCATGGTTTGTGAAATCCAAACATTTAAAATATATCATGCACGTGAAAGAGAAATGGTTTTCTGACTTTTTATGATGTATGAAGGTAGCTTTTTTGTTACTATTCTGTCTGGATTTTTACCCTGGTTTCCTGGAAGACCATAAGGGTAAGTGGAGAACTCTGATATGTACGATTTGAAACCTAACTGAGAAAAGTTGCAGGCTTTTTGTTTGTTTTTTGTAATTCAGACGATTTAAAACTATTGTTTTTGTTAACACCCATTTAACTCAAATACACAATAGACAATTCAGAAGAGAGCTCTTTTGCTAAAGATTGAAGACCTTCTTCAATTAAAAGCCAAGAAACCACATCTCTGGATTCTTCGGAAAAAAACAGGGGAGATGAGACAACATTACTGACATTTCTAAGCTTAAAAATAAGTATAAATTTTGTTGAAGTTTTTTCTATATACAATTACACACAAAAGGAGATTAACCCAATGTCCATCTCCTGACCCACCTACCATTGAAGTCAACTTTAAAAAGCAGCTTCCAGTGTCTCATTTCCCACTAGCTTCCTTGGAATGTAGGCTTGAGCACAGTAAATCCTCTTTATTGACTGCTTCTCAATACGTAGTATCTATTCTTTTTCAATTTCCTATAATTCCCTATCCCTCTTTCCCCAAACGCCCTCTTCCTTCTCTTTCTTTCAGTCCTGAATTCTAGATTTCCAGTCCTCACAAGAAGTCATATTCAGTCCTTGGAACAAGTGATTGATGATGTCTATTTGGGAGAGAAAGCAAGGTCTTCTGTCAATGAGGTTTGACATAGTCTCTAAAAAGTGGTACTTTATTTGTGGTAGAGTACAGAGGAAAAGAAAGGAACGAGAGAGAAAACATACATACTGAAGGATCTCAGAGCCCCGATTAAGGGCAAAATTCTCTTGTCAGATCAGTACATACCCTTTTTCTCAAAAATGGCTTGCATTAAGAGATATCTGCTGTGAAATGAAACATACTCCCAAATGTGCTTAATTTCTGATTTGTATGTTTACTTTGTTTTTAAATAGTAGGTCTTCAAAAGGAGAGGTGATTTCTCTGAAAGACGTTTTTCATTTTTCCCCATTAAATTGCTTGACTGGAGTGCATTTCAGGGGTACAAATTGTTCCACACATTAGGTGGAATGGTGGAATTCTATAATGATAGATGATTGTCATATACATTCCAACAAACAAAAGTGTCTCAGTGCAAAAACCCTACAACCAAGATCTTCATGTGGGTTGTAGACCATTTTTAAATGAATGTTGTTTTTTTCATAAAAGAAAAGAAATCAAAGCTTTGCCATACAATATATTGAGGCAATTGTGTATCAAGCTGTTTAAAAGGAAACTATGCCCATATGCCACAAATCTCCAAAGAGAAGAAGCAGCACTGATACAAGTCTAATATTGCAAGACTACATTGGCATCATTTTAGGAACGTCAGAAATTAGAAAAAAAATTTGCTTATTTTTGTCACTTCTAATAAATTGTGAATACTGTGCGTAACAGATCAGAACAAATATGAATTACTTCTGCTGTGGCACACTGAGATAGAACTATCAAGGCAGAAGATGCCAAAAGCAGGGACATTACATGACTTGACTTCAGTGAAATGTGTAATACAACCAATACTGTTTGTCCTCTAACCTCTTGCTGGCAGGAAACATAACTTGATATAGGGTCCAGCATAGGAGTTACATCAACAACGTATTTGGAAAATACTGTCCCAAGCAAGGAATAAACTTTTAGATTAACTGATGGGACATAAGTATTTCAGAAATGTGAACATGCTTCAGAAAACATTATATTTATATTCAAAGTTGGGGAGATGGTAATTATCAATTCAGGTGCTAAAATGATGAGGTAGGCTCAGGGGTAAAAGTAACTTTAAATGACTTACCGGTATGCAGGGCAGCCGGGAGCCACGGGTCCTTTAAATTGTGAGTTAAAAGGGCCCTGGGGCAGCTGCCCCTTTTGCCCCCCTCCTGCCATCAGTGGCCTGCCAGTACAGACAGCACTTTCTTGCCGGTACACTGTACTGGACCGTACCAGCTTCCTTTCACCTCTGTAGGCCATTCTGTATTTGGCAGCCTGAGTGACACGGAACCTTCAGCTAACTAACAAACTAGCTTCAGATGCATGACCATATGGTTTCTGAAGCACAGATTTTCTAAATCTCTTCCAAAACCCTCCCACTGTAAGATCTTAAAATAGTATTAAAGTTACATGACAGAGTACACTTTTTTAATTGTTGTGATTATGATAATATAAATCTGCTGAACATCCAGAGCTAAATGAAAGTAATTTGCAAAAAATAGAATTCCACTATAAATACTTGAAAAATTATTAGGTGAGAATGTGTCTAATGCACAAAACGATCAGAGCTCAAATGGAAAACAATATATGAATAGGGTATTTTAAAATTTACTTGAAAGATAATTTTTGCATGTACAAACTAAAAATTTGCTTAGGTGTTTTGTGGTTTGATTTTTCAAAAGCTATCTATTTATTAAACTCATGGTGTACTGAATTCTATCAGAGGAGAATGTACCCAGTGCTTACTGTGCTAGCTATATAATAAATCACTAATATGTGACATGGTCACATTGATCACTGTAAAGTGACTTTTGTTCTTGAAACTAACACCATGCAGCTCTGCATCCTTCAGCACGTCACTTTCTTCCTAACGAATTATGGTCAATATGAATCGGCATCAGCACTGGGCACCCATAGCAATTAACACTGTCTATATTTACTGAGCAGCATATTTTTACTTCACTGCTGTTATTTATAATAGGCAGTAAGCACATGTCAAGTAGCATATCTGAACTTGCATGTAATTATTTAAGTATAAAACATGTATTTTGTTTTTAAAGGGGATGGATTATTACAGATGGTGCAGTAAACAATTGCAATTGTGCCTGCGTAATGGACTGAACTTCTCAAACCACTTACAAAACTTGACTGCAATCTAGTTAGTAATTAAGGGTTTCATCCTGCTCCCAGTCCCGTCAATGGGAAAACTCCGATTGACTTGAAAGATGCAGAATAAAGAATGAAGCTCTCAAACAAAACAAGGAAGGTGAAACTACAAAAGACAAAGTAAACGATTATGCTACTAAGTATGGAACTTGCTCCCATCAGAGACCTGAGTTCAGGTATTATCAACCAAAGCTAAGTTAAAGGTGAGTTCGGTTGCATCCAACACCATTACTGTACTTGGTTTTAATGCATCTGTGCCTGCTGTCACTCTTAAATTCATAAGAGTTTGGCCAGAAGGGACCACTAGATCATCTAGTCTGACCTCCTGTATACCATGGGCAATTAAATATCACTCAGTGACCCCTGTGCCAAGCCCAATAACCTGTGTTTAACTAAACCATAACGTGTTTGTATGCCCAGTGTTATCTGAGGGACTGCTCATCAACATACCCTTTAATAAAGAACACCATATGCCAGTGCTGCTTGCTGAATAAAAGGCTGTGATACTATTTAATACCCAACTTGGCTTCCTCCCTCTTTGTTTAACAACCTAAGAACAGCAAAGAGAGGATATTCAGAATACACTTTTAACTTTTTTTTTTTTTATCTTGCAGCATTGGCAGGTTCTATCAAGCACAATAAAAGTAAAAGACCTACTGTAGAGATAACAATAGGTAAAGGAATTGCAGATATACAGGAAAGCACTGTCATTACTATACCCAGGCGCATATAATTATAGTCAAAAATCCCCTACTCAATTGCAGACAAGGAAAAGGAATCTGATTACTGGGCAAGCAGGCAAAGTGAGAGTTGTATTCCTATTTGAGGAGTGTAAGTACAGACATTGGATGAGAATCAGTTTTTGTATACTTATGCTGTATCCCCTGCAATATAGACTAACGGTGCCAGATATGGACAGCTACCTCTGTGTCCTGGCTGAGCCATCTGCAGGGCTTATTGCATACAATGCCCTTTACTAGGGAAAAGAATACATTTCTCCCCTGCACACTGATAAATATTTCTTTTAAAGTTCTGGTGAGACAATTTAAGCAACATCAACCAGTCATACTAGGATAAGTAATACAGGTTCTGAACACTCAGCCCTAGTTTTATGTTGATAATTATAAAGTTGGATAACCACCAACATATGAGCATAAGCAAGCTGCTGATATTTCATTTTCATCTCCACTGCTGATCCGTTATACGGCACCTGCTGTATATTATTGCTTTATCTCAGATGCAGGTGACCTGTTCACAGTGAACAGTAGGTTAGCAAAACTTAGCTTTTTTGCTTCTGTTCTCAAGTTGTCTGTGAAAAGATCACTACTTCTATATTATTTTATTGTTTTGAAATTATTCTAGAAATGTTTTGTGTGGGTATAATCAGCCGCTGGATGGCTTGTGAATCGTTAGCAACAGGTATTGTTTCAAGTTTTCAAGATTTATAATTCAAAATAGAAGGTTTTTTTCATTAGACATGGATCACAGATATGCTTGTTTCACCCATCCAGATGAGCATAACTCTTAGATTCAGGTTTCTGATGTGCATACTTGAAATGGTGAATTTGACATTTGTTTTCTGCAATATTAGCTTAATATTTGTTCCAGTGCAAATTCCTGCAAGTAAACTTCTGTAGGCAGTTCACAAAGAGATGAGAATATAGTCAAAGCAAATCATTTTTAAAACTTGATGGTTCACCTATTTTTACAGTATTTGTCCAGCTGTAATTTAAAAAAAAAATCTTTCCAATTAAGTCTGTTGGTCAATTAGAATACTACATTTCCTTTTACCTGTATTTTTCTCTTCATTGGTTGGCAGTGATGCTAAATATCAATGAGATTATTTGATTTACCTCCAACCAGCGAAGTTCAAGTAACTTATTTGGTTAAATATTATACTGGAACTTGTGAAGTTGATTGATCTCTGTATTAGCTTTTCTTTTATTTATGGAATCATATTTTTTCCCTCTAGTGCATAGGGATGGTTGGCAAAATTTTCACAATTTTCAAAAATTTCCCATTTTGCCTGGGGACAAAACTGAGACCTTTAGACATTTTTATACCCAAAAACATGGAGAGAGACAGACACACACTCACCTGGGATGTGGAAGATCAGGATTCAAGTTTCTGTTCCAAATGAGACAGAGCCAGGACTTGAACATGGGTTTCCCACATCCCATGTGATGTCATACCCCCAAGGCTATTGGCTAGTCTCTTGTTTGCTGTTCTTTTTAACTAGAAATTCCCATCCTTGACTTGAGAAACCTTCCTGACAAAAGTTTCATCACAACAACTATGTTCCTACAAAAAGGTTCAGTTTCAATGAATCGTCATTTTCCGATTGAAAAACATTTAATCAAGAAAATTCCCAAACCAGTTCTAGTTGAGGATGCTTTACTATTCTTTACAGTATTGCCATGAACAGAAAATTAAGCTGAACATTCTTATATTTCAAGCTTATGATGAATCATTTTGGGGTGTGATCCTATTTCCCTTCATATGGAGGTGATGGTCAATGGGAGATTTGGATGGAAGTTTTGGGTGCACAAGGAATATAGGATTACAGTCTTTTGTATAGTGTTCTCAGGCAGAAGCATGCTATTGTAGTGTGCCGTACTATTTTAATATTTTACAAAATCTACTTACTGACATTTCACCTCTTCCTCATGGATTTTAATGGGGCTGTGCAAAGGGCAAGGAAGTAACAGAATACTTGGCTTTATGCCACGACTTCATGCTTTATGATGATTGACTCCTATTTTGAGGACAAAGATTATAACACAAAGAAAATACACTAATATTTACAAGGCAATTGTAAGAAGAAGAAATAGTGTAATCCTAACTTATCATTAAGTCTTCAGACTGTAGAAAATTCTTTTAAAAGGGATAAATTCTGCCCAGGGACTCAGTGTTGTCACTTTGAAAAACTGCAGTGGAATAATTTTATTCATGTCCTGCTATACCACACATAGGAGAGGTGCAAAAAATATGTGATAAGTTATGGGGAGATCTGAGGGCAGAACTGGCCCCAAAGACACTCAGGCCTGATTTTTCTCTTCTCTATTCCAGTTCCCCTGTTTGGAGTCCAGAGTGAAACTACTGCAAATCAGTCAGTCTGAAGGTGACTGAAAAGGACAGTAACTATGTAAAATGACACCTTTTTACTTTACACATCTGCTCCCTGTATGAATTTACCAGGGTGAATTTGATTTAAATAAAATTCATTAGTCAGGAAGACTACATTTAATCATGGATTTCTACATAAAAGTGCATTCTTGTTGGTTGTTATAACCTTAATATACATTAATATATAATATAATATTCTTCACAACTCAGAGATTAGATGTAGGTTTCATTTTTAGAAGGTACACACTATACATTTTTAAAGTGCTTTATTTTGAAAACTTTTCAGATTAGTTTTACAGCTACATCAAAAAATGAATGCTTGTTTGGTTATTTCATTTACCAAAGGTAATTGAAGCAGATATTTATGAAGTCATTGGGAGTGAACTATCTTCAATTCAACAGGTTAATCATTAATATTTGGAGGATTTCTTGCCATGCTGTATTAGGAGAACATCACCAGACAGACATTTAAATTGTTTTATTTAACTAACACAACAATGTTATGTATTCTGGACTTTTTCTTCAACAGCAAACATATAATATTTTAACAAAACAAGCATATGAACTTTTGAATTTATTTAAACATTCAAGTTTTTTTAAAATCAGGTTTGTTTATAACTAAAATTTTAAATGAAATATTTAAAAAAATTAAATTGATTATGTCAGCTAGGTCAACATGAGAAACTTAAAATATTGGCTTCTGCAGCTAACTCAGTCATCTTCACCTTCATTTTCCTGTTTGTTCATAATCTGGAACAGAAAAACAAGCTTTCCTGCTTTTTCAGGTCCCAAACGATTTCTCAATTTGGAATGAATTAGTCCAAAGGAAGAAAATATTCTTTCTACACTGGCAGAAGAAGTTACTGCTGTTAAAAGTGAGATTTATCTCTTCAACAGCTCTGAATCCAAGGGCTTAAGTGACGACCACCAGTTCACTGCTGTGACTTTCTTTAAAACGTCATCAGCAAACATATTGCTTGAATGGTTCACCCTTACCTCTGAAGTTTATTATATTTGGCATTATGGAGGGAGGATTGCTGGATATCCATGTCATAGCCAACTCCTCTTCTTCAGCCATTAAGGTTTGACCCTGGTACCGAGAACAGAGAATATTTGCAAGAAAATGAGCTGGACATAGTGCTTGTCCCATTTGTTTTTTTAATGCTTGTAATTTAACTGTGTCTTTGCATAGTTCTCTTTTTAAGGTCTCACTCAGTTCCTTCAAAATTTCAACAGTGTCAGCAATAAAACAGCTATTTCCCTGCATTTTGTTCAAGGCTACAGAAATAGGCTTCACGGTACTCAACATGTGTTCAACATTTCTCTTAAGCCCAGTGCTGAGAACTTTGGCTGTGACAGTGCCATCTATTCTTTCACGATCTTGCTCACAAGCTATCATGAGATTAGGCCAGTTCTTGATATAGTGCTTAAAACAGTCCACTACTGAGTTCCATTGCATGTCTTGTGGGAGGGTTAGCTTGGTTCCTCCCACTTTTTTCAGAGCAGCTGCTGCAAAGTGGTTGTTTCGAAAGTATTTTGCAATTTCAACATTAACCTTTATTTCTGGAACACTGAAGTCTTTGGCTAAGAGATGCAGCAAATGAGCACTGCAACCATATGTTATTAGCTTGGGACTCTTTCCAAATTTCTTCTCATCTTGGATAAATTTGCAGCATTGTCTGTGACCAAGTTGCATACTAGACATTTGAATTTTTTTTCAGTTTGTTATAGCTTTTACTTGTACTTCTTGTAAGCGTTCTGCTGTGTTTGCATTTCCTGATGTATCAATTGTTTCTATAAGGAAGAGATTCTCTTTTTCTGTCACACAAGCACATACAACAGGATCATTGTGGCCATTGCTCCATCCATCAAGATTCAGGTTAACAATTGCACCGTCTAGACCTTTTTCACACTGCTCAATTTCTTTCGTACACTTTATCCAGTAATTTGCGTGCAACATCTGTTCTGTTGGGTGGGCTGTGTCCTGGTCTTAATGACTGAACCATGTTACTGAAATGTGGGTTCTTAATCATACAGAAAGGAGAGTTTGTTGCATAAACAAACCAGGCAATTTTTTCATATATTACCTCTTTTTGTAGTCTGCTGTTCTTATCACAAACTTATCTATGGTTGTTTCTGGATGATGGAGATTTTTTTTCTTTTTGCTACAGGTGATATACTGTGACTGTGTGATATACATGATGTGACTGAAACCTATCATTGGCAGATAACTCTGAAACTATAGAAAATGATGGTGATCTTGAAGGTGGATAGTCTTTAGAATCCTGTATGTTGAGGATGGATTCTCCTAAACAAAACAAGTCAATGCAGTTGTTTAATTATTATTACCAGACTGCTCATTTAGTATTACTCACTGCATTCACTGACATGCAGTACTACTTTAAAGGTGAAATTATAAAAGGAAGATCTGCCTATTTCAGTTATTTATTTTTTATCACAATTGCATCTAAAATGATAGTAACAGAGTAACAACTATATTTTTTGCTCAGATGTGAGAATTCAAGAATAGTCCAGAAGGAAGACAAGCAGTCCTTAAGAAAGAAGTATGAAATAAAAAAGTTTACCAACCTAAAAATCCTGCATGTTCAGACATGTTCCTTTCATCATCATCTTTAATGCAGATTCCTCCTGAGAGGGAACACTTCTCATGATGTTGTTTAATTCGGGCAACCAGGCATTGTATTTCTTTCTTGCACTGTTTGCATTCTGCACGCATGCCTGTCTTACCCACAGGCAGAGGAACTTCATTACAATATTTCCAAGTTGGGTCTCTTTTATGACCTGCTGCCATTATAGGTTTCCCCTTCTAGTGAGAGAATGGTATGGTAGATCTCAAATCAATGAAGGCTACACTCAGAAAGACCAAGATTTTTGGAATATGCTGCTCAAACAGTTTCACTTTTGTTTCTACTGCCTGTCTTGCTCTTCTCACATCTATCTCCAGACTTTTTCTCCTTGTCCAGATCTATTCTGCCCCCAACAATCTTCTATTTATTTAACTTTTTGAAACTTTGCACTTTCAGAGAGAGGTAAGATATTGACTCCATGTACACAAATTTGCAGAGGGACAATAGGGTTGAGGTCTGTTATTTCTCACCTCTATATATTATTTAATTATGTACTTAAAAACATTTTTGCTGTTAAAAAGCATATCATCTCTGAAGACACAAATCCACAGTTTGAGGACTGCAAAACTAAGCATCTCTGATGGTATCTTCTAGACTGAGCATTAAGTCCCATTGGGTAGATAGAAAGATTAACCTGCATAATCTATACAGAAGCCCCTGGGACCCCATACGATTGGGTCCCTAATCCATGAACTATTGGAACTCATTTACAAAACTTCTCTTAAACATTACATGACTATATTGTCTTATACTATAGAATTAGAATTTATAATCCCTATTCCATGATATATCTTTGAGCTATAATGTGTCTTAATTAAAAAAAAGCTTTTTATCAAAAAAATCTGATTTAAATAAAAAAATCCAATTTTTATTTATTTTTTTTAATCAATGATTTTTATGCACTCTGGTATTTACTGAAATCAGCTGATTTTAGTGACAAAAATAACACTACAGAACAACACAAGTAAAAGAGAATGAGCTGGATTTTATTCTTCATTGTGAATCATCAACATTGTTTACTTAGTTCCTTTTTAATTATAGTTGTACAAAGCCACTGAAGGCCACATGCCTGCACAAATTTCACAGAGGGCCTAATTTGGCCTGCAGGACTGTTATTGGCTATGAAGTACAAGAAGAAAAAAAGCCCAGGTTAACTCTCCAATTGCAGCACAGGCAATGACAGAAGATATCTTTTTAACTTGTAAACTGCATGTATTTTATGCAGAAATCTAGACAATAAACAATGGAAATCCATAAGGATATTTTTAGAGTCACTTTTCCGAGCTGAGCCACATTGGAAGATGAAGCTCTAACAATCAATATTATAACAAAGATGTGGTGGCATAAAGTTGTTTAGTTCACTGCAAATGTACCATCTCGGGTGTCTTACTACAGAGCTAATTTTGTTTGTGGTGTTTTAAACATTTTAAGCATTTTAAACCTTCATTTGGAAAAATAAAAACTCTCATGAAAAAGGAAATCACTCTAAACTTTTCACATACCACTCCGTTAACAGAAAGCAGCTGGTCTCCTCGCTTGAGTCCTCCATGTCTTTCTGCCACCCCTCCAGGAATGATACGAGAAATGTATATAGGAGAGTTTTGTTCCTTTCCTCCCATCACGTTAAAGCCAAGACCTTCATCAGTCTTTGGCAGCTCCACCACTCGAGGGTGTGAATGGCCTTCACTTGCTGCAAAAGCAGCAACTGTTGCCTGGAAGAAAAGACAGTTATTTGGCCATGTAATGAGATCACTGTTAAGCCCTGTCGTTTGTTATGCAGAAAGAATTTGTTCACATGAAAATAATATTTTGAAATTCTATCAAAGATCTGAAAGCACTTTACAAATGTTAAGTCTCAAATCACTCCTTTGAAATACTTGGGGAAACAGGCACTGAGAGAAGTTGAGTGACTTGCCCAGTGTCACCCAGAAATAGATCCTAAAAGGCCAGATTGCTAGTCATCTGTTCTAACTCTGTAACACATTACTTCTCTTTTTAAAGCTGCTTTGTCACTCACTTTTTTCCTTACTGCTGTGCAAGACACTGATATAACCTTCTGCTCTATTTCTAATTTATGTAATTCGGATAAAGTTAATTGTTTCCCCACCCCAATATATGTAGGACTGATTATTTGGTTTATTCTTTGCCCCAAATAAATCCTGAAGGATATTTTCATTTAAACTGTTTTTTTAAATAGCCTCAATAAAATCTTCCTCTTGAAAAAAGTGCTGATAGATTAATAACTTTTACAACAGGAGCATGAGCTTTTATACTGTAACTAAACTTTATATAAATAGGTCTTGAAAAGTAATGCTACATAATCTTCAGATTATGAAAATATAAAATGAATTAAACTAAATGACTATTCTCACTATAGGAAAAATTACAAATATGTAAGGTATTGTAAATCTTCTATGAAGAAAAGAAAAACATTTCTTTATTCAATCTTCACTAGCAATTGTCTCTTTTTAATTGTAGACCCTGGTAAAGCATTAAGTAAACATTACAAAATAATTATTTTTACTTTTTAACATATCTTCATTTTTAAAATTACTGCAGTAATTCTACATTATGTTAATACTTGTTCAGCACTCTAATGTTTATGCTTAATGGAAGCTAGTAGATGATGTGAATATAATGGATCATTCTCAGTTATATGTACTCGCTCATGCAAACCTTGTCATCATGCATACATTTAAATGTCAGACATGAATGCACTAGGAAAATGCAATGCAGACAGCCCAGAAATAACCAGGAAATATTGCGATATTCAAACATTGCTCTGTAACCCTGCTGTTCTATATGAATAAGAAATGAGAATGGCAAACACTATTCAGAATTTTTCACCGTTTATTATACCACGTAGCAATCATTTTTGTGTTTGCCTACAGTATAAACAAATCATATTCTAACAATTTTCTACTTTCAGTAGTAGAACCTTTACAAATCTACATTGTTCATTTGAAGTTTCAATTAGAAAAAAGTTAACTCATAAGAAAAAACCCTAACTCAATATAACAAAAATGAAATAAAAAATGTAGGAAAATATTTTGGTTACTGTACGGTAGGCTCATTATTTTAAACGTACTGGTTACCATAGGAAACATTTCTCTGAAATACTGTAGGTGTCTTTGATACATATTTTTGATCTTTGTGTGTTTTTACTATTGTCTTAGGGGTGTGGTTTTTTTGTTTGTTGGTTTTTTGCTTCTTTTCCCCTATTTCTCTGAAATACTGTAGGTGTCTTTGATACATATTTTTGATCTTTGTGTGTTTTTACTATTGTCTTAGGGGTGTGGTTTTTTTGTTTGTTGGTTTTTTGCTTCTTTTCCCCTATTTCTCTGAAATACTGTAGGTGTCTTTGATACATATTTTTGATCTTTGTGTGTTTTTACTATTGTCTTAGGGGTGTGGTTTTTTTGTTTGTTGGTTTTTTGCTTCTTTTCCCCTAGTGTAGATTTACAAAGGTGTAATCAGATTAAAACTAGGGATTTTGCCATTGACTTCTCTGGGGGAAGGATTGGGTCTTAATGAATTATTTTCTTGAAAAAATACCATGGCTTTCCTAGAATACGCTTACTGCACGATATCTACATAACCCGTTTACCAGGTGGTGGGTAATCTTCCTTTACCATTTGGTGCACAGAGAACTAATTCCATGATGAAGCCCTGTTGGAAGCAATTATTTTTGTTCATGCACTGAAAACACAAAGCATATTACATATGGGTACAACAGGGATTCTTCCATCGATACAGTGGAATTCACACATCGTTACCACTCACTTCTATCAGACTTACATACTTGGGCCCTGTCTTTCAGAAGTGATGGGCACCCACAACTCCCATTAACTTCAGCTGGAGTCTTCTGTGCTCAGCACCTCTGAAAATCCTACATGTGCTGATTGGAGGCTAGACCACCTGCTACTTGGGATGAGCCCTATAGGAGAATTTGTCATAAAAATATTGGTATTCCAGGTTTAATTCTACAGAATGAACCAGTAGATTTGCTTTTGCAAACTGATTTTTCAATAAACCACCAAATCCCATGATATCATTCTCTTTTCTTAAGCTACAGAAGCAGCACAAAGGTTAAATTTGCCATTAGGATTGTTACCTGGGAAGTAGCACTGGTTCTAGACTCTGGGCTGCCACTGATGTCTAAATTTTCTTACAGAGCACACACGAATACCTGAAACACACACGCGCACAGTCAATTACTAGGTCATTTTGGTAACACGTACTTCAATAGTTGCACAGGTCTTACCTTTGCAGTGGCCCTCGCACGGAATTCTGGGCAGCCATTAAC
This sequence comes from Gopherus evgoodei, assembly GCF_007399415.2. NCBI lineage: Eukaryota > Metazoa > Chordata > Testudines > Testudinidae > Gopherus > Gopherus evgoodei. The sequence continues at coordinate 291,866,213 of NC_044322.1, read as the reverse complement.
AGTTATGGTTTCATGCATATATTGATATACCTAAAATGTTCATGGAAATAAAGAGAAATTAATTATAGGAACAAAACCTTAATTTATTTTATCCTATCCAGGATACACTCTTTCTACCATAAGATGGTTTCATTAATGCTCCATTAGTACAGTTAGGGAATCCTGTGTTTGTTGCCCTAACTGTGCATTTAGTTCCCTTGAAGACATTATTTGCAATCCTCCATCTAAGCCTCCCAAAACTGCTCTCTACCCATCTGTGGGCCCACAATTTTATAGAGCCAATCCCTATTCCACCAGTGGCCACCTTCTGGCCATGTCTGCCTTGGACTGTGTCAATTGTCTCTGACAGGAACTTGTTGAGTTTCTGTGACCTCTGAACCCCCTCATGAATTGGGAAGTCAGGAGGCAGAAGTAAAAAAAAAAAAAAAAAAGGGGAGGGGGACACCAACCTTTCCTGGTAGGGTCTGCGGAGGGAAGTCCAAATTAAATCTCAGGGAATTTAATTGTAGAATGTGGGCATCATACTCAGCGCTACAGACCTTTGCCATCTAAGCTTGGTGGTGGTGTTGTATTTAATCTTTGCTGTAACCTATTGGCATTAGTCTGTCATGACAAATAGATTGCCATCCCTTATTCCCCACTGCGTGGTAAGTTAGCAATGGTTAACATTGGGGATGGTCCTTGATGGATTGGGACCCTGTGTAGTTATATAAAATGAAGTTATATCACATGTGCCACAATGGGTTCACTGCAAAGAACAGCATGCATTGCAAGGACTTCCCTCCATCAGGGAATCCCAATAGCTGTAACTTCCTGCACAATGTTCTCCTCTTTGCTCCCCTTTCTCTTGCCCGTAACCCTCCCTTTTCATCCTTCTCTCTTAGATCTTCTCTCAAAGAATAGGGAGATGGCATCATCTCTTACGGTAGTATCCTGGGTCCGCGGGAATGAGTGCAGAAAGGAGGTGATGGAGTTCTGATACCCTGTCCTGGTGATGAACAACCTTTTTGTTTTTGTTTTGTTTTTGTTTTTTAAATTAGTGAGTGGCTTATGGGAGTTATAGATAAGCAGAGGCAGAAAAGGCTCAGGCAGCAATACAAGAAACAGAGCCTGGGTGCCAGTTGCACTAACCCCTTCCCTTATCCGCCTGATAGTTCAAACCACATGCACAACTCATCAGTGTGGGTTAGAGAGGATAGTCCGTTCTTTCTAGGTAGCTGCCATATTTAAGCAACAGATGTTGGAATTCACAGGCAGCCTCACAGTACTTGGCAGAAACCCTGATGGAGGGAAGTCCTTGCAATGCATGCCGTTCTTTGCAGTGAACCCCATTGTGGCACAGGAGCTTTAGCTGGCATAGGGAAGTGTACATTATAATAAGAAGTACCTAGCTCTTACATAGTGCTTTGGATCAGTAGATCTCAAAGCATTTTACAAAGGAGGTCAGGATCATTATCCCTGGTTGACAGACAGGGAAACCAAGGCACAGTCAGTAGATGTGACTTTCCCAAGGTCCTCAGCAGGGCAATGGCAGACCAGGAATAGAACACAGGTAGCCCAGTCTCAGTCCAGTGCTCTGTCCACCAGGCCTCACAGCCTCCTGTTACTGGCCTGCTGAAGTCCTGGTGAAGCTGTGGGAAGACACTTGGGAAGTGTAATGCAGCCAACGCTCTGCTGCATGAGAGACACTACGAGAACTATTCTGTAAGAGCCTATGTGTGGCAGTGTGTTTACTGCTTGAGTTCTCGAAGTTACAGTTTAAATAGAGACTTCTCTCAGTTAACCCCTTTAAAAGGCTGGTGTTTCTTCCAGTGGTGAAATGTTACAGATGTGGATTCCACCCTATTCATAGCAATAACAGCATATTCAGAGGACTTTAGATTGCTTCAGCCTGAAAAATGAAGGCCAAAAAAAAAAAAAAAAAAAAGGCAAGAAACAGAAACAAAATTTCAGAGGGGAGAAAAAAAAGATTTATTTATAGAATTAGAGGACAAACTAGGACAAATTATAAAGAAATTGAGAGTGGTAAGATACAGGACCAAATGAGCTTCTTAAGAATTCTAAAGAAAGCAGCAAGCTATTTAAAAAGACTTCTGTAAATATAAGAGTACTTGAGGACTGCTAATGGATGGTCACTTATTTCTATTGTATCCAAATCATGTTAGGTGTTTTACAAACAGAAACACAAGATCCTTGCTCCATGGAGATCACAAACCAAACAGAAATGAAGGATAGGGGATAAAATGCAACAAATGCAAAGTGATTGAGCAGTGAGGTTTAGCACCTGTTTCATTACTGCCAGGATTTGGTTTAAGTTTTAGTAGACTTTGACTTTTAATGCTTCAGTGAAAGGAAGTCCAGGGAGTTTTAGAACTTTTGAAAAAAGGGTGTTTTAATGAGAGCAGGATAGGGACATGCTAGACAGTGCTGGGGAAGAATTTCAGATGTAGAGAGCACCAGGAGCTGAATGGGAGGAGGACAGAAATGAGGCAGTTAATTGTGTAGTTTTCACACATTCCTTCATGCCACAAAAACAGATGATGGCAGACCAGCAGGCAGAAGCTGAGCTGTACAGCAGAATCTCCGTAGACTTTTCTCTCTAGTGTCCATATACGTTGTAGACACACTTCGAGTTGACTCCACACCTTAAACTCTTTTATAGCGGCTTTTAATAGATTAGGCAGTTCTCAAGACCAACAATATTTGTGTAATACACAATTCAGTTTTTCCCTCTCTGGACTGAAGTGAATGAAAAACGTATCTCCAAGAAATGGAACAGATAGGCCCACAAGATTAATACCGTGTATACATGTCACTGCTCATATCCTGTGAAAATAATCTTTTCTACAGAGCTACACCAAAACAAACATTACAACACACAACAGCAAAATAGAGTATATACTTAACAACACTAACAGGTGAGCTAAGAAAGAAGGTGATCTTGTTTGCACTATTGAAATATTGATCCCAGTAAAACTGAATTGATTAGAACAGGATTCATAATATGGACCTTCTTGCTTGTTTGCAATTAAATAACATTCCTATGGCAACTACAGCAATTGCTTGGACAGAAGAAGAGTATTCATGTATTTTTATCTGACTAGTATAAGTGTTTTTTTTCCTTTTGGGGGAAAAAAAGTTAATGGCAACATCTCCTCCTCTTGCTCATCGTTTTATCTCCTTGTGCTCTCTCTCTACCCGCCCCCGCTTTCTACCATCTGTTCTTTAACCTCTTCACTTTCATATGCTTCCCTGCTGCTTAGTTCCCTATTTCATTTGCTCCAATATATATGTGCTATTCGGCTATATGATCCTCTGTCCCCAGACATAATTACCCTGCAGACTCCAGTCTCTGGGATGACGCTTGCGCCTTTCCTCCAGCTACTATGTAGCATCAGGCTCTTATGAAGGCAGCTAAGCTGCTCTCCCTCTCCTTTCCCCATTATTGTTTTTTTATGCCTCCAGTCACCTCTCCACCTCTGCACATCTTTAGGGGCAATCAGAAACAAAGACAGTAAGTGCTGTGTGACCAGATAGCTCTCTCTGGAAAACCAACACTTGCTCCAAGGACTGTCGTTGGTGGACCATGGACCACAGTTTGGGCATCGCTGAGCTAAGACTGTCAATTTTATCTTTTTTTTTCTAGTCTTACAAGTCTGCTTGGGGACATGTTTTATGTTACTGGTTGTCTGATTGTCCTTGTGCCAGGCTTCTCTTCCTCAGGAATGTTTAGCCTCTGAACACTATCTTTTAATTTCTACTTTCAAGTAAGAAAAATAGGAATAGGTTACTGATTACAATTATTTCAGCACTTACACAAGAGTGCCAGTAAATGAGAATATGCCAAAGTAACAGCATCAGTTAAAGAAATAATTCAAGACAAAAAAAAAAGTCCTTTACAGAAGTCACCAACTCAATGAGCATAAAAGGTTATCTCTGCCAATTATAAATATTTATGTAGATATTTTAGATCATATGGAAAAACTAAGAACTCCATGCCAAAACCAAATCAGAGACTAATCTATAAAGTCAGCAAGTGACAGATAAGAAGTTATTTTTATTTAAAAAAAAAAGGAAGGTGGGAAACTTATATGATGCCAAACACAACTGTGGGTGTATATATGTGGATTGATGCACGGGTGGATTCAGAGTTCTGTAGCTTTCTCCATACCCACTCATGTGATGTTTCCCTCCTCACTGTTCCTTCATCCCAACCTCGGGTTAGTCTAGCCTGGCACTTCCACCCTGCTAGTTAGGAAATGCTGTACTAGGTCACTGCGAATAAAGAGACTTGCCACAGCTGGGCTAACTGTTGTGTCTCCCACTCTCACCATATGCAATTTCACATATTTCTGTTTTTCTTGTGTGCTAATTTTAGATGATCTCATGAGGTAAATAGGCTCAGGAGGGTTAAGTACTGGATAATAAAAGAATGGTAATATATTTTCCACTTCAGTAACAAGTTATAATTAAGATACCGTAACACATTACTTGAACACCTATGGTCCATAAGCCAGTAGTATGGAGAGTTGTAGGTCATGGATTCTGCCTCTTCCTCTTCTTCCTCTACAGCTGTCAAATAGCATTAAAGTACAGCTATACAGATATTATTTTCCAAATTGCTTTCCCATAGTGATAGTTACCACAGGGATGTTTTGCTCTCGAGAACTGGGATGGGGGATATTTTGTATGACTCAGAATAGAAGAGGGAGTATTCAATGGGCAGTCTCTTTAAATGGCAGTTCCCACCGTGGAAGACTTTAAGAACCTCTGCTGCTAACAAATATATGGCCATCTAAAAACATCATGGTTGTCACTATGTTGCATATCCTATCCTCTTGTAACTTCATGGTGTCAGTGTATGCTCCTTTTCCACAAGCACAATGCCCTATCACGTGAATAAATGGAGGACTGATGTTAGGATTGCATGGCATGCAATGCGCGGTCAAATAATTCTGGATAGAACCAGAATTAGGTACTGAGACTTTGTGTGGGTCTGTTTGTATACATATAATACACACACAGATGTACATACATTGTATATAAGATCAAAATTATTTTCAATTTTGCAGTCTGAAGCACACTGACAAAAGGCCTCTTTTTAAAATGGACAAAACAAACATGCACCTGGGAGCACAATAAAGTGAAAACAACTGAAAAATGAAATCCCTGCGGAGAGACATTTGTGACATATTATGAGTTTACAAGAAATAAAAAAAAATCTATATTACAGAAGTTGTTTCCTGTAGCTACTGAACTTTGACAACTTACAGAAAAGCTGTGTTTTTTATTAGCTAGCACTGTAAGAAGCAGCTATTTGTATGTGATCTAATAAATATAAGGTGGTCATTTAGGCTGCAAGCATTTTGAACATTTTGGTATGGTAATCTTTCATTAGTCTGTAAGTAGTTTTGTGTTTGCATCAGGAAATTTGTTAGCAGCTACCCTCAGAGACAAACATCCACATCATTATCACAGCTGTCAGAACAATCCCCTACAGTGCAGCCACACTGTGTCATTTTGCCTTATGCAGCACAGAGGATAACTCATTAAAAAGTCCAAACCTGCAAATGAACTAAATCTCATTTAACTTCCTGAGGTGATATGACAGTTTTAACTATAGAACATATGACAGAAATATATGAAAATGTAAAAGTTAACATTTGTAATATGAGGATATTTTATTAAAACATTTCTTTCAGGGGAAGAAAAGAAACTTGGTCAGTTTTACCAAAGTGAAAAATGCTCTGAATCTTGAAACTTTGTTAAACTATCCTTAGGCAGTGAAAAAAATCTGCTTTGGGGTTGAAATATCTTCCAAAATAATTGAAGTTTAACCAATGTAAGGGGAAAAGTTTTTTAATTTAAGATGTCACACATTCTGTAGGATCCAGTTAGAGCCTAAACATTTGTTTTGACCCAAAAGATCTTTTTATCTTGTTTTCTGTTGCTTTTTTAAAAATACTTGATAGATACTTGGATACCATGCTGATGGAGCCATATAAATACTTAGCTTAGTCTTTGAGTTACCAGATGACCTTTCCCATTAATTTTTATCAATACTATTGGTTGCTACATTTCAGCTTTCATTTCAATCACCCTTTAGCTGCTAGTGCCCTTTTCCATCTGCCTTCACATCTCTCACTGTAATTACATATGCTTTGTAAAACTGGCAGCTGTAACAAACAGAATTGGTTGGATTAGCGTCTTGCTCTAGTTTTGGGACTAGCTTTTCTGCATGCTTGTAAGCGTGGGAAGGAAGGGACAAGGAGAGTCTTACCTCCTCTTTCTTGGCTTTTGTGCAAGGGCTGGACACAGTCTTGGTGCTTGAATTCCTGCAGTGTGAGGACTGTGACTGTCCTATGCTGAAAATCACAGTGAATGATCCCCAGGGCGTAGGATGAACTTGGGCCATGGTCTCACTCCCTTCTGTGTTGGCCACGAGAGCATAACAGATGCACGTAGCATGCATGCTGTCATGTCTTCCACAGTGTGTGCTCTGACATGTATTGGATGAGTCAGACAGAATGCTCCTGGTACTGCTGCTAGGGCATGATATCTCTACACGCCCTCCCTTCCCTCCTGCAATGTGATTTCTTACTGAAAATGCCAGATATAGTAACTGAATTTAATTTACATTCTAATAAGATTAATATACATTAGACACTGAAAATACCTATTAGGTCATTTGGCATATTTCCTTGTTCCTGAGACAGACTTCCAGAAGCACAGAGCTCTCCCCATTCCATTTGAAATAAATGGGAGTTGTTGCTGCTCAGCACCTCTATAGAAGAGGCTCAAGATTTCTCAAGTCTGGACACCCAAAATCAGTAGCCTTTTTTGAAAATACTGGCCTTGGTATATCTTTAGAGGCTTTTACAGCAATTTATAGCAGCTGGAAATGAGGAAGGGAGCAACCAGCTCCCCGCAGACCACTTATAATCCACAGACCATAACTTAGTAATCCCATCTCTCAACTCATTGCCTATTCTGGTTTGGAGAAGTATCTGAGCCTTCAATAACACACATTCCCTTCACTTTATCAGTGAGTCGGTATGGGCTGCAGACCACAACAGCTCTACACCAAACATAAACAGCTTTCTCGGTGCCTTGCCAAAAATCAGCAGCTGGCTAAAGCTGAGCACATCATTCTATTATCTGAGACCATTCCAAGTGTTCCTTCTACCTGGCTGGAATGGAAGTAAGAGAGAGTGAAACTATTTGTTTCTATTTTTAGACACTTGGGAGGCAAACAGATAACATGGGGTTCATAGAGGTAGACTTAGAATTAGACAAGCTTTTTTTCCCCCTCTGAGGGAGTAACCCAGAATTATAGATTGAAAGACACTTCTCAAGAATTTCCTAAAAGACTTTGGTGGATGGGAGTAGGGAACCACTGGGGGCTGTAACAAGGCAGGAATGCAAGTCTGTAGTAAAACTGCACTGGTCCACGCCAGCGGACTGCCAGAATAAATATTTTTCTCATCAGTTCACCTGGCTGCAGATTTCTCTGCTAATGAAGAAGCAGGCTTGAGATGAACTGCAGTAAAGGCTATTGTTATTCTCCAGAGTTTTATATAATCAAATATGATACTGCGACTCTAAACAAAAATGATAATGTGGGGAAAGCAAATAGGTTGCTGATTTGCATATCCAATGTTGTATTAGAACAATCTTCCATGAAATAAGTAACTGCAGCAAGCTCTGTACAGAATTAGCTAAATCAAATTAGGACAGTTTAGAATTCTAGCAATTATGCAGCACCAACCTAGCCAAACATTGACATGAGAGAAAAACAGTGTTATTGTACTATTGGGTGTTTGCAGGCTTTTTTGGAATATTGGTTTTTTTCCCCCTGGGGCACAGCTAAGCAAGCCAAGCACAAATGCAAGTAGTTATATAGCCAGCAGCCAACCTCAACAACTGATCTTTAATCAGTACTTCTCATTGGTTTCAGTGAGAACTCTCCATTGAAGCCAATGGGGAATACTCCGTAAAGATCAATGGTTTGATATGGCCCTAGATTCTGGAATATAACATCTGTGATATCAGTGTATTTAGCTCTAAGCTGCTTTTAAAAAAGTGACAACGGCAGCTGCTTTAAATCTCCTCTAGTGAAGTCATGGGGATCATGTAATTGCACAGAGGCTTAATAACGTCTCCTCTCAGATAGTGCTTGGTCTGCCTGGTATACTCATATAAAATTGCCGTTAATGAGGGCCATCTGCCTAGTGACAAGGTATCATTCCAAACATTCATTCAGGCAATCCAGTGCATTCAAGAAACAAAGTCAGGGTACATCACTTATGTTAGTAAGATGGTGACAAAGACAGAAGATATTTATTCATACAGAGAACATGAAAAGGTGGAAATACGCATACCAACTGAAGAGGCTTCCACCTTTTCATGTTCTCTGTATGTATAACTATCTTCTGTCTGTGTGTTCCATTCTATGCATCCGAAGAAGTGAGCAGTAGCCCACGAAAGCTTATGCTGAAATAAATTTGTTAGTCTCTAAGGTGCCACAAATACTCCTGTTCTTTTTGAGGATACAGACTAACACAGCTGCTACTCTGAAGCCTGGTAACTACAGGAAATGTAATGCATCTAAGAAGGTGAACAAGAAATATGATCTCTGCTTATTTAAACCTCAAGTTATTCTAGTTTCTGAACTTTCTAAATACTTTATACTCTATGGTGGGAATAGGGAAAGAGGCAGGTTGTTTAGTGAGATTTGACCAGTCATTGCCTGTCCTAATTTCTAAACATGCTCCCGACAAATACTGCAAAGTAACCAAGGGAGGGAGGATAAAATTCACAGTAGAGCAGAGGTGGGCAAACTACGACCCGCAGGAACCTCCTCTGAGCTCCTGTCCCAGGAGGCTAGCCCCCGGCCCCTCCCCTGCTGTTCCCCCTTCCCCGCAGCCTCAGCACGCCGTGCTGCCGGCGCAGTGCTCTGGGTGGCTGGGCAGCACAGCAGCAGAGCACAACCTGACTTGGTGCTCTGTGCTGTGCTGTGACATGGCTGGCTCCAGTTGGGCAGTGCGACTGTAGCGCCGCCAGCCACCAGTGCTCCAGGCAGCGTGGTAAGGGGGAAGGGAGTGGGGGGTTTGGATAGAGAGCAGGGAAGTTCGGGGCGTGGATAGGGGTTGGGGCAGTCAGAGGCAGGGAACAGGGAGGTTGAATGGGGGCAGTGGTCCTGGGGGGGCAGTTAGGGAGCAGGGGGGGTTGGATAGAGGGCATGGGAGTTCGGGGTGGTAGGGGGCAGGGGTGTGGACATGGGTCGGGATGGTCAGAGGGCAGGGAATGTGGGGGGTTGAATGGGTACAGGGGTCCCGGGGGGCAGTCACGAGGGAGGGGGGGTTGGATGGGGTGGCAGGGGGCAGTCAGGGGTGGAGGTGGTCAGGGGACAGGGAATGGGAGGGGGAGGCAGATGAGGCAGGGGTCCTGGGGGGGGCATCAGGGAATGGGGGTGTTGGATGGGGCAGGGTTCTTGGGGGGGCCATTGGGGGAGAGAAGCAGGGGGGATAGGGGGCAGGGGCAGGGGCAGAGGCCAGGACACGCCTGGCTGTTTGGGGAGGCACAGCCTCCCCTAACTGGCCCTCCATACAATTTCTGAAACCTGATGCAGCTCTCAGGCCAAAACGTTTGCCCGCCCCTGCACTAGAGTCTCATAACACTAATCCTTAGTCATTCAGAAGTCATCACTGAACAAAATTAAATAACTCCCTTTCCCCAGAAGTACGAATATGATGTCTTGGTAGAATTATTACTATTTTATCACTTATTTCTGCATAGTATTTTATTGAAGATCTTAACACCAAACATCTCATGTCTACAAAGTATCATGCTCCCCACAGAACTATATATATAAATAAGGTCAGACAACTCTGAGTTTCACCCTTTATAGCTCTTATTATTATAAGATACAACCATAAAAAGCTAGAGAGGTTAAAAGGGGTAAAATTTTGCTCTTGCTAGAGGCCTGATCCTGAACCCACTGAAGTCCAAGGGGTTGTTATCATGGACTCCAATGGGAATAGCATCATACATTTTTAAATTGGTGCAACTTCACAGAAATCAGGAGAATTGTATGAGTTTAACTGAGAATATGGCCAGGAACTGACTCAATATTTCAAAACCAAAGATTGAAATTGCAGATTTAACATCCAATAAAAGCAATTGTAACACAAAGATGCAAATGCAGCTCTAGTGTAAGCATGACAAAAAAATCTCACTGAACTTGGCCCAAAGTCTAGCTTTAAACTGTTTCCAAAATCTGTTAATTTGGAATGAAAACTACATTATTAGTTTTAAACTATTACATTTGCCCTCTCTTTACCTGTTAAGCATATGAACTGAAATTACAATATGAACTGCCAAGAACAAAACTTCACAAAGAATTTTGCAACCATAAAGATTTCTTTCAGAAATTTGAAAGCTAGTTTATACAAGATTTAAAAGTCAATTATGTTCTGGGGGACAAGGTGGATGAGTTAATATCTTTTGTTGGACCAACTTATGCTGGTGAGAGAGACAAGCTTCTCCACTTACACAGAGCTCTTCTTCAGTAATAGCTCTGTGTAAGCTCAAAAGCTTGTCTCTCTCACCAGCAAAAGTTGGTCCAATAATAGATATTACCTCACCCCATCTTGTCTCTCTAATGTTCTGGGACCAACAGAGCTAAACAACACTGCATACGATTATGTTCTGCAAAGCAGCATACTATATATGGGACAATTCCATATGCAGTGCTGTAAGATTGTTCCTGCTAAATTAACAAGAATGTGTTCTGAAACTATTTTTAATCTATAGTTTTACTTGGTATATTTTATATAACCTGTAATTTAAATGGTAAATCTTGTTTGCCTTATTCAGATGAGTAGCCTCCTTGGCCACCAGTTAACTTACGAAAGGTCCAGTTCTTCCACTTTTACTCATGTTGAGTAGTGTAGTACCTTAATTTCAAAGGGTAAAAAAAGCAGAACTGGACCTTAAATTTGGGGTTTCATATTGAAGTTAAAGGACAATTCTATCCTGAAAATTCTATCATCTTCAGCCATGGGTCTTCTCCCTGTGCGTATTCAAAGTAATATTTTAGTATGTTTGCACACATGTTGGCTCTGTAGGTTTACACAGAGAGAACAGGATTCTATTTCTGCTCATCTACCAGCTACAAAATTATCTAAAATTCTGCCTTCGGTGATGGGGGAACAAAAAAGCAGTTAAACCAGTGTAACGGAGAGCAGAATCTGAACACTGGGGTTGCTCAACTGTTACAGACTGTAGAATTTGGCCTGCAGAATCTTTTTTTTTTTTTTTTTTAAACAGGTAGGGTGAATGATTCAGCAGGCAGAAAGAGTGCAACTTAACTGTCAAAATCTAGGGCTGGCAGTGAGAGAGAAATAATATTGTACTTGTAAACTGAGCAAAAGTTGATCTTGGAACCCCTGAAACACAGAAAAACCTGGGACTGTCTGATGATTTCTAGAACAACACTTAAAATTTCTAAATAAAGAACTTTCTTATAAGAAAGTTAAGGTGGAGGGAGTGTGAGTTGAGTCTAACAAACACCCCAAAAACATTGCACTGTGTACAGCTTTTTAAAAAGAAATCCCAAATGTTAGAATGACAAACCCTGAATGCTAGAACTAAGGTGAATAGTTGAAGGAATCTAGCCAGATTCCTGCTGTCAGGCAATTCTTCATTGTTCGATATCACTGTACCCAACTTATACTACCCACCCAACTTTAGTGTTTCTCCCTAATGTTTGCAAAAATATATGAAGTATGAAAGTAACTTATTAAGGGACTATAAACCAACTGAAGAAAATAATATAGCCACATGTAGCAGTGTGGGATTCTAGTGCTTAAAATCACTGAGGCATGAAAATTATCATCCATTATTAATAAAGCAAAATCACTCACATGTACCATATCCAGGAATAGTGACAGAATATGGGCTTGTAAAAAACCTTTTAAAGGTGGGAATAAATGTTTCTCACTGAATTCTAACCTAACAATTTGGTAACGAACCCCAGTTTTGATATGATATAATATAACCAAAAGTATTTCAAAAGCACCAGGGGCGAAATCTTGGCCCATTAAAGTCAATGGGAGTTTTGCCACTGACTTCAACTTAGTCAGGATCTCGCTTCACTAGTTTTTATTAAGTTTTCTCCGGAAAGTACTCTAATCCACAGAGAAAAGCGTATTTTAAATCAATAAAGTCTTTATAATGACGCTTCCTCAAAACAAATTCTGTTTCTCCAGATAATCCCATACAAAGTACTCAGCAGCTATACAGTGACTTTTCGTAAACCATGTCTGCTGTTGACAGTCTTGGAAAAATAGCATCAGATGATGACCAGATATTTGGGTAGAAATGTTAAAATAATAAAGCAATAAGACAATGCATATTTTAGCTTCCCTGGTTTATAAACTAGACAGACTTTATTTAGCCTTCCCAATCCTATTGTACATGAGATTAATTTATGTAATAAATTATCCATTTCACTGATATAGGACATTACAAATCAAATTTTATTTTAAATAACATTCACAGAGAAAACTGGTCCCAGTGGTGCTGAATTTTATTATTATATATTTAGTTATTTGGTATGGTGGTAGTGAGGCACTGATATCTTAATAAATATAGTTGTTTAACCTACAGGTGAACAAAACTCTTCATTTCCAGAACCTTTTAATATGCAACTTCTTAAAGGGCAACCTCATACTCCAGGAGAAATAAGGGTCTGTTCATATGTATTACCTTCCACTGTTGATTACCAAGGGCAAAAGCAATGTAAGTGAATTTTATTTATTAATTTGTGCCACATCTTTTGTTGATGATTTGTTATTCTTTTGGTTCAGCAATGTATTCTAACACTTTCTGTATATAGCTATTTAAGATGTATTGCTAATAAAGCTCTACAAATGGCTGATTTTTTTTGGTTCACTAGCCATTCCAAAAAATCCCCCCTCCCCCCAAAAAATAGTTTTAGTGAGAAAATTCCAGCTCCTAGTCAATTGAAGTCAAAAAATATTTTCACATGAAACTAAATATTATTTTGTCTCACCCAAAACAAAACACTTCATTTTGTTTCTGAGCTTTCTTAAACATTTTATTTTTTTCATGAAATTGAAATAAATTTCAAAAGAAAACATTATTTTGAATCATAATTGAAATGTTGTGTTTAAAAATGTCAAAATAAAACTCTGATTTGTTTTCTGATTTTTTTTTTAACTGAAACAATTTGGCAAATATGACTCGACTTCACAAAACATTTCAGTTGACCCAAACCCCATTTTCCAATGGGAAAGAAATATCAACTGAAATATTTAGCCTTGCTCTAATAGCCAGACTAAAAGTTAATTTCATTTACAATTCTACATAATTTCATTTCTTTATTTTGCCTTACTCCAAGTATAATCAAACCATAAATTTACATTGTCTTATTTCTGTATCTGAGTTCATCTTTTTAGGAAATGAACTATGTCATTCAGCCTTGCAGTCTAACACCTCACTTATACTTGATTTAAAGTAATAATAGGAAAGGTGCATGCCTTAAGAATTGGACTGTTGTATGATGGGCAGGACTGGAGAAGAACCTAACTTTTTCCAGGCAACAAGGTAGTAACCCTTTACCTTTCCCTGTATCTAGAGAACTTGAACTGTCTTAACTCTTACATGGGATTTTTAATATGATTAGGCCAAAATGGGTTTGTCTGGCCATTATTAAAAATTATATTCTAGACTTCATGGTAGGCCTCAGGGAACTTAGTTGTGGAAACCATATACCATGCCAATGGACTGAAAACCAAATACCATGCCAATGGACTGAAAATTGGTGCTTCCATTTTCAAAAGGAATTATAACATAATTATATATTTCAAATAGCTATTCATTATTTCCAGGGCCAATAAAAATGTCTTGCCAATCTGGGACAAATTCCTCCAAGTGATACTAATATTCAGCTAAGTGAGCACGCCAGTTAATTATTTTGTTAGCTCTTTTTCATTAATTGCCAATTCTTGACATGGCATCTTAAAACCACCTTGTGATTTAAATCAAATTTATAATTATTAACTACAATAAGGGTCCCTTTTAAAAGAAAATGATTGTTTCTAACAAAGATTAATTTTTTTGCCAGTTTGGGGGTTCCATTAATACAATGTGTTACAGCCATTTTAATAGGTTGCTACATATTGGATTTCATATTGTTATATCATCATCTATCCTAACATTTAATGCCCTAAAGGGTAATTCCATTATACATTAATCTGCTGCATGTATAGTTAATTATAGATGAAATATGGCTTATCCCATCTATCATGCATTTATGCATTTTACAAATTAGATTTATCACACATCGTTGACCACCTATGCATTCTTCCCAATAATCCATTTCCCCGGTACATGTTTTAATATCCCAACCCCTGAGCAGTTTCAATTGGCCACTGTTTTTCAAGATCTGCTTTCCAGAGAAATGTTTTCTTCTCCAACCAACCTCAACCCCAAAGTGGAACTTTCTCCACTAAGATACATGATGGATTTTTTCTGGCTGGGGCTGCACTGGGTCTCTGCAGGTATCCTGAACTTCCGCCTGGGGGAGAGAAGACAGTGCCTGGTGCATCTGTTGTCAGGTCCACACCTTCTGCCTTCAGGCCCTGCATACTCCTTCATAGTGCAGGTAGCCTGGCATGGAGTGTGCTGGCACATGCCTTCCTCCACTACTTCTGAAGGTCACAATACAAATAACAGTTCTTATCTCCACCTGAGAGGTCTCTCCTGAGACCTCTGAGTTACCAGTCTTTTATGAGAACCTTCTCAGGACCTGGACTCTAGCTTCAGCGACCAGATCTATAGCAGCATCCGAGGAGAAGGATCCCCTCCTTATATATAACCCCCATCTGTGGTGTACTGGAGGTTGATCCTGGCTTGCACCATAAGAATCTGAGATCTCCTGGCCTATGGTCGGAAGGACTGGTGGACTCTGTGGTGTTCAGCCAGTTCATGAGGCTGCCCAACCTGCATGACCCCATTGTGTGCTCAGTCTCCCTGCCAGTTCCCTTTGTTGTTTCTCTTTGACTTCATTTCCATCACTGTTTTTGCATTTGTTGTCACCAGTATTTATTTGAGGCTTGGGTTCAATTGCTCCTTCCCGTCAGTTGAAGGGGAGGGCCCTTTAGCTTTGGGCAGGCTTAGGCCCACTGTCTCCCAGTAATCACAACAGGACCACACCTTCCAACTTTGGCAACAAATGAGGCAGGGGGTCTTATGGACAACAGTCTCCTTCACTACACATCTGTGATTCATCCCCAGAGCAGGTCCAGCCTGTGCACTGGGTTCCTGTTAAAAATGTGATTGTGCAAAGACTGTATCATAATGCATATGCAACGAGAGGCCCAAATAAGATTTCACAGGGAACCTTAACTCTCACAGTTCACAACTTCTTCTTAATACTTGGATTTACTGCCTCCTTCACACTGCTTTGATATCAAGTAACAGGGGGAGCATTGAGAGTACAAGAGAGACTGACTCCCTGCTCTGTGCCTGGGTCCACAGCAGCCCCCAGCAACCAGGAGGAGCAACTGAAGGAAAGTCCTGCCTTGCCTTTGCAGTCCCAACCTCGAGTATGTAGATGGAATGATTCAGTGAATTTAGCTGTCAAACTCTAAGAAGTCTCTGCTGAGCATTGTGTGAACTGAGATTTTTCAAAGGCTTGTAAAGTGGACAAATTTGGGCATTTTTTTTTCATGGAAATAGGAAAAGGCACATCCCTGACAAAAAGGCAACTCCTCCCACTACATTTCAAGCCATTGCTCCAATGCATGAAGATGCTAGAGTTTCTTAACAAAATAGTTGCAAGAATTTAACATGAGCAAAACAATGTATTTTCCCCTAATATAATTCTCAGAAATGGTGGAAACATTTTTGCTGAGACTTTCTGAAAATCTTCAGCCTGCCAGAGACACCCAGAATGGAAAAGTTTAGCCCTAACAGTTAATTTGGCACAGTATAAGCAACTGAAACAGGGTCTTATAATAAGATATGTCACGCAACCTTACTTATTGGGTGAGCTACCACCTTCACCTATAACAGATGAATAGATTTGCGTTAATTTAATATAGCTGAAAGTTTTCACTAGAAAGTCAGGACTGACATGAATAAAAACACTTTTTTTTTTAAATTAAATTTCCTTTTTTACCACACTGATATTTAAAAAAAGAAAGAGAAAATAAATGTCATTTATAACAGTTGGCACAATTTACCTGACCACTCATGTGGAGTCGGTCAACTGTAAATAAATTATTATAAATATCCTAAAGTGAATATTATGTACTTACTAGTGTGAAACAATAAAAGAAAAATCAGTTTAGTACAGGATGGTTTTACCCAATAGCCCATAAAAGCACTTACTATGTCTTATAGATGATCCTATCAAATTCTCCTTAAATATTTTTAGTTCACTGAACTGATAGTGCATTACAATCTAGGCTATTTCCTAGCTTCCTATGCTCCAAACCTCTTCAAAAAGCTACATGTTTGTTGCTGTTGAGAATATTTTCTGCTGATGAATATAAATGTGCTAGGATTTCATTGGTAGTATTGTAGAGATAGCAAAGCTGCCCTTTATAACTTGAGTGCCAAGCTGTGCTCTCTCTCCCCCCCCCCCCTCTCTAAAACCTTCTGTGCTTCCTGCTGTCAATGAAGGAAACATTTAGCTAGTTAAATGAAAAGACTAGCCAGGATATCAGCATCTTAGAATAGAATATGCCATTATTTATGGTCTTGGAACCATATTTCCCTAAAAAGTCTTTAAAACTGTGGGCTATTTAAGTGGAAACCTCTCTCTGTTTCTTGCAATGCAGAATATATTCAGTAAAATAAAGGTGTGTTGCACGTTGCGGATAAACTAAATGTACCTTCCCTTTTTTCTTCCTTCTAGCCATTAATGAAAAAAAAAAAAACTATCAATGCACTTCTGCTGCCTCAATACCAAAGAGTGCAATCCTGCTATCACTGAAGTAAACGATAGAACTCCCATTGATGTCACTGAAGGAAGATTAGTGTTAGGCATTAAATAGATAAGCACAAAGGAGAACTGAGAGGCTTGCAGGTTGCAAGCTGTAAACTTTTGTCTCCATAAGAATGTTTCCAATCACTTCAGTCTGGCATACAAATAATGTTAATTTAGTAGGGAAATAATCCTAAGCATTTAGGAATCCTATTGAACTGATTAGCTTCATTTGTATCTTCTGTTCAAGAAATTGTAAAGTGAAAGATAAAGCATTATCATTTACATATATGAAATTTGGTTCACATTCCCCATGGTATGCTTACAAAAGAGGGTTCCAAAAAGGAACCAACTCTGTAAAACAAAAAATTGGAAGCAGCCTTAACTATTGTCTCACTACTGTGAGCCCAGAACATGTTTTACTGCTTTAGAGACATCCTAGCTGAGTTTGTGTGGATATGTTGGAGGGCAAGAAGAGATAAGAGCACAAGGAGCTCCTTCTCCCTCTGTGTACTTGTGTGGGAGGCAGCCATAATTTATCACCGACTGCCGGAGAGTGCAAGGAGGGCCTTTTCGCACAGATGGCAGGGTAATGTTCCCAGTCCTCAGCACTGGCCAGCGGTTACAACTTTCTAACACATACAGCATGACCTCACCTCTCTGTACAGGCCTGATCCAATGCCCGCTGAGGTCCCCTGAAGCAGTCCCCTTAACATCAGTGGATTTTGGATTAGCCCCACATTGTCTCTGCATCATGACTTAGAATCACATATCCTTTACTGTGGTGGACAGTGTGCTCCTGCTCCCTCAATGCTTACAGGAATAAGGCTATGCTAAGAAATGACTTTCATTTCCGTACCTCTCTGATAGCTGTACAAAACTCACTCTGCAGTACTTTCTTTAGGGACTGTAGCTTGTGAACTGGTACTTCTCCAGACTCCTGTAGTTTCTCCAGTAATTCAATTGCTCTTGCAACATCTGAATGGGTAAAAATAGGAATAAAGTCAGAAAAGCAGAGATTTGACATGTAAGAATGAGTAATGTTACAATTAAGTGGTACAGTGGTGATGAGCAATATTTTCAATGCACAATCAGCTTTGTCAATGCTTAATTTATTTGTTTTTGTGTTTATAACTCTTTAACAGACAAGAAAAAGTTCATTTCTGCAGGTAAACCCCTTGAAATGTATACATTACTTTAAACTAATATATGTGTAGGCACTGCTGTTCAGAAATCTGAATCCTTCAGTACTGACATTACATGCATATTTATCAATTACAAGTACTCTTTTCTAGAAACAGATACCAGTGTAAGCAGATAATATACAGTAGTATGTTTAAAACAGTTAGAAATACATAACTGCTTCCTTCTGCATTTAAGAGAACAGACCAAAGAGGTACAGGGGCATGCTTTCAAAGAGTCTGAGTTAAAAATAGTCCTTATGTATAAGTCCATCTGGTATGATAATGGATAAGGAAATAATGTAATCTTTTCTTTGTACGAACTTGTTTTGCTTGTTGTTAGAAGGTGGCTTCTCTAGTGATTAGAGCACTTGCCCAGGACTCTGAAGAGCCAAGTTTAATTCCCTGCTCTGCCATGTAGTTCCTAGATGACTGTGGGAAAATCACTAAGTATCTCTGCCTTGGTTCCTCATCTGTAAAATAGGGATAAAAGCACTTTCCTACCTCATAAGGATGTTGTGAGGATAAATATATTAAAGATTGTGAGATGTTCAAATAAGGTGGTGATGGGGGCCATATAAGCATGCTGGGTAGTTATTTGTTCCATATATTACTTGATGGAGGCTATCCACTGATCAAGTGAGGGAGCTGAGACAGTCCACCTAGTTAAAATACATTTCTTTGCAAGAATTAACTGAAACAAGCAACTGAGCTGTAGGGGGTGGATTCTAACCAGTGGTAGCAATTGCGGAAGCTGCAGCATAGGCAGGGCTCAGACATTTTTGCTACCATGTAATAGAAGCCTACGTTACAACTTCTGCTGCAGGAGATGCACTGGAGGTGAATTACAGCCACAAAATTTGCGGAGGTGGATGAAGCCTGGCAACACTGTAATGATGTCTTAATTGTCTGGTCATTCCCATTGCCTCTAATGTAGACTTATTTTCATTTCTACCCGTGATATCACTAGCCAATTATACCAAAATACTAAAAATATCATAGTGTAGTCATATAGTGACTAAGGGAATATACAATGCTACATGCATGCAAAATATTTGAGGCATTTTAAATGTGATTTAGCTGTGTTTAAAAATAAAATCTTTATAATGAATGGAAATTACCTTAAATAACCCTCCTTCCCCATGATAAAGATTGTAGTGTTTGTGACTGGGAGATTACACTAATTGAAACAATTCTTAGAATCCTCGTCTTGCAGTTTAGCTCTTCTGAGCAGATGTCCTATCTGGCACAGACATGAGAAGCTATTTAGAAGTGGGGAAAAGATGGCTTCAGATGAGTGGTTTAAAGTATATTTTTTAATATTCATAATAATAGTTTTGTTCTTTGCATTTTTATCTTTCTCACAATGAAATACCTCAAAAAATGGCTCTTTACCAGATTCATAGTTTTGATATTTCCCATTCAAACTGAGGTTCACAGTTAGTTAATTTTTAGACTTCCAGTCTTTAGTCCTTGGCCCCAGCTTCAGCTGCTCTGCTCTGTGCAGACAGTGCAAAGCAGATGAAGGGCTGCATCTGAGAATTGCCCAATACTCTTTGCTGGCATAGCAGTTCTGATTGGACCTCTGCAGTTGCCATAGCTTAGAAAAGCCCTTCAGCTGCTCTAAATTACATGGGTTTTTTTTTGTTTGTTCTGTTTTTACCCTTGTTAGCCCAGTTTAGAGCTTCCTTCCTAGCCCTCCTCCCAAAATATACTGAGCAGAAGCATAGTGCAGCTGCTGGGTGATCCCCCACTATTTTATTCCCACGTAGCTGTTCTACCTCTAGTTCTGTGGATTCTCTGCTTCTCCCCAAGTTCACTATGGTCCTGATCCAAAACCTATTAAATTCAGCGGAAAGACTCCCACTGACATGAGTATTCTTTTGGCACCACTTTGGAAAAGTTACCCTATTCTTAAAGCAAATGCTTAATTAACTCTAGGCATGTCATTGTCCTATTGAAATCAATGAGTTTTAAGTATATGCTTAAAGATAAGCATGTGCTTAAGTCCCTTCCTGAATTGGTGCCTGGATCATTCACAGTATGAGTAATTGTATTTAGAAGTAGGACAAGCTTGCATTTAGTATTGCGATATATTGCAAAGAGGGGAACATGGTAGTACAAATGATAAATTCATGCTCTCTGATGTGAAATCAACAGGAGGTGAGTACGTCAATTCCTAGGCAAAACTGAGTGCCAAGTTGTCATTTGCTGAAGTAGGCATCTCCTATTTTCTGATAGAGTAGTTGCACATGAATAAACACAAATTCAGGCAGCACTTCATGAAAATGCAAAGAACATAAGAATGGCCGTACCGGGTCAGACCAAAGGTCCATCTAGCCCAGTATCTTGTTTACCAACAGTGGCCAATGCCAGGTGCCCCAGAGGGAGTGAAGCTAACAGGCAATGATCAAGTGATCTCTTTCCTGCCATCCATCTCCATCCTCTGACAAACAGAGGCTAGGGACACCATTCCTTACCCATCCTGGCTAATAGCCATTTATGGACTTCACCACCATGAATTTATTCAGTTCCCTTTTAAAGGCTGTTATAGTCCTAGCCTTCACAATCTCCTCAGGTAAGGAGTTCCACAAGTTGACTATGCGCTGTGTGAAGAAGAACTTCCTTTTATTTGTTTTAAACCTGCTGCCCATTAATTTCATTTGGTGACCCTTAGTTCTTGTATTATGAGAATAAGTAAATAACTTTTTCTTATCCACTTTCTCCACATCACTCATGATTTTATATACCTCTATCATATCCCCCCTTAGTTTCCTCTTTTCCAAGCTGAAGAGTCCTAGCCTCTTTAATCTTTCCTCATATGGGACCCTCTCCAAATCCTTAATCATTGTAGTTGCCCTTTTCTGAACCTTTTCTAGTGCCAGTATGTCTTTTTTGAGATGAGGAGACCACATCTGTATGAAGTATTTGAGATGTGGGAGTACCATCGATTCATATAAGGGCAATAAGATATTCTCAGTCTTATTCTCTGTCCCCTTTTTAATGATTCCTAACATCCTGTTTGCTTTTTTGACCGCCTCTGCACACTGCGTGGACATCTTCAGAGAACTATCCACGATGACTCCAAGATCTTTTTCCTGATTCGTTGTAGCTAAATTAGCCCCCATCATATTGTATGTATAGTTGGAGTTATTTTTTCAAATGTGCATTACTTTACATTTATCCACATTAAATTTCATTTGCCATTTTGTTGCCCAATCACTTAGTTTTGTGAGATCTTTTTGAAGTTCTTCACAGTCTGCTTTGGTCTTAACTATCTTGAGCAGTTTAGTATCATCTGCAAACTTTGCCACCTCACCGTTTACCCTTTTCTCCAGATCATTTATGAATAAGTTGAATAGGATTGGTCCGAGGACTGACCCTTGGCGAACACCACTAGTTACCCCTCTCTATTCTGAGAATTTACCATTAATTCCTACCCTTTGTTCCCTGCCTTAACCAGTTCTCAATCCATGGAAGGACCTTCCCTTTTATCCCATGACAGCTTAATTTACGTAAGAGCCTTTGGTGAGGGACTTTGTCAAAGGCTTTCTGGAAATCTAAGTACATTACGTCCACTGGATCCCCCTTGTCCACGTTTGTTGATCTCTTCAAAGAACTCCAATAGATTAGTAAGACACAATTTCCCTTTACAGAAACCATGTTGACTATTGCTCAACGGTTTGTTTTTCTATATGTCTGACAATTTTATTCTTAACTATTGTTTCGACTAATTCGTCTGGTACCGACGTTAGACTTACCGGTCTGTAATTGCCGGGATCACCTCTAGAGCCCTTTTTAAATATTGGCATTACATTAGCTAACTTCCAGTCATTGGGTACAGAAGCCGATTTAAAGGAAAGGTTACAAACCTTAGTTAATAGTTCCGCAACTTCACATTTGAGTTCTTTCAGAACTCTTGGGTGAATGCCATCTGGTCTCAGTGACTTGTTAATATTGAGTTTATCAATTAATTCCAAAACCACCTCTAGTGACAGTTCAGTGTGTGACAGTTCCTCAGATTTGTCACCTACAAAAGCCAGCTCAGGTTTGCGAATCTCCCTAACATCCTCAGCCATGAAGACTGAAGCAAAGAATCCATTTAGTTTCTCCGCAATGACTTTATCGTCTTTAAGCGCTCCTTTTGTATCTCGATTGTCAAGGAGCCCCACTGGTTGTTTAGCAGGCTTCCTGCTTCTGATGTACTTAAAAAACATTTTGTTATTACCTTTGGAGCTTTTGGCTAGCCGTTCTTCAAACTCCTCTTTGGCTTTTCTTATTACACTCTTCCACTTAATTTGGCAGTGTTTATGCTCCTTTCTATTTGCCTCACTAGGATTTGACTTCCACTTTTTAAAGGAAGTCTTTTTATCCCTCACTGCTTCTTTTACATGGTTGCTAAGCCACGGTTGCTCTTTTTTAGTTCTTTTACTGTGTTTCTTAATTTGGGGTATACATTGAAGTTGGGCCTCTATTATGGTGTCTTTAAAAAGCACCATGCAGCTTGCAGGGATTTCACTTTAGTCACTGTACCTTTTAACTTTTGTTTAACTAACCTCCTCATTTTTGCATAGTTCCCCCTTTTGAAATTAAATGCCACAGTGTTGGGCTGTTGAAACGTTCTTCCCACTACAGGGATGTTGAATGCTATTGTATTATGGTCACTATTTCGAAGCGGTCCTGTTATAGTTACCTCTTGGACCAGCTCCTGCGCTCCACTCAGGATTAAATGTAGAGTTGCCTCTCCCCTTGTGGGTTCCCGTACCAGCTGGCCATGAGGCAGTCATTTAAAGTATCGAGAAAAAAAGCAAAGCTTGTGATTGTTCTTAAACTAAATAATGAAAACTACCAATGGTAGTAACTTTACCAGTTGATGATATGCTGCCTATTCGTTGTATTATCGTAGCACCTAGGAGTCCCAGTCATGGGTCAGGACTCCATTATGCAAACTGTGGGAGGCATTACTTTTCACTATCTTGCTTACCATAACAAAAGTCATGAGTACTTTACTTTTTCCATGCTTTACTAGGTGAGTATAATACAGTATGTGTACGTAGATGGTGCTCCTGTGTGGGTTTTCAAACCATAGCCACTATACCTGGTTTTCTTGAGTCAGACCTTCACCATGCGAGTACTTACAGTTGTCTTTGTAGTAATAAAGAATCCAGATGCAAATTAGAAAGACAGTATAAGCTTTATTAAGAAATGTAATTCAACTGCAGGATCAGGAGAGCTAGGGTTTTATTCTCCCACTGTGAGATAGGCTAGGAATATTGCTTACAAGGTATTGACTTAGCTGGGAGTTACACAGGCTCTGCGGTAAGAGAATAGGGCCCCAGACTCTAATCTAAGCTGCAGAGAACAAGTTGAGAGTGATCTTCACAGACCATCGTTCATATAACGATCTCTATCAAGGATATTAAATTCTAAGCATTACTTTATCAGGACAAAATTGTCCATCGCTGATCAGTGATCATGAAGGCAGGATACTTCCTGCCTAGCAGTTTCTCAGAATTGTAAATCCTGCCACTGAAACCCAAAGTAAACCTTTCTGCTGAAAACATATATACTTTATTTCAATATTTTATTTCTCATACTTTAAAACTCAAGATGTTCACTAGTTGAGCAAATGCAATTTTTAACTATATAAGCAGTACTGCACACCATTTTTTTTCTAAAATGAAAGTCTAAGAAATACATATATATATACTTATTTCAAAAGATGAAACTCAAAGTCTTAGATGCTGTTGTAAGCTACAGTAAAAGTTGAAGCATGACTGTCTGGGGTTTTGGGATGCTGAAAACAGTAAATTGTTTACCCTTTGGCCCCAGGAGTTGGAAGATTTCCCAAGAATAGCAGCAAGTAAATAAATGATACCATTTAATTTATTGTTTCTGACACCAGCAAGTAATATAGCACTGGGAGTTTCCATTTGCAGGTAACATAAGGAAATCCCAGTGCTCAGAAAATATAGTGAGAGACTATCAATGTCCCTATTACAAAGACATTTTTTTAAAAAAATATATAACTTTCCATGTTCCCAAATTCATCCAATGCTGTAAAATAGATGCAGTGATACAAGCTGTTGCTCTGATGTATTATCTCTCTATCATATTTCTTAACAATGTGCTGTGTCCCTTCCCTTATCACTGCTGGGCCGTGTGCTCTGACTCCATTTGGTAGTGACTTTAGGGATAATGTTCATGGCAGAAGAATATATGAAGCAATAAATAGCTTTGGAGGAGGATTAAATCCCAAAGTGAAAATGAGGAATGTGCTCATGGTCATATCTGTTTGTTCCAAGCAGACACCTTTGTCATGAGCATTATTCTTGTTTCATAAGACAAAACAAGATTCAACACAGACTATAAAATATAGGCATGAAGGTAAAATATTACCTCATGCGGGTTTGAAACATTGTACTGCTTTCCAGTGATACGCCTGTTGAGGTTAGGCTTGGGTAAACATCCGCTCTAAGGCAGGTTCAACAAGCGTGAAGTTCATCCCTGCATAAGGGCTCAAGTGGAGCATAGGCTTTGTGCTGGTCCTCTGGACAGGGAGAATTTCACCCAACATGGAATATCTGCTTGAAGGCAGAGTTAAAATGTGAATAATAGTTCCAAGGAGTAAGGAAAAAGAATTGATGTAACTGGCAGCTGTGAAGATTTCAAAGTCAGTTGTGAGAAGTTAACATATGGGGTGAAATCCTGCCCCTATTGAACTTAATGGGAACACTTCTCTTGCTTTCAATAGGGCCAGAATTTCCCTTTGGGATTCTTTTCTTGACCAAATCCTCCTTTTGCTGTGTAATTATTCTAAGGAATTAGTTCTGTTTGTTATGAAGTATGGGCAACAAAGTGTTCTCATAATATTTTCTCACATATTTGTAGAAAGTGTGAATTAATTAATTAAAAATCCATTGAAATTGTGAAACTGTTTTAAAATCACTTTAAAGCTACATTTATATTATATAATAAAGGAAATTAAACTCAGTCTTCTCTCTTTACTATTTCTAATTCACCCCTTTCATCAATCAGGGAACCAGAGTATTTTTTTTAAACAGAAGCCTTCCAATAATAATCCCTTTGATCACAATTTCATTTGATTGAAATCTAAATTTCAAATGAATTTGTCTTCATTCCACTCACTGATCTTCCATTGAGATCAATGAGAGTTTTGTTTGAAGACTAGGGGTGAATGATTAACTGATATTTTATGTTGAATATATCATAAAAGGAACATCTGTTTATTCTTTCCCTTTTGGATCTAATGCTCCTCCTACATTTTTATTTTTACCAACACCACTTTATACTTCTCTCTTCTAAGCAATGATCTCTACTCTCCCCCCATTCTATTTAATATTCTGTTCACTTCTCCTCTCTTCTCATCATTGAACTCACACGCAGCACTTGAGGAAATAATGTTTCAGCATGGTGGGTCACATTATCAGTGAAATACAGATAATGGTGAGGTGGCTGCAGATGGAACACATTATATCAACGGTGTGCATCAAAAAGGAATATTGTTTTCAGAAAAATTCTCATCTAGTGTAATATTTTTATATTTTTTCATTTGAATGCAGTTTCATTTGCATTCGTTGGGGACCATAAGCAGGCTATTATAATGTTACTGTACAGACGTAAAGAAAGAGGTAGAAATCACTAGAACATGGAGCTAGTATGATTTCATACTGTGATTAAAAACTGGAACATTACCATGCAGTATTAAATGAAGTAGAATTGTGTAGACATAGCCATGTAGCATAATACAATTGTAAAGGCAGGTCATCTTGCTTGTTTATCACTGTCCTTCGGTCCCTATGTTTAGTCTCACTTCTTTCTAATGGTGTAATTATATATCATTCTCCCCTGCTGTCTCTTTATTCAAAACTAATGTCATTAAACACAATTTAGGTAGATCTGCCTGAAATTAATCTGTTGACCATTTTAAACATAAATATTATTTCCAGTATTTTGCATTTCAGATAACTGTAGCCCCAAAACAACTACCAAACCTGGATGCTATGAGAAATAAGGATCCTATATACTCCAACACTGATAGACATGTCACAGTTCTGTTAGAAGTTTGTAATGTAAATTCTAGCTTTTGTTGGAGTATGTATAATAGCTGTAACTGATAGCAGAATTTGGCAAGGTTTGTCTTAATTCTAACTCAGGAGATCCAGGAAATTCAGCAATTCATAGAAATTCCAGGATACTTGATTTTAGCATTCTGAGTCATTTTGTGTTCAACAGTGACTTGTTTAGTGTTTTCAGTAACTCTTGGAATGCAAGATACTTAGATCCACTATCTACACCAGAGGTAAGAGCTGTACTACATTAATTAATGTATAGTCTTCTATTCCTGTGCTTATCTAGAGATTGCACTGTTATAATCTGCAGCCCCCTGAACAATTTTTACCCATTGGCATAACAGAGTCTTTTTGACTAGTAATGACAGTGTTCTGTGAAGTTAGTTTTGGTTCAAGCAGTAATTGCTTACATAGGCAATATATGGCTGTTTGTTTTTTTCATCAGCTGGTCTGGAATCATCTTGCTGGACTGCTCGCAATAAGGAAATATAAAAATTTCTTGTAGACTAACAAGGTTTTAGATAGTAGACTCCCCACCTTTCTGAGACACATTTTGTCTTTCTACTGCCACACTCACTTTAGGTAAGAAAAAGTTCATTGAAGGTGAAACTGTATTATTTATCAGAAAGAGGAAATATATAAAATAAACACAAAATGTCATTAGGGATGTCACTGCAATTAATAGTAAGAATACACAGTTTGCCTCTGACATTTCAAAAAACAGCTATTTAAAAAGCTCACCAAGGCAGAGTAGAAATACACCCAGGTCAGTAAAAAAGGGAGAGTTTCAGCTAATATGTTGTTTGAAAATCTGAGGAGACTTGGGCATGTCATTCTCCCTCATTCAAGTGTGTCTGAAGATTTTATCTAGTTAGAAGGTAAAGCGTTTCAATCAAATAAATCCTTGTATAACTTCACAGTTCATCTTGATCTCCTACTATTTTAATTAAGTGTAGTTATTTCTGTAATATTCAGTTTTGGATGAATTTCAGTGTATACTTCCGAAAATCCTCAGTATTGGTAGAACCCTGCTGTCACTTGCTACTTTGTATTCCATTACACTTCCTTCTATGATGTCATACACCAGACAGCCCAATTTGCTTTCATTCTTGTGTGCAGTTCCTTACTTGCTCACAGACCAGTGTTCTCTCCTGTTCCAGTAATTCTCTTTACTGATTAAAATGGAGAGTTTAGAAGAATGGAGAAAGTGAGGAGTCTTTTTATGCCATTTTTGTTTGTTTTTAAGTTGTACAAAATTTCATGCTAACTAGTCATCTTAGAGGTATACCTCACTATTGTAAATTGGGCATAATGGTGTGCAGGGAGCAACAATTTAATCAGTTAAAATCCAGTAATGTTATCCAGGCCTTTATGGTATGTTTTTATACTGCATCTATAATATTTAAGTATATCTTTGAAGTCTACTCAAAATCATTATAGTTAAAACCAATGTTATGTTCTATTATTTTGGTTTAAATAAATGATCTGGTAATCATTACAGGTCTAATGCAAGGGCACTTTTACATTCCAACAACTGAATATTGCTACAGCTACTCAAACATAAGAAAGAATGAACCATATAAAACCTCTACTGATAAGAACCAAATCACTCATGACTAGGTAAATGGCCACCGGCCCTACCATATTTGCCAAACCCACATGTGACAAGAACTTCATTATTAGCAGATAGGACATCACTTTTAAAAATTAAAGGCACATCTACACTGCATGCTCCTTTTGGCAGTGCATAGAGTACATACACTGCATGCTCCATTAGTATGGGTATAAACAGCAGTGTAGACCGTGTGGCACTGCTTAGGTGAGTAAAGCAACCCTGAACCCTCTGGGTATCTGTGACACTTTTGGTATCATCCAGATCAATAAGGGGTTCTGTCGCTGCCTTCTTGTAGCTTTGGGTGTCTTAATTCTATGCTGCTATGTCTCAGAGTCCTGACACCAGCCCACAAGTCTCACCTTCGCTTCCACCAGCCTAGTTACTCCTTTCAGGGTTATTCCAACATAAAAACATAAGAATTCCCATACTGGGTCAGACCAATGGTTCATCTAGCCCAGTATCCAGTCTTCCAGCAGGTGCCAATGCCAGATGTTTCAAAGGGAATGAACAGAACATGGCATGATATATATCAAGTGTATCTCATCATCTAGTCCCAGCATCTGTCAATCTGAGGCTTAGAGAGACAGAGCGTGGGGTTGCATCCCTGACCATCTTGGCTAATACCACTGATGGACCTATTCTCCATGAACTTTCCTAATTCTTTTTTGAACCCCACTATAATTTTGGCCTTCAAAACATCTCCTAGCAGCAAGTTTCACAGGTTGACCGTGCATTGTGTGAAGAAGTACTTCCTTTTGTTTGTTTTAAACCAGCTGCCTATTAATTTTCGCTGGTTCTTGTGTTAACAGATTGGGTAAATAACACTTCCTTATTCACTTTCTCCACACCACTCGTGATTTTATAGACCTCTATTATACCCCCCCTTTAGTTGTCTCTTTTCCAAGCTGAACACTCCTAGTATTTTTACTCTTTCCTCAGATGGAAGCTGTTCCATATCCTTAATCATTTTTGTTGCCCTTCTTTGTACTTTTTCCATTTCAAATATATCTTTTTTTGAAAGGGAGAGTGGGGAAACTGCATGCAGTATTCAAGCTGTGGGTGTACCATGGCTTTATATACCGGCATTACAATATTTACTGTCTTCTTATCTATCCCTTTCCTAATGGTTCCTAACATTGTTAGTTTTTTTCGACTGCTGCTGCTACAGTTGCCAACCCCCCAGGATTGTCCTAGAGTCTCCAGGAATTAAAGATTGTCATGTGATGAAACCTCCAGGAAAATGTCCACCCAAAACTGGCAAACCCTAGCTGCTACACACTGAGCGGATATTTTCAGAGAACTATCTACGACGACTCCAAGATCTCTTTCTTGATTGGTAACAGCTAATTTAGACCCTATCATTTTATATGTATAGTTTTCTATATGAATCTCCCCAAATTCTTAAGTACAAGACACTCAGACCTTTCCTCTCTGGTTCGTCACTCCAAACATAAGAAAATTGCCCCCAGTTATCAGTTTCACTTTGGCGCACATACCATAAAGCTTGCACACTGGAGACATGCTTTGGATAAAAATAAACAAAAAGTTTGTTTAAAAGAAAAATCACAAATTCAGAGAAGAAATAGTAAGAAAAAGCAAAGACATGCAAGTCAGACAGAAAATAAATATAAAGACGCAATTTCAGGCTTTACACTTCTATATTGGGTAAATTCTCTTTCCTTATACAAGTTAACTATTGTGTTTGAACAGTTTTCCAGCGTGCCCCATCATAGATGGGATCCAGCATTTCAGGGACAGTTTCCTGTTCAGAGACTGCCCATCACTTTCTAGAAAGCCTTCACTTCAAATCCCTTCTCTTTGAAGGGTTTGATTTGTTTGTGTTGGGTTTTTTCCCCCCCATTCTGTCAGACTATGCTGATTCATTGTTATTCACAAGGGGAAAATTCCATCTTGACTTGGTAGCTGGGGTGTCTCAGTGGCTTCCTATTAACTGTAATGGTCAATCATTTGTCTTTTCCTGGGTTGAAACATGGATCATTACTTGCATCTGCTTTGTATAAACACCTAGTTTGGAATGCACTTCTCCCTGCTGTGAGGTATATTTGAAATTGTAGCTTGGGTCATAGACATAATATTCTATATAGATAAACACATAACCACAGTCTGTATACATATCTCGTAATGGCCATCAAGTTCAAAACATTACATGCTTTCATAAAAGACCTTACTACACATATCTTTATACACAACATTGCATACCATCAGCTGATTCAAATGCTTACTCTTTGGGGTTAAGAGCCCCTATTCTCCCTTGGTGGGGTCTGGACCCTGATTGTCACAGTATGTACCCTACACCAGTAGTTCTCCACCAGGAGTCCGGTTCCCCCTAGTGGGCCTTGAGCAGCTTTCGAGGGGCCTCCAAGCAGAGCCAGCATTAGACTCACTGAGGCCCAGGGCAGAAAGCCGAAGCCCCACAGCATGGGGCTGAAGCTCAAGTCCCTGAGCCCTGCCACCCACGGCTGAAGCTTGAGCAATGTAGCTACATGGTGGCTCCTGCTTGCTATTGCCTAATGCCAGCTCTGGCTTTTATATGCAGAAAACCAGTTACTGTGGGTCAGGTGGGCCATGGAATTTTTATAGCATGTTGCGGGGGGGACCTCAGAAAGAAAAAGCTTGAGAACCTCTGCCCTACATGGCTCTCTACACACCCAAGAAGTGCCTCCTTCCATGTCCCACTGCTGGAGTCTTTCCCTGCTGCAGGGGGAAGCTCTATTAATGGGGAAAGATTCTGCCAATGGGAGAACAGCAGGGAAGAGTTCCGGCCAGTCCCTGAAATGCAGAAAGGCTTTTCTGTGCTATAGGTAACTGCCGAAGTCTTTCACTGACACATTTAGCAATGCACTGTGGTGTGGGAGCAGCCTGGTTTTCATTACAGCATGTAGCTACACACCTTTATACCCCGTTGCAAGTGATGTGCATTGTAGACATACCCTGAAGCTGCTTAAAATAAATCATTTTAAGCAAGCGGTTTAGCAAATGTTTGTCGGTCTTTTCTTAATGTGTGACAAAATTCAACCACGCAATAGAGTTGGATGTGCTGTATCTGTCTCACTTAGCCCATTATAGTGGTATATGAATCCCTAAGTGTGTTGGTGGACTTCCTATGTGCTTTCTATCACAGACGGGGTCAAGCTCCTTCTGCTGGATGCTCACCAGGCTGCTGTGTTTGGATCCGTATACCGGATCCTACAGGTTTCTAGGCCAGTAATTTAAGCACACCCTCCCCAGAACTGCAGCCTCATGTTTGTTGTTTTACAGTTTAACCTTTTGGGGTCATGTGACAGTTACAGTATTGCCAATCTGAAGAGATCAGCAATCATGAGCTGAACCCCAAATATCATGACAGTTTTTAAAAAGCCTATATTGTGGATTTTGGTCTGTCTTTTGATTTTGAATCCCCCCTGCCTGTGCCCAGCATGTGACAATTAATGTTGCTCACTCTCCCAGATGTGTCAATGATTGTGGGCTCCCACTGCAGCAGCTCTCATCCTAACATTTGCCCCTTCCCAGGCTGGGTGCTGTATTGTTTTATTTGCAAAGAGTAAAGCTGAATGAAGGTTAAGTTGAAACAAGTGAAATTTTGTTAAACCATGTGCTCTGCTCTGCCTATGTGGTTGAGTTTCTTCTAGTCTCTCTCCACATTCTTTGTTTTCCTGGTGTCCCATCAATAACAGTCCCTCCAGGGAAGAAACATGGGCCTTTGACTCCAGTTCAACTGATCATGATACCTCTTAATTTTTTACAAACATTTTAACATACAATGTTGATATAAACAAATAATTGACACCCAAACTCCTGCTCCGTGTCCCTTCTGCCAGAGGTTGCTAACACAGAGAAAAGTTGGAGTCTCATTTTAACCACAGATTCAGCTAGTTACATATTTCTTTGAGACAGTTTGGTCTCATCAACAGATGACCATACCAGGCATAACTGATCTCTGTCTCCCTGTCACCATAATCTAGTAAACTCTATCCGTGGAGTTGCCTCCCTCCCTGTGGGGTTGGCTTCTGGATGGTTCTCTGTTTCCATTCTGTGATGATCTCTAGTTTCTGGCTGGGTGTTGTCTGCTGGCTCATGTCTCCTGTTCCTTGGGGTCATCTGTCCCTCTTGTGTAATCACCTTCTATGATCTACTTGCCACTGCACCCCTTCTTTAGTGTCTCTCTAATGGCTGGATCCTCACAGAAGTACCCTTCTCCAGGGCTGACAGATCCTTGGCTGATCTTTCATACTCCACCGCCTGCTTTCTCTGATTGCTGGCCATCTCCTTTGCAGTATTTCCATCCTTCTGACTGCAACAGGTCGCCCCTCATTGCTGAAATGGTTTTGATCCTTTGTACCATCACTGCCTGCACTGGACAGTTTTGGCACCCTGTAACAAAGGGTCTGAACTAGAGGTCTGCTTGGACCTAATTTTAAAGCCTTGCCCAAACCCCTGAATAGGGCACCGATGTACATTTCTGCCCCTGTACTTCATGAGCAGGGGTGCGTAGGCAAGAGTGTGACTTGGAAGAGCTGGAGCAGCAACTCTGGCATCTGGGATTGGGCTGTGGAGTAGGAACCGAGCCAGTGGGGCCTATTTCCCTCCTGACTGCAGAGAATCCTCTGAGCCAGCAGGTGCCAATACCAGGTCCGGTTGGGGGATGCTTAGCAGCAGATCAGCACAGAGGGAGCCGGGAATATTGCACCCATGACTGGGCAGGGAAGTGTGGGAATCAGAGCTTCTGGGAGCCTGGGGCACAGCCAAAGACAGGAGATGACAAATGCTGGGAAGCAGGGCTGTCTGGACCATGGAGCCCCCTGCAGAGAATAGGATCCAGGCACAGGTAGGAGGAGATGGGGACCAGTGACAGGCTCTGTGGGGAGTCTGCCCCTATCTTCCTCCCATCTCCTCTGTGCTCCCCTTCCATCTAGGGCTTCCCACTGTCATCCCAGTGTACACCTTAGCCACTTCCTATTCAAAGTTACCTTTCGCTGCCTCTGAATAACAGTTGGCACACTCAGTGATAAAAGACTATTCAACCCAAGCCAAGCCCCGATGTGTGCTATACAAATTACACCTGACCCAAACCCATCACTGGTTCAGCTTGGGGTGTATGGTATTATCAAAGAGGGGGGATGTGGACTGGGGCTAACGAATAAGAGGCATCCATGAGGAACGCGCATCATTCTCCCACTGGTCCTATGAAGACTTCCCAGGAACAGCAATGGGCCTAAGGCTTTTACCCCTATTTTGCAGGAAATAGGCCCCATAAATTATCTTTTTTCTCATTTGACCTCTAAGACCATGAGATGAGTGGGGCAGGGAACTTAAAGCAGAGCTGTATAAACCTGAGAAACTCAAGTGAATAAACTGACTTTATATTTAAATATAGTTTTATCATTTGGATCTCACAAAACTGAGGAAATTGTAAACTGCTGTGCCAATTTCCCTGCAGTCTTTGTAATTCAGCTGGCTTCTGACCTGCAGCGCCATTTGCTACTGTAGTTTAGGGTCTGTCTTAAGCAGAGTCTGCACTGGAAACTGGACAAAACCATCCCTGAGACTAGGCTGAAGTCAGTAAATGCAGCCACTTTCATGTGTTAGCTGAGCAGGATTTGAACCCTGATAAAAGGCTGGTGCATTAACTCACCCATAAATCTTTGCTTACTTGACAAAAAAAATTGCCTTATGAAATTTGAACCTATGGTGAAACCCATTAAAACTTGTGGAGGAATTAAAGAAAACTAGAACAGTGGGGGGTGGGGAGGAACATGTCTGTACCAAGACAAGCAGTAAGAAGAAAAGCATTATTTCTAACTGTGATGTATCTTTCTTTCAGCTGAATTCCACTCCATTACCCACCTAACCTGCTAAGTAAAGGACATAACAAGTGATACGTCCTGCATCCAGATCACGAAAAAGTAGCACATACAGTATAACTGTGCATGTTGCCACACTGGTATTCAATAGTGTGTGTTTTAGCTATTGTCAGGCAGATTTTTCTTGGGGAATGGGGGGAAAAGAAGGAAATGAACCACCAACGGGTGTTTCACAAAGGGTGGTGCGGTTAGTTCACAGATACTAATTCTCTTTCACAACAGGCTTTGTGTCTGAGCTAGAGCCACTACTCTCGGTTTCTTCTCTGCTGGTGTGTCATTATTAGAGTCTCCTGCTGTCTGCTCCTTAGTTCTTATCTCTTCAACTAATCTTGATCGTAAAGCTCTTTCATTGTTCATACCAGAAAAGGGAGGAAGAGATGGCGGTGGGCCAACAGTGGAGATAAACAGCTTCACGTTATTTCTAGCATTACAATTTTAATTTCTTCACTGGTTGTTCCATAAGCCTCCTCCCCACAGAGGCAGCAGAGATCAGATGACTTTATTATGTATGACAAACGATGCAATAAGTCATTATGCATGAATACATTATAGCTCTGTTTCTCTGTTGGAACAAGTAATGAGAAGTTTAATTTTCTGTCTTTCTGAATTCACCTTTTTTCATTTTAGTTGACTCCAGCACTGAACTTTGTAGACTAATTCCCTGTGGCAGCTGACTGGGGAGATACAGCTTCAGAAAGTATATCTGAGAAATATTATAATGGCAAGATTAGTGTAATGGAAGCAACATTCCTTGTTAATATACCACAGTGTAAATAGACATTGCAGGCAATGCTAGTGTAATGCAACAATTGACATGGTCAAATATACCACTTTTTTACTTCTAATTTCCAAGCCTATGACTTTCCAAACAACAAAATGAATTTAAATTAGGGTTCTTTGTGCATTATTGTGGTCAGAGGATGGGGCAGTGACTTTCCGGATATGCTGCTGCAAGCTGAAAACAAACTTTGAAATGGAAAGCTCCCTTCCTGTTGTACAGAGAATATAGGTAAAGTCAGTACAAACTACCGCTGTGTGGTTTGCTTAATTCTGATCGATTTTGGAAGTGTGTGGGGGGGGGGGGTGAGGGGAGGGTACAATTTATTTCAAATTGTAGCCTGATTTAACAGAACATCATTTATAAGATGTGAAACAAACAAAACCTGAGATATTGTGGCATGGTTTCATTGTTAGGAAGCAAAAGGTATGTATACATTAATATGAGCTCCACAGCCATTGCTATTATGATACAAAACTGGCAGCATGGCAGGAAATGGTGATGGGGCAGGGATGCACAACTGACTCTCTTCCCAACTACTATTCTTTGTAAGATCATAGAGTTTTAGGGCCAGATCACCTAGTCTGACCTCCTGCAAATCACAGGCCATAGAATTCCATCCAGATACTCCTGTATTCCTCCAAATAACTTGTTCAACTACAGCACATTTTCAGTTTGTTTTGAAAGCATGAATAGATGATGGATTTCAGAAGGTTAAGACAGCTGCCAAAGGAATAATATAGGCCCCAATCAGCTATCTGGTTTGTGCATGTGGACCTCTGTGCCGGTGCTGGAGCTCTTTGGCCTGTATGGAGTCCTTTGTAATCAATGTGCAGGACTGATACCTTAAAATATAAATAATGTATTTTTTTTTGGGACATGATATGGTTGAGGAAGATAACGAAAGAGCCAGGGTCCTGAAGGATAAATGCTTACCCTAAAGGATTTATCAGAAGAAGCTTCCACAGTAAAGTTGAGGCAACTTTGATTCAGCAGAAATAAAGTGTGCCCATTTGAGAAATGCTGCTCCATGTACTTAAATCCATCCCTGTTTAGGACAGTACTTAAGTATGTGCTTAATTTAAAGCACATGCTTGGGATTTCAGTACATGCTTAAAGTGCTTTTCTGAATAAGTATTCTTTCCTGAATTGCTTCTTATGATCTTCATGTATAATGAACTGCTAAAGAGACTGAAGTTAGACCTTCTTATCCAGAGTCTGAATCTCACTCTAGGTAAAAGAAGATTAAATCAGCTCAGATTAACTTTATTTATAAATGTTTGTGTATTTTAAAGTATATTAGTATTTTAAAAGTGCCAAATATGTGTGAAGTCTCATGAAACACTAATTATCTGTACTTTAGAGAAGATAGATAAATTTAGGAACTGCCACTTAGGTGGGGTCAAAACACTATCTGCTTTCACTTGTTTTTCTCTTGACTTTTCATCTTACAATTAATGATGGTTCTATGCAATGACTTAAATTGGTGGCTTCACATTTTATTAATATTTCAAATCATATTGCCTTTTTATCTGCCAAGAGCATTCTTTACATTTGACTAGCATAGCTCAACTAAAAGTGTGTATCTTTGTGTGCTTGCATAAATATCATAACTGTTAAAGAGAAGTATGCATGTATGTATTTTTGTGATGGTTAATTAAAAGAACATATCTGCACAAAGCCAAGGACTTTATCATCTGTCACATTTCTTATTTCCTCTGATAATTTCATTAGAGGAGTGCCCAGCCCAGTAGCACATGTAAGCTGAAAAGAGAAGACATATATTCAAACAAATCATTTATTTGATATTTCATTAAATACCTGATCCTGCCCTCTTTACTCAGGCAAAAGACCCACTAACTTCAGTGTGAATGAGGCATGTAGGATACTAGGATTGGGCTTAGGGCTTTGTTTATAAAACACATTGTCAAAAGGGACGGAATATATAATATAGCATGCCTTGTGTTTCCTAAGTATTAACATAACATACCAATCCTGTAACTTGTTGCATGTGATGGACTCCTGCACCTGCTCAGAGCCCCACTGGGGATTAGGGATGAAAATAATGTTTTAAAAAAGTGAATGTTTAAACTATTAAAATTTTACTGGTTAAACATTTAACTGTTATGCGCTACTGCTGCCCTGCGCACCTGTGATCCCGACTGCCAGTGGCCCCCCGTGCCTGGGGTCCCAACTGCCACTGCACGCTTGGGGCTTTGCTTCCACCCCGTGCAAAGCTCTGGGCATGGGGGCTGCCAGCAGCCGGGGCGAGGGGGGGAGGGGATCAGCAGCTAGGATCTCCAGGGTGGACAGCAGCTGGGAATGGGGGGGGGGGAATGGAGGGACATGGCAGCCAGGACTTGTGATGCGGGCTGGCAGTAGGGTCCCGCAGCAGAGTTTAAATGTTAACCAGAATTCCTTACCAATAAGACTGATGCTTATTAGTTAATCGGTTAACCGGTTAACATTTTACATCCCTATTGGGATCAACAAGTTTCAGGATCCAGGCCAGTGTAATAAATGAGGAGTAGAATACGTTATTGGTAGCCTAAATTCTGTTCTTATTCAGGATCTTCCAGCATAAATTCAAATAAGCTAAAATTATGTCTAGGCATTATTATTGAATTGCTACAGTACCAACACTATGCTCGGTGTCTACAGACCAGGAGTAAGGCAAGATCCTTGCAGTAATAAGTGTTTGCTGTGAACATGTCCATCTTGTTTTGGCATTCGTATGCCTAACATGCTCAACAAACATTTCCTTAACATGAACAAAGCCACTGCAGAACAGTGTGGCATGACTAGTCTTGTGTTCAAAAATTACACTTGACTGGGGATTTAAGATATCCCTTTCCAAGTCACAGAAGAGATTTACACCAAATTCCACCAAAACTCTGTATGTTCGTGGAGTGTTACATATAGTCACGCATTTATGACAGGCATTCATATTTAAGGCCAGATTGTGCCTGATGCACAGGGAAGAAGTGGAGAGAAGGAGCTTGTTACTCCTTTCTGGTTACTGTACAGGTGCCAGGCCCATTTACAACTCCTGAGGTGTCAAGGATTGCTCTCTCCTAGAGGCTTCAGGGAAGAAGCCACCTCAGCGAGGACAGGAAAGAGAGAGAAGGAAGCAGGACCATGATCCAGTGAAACTGGCGGACTGCAGATTGGAACACAGACTCCTCAGGCAGATACAGTCAGTCTCAGAGCTCCCCTGGGGAAGTAGATCTCCATACCTACCTGACAGATGCAGTTGAGTTCCTCATGTGCATTGAATTTTTTTAAATAGTAACATTATTTTGACATTTCTTATAAAAATCCAAGCTCCCATATTAAAGGTATAAATATAGGAGCTATAAGACTTAAGGAAGCATTACTAAACTATGTGCAGAATTAAAGAAATTTGTTATCAATGCTGCATGAATGCTTCAGATGCATAAATCTGTAGAAAGCATACTCATTCATAATCCAAAATGCACTAAACCAAGCGGCTTACCCTAAATCCATCTCTTCAGAAAAACATCCAGTAAAAAAAAATCAAACACAGTGACATAAAACAAATTATTTCAATCTGTGACTACATGTCTTTCTGTTCCAATACTACATAATCAAATACAGACCAAACGCTCTGATTTTTATCTTAATGGAATGAGTGATTTTTATTTTTAATATATCATTATTTTGTACATCATCATCATAAAGGATATCCAACTGCAAATTTGTGGCACTTGAAAAGTATTTTCGTTGCTCTCAGATGCTACAATGACGGGTGCTATAAAATCTCTGAGATGGACAGATATTAGATAGATATTAGGTGATATTCATGCCTGTGCAGAGGGACAGCACAACCAGTCTAACCCTATTTTGATGACTTAAGTGGGATTTAACTGATGCTTGGCCTTATGCTGAGTCTCTGTAGTAGGGTCAAGCTCCGACCTTATTAATTAGACTTTGTATTAATTATATTTTTTTCAGAACAAATATAAATTATATTAAGACTTACAGTCCAGAATAATGGCATATTGCCAATTTCCATGAAAATTATATCGATGTGTACTTACCACACACAGATGTGTATGTGGTGGGGAACCAAACCCATTTAAGTAGACTAACGAAGGATGAACAGGAAAA
The DNA here is from genome assembly GCF_007399415.2 of Gopherus evgoodei. Taxonomy (NCBI): domain Eukaryota; kingdom Metazoa; phylum Chordata; order Testudines; family Testudinidae; genus Gopherus; species Gopherus evgoodei. The sequence goes on along the minus strand of NC_044322.1, from coordinate 291,827,513 downwards.
TAATATAGAGAATGATGTACACAGACCTATAAAAGAATGGTGTTTTATCTGGCTGGAATGGAGGTTTATTTTATAACTGTCAACACAGCATTGCCATAGCTGCTTATATTAGAAGCTCTAATGCTAATTTCAGATGTTTTCTTATTCCTCTGTATCTCTTCTATATAGAGTACCGTATAGGACAACTTTTCCAATGTGTTTTGGCACATCCATTTCATTTGAAAGTTATTTGTTTGAATTAATAGAGAACAAATGGAGTTTAGTTATGCAGTGTAGTTTAACAGCAAGAGGTCTTTCCAGTTTCCTAGCATAGATTTGAGAGCAGTAGAAAATAGGTTGTCAGTAAGTTTGGGTTATTTTAAGGTTATGTTCATATATATTAATGCCTGAATGATTTTAAATTAAATCCATCTCAGATTTTTCCCCATTGACCTACTGCACAGCCAGCAGTTATGACCTTGGGTGAAGCTTCAGAAACAACTGTGGTATCAGTTCTTTATGTGCAAAAAATTCAGCTGTCTTTCCTTCAGTCTGCAAGCACTTAAGAAAGTGTTCACCTCAAGGATGTGAATACTAACAATATGCAAATAAGAAAGTAATCAGGATATGGAGTGGAAAGACAAATGAAGGTATAGGCTAGTGGGACCCTCTCCCTGGAAATATACGTTCCATGACAATCTAGCTCATAATCATGAGTGAGTTCAAAATTTAAATATCTAATTGACTAGAAATCAAGATGGTCTCTTGAAAAGTGATCTTTCATAACTTGCAATTTGATTGGTCCTGTACAAAACCCACAATGAAAAAGATCAGGAAACATGTTGGTGCAATGTTCTGAGTAAATAGTGGCCACAGCAGATTAAGTTCAGCTTCAGAGTGAAGTGTGCAAATAAAATTTCAAATAAGTTAAGCTTTTTGAAAAATAGTATTTTAAAATGTTCAGTGAAGTATAACGATTCAGATAAAGTGAAAGATGAAAATCCTTCTTCTATTATTGACAGATACAATGATGTCTGCCTGTAAGTGAGGGACCCCAGGTGCATACTTGTGAGCTTGGTACATGAGAAACATAGGAATTGAAATCTCAAATAATACAATGAATGGCCCTGACAAGAAATATTTGAAAGAAAGTGAGTAATAAAATGCCCACACATTTTAGCTTAAAATTAAGGTTGTTTAAATGCATTCTCTCAATGCAATCAAAAACATTAACCTTCAGACCAATGTCTTTTTACATCTCTTGAAAATTTCCCTGGGATAGAAAAATGGTTTCCAGCTCACCTCTATGGCCAATTAGGATGATTGATAGCGACATAAGTGGTACTGAGCAGGGGATGTAAGGTTGGTGGGGTGGGCAAAGGGGAGGTGTTTAGTCTGAGGGGCATATGGTTTGGGCATATGGGGGGGCATATGGTTGGGTAATTGGTAGGAAAGTATGGTGGGGAGAGTGACATGAGGATGCTGAGATGTCTGGGTCTCAGAAAACCCATCCTCTGACAAGCGGGATTTCTCTATGTCAGGAATTCCTTGCATACGTTCTGTGAGGAGACTCTACCAAAGGGAAAACCCTGCCTGTAACAGATAGTCCTGGACACTCAGGCTGGCCACAGTTTGATAGTGGCAGAAAGGCAGTAGTCCTCCTTCTGCAGATTTTGGGGACCATCCATTGACTTGGGAAGGGTAAAAATACTTCTTGATGTCCCCCCAAAGAAGGAAGATGGGAGTGGGGACAGACATCAGTCTGATCCTCCCCCACCAGCAGACAATTGGGGAAAAAGAGATGAATGTCACCCTAAAGACTCTAAGGGTACATGAGGAATCCTAAGTATAGGTTTATTGGGAAGGTATGACTGGCTTATGGGGATCCAAGGGCATGCATTTTAGAGACAAACCTTAGGGATCCCTAGCAAAGATGGCTTTTCTGGTGAGTTGAGTGGAAGTCTGGTGGAAGCATAGGGAGGGGGCATTGAGTGGATCTGCACTGTAGCAGGAGGCATGATGCAGCAGAAAAGAACCATGGAGGCAGCAGGTCTCTGGTAGAAGAGGTCATGGAAAAATAGTGTTCTGTTTGGAAGGCCTGGGTTTGAGGTGATCATGATGGGGAGTGGGGGCAGGTAAGGAGTAGGGCTCTGCAAGTAGGGGACATTAGACCATAGTGTAACAGGGCTGTAGCAGTGAGACACTGAGGAGTGAGTCTGCTCCCCAACACCACAGCTCAGTAGCACATTCTTACAGTCCAGACTAAACAAAGATTGCAGAACAATCAAACTTTAAAAGATTAAATTTAAACTGTTAATCTAAGCCTCTTTCATGGTTATCTCCAAACAGTGCTTCTCCCATGTTCTCTGTTTCTCCCAACTCTCAATCTCTGGCTTGCCGCAAGTCACTACAGAATCACAGGGCTAGAAGGGACTGCCAGGGTCATCTAGTCTAACCCCATGCCAACACTCATGATTTGTTGTATCTAAACTATCCAAGACAGATGGCTATCTGGTCTCTTTTTGAAAACCTCCAGTGAAGGACCTTCTACAACATCCCTAGGCAGTTTGTTTTATTGTTCTACTGTTCTTACAGTTAGGAAGATATTCCTAAAATTTAATCTGAATCAGTGATGCTATAGTTTGAACCCATTGCTTCTTCTCCTGCACTCTCTGGCAAAAGAGAACAATTTTTCTCCATCTTTTTTATGGCAGGCTTTCAGGCATCTGAAGATGGCTATCATGTCCCCCTCTTAATTTCCTCTTTTCCAAACTAAACATATCCAGTTTCTTTAGCCTTTACTCATATGGCTTTCATTCTATCCCTTTGATCATGTTTGTTGCTCACCTCTGGATCCTTTCTAGTTTCTTTACATTCTTTCTATACAGTGTGACTGAAACTGGACACAGTACTCCAGCTGAGACCTAACCAGCGCCAAGTAGAGTGGTACTATCACCTCTTGTGACTTGCATGCTAGGCCTCTGTAAATGCAATCCAAACCTGCATTTGCTTTTTTTGCAAGAGCATCGCATTGTTGACTCATGTTGAGGTTGTGATCCACCACAACTCTCAGATCCTTCTGTGCAATGATGCTGCCAAGCTAGTTTTCCCCCATTCTGTATTTGTGTGTTTGGATTTTCTTCCCTAAATCTAGCACCTTACATTTGTCTTGTTTAATTTCATTTTGTCTATAACCCAGTTCTCCAATTTATCAAGGTACTTTTGCATTTAGTTCTACCTCCAAAGAGTTTTCAGCCGCCTATAGCTTCGTGTCATTTGCAAATTTCATCGGTATGCTCTCCATTCCTACATCCAGGTCATTAATAAAGATGTTAAATAACACCAAACCCTGAACAGATCCCTCTGGACCCCACTTGAGACCTCCTTCTAATCTGACATCATTCCATTAATATTACTCTTTGTTTGCGGCTGTTTAACCAATTATATATCCACTTAAGGGTAGTTCTACTGAGTCTGCATTTCTCCAGTTTACTTATGAGAATGTCACGTGGGACTGTGTCAAAAGCATTGCAAATTCCAGGTATATGATGTCCACCGCATTCCACTATACATCACAGGCTTTTTCCCCTCTCAAATCTCTTGAACACTTGTAAACCTGCCCCCAACCTCAGCCTCCCCAATAGCAGCGGTTCCTAACCTTTCCAGACTATCGTACCCCTTTCAGGAGTCTGATTTGTCTTGTGTACCCCCATGTTTCACCTCATTTAAAAACTACTTGCTTACAAAATCAGACACAAAAATACAAAACTGTCCCTGCACACTATTACTGAAAAATTTATTATGTTCTCATTTTTATATAATTATAAAATAAATGGCCTGAAACATAAATATTGTACTTACATTTCAGTGTATAGTATATAGAGCAGTATAAACAAGTCATTGTATGAAATTTTAGTTTGTACTGACTTCATTAGTGCTTTTTATGTAGCTTGTTGTAAAACTAGGCAAATATCTAGATGAGTTGATGTACCCCTGGAAGACCTCTGAGTATCCATGGGGGTATGCATACCCCTGGTTGAGAACCACTGTTCTGTAGAAATCCCCACTGCTGCACCTGCCTTAGTAGCTGCGTCACATCACATTCCCACCCCAGGATATATGCTTTCTCCCTCCCAGCCCATACAGTGCTCAGACTAAAGGGAGATGTCTGTGAGATGAAACTGTGATTAAAATTTCCATTATATTGGAAAGTTGCTCTACATATTAAAGTCCTGCAGACACAGACAGTTGTGCAGGTACAGAGAGACATGCTGACAGGAATTAAGGAAGCTAATTCTTGTCCTGTAGACAGAAGTAATCTTCCAGAATTAAATCGGCCTCCAATCATTCACATAAAAATTACAGTCACCTTTAAATGTTGTTTTATTTTAACTTATGTATTTCTCATTTATCTGTAATGGGATTTGAAAAACAAAACTGTCATATAAAGTGTGTGTGTGTGATGTGACACATTCCAGGACAGTAATGAAGATTTTACATCTGTATATTATCTACAAACGGCTAGATTTCACCATTTAGACACTGCCCAGAGGAGGGGGCAGTGCAAAGGTACACTGCCCCCATGGGCTCCACCACGCTCACTTGAACTACTACACGCTTTCAAGCACTTTACTCTCCTTGCTGTACTGACTTCTCTACGGGAAAGCACGGAGCCGGTGCAGGTCTATGGTATTTTCCAGAGTGGACTGTGTTGTGATCTTAGCTGGGCCCAGCTTCTTCTATTTTGATAAAAGCAAAGGGGGAGCTTCTCTTCCTTGATTTGAGAAATTCTGCTGCCCAGAGATGCCCCTCTTCCCTGGCTGGTAAGGGGAGGTCTCAAGTGAAAAAATCTGGAGGCACTGGGCCTAAGTGAGATGTTTCTGGGGCTCTCAGCCTTCTTGACAATTGGAGCAGCAGCAGCAGCCCCTGAAAGGTGACTGTGTCCCCACTGAAGAAGTGACCTTCTTTGGGACAGGAACACTTTGGATATATTTCTTTTCCTTGTTGCATGCAATCACCTTGTGCAGATGCAACTCTGCATCCCAACCAAATTAACAGTGAGTCCTCCTATTTTCATCTACTTCAGTAACCAGGTGAGAGGAGGGCATTTTGGCCCTCAACTTGCACCTCTATGAAAGTGCCAGGCACACCCTAGCCCATATCTAGCGGAATCTTAATTATGACTAATGGGGAGAGTGAGTGTTTAAAAAAAAACACATAATTTTAATAATGAACAGGAATACAATTGGATCATAATATTGAAATACTAATAATTCTCTTTGAAAAGCCATGCATTTTAATGGATTGCCATTTGTTCAATCCTTTTACTAAGAAATAGATTTGTCCTGCTTAATGCAAACATTATTGGGATGAAACTGTACATTACACAGTAGATTTCTAAACACTTTGGAGAAACATGTATTCTCCTTAACTTACTGCATGCCAGTACTTTATTTTAGTAATAACTTCATTTTGTTTTTTCTTTTGTCTGAATATCTTATTAAAACAATCCACCTAATGCCCAGTAAAGTTGTGATGGGCACCATAAGAGCTGCTATGCTCTCAGTTAGGTTCCAGCAAAGTAACCCTAGTGTCCTCTAAATTAAAATCTCAAACTGAGTTCATCAGGTTTCTTTTCCATTGAATTTACAGCAGGAAGCTATGTGCCTCATCTTAATCTTCTAGAAAGAGTATTTTTAAAACTAAGGCACTGGCCTAAATCATTCTCTACAAAGTAAAGGATTTACAAATTGCTCAGAGGCTAAAATACACAGGATGCAGATAAGACAATTTTTTTTTAAACACTTAAGAGTCCTATCCAGGGAGCTTGTTTGAGCTCTTAAACCAGAACTCATAGAGAAGAAAAAGCCAAACAAATAATAAATCGAGTTATTTTCCCCCTCTGTAATAACCAAGTATTCCTCCGGTACCTTATCAGGATTACAAATGTACTTTCAGTGGTATCAATTTAGAAAGAGTTTCTTATTGTTGCCTAATCAGGTTGGGTGGGAGATCTAATTTTACAGCCTTGTGGCAGAAATTTAAATTTAGCATACCCTCAAGCTTTCTGCATCCCTTCTTTATCTCTTTTGTAATGGACTGTACAAAGAGAAGGATTAAAAAGGTGCTGCTGTCATAGTCTCAAGAGTAGAAAAAAATTATCAGTGTTAACATCAATGCCAGGGGCAACTAGCTGTCTTCAGGAATGGGAACAAGCTGCTCTATATGAAAGCAGTATTAATAATAGTAAATATGGCAAATTGCAGCTCCCTCCCAATCTCCTCCCCCACCCCCAGTTCAGATTTTTCACACGGCTGAGAAGATTCTTTTGGCTTAGGTCGGAGCCCTTTTCTTAGAGGTGTTAGCTACGAGGAAAGAGAAGCCACCACAAAGCTAGTAACTAGAAATGCATCTATATGCCAAACAGCAACTCTGTCACTATACTTGAGATGCCAGTATAGGGACCTACTTCGCTTGAGCTTAGCCGAGAAGCGATGCACTAGAGATGCTAGTATAGCGAGCTGCTGTACCAGAGAGCAAGTTAGCAGAGCAAAGCCAGTGAAGGAAAGATGCAAAGCAAGATCCTAGAGCTCCACAGACAGATTCTGGTGTTGCAACACACTCGCCCGGACTCCCCTAGATATGTAACATACCAATCCCCTTCCCCCCGGTACCGCGGTGATCCCTGCCCTGGCTGTCCCCTCAGGATGCCAGCCCTACCCCAGTCTCCAAAACGCCTCTCCCCCTCGGAGAAAGTTTGGTCTCTTTGCTTTCCTCCCTCCCCTTTCACCTTACAGCCACCTGCCGTCCGAACTGCCATGGGAGGCAGCGTCCCCACCCCCTTATCCCCGCAGCCTGCCCAGTTCTCCGGCAACAGGCACCAAGCATGCGGCACAGGTCTGGCCAGCGGCCTCCCGCGGCTTTGGGGGCGCCTTCCGGGGACCAGGGTGGGATCCGGGCAGGGGCTACTCCGCGGCAGGCTGTGCCGGGGATGGGTCTCCGGCAGACACCAGCCTCTTCTCTGCAGCCGGCTGTGGTGACTCCCCGCACCTGGGGGCCTGAAACCCCCGCCTGAGCCGCTGCCCCGGAGCGGGCTAGGGGCGGCAGCAGCTGCGCTTACCTCTGTCCAATGTGAGCGGCTGGACCACTGTCAGCGTCGCCATGTCTGCGGCTGCAGCCGGAGTGACGCTCGGCTCGGCTCCAGGGGCGGCGTGCCGGGAGCCGAGGCGGAGGAGGGCGCTGGGGAGGAGGCTAAGGCGGGGAAGGGAAGGGAAGGGAAGGGAGGGGGCTCGGAGTTGGCCGGGGCTGCCGGAGGTCGCTCTGTGGCGAGGAGGCGCGCTAGCCGCATGTAGGCAGGCGGGCGGGGCTGACTCCGCGCTGGCCGGGCGCCAGGGATGTGCGTGTGCCGCCGCTGGCTCCCCGGGCGCCCTGCCTGTGGAGTCCAGATGTGCGCAGCAGCCGCCCGGCTTGGGCCGTGTTCGCTGGCCGGCCGGGGGCTCCCCCGCAAGGGCCGGTGCCAGGGGCGAACCCACCGGCACCTTCCGCAGCCTTGGCGTTAGGAAACTTAGTATTGCACAGCCTGGGCAGGGGGAGCCGGGCGGAGCCCCTGGGGGGAGACACCGACTAGCTGGAGATGCGGCAATGGCGGGGAAGTGGGAGCCAGGTTCGAGGCACGGGGAGGGAAGAGACGCCAGCTGCAGCCAGGGGGTGGGGGAGGAGGCAGCATCCAGCTGCTGCCCGAAATTTAGCTTTCCCCTACTGCTACCCTCTGACGTCAGCAGCGAAGTGTGGGCTCTGAGAGGGCGGGGGTGGCTGTTGGGCAAGGACTCTGCAGCTGGTTGCCCTGCGTCTGTGGGGGGAGGCCAAGGCGTGGGGTGCTGATGGAGAGAGTGTGACTGGGTGTGAACTTCGTGTGTCTGGTTTGTTTAAAAAAGTTGATCTCCTACCCTCTGTCCCCCAGAGAAGGAGGAGGTAGGTTGCTACAGAGGCAGGGATGGGGTGTATTGTTTTTAAACAGGTACTTGTGTGGCTCCAGCACCGTCCTTATCTGTAAAACGGGGAACTAAGGCACAGCGAGATTAAATAACGTGCTGAAGGTCACATGGAGGCTGTTCACAAAGCCAGGCAATTAGGCAACGTCTACTGAGTCCCTGTCCAGTGCTCTGTACACAAGCCTAGCCTTAGTTTGGCTGCCCAGGCATTTTCATTCTCAGTGGTCACTTTCAGCAGGTTATCCTTTTCCAGTTTTTACCCACTGGACTGAAGTTTGCCAGGTTAGATATTAGTCCTGGAGTACACACTTTCATAATCTTTGAATAAAAATGTTCCAGCCATTCTTGAAAAAGGAAAACATTTTCCAATATAAAAAAAGTTTGGCAACTCTTTTTTTTTTATTAAATCAGCTTTCATGCCTCAGTGGCTTGAGGTAGATGTTGGGCATTTGGCAGAAAGCGTGTCCTTTTGGTCATCTGAGGCTGTTTGGTTGTGATTTGTGAAAGTTGGAAAGATTTGTAAAGAGGACAGTGCAGGCTCATGAATATTTCTGTCGTGATCTCTTAATGGCTTCCTAACAGCTCTGTGCATGCATAAACTAGGTAAACCAAAGGGAGTCCAGCCACCTTCCTTCTGAGGAGTGGAGGAGTATATGGATGATGACAGAGAGCCAAAGTACTGCTGCAGCCTGTCTTATGAAATATGAGGTGGTAGAGAAAGGTTTGCATTAAATAAGGCCAGGCCTGCATCCTCACTGATTTCTCTGCTGTGCAGTATGTGCATTTTGCTGTTGTCCGGTACATACTTAAACATGGTGGAATATCTGTTCCTAGATTTTCCCTTTAAAATATATAGGAAATGCTGTACAAAAGAAATTGCATTACAGTAGAGTTACAGTTGCAAAGTGAAGTTTTGTGAGCTGAAGCATGAAAAATTGAATCCACAATTGGAGCACTAGAGGAACTATTACTTGACTATTTTGACCACAAATCTGGTGTGTTTTATAATTAGGTGAGTGTAAGAGAAGAAATTTAAGACATATTTTCTCCTCAGAAAGATGAGTTAAAAACTAAAAGTCCTCTTCTGAGTAGTAAGCACAGTAGTCAAATCAGTTTGGCTGTGTTGACAAGTAAATGTTTTAATTGGCTAAAATGCTGAAATTTAAAAATCAGTTACTGGCAGGCAGTCAATTATCTTAACCTAAATTAACATAAGGATTTTTATTATGTAGATTGTACGTATTTGTGCAGCAGCTGGATTGACATAAAGTGTAACAGCTCCTTTTAAGAAGTCACATTATTATATTTGGGATTCGTACTCTTAAAATGAAAAGAATGTACACATTTGGAGCTATAACAACCTAATGTGACAACTCTCAAACTGTTATGACACTTTTAAAAAACCTGTTATGGGAATTATGCTTAAATAATATTAAAAGCACACTGCCAAGCTAATTAAGCAATCAAGTTGTTTTTCTTGTAGGTTTTCAAAATTCTTCAGACTCTTTTTTAAAATGACAAATTAAAAACAGACATTTTTGAAACAAAATACAAATATAACATATGTGGCCTGTTAATAAATATGTAATAGACATGCCACATGGATGTTATGAAGATCCAGCTCTCAAAAAAAACAAAACATAGTCCTCAGGTTTAAGAGCAACAATATTAGGGAGAGATGCTTTCTATGGGAAAAATCAGTAGGCCAACTTTGCGCCTTTTTGAGTTCCCTTTTATGTCTGTTGCTGGATGAACAGGTCAGATGTCCCATGCCATGCAGGGTTAAGCCTGATCAGTACTTGAATGGAGACTTCCACAGATCTTGGCTTTCCCTTAGGGAGTGTTGTTGCTGAGGCACTAGATGACATCCTTACCTTTAGATTCTGTGTCCTATTTCTGACCAAACTTTGGGCTGTTACATTCTGCCAGCCTAAATTCCCTGTGTAGTTTCAGTTGGCTATTGTACTCTTTCATGCCACATTCTGTAATATTACCATGTGTTCCATCCCAGGAATTTCAACTATGGATAAATTGATTGTTTCACAATGTAACACAGGCTTTAATCTTCTCCTCTTTTTATAAAACAAAGAAAATGTTATATGTGCTTCCAGTGCTCTCAAACGGTAACAACTTGACAGCTCTGGAGACTGAAATCCCCTGTTTATTCTCAGGAAAAGCTACAGCATGGTCAGTTGTAGTGATGGCTTCTCTTCATTGGAGCCTTGTCATGCTAGCCCCCAAGCCCTAGGCTCTGCGTGGAACTCCTATTCGCTTCAGTGGAAGTTCCGTGCACACAGCAGTTTGCAAGATCATGTGTAGAGTTCATAAAGTGGATCCTTTGGGATTAAAAGCGCATTATCAGCCTTCATTTACATTTTCTTGCCGATATTGGTTTCAGTCACAACCTACCATAGTATTTCAATGAAAATATAAGCAAAGGTGCTAGCACTATTATAATGCAGGGCCTGTTAATTTCTTTCTTCTTTATAACCTGGTCATTAAAATTTGTTTTGGAACGAATTCTGGCATACAATGTGAGTAGAGGAATGGGCCCTCTTTCTCTTTATTTAATCAGTCAGACCAGTTCCATGGTGTTTCTATAAAGGACATGGAATTTGGATATCTGATGGTTTACGGCACACTTTGCTTATTAGGCAGAGAATTGCATCCTTCTTCCAGCAGGATTTTTTTAGGATTCTAAAATAACAAGTTGCGACTTGATGCTTTTGGTAATAATTATACACAATACCAGCATGTGCTGCACATTCTGCTCCAGGACAGCCATCCACTGGTAAGCAATATTTCAGATGGATTGGGAACTAGGGAGGTAGTGCTCAACAGCTGCGCCTGGTGCTACAATAGTTACAACCTGGCGCCACTTTTATGTTCTAATATTGCAAAACATAAGACATAGTTTCAAAAAACTATGCATCTGATGAAGTGGGTATTCACCCATGAAAGCTCATGCTCCAATACGTCTGTTAGTCTGTAAGGTGCCACAGGACTCTTTGCTGCTTTTTCAAAAAACTGTTCTAAAAGCTCCAAACCAGCTTCATCTTAACAGATAGTACTTTTTTAATGCTAAATTCCCATTGGCTACAGTGAGAATAGGACTGAGCTCTTGTGCTCTGGGGAGCTTTACTGTTGACTTCAGTTCAGGTGTGGGAGCAGGCCCTTAATCTATAATGTAAATTGTCAACTTTGGATATGTTTTATAGCATCTGAAATACTGACATTTTTTAAAGTAGTTATGCTGAGTTAGTTATTTTTATGACTGTTTTGAGCACAGGTATACAATTAATGCACACAGTCTATAGCGCCTTACTTTTTAAAATATTAAAACTACAATTGACTCAAGCTTCAAAACTACATCTCTCACATATCAGCATAATGAGCTATCCACCCTGTTTACTTGGCCAGTCTGTTAACATATATTTTGCCTATAATAATGCTTTGCTAATAATCACCACAACAATAAACAACTTTAGCCATTTTTGACTATGCTTGTTGCTTGCATCAATACAGAGTTACACAAAGAAGTGAGGACAAACAAACTGTGGTTAAAACATTTAAAATCTTGTCACTAAACGATGTTAACCTAGCAGACTATATTATATAAAATTATTGCAAAAAAATCAATGATGAACAAATATTAGTGAATACAGACAGGTCTCTAGTCAGGCATTTAGATTTACAAAACCAAAAGAAATACCAGTTTTTAAAGTAAGGGCTGGAGGAAAGCCAATAGATGCAGAGAAGCACATGGTTTGGACAGAGACATCCTTTAGGGGAGGTTTTATTAATGGCGATATTCTATAGCCTAGTGAAGGGGAGAGGATAGAAGTTAATAAAGAACAGGTATGAACTGAAGAGAAACAGTCAAATGAAAAAGAGTCTCATTCAATTACAACACATGACGGCAGACAAATAAATACTGACAGATTTTATAAGTGCTTATATACCAGTGCAAGAAGTCTAAATACTAAGATGAGTGAACTTGAGTGCCTGGTATTAAGTGAAGATCTTGATATAATAGGCATCACAGAAACTTGGTGGAATGATGATAATCGATGGAACATAGTAATAGCAGCATACAAAATATATAGGAATGACAAAGTACTGTATATACTTATTCATAAGCCGAATTTTTTTAGTAAAAAAGAGAAGTATCAGAGAAGGGGGTCGACTTATGAATGGGTATAGAGAAGGAGAGGTGGGATGCAAGGGAGCAAAGGAGAAGCAGCACAGGCAGCAGAGCCAGAAGGGAAGAGGTAGGACCAGAGTCTCTCTGCTTCTAGCCACGCTGCTCTCCCCCCAGCCTCCAAATCAGCTGCAGCTCTGGGGCTGGCAGGCTGCAGCCATGCCGCTCAGCCTCACCTCCAGAGCAGGCTGTGGCCAGCCCGCTGGAACATGCTGCGGCCGTGCTGCCTGGTTTCGCCTGCCGGAGCAGGCTGCAGCCGCGCTGCCCAGCCTGCCGGAGCAGCTCCAGCCAGGTCAGAGACATCCTCCCCTGGCCCTCCCCAGGTAAGGTGGGAAGGGATGGGTTGGGGAGAGTGTGGGGGTCCTGGGCCGAGGGTTGGGGTCATGTGAGGGGTGGTCACAGGGGTTACTCCCCTGACTCCCAGCTTCTCCCCCCCAAAAAATTTCCCCACCAGTTGCTGTCGCAGCCTGTCAGGGTAAGCAGCTGGCAGGCCGGGACACTTTGTTTACCTAGGTTTACCTCCATGCCTGTAGACGCTCAAGATAAACAAACCATCTCAGCCCACCAACGGTTTATCCTAATGGCCCGGGAGCTAAAGTTTGCTGACCCCTGAATTATAGGGTCATCTTATGAACAGATTATAAAAATTTTCCATTTTTACTTACCCATCTTGGGGAGCGGGGTCGTGGATCAGCTTATAAACGAACCGGCTTATGATCGAGTATATATGGTAGTAGGTTGTGCTAGTGAGGGAGTGGCACTATTTGTGAAAGAAAGCACAGAGACAAATACAGTAAAAATCTTGAATGACTCAAACTGTACCATAGAATCTTTATGAATAGAAATTTCATGCTTCAATAATAAGTGGATAGCAATAGAAATATACTACCAACCACCTCACTAGGATGGTTGATGGTGATTGTGAAATGCTCAGGGAGATTAGAGAGGCTACAAAAACAGAAAACCCAATAATAATGGTGGGATCTCAGCTATGCCCATATTGACTGAATATGTATAAGGACGGGATGCAGAGATAAAATTTCTAGAAACCATAAATGATTGCTTCTTGGATCAGTTAGTCCTGGAACTCACAAGAGGAGAGGCAATTCTTGATTTTGTCCCAAGTGGAACACAGGATCTGGTCCAATAGGTGAATATAGCTGAACCCCTCAGTAACAGCAACCATAATGTAATTAAATTTAACATCCTTATGGGAGAAAATGCCAAAGAAACCCACCCCGGTAGCATTTAACTTCAAAAAGGGGAACTATACAAAAATGAGGAAGCTAGTTAAACAGAAATTAAAAGGAATGGTCACAAGAGTGAAATACCTGCAAGCTGCATAGAAACTATTTAGAACACCATAATAGAGGCTCAAACTAAACATATATCCCAAATGAAATAAAAACAGTAAGAAGAGCAAAAAAATTCCACCATGACTAAACAACACAGTAAAAGAGGTTGTTTAGAGGCAAAAAGGCATTCTTTATAAATTAGAAGTCAAATCCCAGTGAGGAAAATAGAAAGGAGCATAAACTCTGGCAAGTCAAGTGTAAAAGTATCATTAGGCAGGCCAAAAAAGAATTTGAAGAGTAACTAGCAACAGACACAAAAACTAACAACAATTTTTTTTTGAGTACATCAGAAGCCTGCCAAACAATCACCAAGGCCACTGGACAATCGAGGTGCTAAAGGAGCACTCAAGGAAGCCATTGACATTGAATTCTTTGCATTGGTCTTCACAGCAGATGATGTGAGGGAAATGTCCACACATGAGCCACTCTTTTTATGTGACAAATCTGATGCACTGTGCCAGATTGAGGTGTTAGTAGGGGAGGTTTTGGAACAAATTGATACATTAAGGTACCAGGACCAGATGTTCACTCAAGAGTTCTGAAGTAACTCAGATATGAAATTGCAGAACTGCTAACTCTGATATGTAACCTGTCACTTAAATCAGCCTCTGTACCAGATGACCGGAGGATACTTAATGTAATGCTGATTTTTTTAAAAAGATCCAGAGGCGATCCTGGAAACTACAGCTGATACGCCTAACTTCACTACTATGCAAATTGGTTTAAACTATAATAAAAAACAAAATTATGAGACACATAGATGAATATGCTACTTCGAGGAAGAATCAATATGACTTTTGTAAGGGGAAATCATGCTTTATCAATCTATTAGAATTCTTTGAGGATGTCAACAAGCATGTGGATGAGAGTGATCCAGTTGATGTTGTGTACTTGGACTTTCAGAAAGCATTTAAGGTCTCTCACCAAAGGTTCTTAAACAAAGTATGCAGTCATGGGATAAGAGGGAAGGTCCTCTCATGGATCAGTAACTGGTTAACAGATAGGAAACACAGCGTAGGAATAAATAGTTTTCAGAATAGAAAGAAGTAAAGAGTAGAGTCCTCAAGGATCTGTATTGAGACCAGTGCTGTTAGAATTATAGAATCATAGAATATCAGGGTTGGAAGGGACCTCAGGAGGTCATCTAGTCCAATCCCTTGCTCAAAGCAGGACCAATTCCCAACTAACTCATCCCAGCCAGGGCTTCAACATATTTATAAATGATCTGGAATAGGAAGTTAATAAGGAGGTGGCAAAGTTTGCAAACGATACAGAATTACTCAAGATAGTTAAATCTAAAGAAGATGGTGAATAGTGACAAGGGAATCTTACAAAACTGGGTGATTGGGCAACAAAATGGCAGATGAAATTCAATGTTGATAAGGGCAAAATAATACACATTGGAAAAAATGTCAACTATACATACAAATGATGCATCTAAATTAGCTGTTACCGCTCAAAAAAGAGATTTTGGAGTGATTGTGGATAGTTCTCTGAAAACACCTGATCAATCAGTCAAAAAAAGAATGTTAGGAATCATTAATAAAGGGATAGATAGTAAAACAGTAGATATCATAATGCCACTACATAAATTCACGGTATACCGACACCTTGAATACTGCAAGCAGCTATGGACATCCCATCTCAACAAAGATATATTAGAATTGGAAAAGGTACAGAGAAGGGCAACAAAAATGATTAGGGGTATGGAAGAACTTCCACATGAGGAGTGATTAAAAAGACTGGTTTGGAAAAGAGACGACTATAGGGGGGATATGATAGAGGTCTATAAAATTGTAGATGGTGTGGAGAAAGTGAATAAGGAAGTGTTATTGACTCCTTCATATAACATAAGAACCAAGGTTACCCAATAAAATTAACAGCAAGTTTAAAACAAACATAAGGAAGTATTTCAAACAAACTATTTGTCAAGATTAGGGTGACCAGATAGCAACTGTGAAAAAACAGGACGGTAGGTGGAAGTAATAGGCACCTACATAAGAAAAAGTCCCCCAAAATGGGACTGTCCCTACAAAAATGGGACATCTGGTCACCCTAGCCAAGATGATCAGGGATTCAGCTGCTTGCTATGGGTGACCCTAAACCTCTGACTGCTAGAAGTTGGGACTTGACACCAGGATGGTCACTCAAAAAATTTCCCTGGTCTGTTCATTCCCGCTGAAGCATCTGGCTCTGGCCACTGTCAGAAGACCAAATACTGGGCTAGATGGACCATTGGTCTGCCCAGTATGGCCACTCTTGTGCTACCATTCATTAAATTGCTATATCATAATTTGTGAGCTGCAAACGGTGCAAAAGACATTGTTCACTACTGGCCTTGTATTTACTGCATCTATATGCGGATGAGGCGGGGCAGAGGGGATTGGGGAGGGAAAGCAGGTTATTTGGCCATTACTAACTTGCAGGGTGCCTGCCCAAATGGGTAGAAACCTAATTTCAAGACGTTACTGTAGTTGATTCTTATTATAGTGTATGCTATGAATACTTTTTTTTCTGATCAGTAAAAATGAGAATATGATCAAATTGCTATTGTAATCTTGAATGCTTTTGTAGTTTTTGATTGGAATGTGAGCAAAGGCAAGCAGTTTGAAGAGCCTGATTTGATTACAGACCCAGATGTGGAAGTAGGCTGTCAGTATTATCTGAAATCATCAAATACATAATGAATTCACACAAATAACCTAGTTTCCTAGTTTGAGTTTTAAAAAAACAGCAACAAAGCAATGATGTGATTGAACTCAAATTTAGCAGTGTATTTGTCCTAGCCATAATTTCTATAAATTAAGAAAAAAGATTATTTTAGTTTTCAAAATATGGCTTGTGATGGTACTGAGGCTGTTCTGTGTTTTCCAGCCATATGCTCACAAAGATCACAATATTTAAAGCCCTGCACGTGATCAGAATGTCAGATCTACATCATCTACTAATGAGGTTTGTTCTGAGTAATACTTTGTCTTCACAGGGAAAGAGAACCAAGAGGGAAGGTATTTGAGTTATCTTTTCTGAGAAACAGTTTAATGGTCACTGCTATACTACAGGTTTACATCATTTAAGTGCTAACCTGTGTGCCAGTGTGAGCAATTGAATGACATCTGGCCACTACATCGCAGATTAGGTTCCTTATTTGCCATGGTATTCTATTTCCTCATGTGTCCTAATGGCAAGACCTTTCTTAAGAGTATCCCAGAAAAAGTGTATATATGAGTTCCAGATCTGTAAGGATACTCATAGGTGCAATCATTTGGGGAACTCATTTGTCTGGAGGCAGAGTTTGGAGTTAGGCCAGGTCTACACCGAATTTAGCAATGTTAAACTGATTTAACCCTGCACCCGTCCACACAACGAAGCCCTTTATATCGATATAAAGGGCTCTTAAAACCGATTTCCGTACTCCTCCCCGACGAGGGGAGTAGCACTGAAATCGGTATTGCCATTTCGGATTAGGGTTAGTGTGGCCGCAATTCGACAGTATTGGCCTCCAGGCGGTATCCCACAGTGCACCATTGTGACCACTCTGGAAAGCAATCTGAACTCGGATGCACTGGCCAGGTAGACAGGAAAAGCCCCGTGAACTTTTGAATTTCATTTCCTGCTTGCCCAGTGTGGAGCACTGATCAGCATGGGTGGCCATGTAGTCCTAAATCCAAAAAGAACTCCAGCATGGACCGTACAGGAGATACTGGATCTGATCGCTGTATGGAGAGACAAATCTGTTCTATCAGAGCTCCATTCCAGAAGATGAAATGCCAAAGCATGTGAAAAAATCTCCAGGCTATGATAGACAGAGGCCACAGCAAGGACTCAACACAGTGCTATGTGACAACCGTAACGGAAAGCCAAAGAATCAAATGGACGCTCATGGAGGGAGGGAGGGGGGACTGAGGACTTGAGCTATCCCACAGTTCCTGCAGTCTCCGAAAATCATTTGCATTCTTGGCTGAGCTCCCAATGCCTGAAGGGTCAAAAACATTGTCGCCAGTGGTTCAGGGAATATGTCATCAATTTACACCCCCCCATCCCCCCTGAAAGAAAAGGGGAAAAAATCGTTTCTCGCCTCTTTTCAATGTCACCGTATGTCTACTGGATGCTGCTGGTAGAAGAGGTGCTGCAGCGCTAAACAGCAGCATCCTTGCCCCTCCTCTCCCCGGTGGCAGACAGTATGGTACAATATGACTGATAGCCGCCCTCGTCATCATCCCGTGAGTGCTCCTGGCTGGCCTCGGTGAGGTCGGCTAGGGGCGCCTGGGCAAAAATGGGAATGACTCCCGGTCATTCCCTTCTTTAGGCTTTGTGTCCTGGAGATTCAGTCCTGGCAGATGGTGCATTAGGGCTGGTAACCGTCCTCATCATAGCACCTGGAGGCTGATCTCCTATCCCCCCACCCTTTCATGTCTAATGGAGATTCTGGACTATCATAGCAGTGGGAGACTGTGCTCCTCTCCCCCCACCCCCGGTTTAATGAGTAATGGAGATGTCCTGCCTGGAATATCATAGCAGCTGGAGGCTGCTTCCACCTCATTTTATCTCACTAAAAGCTCAGTGTTTCTTATTCCTGCATTCTTTATTACTTCATCATACAAATGGGGGGAAAACTGCCATGGTAGCCCAGGAGGGGTGTGGGAGGAGGGAAGCAATGGGTGGGGTTGTTGCAGGGGCACCCCCTAGAATGGCATGCAGCTCATCATTTCTATGGGATATCTGGGGCTCTCACCCGGAGCGGCTGTGCTCTCTGGTTCTCTAGTAGACTTGCCCCATATTCTAGGCAGGACTGACTCTATTTTTAGACAAAACATAAAGAAGAGAATGACCTGGGAAGTCATTCCCATTTTTGTCCATGCGCCCCTGGCCGACCTCAGTGAGGCCAACCAGGAGCACTCATGACAGCAGCAGACGGTACAATATGACTGGTAACTGTCATCGCCAATTTCCAAAGCAGCAGACAGTGTAATAGGGCTGGTAACTGTCTCTGATACCTTGCAAAGGCAAATGGATGCTGCTATGTAGCACTGCAGTACCGTGTCTGTCAGCAGCATCCAGTACACATACGGTGACAGTGAAAAAAGGCTAAACAGGCTCCATGGTTACCATGCTATGGCGTTTGCCAGGGCAATCCAGGGAAAAAGGGCGCAAAATGATTGTCTGCCGTTGCCTTCACAGAGGAAGGATTGAGTGATGACATTTACCAAAATCACCCGTGACTCTGTTTTTGCTCCCTCATGCATTGTGATCTCAACCCAGAATTCCAATGGGTGGGGCAGACTGCGGGAACTATGGGATAACTATGGGATAGCTACCCACAGTGCAACGCTCTGGAAATTGATGCTAGCCTCGGTACATGGATGCACACTGCAGGATTAATGTGCTCAGTGTGGCCGCGTGCACTCGACTTTATACAATCTGTTTTAAAAAACCGGTTTATGTAAAATTGGAATAATCCCGTAGTGTAGACATACCTATGGGCCTGAGGGTCTTTTAGACTCCGATCCTGCAAACACCTAGGCACATACTAACTTTATTAACATGGTATTCCCTCTGACCTCCGTGGAGCTACTCATGTGAGCAAAGGGCACCGACATGCGTGTTTGCAGGATTAATGTCTGAGTTAGTTCATTATCTAATTACAATTATATGAAAAGACTAGGGCTGTCAAACAATTTAAAAAATAATCCTGATGAATCTAAAGATTAAAAAAATCATGATTAATCAGAGTTTTAATCACACTGTTAAACAATAATAGAATACCATTTATTTAAATATTTTTGGATGTTTTCTAAATTTTCAAATATATTGATTTAAATTACAGTGCAGAATACAAAGTGTACAATGCTCAATTTATATTATTTTTTATTACAAATATTTACACTTTAAAAAGATAAACAAAAGAAATAGTATTTTTCAGTTCACCTCATACAAATATTGTAGTGTAATCTCTTTATTGTGAAAGTGAAATTTATATTTATGGGAGACAATGCTGCCCGCTTCTTATTTACAATGTCACATGAAAGTGAGAACCACTTGGAACTGTTGTAACCGATGTTGAAAGGTACTTATGTGCCAGATATGCTAAACATATGCCCCTACATGCTTCAACCACCATTCCAGAGGACATGCGTCCATTCTGCTGACCAGGGCCGGCTTTAGGAAGTGCGGGGCCCAATTCGAACACTTTCAGTGGGGCCCTGGCAGGGATGACTTAAAAAGAAAAAAGTGTAAAAAAAAGCCTTAAATTTCTTCCATGTATTATTTACTTTCCATAACTATATAAATAATAAAATTGTATATTATGTACATTGCATCATATATGCTGTTGATTGGTTATTAATGACTGCCGTTTCACATGTGTAGGTCCACGCCACTCCCTGGGGGTGTGCACATGTGTGGGTCCCCGCTGGTTCCTGCCCCCCTCATTGAAGCAGGTGTGCAGGTTACTGGCCTGGGAACTGCAGCAGTGGACATGGGGCTGGTTCCAGGCAGGTCAGGGGCTGACTGGAGGTAGGGTCTGGCTGCAGGCAGGGCAAGGGGTGTGGGGCTGGCTGGAGACTGGGGAGCGTGGGGCGGGCTGGCTTCAGGCAGGGCCACAGGGGGGTGCAGCAGGGGTTGACAGGGCTGGAGACAGGAGTATGGGACTGGCTGGCTTCAGGCAGGGGGGGTGCAGCAGTTGTTGGCTGGAGACAGGGCAGGGGGTTTGGTAGGGGCTGGCTGTGGGCAGGGGGTGCAGAGCTGGCTGCAGGCAGCGGGGGGCGGGGCTGGTGTGGGCAGGGCAGGGGGTGCAGCAGAGGCAGCTGGAACCCCGGCCCTTTAAATAGCCCCCAAGCCCCCCGCTATCCCAAGGCTCTGAGGGCTATTTAAAGGGCCCAGGGCTCCCCTGCTTCTACCCCGCCCCGGACCTTTTAAATAGCCATGGGAGCCCTGGGGAATGCATGGGGGCGGCTGGGCTCCGGCGGCTATTTAAAGGACCGGGGTGGCAAAGGCAGCTGGAGCCCTGGCCCTTTAAATAGCCCCCAGAGTCCCCTGCTACTCCAGGGCTCTAGGGGCTATTTAAAGGGCCTGGAGCCCCAGCCGCGGGTATGGGGCTTGCCGCGCTCCAGCCAGGAGAGCGGGGCCGCAGGGCTTGTCGCGCTCCGGCCGGAGCTCCAGCCGGGGCCTCCGGGCTTGTCGGGCTCCGGCCGGAGCTCCAGCCGGGGCCTCCGGGCTTGTCGGGCTCCGGCCGGAGCTCCAGCCGGGGCCTCGGGGCTTGTTGCGCTCCGGCCGGAGCTCCAGCCAGGAGAGCAGGGCTGCGGGGCTTTCAGCTGGAGCTCTGACCAGAGCGCCGCAAGAGCGGGGCTGTGGGGCAGCTGCGCTCCCGCCGGCGCTTTGGTCAGGGGAGCGGGGCCATGGAAGACCCCGGAGCAGACCACAGCAGCCGGGGTAAGTAAAAAAAATTTAAAAGGCGCCTAAAGCGCGGGGCCCTCTTAGGCGCCGGGTCCGATTCCCAGGAATCGGACGAATCGTCCTAAATCTGGCCCTGCTGCTGACGGGTTCTGCTCAATAACAATCCAAAGCAGTGCAGCCCACGCATGTTCATTTTCATCATCTGAGTCAGATGCCACCAACAGATGGTTGGTTGATTTATTTATTTATTTGGTGGTTCAGGTTCTGTAGTTTCTGAATCAGACAGTTGCACTTTTAAGACTTCTGATAACATGTTCCACATCTCATCCTTCTCTGATGTTGGAAGGCACTTCAGATTCTTAAACATGGGGTTGAGTGCTGTATCTATTTTTAGAAATCACATATTGGTATCTTCTTTGCGTTTTGTCAAATCTGCAATGAAAGGGTTCTTAAATCGAACAACATATGCTAGGTCAGCATCCGAGACTGCCATAATATGAAATATATGGTAGAATATGGATAAAATCATGGAGTAGGAGACATACAATTCTCCCCCAAGGAGTTCAGTCACAAATTTAATTAACACTTTTTTTTAAAATAAGCATCATCAGCATCGCCTATTATCACTTTCAGGTGACATTGTAAATAAGAACCAGGCAGCATTATCTCTCGTAAATGCAAACTGTAAAAATGGTTGTTTTAGCAATTGTCTGAACAAGAAGTAGGCCTGAGTGGACTTGTAAGCGCTAAAGTTTTACACTGTTTTGTTTTAAAGTGCAGTTATGTAACAGCAAAAAAATCTACATTTGTAAGTTGCACTTTCACGATAAAGAGATTGCATTACAGTACTTGGAGGAGGTGAACTGAAAAACACTATTTCTTTTGTTTATCTTTTTACAGTGCAAATATTTGTAATCAAAAATAATAATATAAATTGAGCACTGTACACTTTGTATTTTGTATTGTAATTGAAATCAATATATTTGAAAAATAGAAAAACATTCAAATATTTATAATTTAAATTGGTATTCTATTATTAACAGTTCAATTAAAACTGCAATTAATCATGACTAATTTTTGTAATGGAGTTAATTTGTATTGAGTTAATCACATGAGTTAACTGCGATTAATTGTCAGTCCTGGAAAAAACGTAATATTCTCATTGTCTAGGCCTCCTAGGAAGCCTGCAATGACCAGCTTCACAAGTGATTTTTCTGATAACTTATTTTTAAATTTTAAAAGAACATTTTCTTTTGGCATTAAATTAACAACACTCTCCAGCACCTGCTGTCATCCATCTGCTCGGGGCCCTCAGATGATACCATTCTGGTAAATCTGCTCTGCGCTCATATTCAAAGCCATCAAATTTGCCTTCAAGTTAACCCACATTCTGTTCCAGGGTAGAGAACAAATTCTCAATTTTCTTTCTGCTTTAATGACTGCAGCACTGTCAATAGTTTTTCTCTGTTGAAGGCTTTTCCTAAATAGATCTAAACATTGCTGGGATTCAGACTCATTCACAGGGCTCTTCTGAAGGTGTTTGATTCTCACCTGCCATTGTTGGGGTTGATGATGAGCTGGGCTCACTGACACAGCAGTCTGAATACATTAACAACTGTAATCAAACTCTGAGCCTCCAAACTCTGAGCCTCTCTGCTGCTGTTGTAGATGAAAATACCCCTATTTGTTAACTATTGAAATGGACCTTGAATATGCAGAGACTTCCCTCTCCAATAGGTTAACACATTATATTAAACTGTACTCCACTCTGTTTGAGTGTGCAAGGGGGACAGGGTGGGAGAAGTCTCCTTCCTGTGTACCTCTCTATGGGACAAAACCCCCTAGGGAGGTGCAGCCTCTGCTTCCTGCTAGCAGCCTCTGTGGGTACTCCTTTCCTGGCGGGTCATGATGAGGAGTATGTCATTTGTTATCTCATGTTGGGTGAAGCTGCCAGTGCAGTGTGGGCTGCCCCGGAATCGTCAGGGGGAGTAATGGCTGTGTGGTACCCTTTCCAGCAGAAGGCACAGTTCTAAATTCATAAGCAGGCCCTCATTCTTACATTTTCCAAGTGATTTCTATGATATTTTAGTGCAGCTTCTATTGATGTTGAATCAGTTGCTTAAACTTTCTGCCACATTTAACTCTTTCTAAGTTTCCTTCAAATACACAGGAGACTCCCACAGACCTATTTGCATTTAAGTTTTGCCAATTCAGTTACTGTCATTTGCTTCCCTTAGCTTCTTGCTGTGCTGTTTTGCTGCATTCTCCAATTATCAAGTGAATTTCCAGGCACAAGAAAAATCTTTTGAAAAGAAACAGCTGTCTGGCCAAATGTACCCAACCTTTTTCATATAACCTACCTTCATCTTCTTAATTTTCATGCTATATACTTCAGTCCCATTGGAAAGCTAAATGCTCTCTGTGCTCACCTGAATTAAACGGAGTAAAGCTCAGGCCTTCATTTACAATATATCTATATATTTTTGTCTATCAGGCTGAAGGATGTCTTTATATCATTCATATGATATATACATATGTAACTCTTCTGCCCCTCTGAGTTGGCAGCAACAAGGGCCGGGTTCAGTATCCAGGGGTTCCATTTCAATAACACAATGCATAACCGGCTCGAGCCCCCACCCAGTGACCTGGGAAAATCTTACACACACGCCGAGGTGCCTCAAAGAGGCAATGCTTCCCCTCTCGCAAGCACAGAGTCTCGGTGTAGCAGATAAACAACAAGCACTAAATTGGGAAAACACCTCAACTAGAGTTCCTAGACCAAACCGTGAGCAAAGACCCACCCCAGGGAATTGGGCAGTGTCCTTTCCCCTGGGCTCTTGAGTCCAGCAACCCCCAAATCACCCACTGTCCCAAAAGTCCCATAATCCAAAAGTCTCTGTCCTGGGTCAGTGCAGCCCCAAAGTTCAAGAGTCTATCTGCAGAGGTCCCTCCCCCCAGCCTGGGTAGAAAGGGGCACCTTACGTGGTCCAAGGCCAACTGCCCTGCTTCTCCGTGGGTTCTGCTTCCACCTTCTCCACGAACTGCTCCTCTTTACCGGCCGCTTCACTCTGCTCCTCCAGCCATCCTCACAAACTGCTCCGCTCCACCAGCTGCTCTGCTCCACCAGCTGTTCCGTGAGCTGCTCCAGTTGTCCCTGCAAACTGCTCGGCTCCGCTCGCTCTGTGGGCCGCTCCACCTGTCCCACAGCTACTCCACTCTGCTCCACCAGCTGTCCCGTGATCCGCTCCAGCCGTCCCCACAAACTGCTCCATTCCGCCAGCTGCTCTGTTCCATAGTATAGCTTCAGGCTCCCCCACTAGTTAGCACAATACTTAGTGCTCTCAGCTCAGTAATTTCAGCTCTTTAGTGATTTCAACTCTTAGTGATCTCAGCTTATAGTAGGGGAGCCCCAGTGCTAGTGCACCATTAGCCCAAAGTGAGTTCAGCTCAGTAACCTGTACCTAGATTCTTAAGGGAATAAAAAATCAACTCTGACATTCCACACTGGAAAGAGGGAGGGGAACTGGTGCTTCTGGCTCCACAAGGAGATTGCACCACCAGACACAGATACCTGTCCCCAGCCTCTCTCAATTCACTGGGTTTTGGAATCCATGTCCCTTGTCTAGCAAGTACCACCCAACTGAGGTTGAGTCATTTCTGTCACAAAGCAGTCCCACAGCTCGGCAGCCTGGGATGGGGTAGGCGTGCCTATGCAAATACACTCTCTGAAATTCTTTCCACCAGATGTCATGGTAGAGCTCATCCTGACTCTGCTTACACATGAACAGGACATGTCCTAAAACCAAAATGGGGATGTAATCCGTTTCCAACTTTCCATCAGCAGTTAGCCTTTTCCATCATTTCCATTGGCAGTTTCCATCAGCAGTTAACATTTCTTTCCTAATATTAGACGTTTGGGTATCACACATCATATGTGATGGGCAAAACACAGTTGCCACAATAAATTTGCAGGACACTTTCACATTACCCAGCTGTATACCAGCCAATGTACGTTGGGAATATATAGCGTCCATTCCAAGCGGCCCCAGAGGCAATCTGCATATGCTCAGAATTGCTGACTTCCCAGTTATGTTAATTACTATGTTAGTTAGGCTACTTAGTTCTACTTCAGCACAAAAGGGTTAAAATCAACTATTTAACTACAGAATAGCACCAGCTCTGTGCTGGAGGAATGAAATTCTAATGGAACTGCTTTGTGACAAAAGCAGAAATGTTTCTGCTGCTTAAACAAGATAAATACTAAATAAGTATATTATGTTTGTTTCAAATGGTGATTTTAGCAAAGATGGCTAAACTGCATTACATTGTAACACTGCTCATTTCACAGAAGATTGCCATGATAAAATATCTAGCTTTGAACCGACACTATTAATCAGATATATTTCCCTGTCTTATGTAGTACTTTGTTTCACTTTTTAAGGGTCTAAACTTGGATATGTAAGATATTTATCTTTGAAAGAGTCTACTATCTTTTGGGGATATGGAACAGACAAAAGCCTGGCTAAGTGAAAGGCACTGGTTTCTAGGGTGGGAGAAAAAAGGGTTAAGTGGCAGTGCTCAGAATAGAGGCTCCTTAGCTTCTCAGGGTATGTCTATGGAGCAAAATAAAACCCACAGCTGGCCTGTATCAGCCAATTGGGGCTTCTGGGGCTTGGGCTACGGGGCTGTTTCATTGCTGTGTAAACTTCAGGGCTCGGGCTGGGTCCCATCCTACAGGGTCCTAGAGCCCAGGCTCCAGCATGAGCCTGAATTTCTACACAGCAATGAAACAGCCCTGCAGCCCAAGTCCCATGAGCCCAAGTCAGCTAGCGCAGGCCAGCTGCCAGTGTCTAGTTGCTAAGTAGACATTCCCTTAGAAATGCAGCCTGGAGGGTGAAGAGGCAGGATGTTCTAATTAAAATCTCGATTAGTCTAGATTGGAAATGAAGACTTCTAATAAAACAACTCATTTTTGTAATTAATGTATTTATTTGTGACAAAATTAATGTCCTTTGCCTCACGGTATTAAGTCTGATTGTTTACCATTATAACACTTTATCTGCTACTGCTAACTGTATAATTCTGTGATTTTTCCCCCCCAATTGCCTTGGTGGCCATTACATTATTTCTCAAGGAACATAAGTGAAGCAAGTACAAATAAAATTCTGCATTCCATGCACCTATTCAGTGAGATACTGTAGCCCTTTTTGCTTATATGCACAATCCTATTGCTACTTACTGCTGTCTCTTCTACTGGTTTCATTGGACTATTTGTAAGAGAGCTGCAAGCTTGGTCTATAAAGAGGATTTTTGTTAATAATTATTAAGGGAAAAATGCTATTTAGCAATGTATGTGTAGCATTTAGCATTCAGATCCCAAGAAAATAGGCCTAGAAATACTTTTATAACTATCAGGATTCAAATAGGAAAACTGCTGTGCAATTTGAACAGAAATATTGACATTAAGTGAACTGCACATGCACTTTCCAAGTGAGTTATGTTGAGAAGTGTTAGGAGGTGAAAAGTAAGAATCCAGTTCTGCAGGATGCTGAGCACTTCCAACTCCTTCTGAAGTTGAGTGGGCATTGAGAATGCCCAGCATTTTATAGGACTGGATCCCAGAGTCTTGAACCATCATCATATAAAGTCACATTTTTTTTCTGGGGGAAATACAGATTGGATGCAATGTGCTTAAAGTAAACACTAAATCAATTATTTTACAGACTAGCTAGATGGAATATTATTTGTCAAGAAATTAATGGGAACAGTTATCTTTTACATCCTAACATTGAAGGTACTCTCTAGGAACTGAGGGCATATTTTATTTATTTATTATTACCTTCAACAGATTATAGAGCTGATGTTGCCCCTGTTATTACTAGTGCATTAGGCTATTAAAGTCTCAGGAATGGTAGAAGAACTCAGGAAATACAAAAGAAATGGGGAAAAGAAGATGTGTTTGTAATACCAATGGTTTGGTAAATATTTGAATATAGAAACTATTGTGACTAGCTGTTCAAAACTGCATTTCTTTTTAGCAGTCTCCCAGCTTGATCCTGGGAGGGGCTGAGCATAGTTGCAGGTGTTCAAAATCTCCCTGGGTGAGGCCCTAATCACCAGCTGTGAAGCATTCTAAAGACTGCTTCATTTTTCATCAGCACAAAAGCAAAGTATCCCTGGTACTAATAGGCACTTTTAGTTTTGCCTCATTGAGAGTTAGAAACGTTATGAAAAGAATAATTCTTTCTTTCATACCTAAGTCAATAAAAATTCTATTATGGCAATAACTGGGGCCATTTGAGTCAAGCGTCAAGTGATCTTAAAATGGGAATCTAAATATTTCCCACCAATGGAGTTTGTGATTTCAGGATGCAGCTGTCACTAAACTGTATTCACTGGTGGCTTATTTTAAAGCATAAAGAACAGCATAACAAAGGGTGAACAAATTTTTAGAAGGTTAACACTTAGAAAGGGAAAGGCTTTTCTGCTTGGTTTTATTTATTTTTACTATAAAAGCATTTCATAATATGAATGAGGCCATTTCAGGGAGTGGGATTATCTGACATACAAAGCTGGCCTTGTGATTTAGACCATGTACAGAATATAAATATCATAAAGCCACAGAGAGCAGGTGGCCAAAGACTTGAGTAATGATGAACATCAGCCTTCTGCTTTGGATTGGTCAGAGGGCGACTTTACAGTTGTCTGTGCTTTTCTGCAATATTGGGTTTAATACAACTCTTGAGATTCATAAAAAAACCAATAAAAGTATGACTTCAAAAATTCACAGGAGGGTAAGGAAATAGCCTTCCTATATAACTGTGTAAACAGAGCAGTTTTTAAAACATTACATCACCGGCAAATCTGGAAGGGGAGGAAAAATCCCAATTTTTTTAGGACTCTGAGACTTAAACTGGCTCTCTTGGATGTCATCTTCATTTATGACCAACCAGGACTATCTGTCTTCTTATTCCAACACCACAGTACTAGAGTGTGTCCCTATGACGTAGGCCCATTTGTGCCAACTGGCAAAGCATTCACTGTTCATTACAAGCAACTCCTGTCTCAGACCTGACAAACTCACTACATCCAATAAACCAGTGTCGTGGTATTTATCCAGAAAGGATGGCATGTGAGGTCTCTACTGAAAGCTTGAAACTTATCAGTACTTCTTGTGAGTATTCATACTCTACTCTGTTTTTTTTCCTTGTCAAAATATTATCTGCAATTAGTTGAATTTTAAAGATTAAGGAACCCATAGCAGATAGCTTCTGGATGATGCATCTGCTCAAACTTGAATCCAGCCCTATCCTTACATTTTCCTAACATATTTAATTCTACTGCTAAAAAATTAGGGATTTTTATAAGAAATATTATCAAAACAAAACCCCGAACATATGTAGATACTTTTCTGATTGATTACAGGCAATTAAGAGGACAAAAACAAAAGTAACCTTACATATTCTAAAAATCAATATAACTAAATTGAAAAGTAAATTATCATAGTCAAACATATTAATTCTTTATTCCTATAAACAAATCTCAGCAAAAGAAACAAAATAACAGCTGAAAACCACAGACAGCAAGACACAAGATATAATTATACATACAATATTTGCATAGTTCTAAGCTGAAATACATGCAACTCTTTTATCTTCAGTTCTAAAAATATTTGCCTTAGGAAACTGGACAGTGGAGTGGGCTAATAATGGAATATAACCTCTCACCTCTGTGCCACCAGTTTGGACAGGTTGGCAGCGTCCAGAAGTTGTTAGCAACTCATGATTGGTCAGAAGTTTGTAGCTCCTGAGCAATGAAGATGATAGAACCAGCATGTCATCCTTTGCTAGCACTTCCCAGAAAAGGCTACCGCTTTCTGTGTACTCAAGAGGAATACATGTTGTACTCCTTTGTTTACACCTTGATCCTCCAACTCCTGCCTTGGTGCACAGCAAGGAATGAAACATTGTTTCATGGAGTAGTGCATGTATGAGAAGAAGCTATAGGTAGACTCAAGTACAGTTATGTATTAGGCATGGTCCTCTGTACTGAATGGAAAAAAAGTCCCATGCCTCTTGCATGCCTGCTTCCCTACTCTCAAGAACACCAGGCAAAAAAGGAGAAAGGTGTGTCTGGAGAATGGACATGTTTAAGGAGACTCTGTCACCAGGAGGATGAATAAAACCCTTTATGAAATTTTGAAATCCAGTAAGAAATACGTCATGAGAAAATAGAAATAAAGAAAAAAAGGAGAGTCAGGAAAAGTGGTGTGTGTGTGTGTTTGTGTGTCTTGCAAGATCAAAGGATAGAAACATAAAGTTACTTTTCAGGATAAGAAAGTTGTTGCAAGGACCATAGAAACCTGTCAGGTGACTTCACAGTGGCAGTGTAAAGGTGACTGACTACACTAAAAAAATATAATGATGAATTATTCAGCAAAGACTTTAAAAGAATTTTCCAAGGGTAACAAAGAACAGAGAAAATAACCAATTCAGCACAACTGAGGAAAGTAATAAGTAGATGTATAAACATCAGACATATGATTGTGCAGCATATTGCTTCTTAAGAAAATAAGTCCTTCTTCTGATAATTGCCCTGATACTGGAAAATTTGTATTAATCATGTAGCATACATTTATTACAAGAGTTCTGAAGGACCTCAAATATGAAATTGCAGAACTACTAACTTGTATGAAACCTATCATTTAAATCAGCTTCTGTAAAAGATGACTGGAGGATAGTTAATGTGATACCAATTTTTTAAAAAGGCTCCAGAGGTGGTCCTGGCAATTACAGGCGGGTAAGCCTAACTTCAGTACCAGGTAAACTAGTTGAAACTATAGTAAAGAACAGAATTATCAGACATATAGATAACACAATTTGTTGCACAGGAGTCAATGTGGCTTTTGTAAAGGGAAATTATGCCTCAACAATCTATTAAAATTATTTGAAGGGGTCAACAAACGTGGACAAGGGTGATCCAGTGGATATAGTGTACTTGGACTTTCAGAAACCCTTTGACAAGGTCCCTCACCAGAGACTCTTAATCAAAGTAAGCAGTCGTGGGATAAGAGTGAAGATCCTCTCATGGATCAGTAACTGGTTAAAAGACAGAAAAAAAAGGGTAGGGATAAATGGTTAGTTTTCAGAATGGAGAGAGGTAAATAGTGGTGTCCCTCAGGAATCTGTGCTGGGACCAGTGCTATTCAACATATTAATAAATGACCTGGAAAAAGAGGTAAGCAGTGAAATGGCAAAATTTGCAGACAATACAGAATTACTCAATATAGTTAAGTCCAAAGAAGACAGCAAATAGTTACAAAGAGATTCCATAAAACTGGGTAACTTGGCTACAAAATGGCAGATGACATTCTATGTTGATAAATGCAAATAAATGAACATTGGAAAAAATCATCTCAACTATACATACAAATGATGCATCTAAATTAGCTGTTACCACTCAAGAAAGATATCTTGGAGTCATTGGGAATAGTTCTCTGAAAACATCCAATCAAAAATGTGGAGTGGCAGTAAAAAAAAGCTGCAAGAATGTTAGGAACCATTAGGAAAGGGATCAGAATACAGAAAATATCATAATGCCACTATACAAATCCATGGTACATCCACACCTTGAATACTGCGTGCAATTCTGGTCATCTCATCTCAAAAAAGATATATTAGAATTGGAAAAGATATGGAGAAGGACAACAAAAATGATTAGGGGTATGGAACAGCTTCCATATGAGGAGATTTTCAAAGAACTGGGACTTTTCAGCTTGGAAAAAAGATGACTAAGGGGGGATATGATAGAGATCTATAAAATCATGACTAGTGTGGAGAAAATGAATAAGGAAATGTTATTTACTCCTTCATATAACATAAGAACCAAAGTTACCCAATGAAATTAATAGTCAGCAGGTTTAAAACAAACCAAAGGAAGTACTTCTTCGCCAAGTGTGCAGTCAACCTGTGGAACTCGTTGACAGGGAGTATTGTGAATCCCAAAACTGTGACAGAGTTCAAAAAAGAACTAGCTGGGTTCATGGAGGATAGGTTCGTCAGTGGCTATTAGCAAAGATGGTCAGGGATACAATCCCATGCTCTGGCTGTCCCTAGCCTCTGACTGCCAGAAGCTGGGGATGGACAACGGTGGATGTATCGCTTGGTGATTGCCAGTTCTGTTCATTCCTTCTGAAGCATGTGGCATTTGCCCCTGTCAGAAGACAGGATACTGTGCTAGATGGACCATTGGTATGATCCGATATATCCATTCTTATGTTCAGTTCTTGTGTTTCTATTAATGAGTGATGGGAAGGAACCTTTGAACTGTATTGGTGGATCCCTACACCTGTGCAGAACCCACAAAGAGTTAACAGGACCTGTGTGATTGCAGGAGTGCACTTGTATGCTGATCTGGGTTTTAGGGCCTAATCAGTTCTCACTGAAATTGAAACTTCTGTGGGAATTGGTTGGGTCCTTAGGTGAAGTTCACACCCAGGCAGAGTACAGTGGGACCATACAAAACCCTATTACCTGGAGTTTAAGGAGGGCAGAGGGTTTTGCACAGATGATCTATGCCACATAAATATCATGTTTAAAGCATCCAGCTGTTTCACAAACTGGTTTTGTACCTAATTAAACAACATTTTCTTGTAGTTTTGCATTTTGTATGTTTGCTTCACAAATTTTAAATGAGGCATTTTCCTTGCAAAGATCTAGTCATAGGAGCAGATGCAGGTGGATGGGGGAAAGTTCAGCACCCTTTGGTTCCTTTCATCTCCTTGAGTGAATCCTGGAGTGCTGAGCATATTTGAAAATCTGGCCCATAATTCCTAGGCAGCAGGCAACCTGTAATGTGCAGATTCACTAGAAAATTACAATTAGCAGGGATCAATGGTCTGCAGTTTCTCTCTCTGCTTAAAGTATCTTCCAACCTAAGCAACCAAATGGAGTTCTCAGCAGTAGAGCTTGTGCTGGCCAAAATAAGATTAAAATGTTGCAATCCTGATTTTAGAATACATGAGGCAACTGCTCTCACACCAACAGGGAGTCTTTAACAGGCCATGTGGCATCAGGCACTGGAGGAAGAGTATTGATGTTTTTTGCCAAACACTGCAAAAAATCAAAAAGTGATATACTGAAGACTTTTTAGAGGAAAAGGTCAATCTGAACAAGGTCTACAGTCAATAACAGTAGCTAAAAATTAACTGCTTAAGTGCCTTTGGCTTTAACATGTAGAGCAACGATTCTCAAACTGTGGGTCGAGACCCCAAAGTGGGTCGCAACCTTGTTTTAATGGGTTTGCCAGGGCTGGCTTAGACTTGCTGGGGGCCGGGGCCAAAGCCCGAGCCCCACCACCTGAGGCCCAAGTCTGAGGGCTTCAGCCCTGGTTAGTGGGGCTCAGGATTTGGCTTCAGCTCTGGGCGGCAGGGCTCAGGTTACAGGTCCTCTGTCTGGGGCTGAAGCCCTCAGGCTTCGGCTTTGCACCCCCTGCCCGGGGCAGTGGAGCTCGGGCTTTGGCTTCAGCCCCTCCACCAGGGCGGTGGGCTTGGGCAGGCTCAGCCTTCATTCCCCTCTCCTGGGGTCGCGTAGTAATTTTAGTTGTCAGAAGGGGGTCACAGTGCAATGATGTTTGAGAACCCCTGAGTAACAGAGAGTTTCAAAGGGCATTTATATGTCATTTACATAGGAGAATAACGGTAGGGGGGAAATACATGATGTCTGGTGCAGTATTACTTCCTTTTGAACCAAGGTAACACCAGAAATAAAGTCAGGAGAGGACAATGAACTTGTCAGATCATAATATTTATAGTAAAAATATATATTCTTCACACAGCCATCTAATTAACTGATTTGTCATCTAACCTTTAGCTATAACTAGAAGATGGTGTATTGCGCTCAATTATCATGGTGCCTAGCAGTCAGTGACACACCAAGCAGTCATTGTGAGATAATTTTGCTGCACTGTGCATTCTGAATGAGACACCTACCAATCCTTGTTATTACGGAGATTTACATCTCTAGTCCATCATGCATGATGCTAAATTTCACTCCTTTGTGCAGAGGAAATGTAAATCTCATCAAACCTTTTCTGAACAATTTTTTCAAGGCTCTTGCTTAGCTCTGTTTCTCAGGACTGCTGTATAAGAAGCTCAGTTTGATCCCAGAGTCTGCCTGTCACTCCCTTGATTAGCAGTGCCTGACAGCACTATCAAGGTGGCACATTTAGACCAAGTCCTGCCCTTTAACTGACAATCTCCGTTTTTAATGGCATTTTTTAAATATGCAAAATGTAAAGAGCAAGACATTTGACAGGTTATACAATGTTTGTCCATGTAGATGATTTCAGTCCAAATGAAAAATTTGTCATGACATTGTAGATTTTTTAGTTGAGTTCACCATAAAGGTCCCTCTTCCATGTTTCATTTCTCATTTCATAAAGTGAGGTAAACTGCAAAACTGCAGGGTGGGAGGATCCCAGAGCTTGGGCTCCAGCACGACAACAGATGTCTATACAGCAGTGAAACAGCCCCGCAGCCTG
This sequence comes from Gopherus evgoodei, assembly GCF_007399415.2. Lineage (NCBI taxonomy): Eukaryota > Metazoa > Chordata > Testudines > Testudinidae > Gopherus > Gopherus evgoodei. The sequence goes on along the minus strand of NC_044322.1, from coordinate 291,794,055 downwards.
AGTCAGCTAGCATGGTCCAGCCGCAGGTTTTTCTTTGCTGTGTAGATATATCCTATGAGCACAGGGGGGCTGTGTTCTCCATGGAAAAGGATAAATGGACACAAATCAGACATTAGGAATGGCAATATACAAAAACCTGTAGGAGAGCACTTCAACCTCCCTGGCCACACTATAGCAGACCTTAAGGTGGCCATCCTGCAGCAAAAAAACTTCAGGACCAGACTTCAAAGAGAAACTGCTGAGCTTCAGTTCATCTGCAAATTTGACACCATCAGCTCAGGATTGAACAAAGACTGTGAATGGCTTGCCAACTACAGAACCAGTTTCTCCTCTCTTGGTTTTCACACCTCAACTGCTAGAACAGGGCCTCATCCTCCCTGATTGAACTGACCTCGTTATCTCTAGCTTGCTTGCTAGCATATATATACCTGCCCCTGGATATTTCCACCACATGCATCTGAAGAAGTGGGTATTCACCCACGAAAGCTCATGCTCTAAAACATCTGTTAGTCTATAAGGTGCCACAGGATTCTTTGCTGCTTGGGTGAGTAGCTGGCTGGGAAGGTGAACAACTGAATCAATTTAATTGAGAACACAGAGCCATCAATTTAAAATATAAGCAGTACAGGAGGCTAACAGCCAGCAGGAGCTCATCAAAAACACTGCTTTGTCACCATTGCACCCCTCTTCTCCCCAAACAATACAAACCACCACTCTGGAATGATGAGGGTTTTTTCCTTCACCAAGTTTAAAAACAACAAAATCATGTGGAGAGTATGATTGGCTACACAATAACTGCCTATAACAGGGATCAGCAACCTTTGGCCTGGGGCCCGCCAGGGTATTGGGAAGCAGCAGCCAGCACATCCCTCGGCTCCACGCTGCTTCCCGCAGCCCCCACTGGTCTGGAGCGGTGAACCGCGGCTAGTGGGAGCTGCGATTGGTCAAACTTGTGGACGTGGCAGGTAAACCATCCAACCCGGCCCAGCCCACCAGGGTGCTTACCCTGGTGGGCCGCGTGCCAAAGGTTGCTGATCCCTGGCCTATAACAATGTAATTACTCATGTATGGCTCTTTGTTATTCTCTTGCTCAGGTTATTCTTACTGAATGCTAGATTCTGCCACCCTTACTCAGGTTGAATAGTACCTTCCTCCCTGATTTCCGTGAATGCCATGATAAAATCACAGCCATAATCCTAGGCCATGTAAAAACAATAGGGAAACAAAACACGCAGGCAAAAAGAACAATGTGAGTTTTACCTGGAGAGTTTCCTTATCCTTCCACCTTGGGAGTATGGTGTTTGCTCCCTGTGACACACTGCACTTCAGAATCATCATCATCATGTTCCCATTATGCCTCTGGCATTTAGGGCAGTGACTGTCTGTTTCCACTCCTGTCTGTTTCTGGCAAGTCTTTCAATGGTTCCCTAGCTGTGCCCCAGGTTTTTCAGCTCGGCTTCCACAGCTCTTCCCCATGTTGTTTGCGGGCGGCCTTGTTTTCACTTCCCTTGAGGTGTCCATCTTATTGCTACTCTGGTGATGGAATCAATTTCCATCCGAAGCACCTGGCCAATCCATCTCCAATGCCTCCTGGCTGTGATGGTGCTCAGATCCTCTTGGCTGCACTGTTTCAATAGATCTTGGTTTGAGATTGTTCTGGACCAAAAGATACGGAGGATTTTTCTGAGGCAGGTTGTATGGAAGGTACATAGTTTGGACATGTCATACTTTCTCATTCCCCAGCATTCTGCACTATAAAGTAGTGTTGAAAGTACATAGCTCGGATAAATCTTGAGTTTGGTTTTGGTTTTGTATGTTGATGATTTCCAGACTGTATTTACGTTCCTGAAGGTCTTCCTGGCTTTATTCTGGATGTCCTGGCCTGTTCTACCATCCTGGCTGATGGTGCTGCCCAAGTATGTGAATGTTTCTACACTGGTGAGAACATAATCCTCCACCCGTACTGGTGATGGTGAGGCAATATTACAGGTCATGATATCTGTCTTATTGCTGTTGATTTGCAGTCCAATTTGCTGGCTGAATGCATTGAGTAAAGTTATTTTTTCTTGTATATGGTGTTGGATATGTGATAGGAGAGCAAGATCATCTACGAAGTCCAGGTCTTCAAGAGATGAGAAGGGTGTCCATTTAATGCTTTTTGGCATGTTGTACGTTGCATTACACAGTTGATGGCAATGCTGACGAGGATTGCAGACATGACACATCCCTGACATATTCCTATTTTGACTTCAAAACTGAGCTCACTGTGATCAACCCTGCATGTAAAGTTGAAATAAAAGCTTTTGATGATGTTGATTATACGGAAAAGGATTCCATATGCCTGCAGAATGCACCATAGGCTGGTCCTGTGAATGCTATCAAAAGCCTTCTCAAAGTCTATGAAATGTATGTAGAATTGCCATTACCATTCTCAGCATTCTTCTATTATGTTTCATAGAGTGAAGATCTGGTCTGTGCATCCACGCCATTTCCGAAAACCAGCTTGCTCTTTTCTGAGAATGCTATCGACTGCCTCTGATATAAGCTGGAGTATGACCTTACACAATACTTTGCTTGGCACAGATAAAGTGTGATACCGTGACAGTTATTAACAATCACTGAGAGTTGCTTTCTTTGGTATCTTCACTATAATCCCAATGGTTCACTTATCTGGCCCTTTTTGCCCTTTCCCAGACTAATGTAAATAGAGGGGCCAGGATAGATGCTGCTAACTCAAGATTTACCTTGAACAATACCTTGAACCCTTCATTCAAGTTATCCTTGCCAGAAGCTTTCCCATATTTTAAGGATTTGATGGCTTGAATGATCTCTTCCTTAGTTGAGGTGTCTATGTTGATATCAATAACTTCTTCTGCCTCCTGAATGCTTGTTTCCTGTTTAGGTGGCTCCCTGTTCAGCAATTCTTTGAAATGCTCTGTCCAGTGCATTTCTTGTTCTTTTCTGGTTGTTAGTAGGTGGCTTTATTCGTCCCTGATGAGAGTGTTTGTTGGTGTCTGCCATTTACCTCTGATAAGCCATGTCATTTTGTAGATAGTTCCTTGTTAACCATGAGCTGCTGCATCCTCTGCTTGTGTTGCCAGATTATCAATATGATGCTGTTTGTCCTCTCACAAGGCATTTGAGCTCCCGGTGTGCCTTGCTATACTGCTCCTGATATTTGTCCTTTAGCTTCTGGGCAAGACAGTATAGCTCTGGGGTGTAAGGCTGGGAATCTGGGGGGAATTGGCTGGAGCCTCCCTATTGTTAGTTCATGAGTGGCTGAGAGAAGCATTCATGTAACTCAGTTGGGTGTGTCCCTACCTGTGGATGTCTGTGTAAGTGCAGTACCTGCCAGAGGTTGGCAGCTTGTCACATCATCCGTGTGAGAGGGAGCCCAGGTGGGTGGAACAGAGGGTTCAGCAGTACCCCAGTTCCAGGCTGCACACTAAGGACTTCATCGCACTCCCCTCTCTCTGCCCTCTCTTCCATCCTGTGCAAATGAGAAGGCATTTGCGCACACACGAGAAGGCATTTGCGCGCACACGCACACACGCACGCACACACCAGCTCAATCCCATTGATCTCCCTAGATAAGACTTCAGTGCCCTTGATGTGCTTGGCCAAATGCCACAATAAGGTTCCTGTCCACCTAGTCGCCATGCAAACATGCAGCTGTGCTGCCCTATCACAGCTGGTCTCATATCCCCCTGTGTGTGGGGTGAGCCTCCTTGCCTAGCAGTCAGAGTCTGTGGCAGGAGCCCTATCTGTTGGTTAGAGTCTGTGGCGGAAGCCCTGCCTGGAGGTATGGAGGTAGGGGAATCTGGATTCTTCCACCACCAGGTTCTGACCCAACGGCCCTCTTGAACACCGTAAGGCAGGCATCCACTACTTCTGATTAGGCTAATGTTCTTCTCCGGGTCTCTTTCTGCCACTTTGCCTCCCTTAAGGAGGCATTGTGGTTTGTAGTTGTCCAACACAATCTGGTCCACACATCTCAGCAGACTAGGGAGTCCTGGTTCTGTGCAGCAGACCTCACCCTGAGAATGCCTTCCTGGCATAGTCCCTCTGTAGCCATGAGCACAGATCTTCCTCTCTCCACTCACTGCCCTCCTGTCCTGTAGAGACTCCCTTTTAAGTCCCTCCTCCAACTGAAGCATGCCCAGCAGGTCTCTGGGGACAGGACTTCCCGGGCCAGAGTTGTGCCTGCATCCTTATCTCCCCAGTGTGAGGTTCATCCACACCATCACATACTTACACACATACCCTAAAGTCTGGTGCTGGTGTGTCCAAATCCAAGTCTTGCCACCCCCATCCCAGGAAAAGAAATCAGCATTCTGGTGTTTGTTCCTTGGCTTGTGGTTTACCTGGAAGGCATATGACTATAAGGCCAAATACCGCCTCATAATCTGGAGGTTGGTCCATGACATCAAGAAAGTGGAGGGGTGCATGATCAGTTATCAAGAGGAAGGCAGTTCCCACAATACTGCAATGCTTCTACTGCCTCTTTCACCAACAAGGTCTCTTGTCCTATAGTGAAGTAGGCCTTCTCCCAGGGAAACAGTTTCCAACTGATGTAGAGTATCAGACATTTTTACCCCCTCAGAGTCTTGGAACACTACTGCCCCCCAGCCACACATCTGAAGTATCGATGTGGAGTATAAACCATTGTCTGAAGTCTGGATGGAAGAGGACTGATTCACTGCTCAGAAGGTCTTTCAAGGCACTAGAGGCACTGTCACAGACCTGAAACCAAGTAACCTTCTTGGGGCTAGAGTTCTTCACCAAGTCAGTGAGGGGTGTGGCTATCATGGTGAAGCTGGGTATGAGCCATCCATAGTAGCTGTCCAGACCCAGAAATTGTCTAATTTTTTTCTTTTTTGATGGAATAGAACAGTCCTTAGAGGCCTGGACCTTGCCTACTAAAGGTGTAAGTTTGTTCCTTCCAAGGGTGTATCCTAGATATGTCACCTCACAAAAACTCAACCAGTACATGGCTCAATTCACCATGAGTCTAGCTTCCTCAAGAATCTGAAGCACCACTGATATATGCTTGAGGTGTTTCTCCCAACTGCAACTGTAAATGACAGATTGTCTATGTAAGCCTCTGTATGCTGGCCATATGGTAGCAGGAAGATGGCTGCGGCCCCAAGAAGGCCAAAGAACACAGTCTTATAGACTCATAGACTCATAGACTCTAGGACTGGAAGGGACCTCGAGAGGTCATCGAGTTCAGTCCCCTGCCCTAATGGCAGGACCAAATACTGTCTAGACCATCCCTAATAGACATTTATCTAACCTACTCTTAAATATCTCCAGAGATGAAGATTCCACAACTTCCCTAGGCAATTTATTCCAGTGTTTAACTACCCTGACAGTTAGGAACTCTTGACGTGATATATGCTGAAAGATGTAGCAAATGCCATTTTTTCTTAAGACCCCCTTGTAGCCCTTAAGATCTTAAGATCTTCCAGTAGCCCTTGGTCATATCTAGGGTTGAGATGTATTTTGTGTCCGCAACTTATCAATTTGCGGTATGCAATATGTGTCAAATGGGGATATCTCATTCCCCTTCCTAAAGTGGATACAAAACCAAGTCATCCCATCCATCTTGAGCACCAGGACAATGGAACTCCACCACCTGTTCTGAGATTCCTTTACCACCCCCAAGCTCAACATAATCTGTAGTTACTTATGTATGATGTATTGCCTGGGCAGAGGATAGTGGCTTTCATGGAACTTGCTCCAGGGCTCTCTTGTAGTGAAAATCAGCCATGTTTTTGCAGATCATGAAGAGAACACGAAAGGAAAAGACTGAATTTCCTGGAGCATGTGACCCAACAGGGTCAGGTGCAGACTTTCCCCCAGGGGTATCGTGTCTGAGTCCTGGGATAATCGTGTCTGAGTCCTGGGAGCCTGGGGAATTGGGGGAGCGAGGAAGGGTGCTATGAACTAGCTGTCACAACCCCACCAGGCCTTAAGCAAGTTTATGTGATAAATCTGGGTCTCCTTCCTCTTCCTGGGTTGTCAAATCTCATAATCGACTGCTCTGCTCTGACCCAGCGTACCTCAAAGGGCCCTTGACATCTAGCCACTAATTTTGACTCCGAGCCAGGCAGTAGCCGCAATACTCTGTCATTGGATTAGCATTCACATAGATGTGCACCCTTGTCAAATGCTTGGCTGAGACATTCTTGGGTCCTTAAAAAGTTTTCCTTTGCAAAAGTTCCTATTATCTTTAGGTCCTCTGATAGCTGGAGAACATACTGTACTACCTTGGTGCCTCTGGGCTCTTGCTCCTCTAGGTTTCCCACACTAGGTCTAGCATGCACTGGAGTTGCTTCCAATACAACAACTTGAAGGGTGAGAACCCTGTCGAGGCCTGGGGAACCCTACACACCACAGATAGGAGGGTTAGTAGCAAGCGATTCCAGTGGTGAGGGTCTTCAGCCAGGAACTTTCTTAGCATCCCCTTAGGATCCCATTGAAGGGTTTGAATAGCTCTGGTTGGGGTGGTAGCCAGAGGCCAACCCTCCTCCACCCAGTGCCAGAGGGGGAAACACTGAGCCTGATGAAGTGAAGGAGGTGCCTTGCATACAGTTTAGTTCTCATTAGTAAAATTCCGGCTACAGAATTCTGCAGAAGCTAGAGGCAATTTAGTGAGAACACGAAAGACCAGTCAACAACGAATTATAATAACTTAGTGTAGCAGAGACCAAACATGGACAAGAATAAGTCTGCATATTAAGCGTTGGTTGCAGTCTGATCCAAAGATTCCAAAGGTCACAGCAGGAAGCTTTACTGGTAGCAACACAATTTTGAAATTGCCACACCTTTTAACCATCCCTCATTGAGGACATCCCTCATTTTAATGCATTACACACACATTTGGTGTCCCAAAATGAAAAGTCATGAAACTAAAGTGTATAGAATGTTATTCACCCTAAAGGAATGACTCCCATAACATTTTAAGTTTCCTGTATAAATAATTTTGTTGTGGCCCTCATTCTGGGCCTTTGTCACATATTAGTATGTCTACACAGCAAAGAAAAACCCATGGCTGGCGTGTACCAGCCGGCTCAGCCTGTGTGGGCTATTTCATTGCGTCTGAGGTGTCTGAGACCTGAAATTTAAACAGCAATGAAACAGCCCTGCAGGCTGAACCCTGTGAGCCTGGGTCAGTTGGCACGGGCCAGCCATGCATTTTTTTGTTAGACATGCGTTAGACATACCCATTGTGTCCCACATTTGGGCTTTGACAAGCCAAAAGGTACAGAAGTGGCATCTTTGAATAAAAAATAACTCCAAGATCCTAGGGTTGTAAGTAAGAGGGCTGTTCTGATTGGACTTTGCTCAGAAATACTTTATGGGGGGTGAACGTAATTCTTGTGAAAAATGCCAGACTGACAGCCCTTGAAACTAAAGCCCTCTGTAGCTCATATTGTGAGTGGTGCCTGCCTAGTTGTAGAGGAAGAAGCTTCCATTGCTTATGTTGCAGTGTGGGAGCTCTCCCTGAACTCTATGCACTCCATGTGCCCTGCTCACTCCTCCTCCTCAAAAGAGATTAGGAGTGTAGGGAGGAGGTGGGCCCGTTGGGTCAGCAACCTGGGGTCTACTTAATGGGTGGACAAATCTGAGTGGGTGGAACAGTTTGTTTTTTGTTGCTAGTGGATGAATAGTCTTGGATCTCTCTACTGTGCCACCAAGGATGGTGTAGCTCCCTGCTCTTCACCAGGTCCAAGGCTTAAAAGCTACAATATGTTCCCTACACCTGCAAAACTCACACAGGCATCAATACTGCAATCTTCTTAAAGGCCCAGTTATCAGCCCCAGCCCCAGCCCCACCCCTGCGGCAGAGACAGAATTGTGCTCCTAACTAGACTTGGAGGGATCACCTCTATTGATGAGGTTCAGTATCCACATTTTCATCTAATTCTTGGCCTCTTATCCACAGTGAAGCTTCTTTGTGGTGTGGTCCCCTAGGAATTGGAGTGAAACCAGAAAACAGATTGTAACAGCAATCAAGGTTATGACAATTTTCAGGCTCTGGGCTGGATTCAAACTAGTATCCTAATTCATGCAGCCCCTGGGAGCAGCTAGGTTGTGGAAATCCGACTCACATTATTGAACACTTAATTCATAAGAAAATTGCAATAGAAGTCAGTGAGATTATTTGCCGGAGTGAGTGCTGAGCAACTGGAGTAAGGGTTCCATAATGGAAGTCTTAGGAAGCCACAGAGAGTGTGCACTCTCCCCAGCTGTCTTTTGACTGCCTATATTTCCCCCTTTTCTCTTTGCCTCAACTGCATCACCTATTTTCCTTTCTTGACAGAACAGAAGGGCTCTAATAGAGTTATAAAATCTTGTAGCTTTACATCATGAGAATCAGACTTTGAGTACTTTAAAAGAAGATTTTATGGTAATCGCAGATGCTTGAAATAGAAATACTGATCTTTGGGAAGAAAGGGTTTCATTATCTTTTAATTTCAAGATGAATGAATGTCATTTTGTAGTCAATGTCTTTTTTCAGCACTCTTGATAACATTACCACAGCATATTGCCTTCTGGGAAAGGACTGAGATTCTCTTTCACAGATATTGTTCTGTTTGAAATTTTTGTTTTAAGAGAATTAATATGAATTTAAGCATGTTTTTAACATAAACTTGGTCTCCTTAGCAGTCTGCTAGCATAACCTCCTAGCAGTTTGATACTATAAAAATCTGAGCCTTTAAAATGGTCCTTATCATTGCATACAATATTTAAGAAATTCAAATATTTGAATTATTAGTTGGCTAATCTGACAGAATATTCAAATATGAGAATATTCATGTAACACAGCACTTACTGTGTTTTTGATGGAAAGAACCCTAATGTCTGAAGTACCAGAACATTATATTGGTCTGTACAAATCCCACTCACCCTGCATCTTATACAAATAGTCCCTCCACCTTGTTCTTGAATCACATGTAAATAAGGTTAATAGAATACTCTAGATTCTTAGAGCAATGAGTAGATTTGGAAGGTCAATACAGGAGAGGATTCAAAGATTATGACTTTTACATTTTGTGAAATAGAGTTCCAATCCTTGTTTTTGCAAACAATGTTATGGCAAATCTAACAACTGAAAAGTGAAAAACTTGTAGTTGAAATAGTAATCATTTATATTCTGGCATTGATTTGCAGAAGAATAATGCCACCTTTAAATAGTATCTCTTTCCCTAGCAGACATGACTATATTGATTTCTAAGACAAAACTGGGTCCTTCTTTCACACAATGTGAAAATACTATTCAATATTTTTAGCCAAATCTAGACAGTATACTTTGACAATATTCAAAGGACTTTGAAAGCCCTCTGTAATGACACTAATGAGGGGAAACTAGGATCTCAGAGCTATTACAGGTTATTCAGAAAAGTGTTGTGTGCATGCTTTTTAAAATCACCTACATTACTAAAGGTGAGAATTAGATATATTCTTAATGATTAAGTCTGGTTGATAATAATCTTGTAATTCTATGGTACTCAAAGTCATAAACATTAAAAAGAGACACATAACCATTGTGTACATTGCAATATTTCCAAAATATTTACAATATAGCAGATATATAGATTTGAGTATTTTTGTTTGAAAAAAACAAAACTACTTGTAGTGTCACAGATGTAAATGGCATTTTTATACAACAGATGAAGATGTTGTCTCTGTCCTGAAGAACTCACAGTGATAGATATATCACCTGGAAAGATTCAGATATCCTGCCCCCAGTTCTGTTCCTGTGACATCAAACAGGCTCCTCAACTGTCAATCTGCAAAATTCACCCAAACTGTTTTCCTTTCCATGATGTTCCATCAGTCCCATGAGTTCCTTCACCCATTCTCATGACTTCTTCCCACAATTTCCTTTTCTTTGAAAAACTTTGATCGTATTTTATTTGAGGATCTTTGCTTTCTAATTGGCTACAATACATCATCTTCCCTGGTCAGAGGTACTTCAGTCCAGAACATATTCCATATTAAATTGCATGAAATTTCAATGCAGTAGTTTCCATGGCAGTGCTGCTGTACTTCCTGGACTCCACAGAAACATATCCAGGAGGGGGGTGGAAGAACGCTATGGGCTGGTCACAGAGAGGGAGTTGTGGGCTGTTGAGGGATGCTATAGAACAGCCTAAACCAGGGTCATGGGAAAAGAAGGAAGCTTGAATAATGGAAACAATGAAGGAGTTTTTCTTATCTCAGCTAAATCTTATGAGCCAAACTTTCTAAGGGGAGCCTCTAAATTTCTGCCTGTAACTTTTCACCTACAGTTTTCTGAGCACAAAGAGCTTAGCTGAACATACAGGTCAGATATCGTGACCGGGGACCTCTTGGTGCTAACTGGCAGATAGCTTTGCAGGGGTTCACAGGGTCTGATATATACATAATAGTTCCCCGAAAGGTGGCATGTAAGGACTCTACTGAGAGCCAATAGCCTGCTGTTCATCATAATCATTGTGAAATGTATGTATAGATAAATATTTAAGAAGTTATGTAGCTATACTAAATTCAAGACTTGGGATTAGGGTGGGTCAGCAGGAGGAATGTTTTAGGAATGTTCCTTTCAGGCAGGTGATAACAGATGCTTATGTCCCTGTCTGGTCATATGTGTACTGTATATTGTCTGTTTCACAATAGAGGTCTATTTGCATACTGAGCTTGATGCTAATCAAAAGGTTGCAAAATCAACAAGATAGGAAAGGCACCGGGGAAAAAAAAACAATCAGCAAAGAGTGTCCTGGTTATGGAAAAAAAAAAAAACCCAAAGGATTGTTCTGATATATCTAAGGGTACCAAGAAATACCCGGGATCTTTCACAGAGGAAGCAAGCTGACATGACTTGTCTTATGAATGGAAGATTGTGGCTAAGTCTGGCTGTAAAGTGCTAGAAGAATTTTGGGTGAACATTGCTCTATAAGACATGAAAGTATCTAGATAAGTAATCCTATGTTCTAGAATGTGTGTTATGATTTGATTTTATATGTAACCATTTCTTTTCAATACTTCTGCTTGCTAGGTCTTAATTCTCTACACTTTGTTAAATAAACTTTTACTTGTTTTCATTGTACACACATCTAAGAGCTGTGTGTCAAGCAGAGCGGTGATCCAAGGTGTAACTGGTAAGCTGGTGGGTAGTGCTTCTGTCAGAGCAAAGAAATCTGTGAGTGTCAAGCAGAGGCTGAACGCTCCAAGGACACACTCGGGGATGGAGTGTGGTCAGAAGTACTGACTTTCTAATGTGTCGGGGGGTGCTTGACCCCCCCCCCCAGCCTCAAGCCCTGCCCCCAATCCATCCCTTTCCCTAAAAGCCCACCACAGCCCTGTCTCTTCCTGCCTCCACCACAGCCCCGCGCCATCCCTGCTCTGCCTCCATCCCGCCTTTTCCCACCTCATTCTGTCCCCTCCCCCCAGCACACCGCACCCTCACTCCTGCTCCCCCCAGCACCTACTGCATGCCATGGAACAGCTGATCTGCAGTGGGCAGGAGGCACTGTGAGGGAGGGGAGGAACTGATTGGGGGGCTGTTGGTGGGTGCTGAGCATCCACCATTTTTTTCCCATGGGTGCCCCAGCCATGTGCCAGTCTGTGCCTCTGAGTTTGGCTATCGTTAACCTGTAGAAAGCAAGTGGTGCCTGCATGGGTCTAGAAGGAAGTGCTTGTGTTGCCCTTGGCCACAGGAATTGAGAAGCTGACCCACCCATGGCAGGCACAAAGAAGGCTTCCTCACACTAAGGGCAAGTTGTAAGAATTCTTAGTACCCCTAGGCAGCATCATAGGTACATTTGTGAAAACCAATACTGTTCGCATGCTGAAGTGAGTAGCTTTGCATGTGCAAAATTGTGTACCCACTTTTTAAAGGTTGCTTTTGGAAGTTTGGCTGCAAAATGTTCACATTGTGTAACAAGCCTAGTTTTTCTCTCCTTATTACACATCTGCCCATGCTCATCACATGATGCTGTGTGCAACAAGCTGTGCTGTGTCTTCCATTATGTACATATCAGTGCCAGCTTTGACAGCTGTAGTGTTTCTCGGAGAGACAATCTTCTCTGTTTCACTGTTAGCTTCTCCCACAGGAAGCTGTGTGTCTTGTGAATTCTAGTGCAGGTTTAATTCCCTAATGCTCAGCCCAGACTTTGAACAAAATTGTAATATAAACTTAAGACAGTCCAGTGAGTGGATTTTATCATATTCCTTGATTTACACCTACTCTAGCACATTATAGTAGCTGTCAAATTCAGGGATGGAGAATAAAGCCACACTGTTTGTCAGGTGCAAAAGTGGACAGTTAAGACTTTTGTCAGAGAGGGTGGGAGAAAATCAAGACTTCAGTCACTGCTGGCAGTGGGTTGGCAGTTGCAATTGATTCCTGGAGATTGGTGGAGGCTGAGTGGCAATCAGGGTGCACACTGTATGGTTAGTAGTATGAGAGACCCTTGCACCGGGGAGCAGAGCAAGAGGCATGTACTGAGGAAATTTGAGACTTGCAGAATGAGAGAGACCCTGCTCACAGGTGAGTGAGTAGTTTTCATTCATGAATCATCTGTGAGCTGGCAAGTTCATATCAAAGGCAGTGTTGTCTAGTGAGCAGAGTCTTGGACTGAGACTAGGTTCTGTTCCCTGTTCTGCCACTGGCTCACTGTGTGATCTTGGGCAAGTTTCCCTGTCATAGGTTTCACCCCCACTCTGAATCTTAGAGTATAGATGTGGGGACTTGCATGTGAACCCCTAAGCTAAATTACCAGCTTAGATCTGGTCTGGCTGCCACCACCCAAATATTTGAGTCATTTGGGAAACTGTCTTCCCCTGAAAAATCTTTCCCTCCCTGAGAGACTCTTCCACCAAGTTCCTGGTGAACACCGATCCAAATCCTTTGGATCTTAAAACAAGGAAGAATTACTCATCCCCCCCTCCTTTTCCCCCACCAATCCCTGGTGAGTCCAGATTTAGTCCGCTTGGGTCTAAAAACAAGGAAAAATCAATCAGGTTCTTAAAAAGAAGGCTTTAATTAAAGAAAAGAAAGGTAAAAGAAAAACCTCTGGGAGATAGCATACAAGCTGATCTCACAGACAACAGATTCAAAACACAAGATGTTACCCTGGGCAAAAACCTTAGTACACACAAAAATACCCAATTCGATTATCCCCCTAATGCCAGGACAAGTTACAAAAAGAAAATAAACATAAATCTATTTATTTCCTTCCTTAATACTCACTACTCTGTAAGAGGCTGATTCCTTGATCTTCTCCACTCCAGCCAAAACTGAGACTGACTCTAAACAAAGAAAACTTCCCTCCTTCCTTTTGAAATATCTTGTTCCCCCATTGGTTCCTCTGGTCAGGTGTCAGCTAGGCTAGATGAACTTCTTAACCCTTTACAGGTTAAAGAGGCATTAACCCTTAACTATCTTTTTATGACTGATATTCTCTTTCACAGATATTATTCTGTTTGAAATTTCTGTTTTAAGAGAATTAATATGAATTTAAGCTTGTGTCAGTCACTATCTGCTTGAACTGGTCCCACTTTTCGGTTACAGTACCAATCAGTTGTCTGTGGGATGTCAGTTTGTCATCGGGGTGTATGGGGTGCCCACGGAGGGGTAGTAAAGCCATTGCAGTCAGTAAGGTTGACAGATGTAAGTGATTAGAATTAAGTAAACTTTTGTGTTGATGATGCACAAGATGGAATACAATCCGACTCACTGCCTTATGGCTACATTGGCTCTGCAGCACACATGGGAATAAAAAATGTATTTTTGTAACTGATGCAAGAAGATGTGAATCTGAATATTCGCAGAGAGCAGAGTTCAGCATTTCCGTGTAGAAGCCTTTCTGGAGTCAACACGAATGTTGCCAGCCTCCTTTGTGCTAAAATAGCTTTTCAATATGGCTAGTAATGAACAACAGCAGAACCTTGCATGTATCAGTGCTCCACAGGCCTCTGCCCAGCCTCACCCCCATAATGCAGCAGAAACACTGGGCTGACTGTTCTGCTGTCCCAGTACTGTAATTACTTCATAATAAGCACTCTTATTGTATTGTAATTACAATATTATTCTAATACTGTATTTCCTGGTTCTACAGTCTACCTGTTTGGTATATTTAAATATACTGAAAGGCTTACCTATATAACCATGACCTGTAAATCATTCAGTACTCATGGAATTCTGAAAATCGAAGAATCCTGGAAATCTGCAGCTGGATTGCAGGTTCTGAGACTAACATACAGGTGCAATAGGAACATAGGAATAGGCTCTCTAGTCTGGTATCCTTTTTCTGACAGTGGACAATACCAGATGGTCAGAGGAAGATAGGAGAGTCCATAGTGTATGATTATGAAATGATCTGTCTCTCGCAGGGTGGGATGTTCTTTAACGGCATTGGGTTTGGCCCGACTTGTGAAAATAAAAGGTCTGCCATGCCCCAAAGAGCTTACAATTAATTACTTCATTTAAAATTTATAAAAGGTTCCTTCTTTTGATTTCATCACTGTCTCGTTGTTCTTGTATTGCGAGAGGATAAATAGGAGTTCCTGGATTTACCTTCTCCATATCTTTCATTTTTATATTTTTAAAATGTCCCCTCTTATTTTTCATCAGTCTATACTACACAGTCTTATTCTTTTCAGTCTTTCATAACTTGGAAGTCTTTCTATATCTCTTATCATGTTTGTTGAGTGTTTCTTAATCCATCCCAGTATTCCAGATGAGGAAGTATTCATAGGTTTATATAATAGCATTGTATTTTCTGTCTTTTTAAAAAATATATCCTAACATTTTGTTTGCTTTGCTCAGGTGTCTCTTCTAAGTGATTGCCGATCAATTAGAACCCCACAGTTTACGAATAGGTCAGATTTTTTTCCATTCAGGCTACATTACCTTGCATCCAACAACACTGAATTTCATCTGTCATTGTACTACCAGGTTATCTAGTTAAGTGTTCCTCTGTTTTCTCTCATCTTAACTAACCAAAATAACTCAGTATCTATAATGTTTACCACTTCAAGAGTACCACATAAGTCACTGAAAAAGAATAATCTTCCAAAAACTTTTCCACTTGCTGACATAAAAAATAGTGCTTGTGTTGTGCAGAATTGAAAGGATCCAGTGCCCCATTAATGTATTTGCTAAAGTGTCTAGTGCCAAGCTAAATAAGGAAACTATAGGAAAAACCAAAATCAAACAACTTTTGCACCTCAATTGCTCACTTGAAGACAAATTAACATAAGAACATAAGAATGGCTGTACTATATGTACCAACGGTCCATATAGCCAGGGGCAACATTTCAGATTTTGGTCGGGAAGGGGCACTTTATCTGTGATTTCAAGGGCTACTTAGGCACCTGAAAACTCCAGGATTTTTTTGCAGATAACTTAGAAATTGGCTGATAGGAGCACTGTATCTAATTTCTATATAAAAAAAGAGGATTTAATAAATATTAGACCCACTCAGCTCTAATACTAACATGTTCTCACATCTTCTGTCAAGTCACTTAAGTAACACTGGTTAGGTTTAAGATTTTAATGTATTCTTTGTTACTAACTCTTGAATACAACAATTGAAACAACTGTAGAAAAACCTAGGTTACTTTCTATCACTTTTTTGCAATTCACCAAGCTTGGAATAGATCATTTAACTTTGGAAACATCCTACTAGGGCAAGGCCCCATGAGTTTATACTGCACCTGCCTGGGGTCTAGAGGTGTTACCTCACTACAAATAATAGACTAGAAACTAACCTTGAATAGGAGTGAAACTGACACTTTCAAGTCACTTTCACAATATTGCCAATCCCAAATGTTCAAAAATCATGAATCAGGCTCATCAAAAATCATGAGATTGGCTTTAAAATCATGATATTACCCTTCTGCTTTTTGAACCTTCAGGGTGCACTGGAGTCACATTTTGAAACTTTCTCCACAGCCACAAGGACTAGAAACTTCATTTTTCTTTAAGAATGAAGGCTGAAATAATCACATATCCACTTGACTCCAGGAGCTTACAGGAGAATATTTTAAACCAAACACCAAGAAAATTCTATATTTTAAAGTTGAGAAAAAACCTGAGACTTCTGAGGTATTTCAGGGCCACGGCAGGCAGGAAAGGAAAATAAACAGACACAGGAGCTTGGGATAGCTCTTCCTTTAGAAAGAAAGTTGGAGGGTCAAATCTTCTATTCCTTAATCAACTAAAACTTCTATTGCCATCAGTGATAGATATAAACATCATGATGACCATGTGATAACGTGTGGTCAATAACTATACACTTTGTACTTAAATATCTGAACCATCTCATCCAGAGTTATACATCTTATATGCATTGGCTCAGGGACTGGATTTTCTGGCATATTCTGAACAATGCTGAGCACACATGGTGCCCAGTGATTAATGCAAATCATGACAATATTCGTCAACTTTATGGACTCTGTGGATGCAGTTTCTGTTCTTTGTTCTGAAATTGGCCTGAATACAACTGAAACCCTGAGAATTTGCACAATAAACACATCTGATATTTCTGTGACACTTTCTCATTCCTTCCTTTTCTCAAACTCAGAACAAAAAAATGACTGAACAAAATGGTCTTCAGTTAAAATGTTAAATTTCACAGCAGTCATTGCTGTACAACATAGCATGGGGCAGAACCTGCCACCCCTTGGGAGTTAAGTGATCTCCTCTCCTCTGACTCTCATTCTCCATCCTTCTTAACGTCTGTTCTGTTTTTCATGCTGTCAGCTATGACATCCATCCTGGGACCATTTGCTGGAGTCTCAGAGAACTGGCCAACTTGGTTTTGCTCCGTCTACCAGAGTCCTCTTTCAGAGTCCCCCACCCCACCCTCTGCCCAGGCATGCAGTAGAGAGAGAATGGCTGGTCTGCTGGTTAGGGAGTTAGCTCTGAAAGACCTGGGTTCTATCCTGCCCCCCGTGGACTTCCTGCCTGACCCCAGGCCAGTGCTTTAAGGGCAGAATTTCAAAGGTTTTTAGGCACCCAAAGATGCAGCTAGATATCTAGTGGGTTTTACAAAGCACCAAACCTTTTAAGTGCATTTGAAAATCTCATTAGGTGCCTAAATACCTTTGAAAATCTGGCCCTTAGTCTGTGTGCGCCTCAGTGCCCCATCTGTAGAATGGCAATAACAGCATTGTTCTACCTCATCGAGGGGCTGGGAGGAGAAATAGGTTAGACATTGTGAGGCACAGGCTCAGATATCTTGGTGATAGGCGCACAGGTAGAGTGGGAACTTCTCTGTACACTGCTAGCCCTTCCCTGGGTTTAAGGTGACCAGACAGCAAATGTGAAAAATTGGGATGAGGGTGGGGGGTAATAGGAGCTTATATAAGAAAAAGACCCCAGAATTGAGACTGTCCCTATAAAATCAGGACATCTGGTCACCCTACCTGGGTTTGACCCCTTCTTTTCACCTATGCCCCCAAATCTCCCTTGTTTCTGAATGTAACTTAGGCTCAGCGATTTGCTATATTTTTTCTGAGCTGCCTCTCCCCCACTTCTCTCTAAAACAACCCCGCCTCCCTCTCCCCCCATCCACAGAGGGATTCCTCTTTTACAGGCTAAACATCCATATCCTTAATTTAACCACCAGCCCTTCCTTATCTTAATCACCTTGCCTCTGTTTGTAAACAAAATACTGACTCTCAGCCTCAGGGGCATCTGTCCTCTGCAGAACTTAGGCCATGGCTACACTTACAACTGTACAGCACTGGGAATTACAGCTGTCTTCGTACAGCTGTGTAGGGAAAGCGCTGCAGTGTGGCCACACTGACAGCTACTAGCGCTGCAGTGTGGCCACATCTGCAGCATTTGCAGCGCTGTTGGGAGTGGTGCATTATGGGCAGCTATCCCAGCGTTCAAGTGGCTGCAACGTGCTTTTCAAAAGAGGAGGGTGGGGTGGAGTGTGACAGGGAGCGTGGGGGAGACAAAGAGAGTGGATTTTTGGAGGTGACACTGTGTCAGCTCCCTGCCTTGCAAGTTCTAAGTACTGGAAGATACGCAGCACCAACCTTCAATCATTTTAAAAGTTTCGACCCCTTCCCCCGTCCCTCTCTTATTCACTAAATGCAAATAGCCTTCAGACTAGATAAGCAGCTGCTCCAAAACGGACTCACCCACTCCCCCCCCCCCGCCGTGTTGCTTCTCTCCTCAAGCAAACACTATCAAGCTATGAACATTCCAAAGAAATTCCCCTGCCTGCCTCTGCTCGAGCAAACGAGCTGTGTTTGTTTTTTAGATAAGCAGCTCTGGGAGCCCGGAGTTCACAACAAAACAGCAGAGTGGCTGAACAGGCATTCTGGGATACTTCCTAATACCCTAATTATAGCGCTTTTGGTGGCCACATTTGCGGAGCAGCGCTACATCACCAGCGCTGCAATCCTTATACCCGAGGCAGAGCAGGAGTACAGCCAGCGCTGCAGCCAGGGAGATGCAGCACTGTATGTGACTTGCAAGTGTGGACGGTGAATAAGTTGCAGCACTGTAAACCCACCACCAGCGCTGCAACTCTCCAGTGTAGGCAAGGCCTTATATTTCACACTAATGCTGTGCTGTAGTTAAGAGCTCCACCTGGAGCTTTCACACCTCCTGTATGAAATTTGGGGGGCGGGGAGGAGAGTTCTGCCCTCCCCTGCCCCCACCAATTAGTGCCCTTGCATCTAGCCCCGTATCCTGTCTTCCAGCAGTGGCTAGTGACATATGCTTCTGAGGGAATGAACAGAACAGGGTGGTTTATCAAGTGATCCATCCCCTGTCTTCCAGTCCCAGCTTCTGGCCCTCAGAGTTAATAAACACCTAGAGCATGGGGTTGCATCCCTGACCATCTTGGCTAATAACTACTGATGGATCTATCCTCCAGGTACTTATCTAATTCTTTTTTAACCCAATTATACTTTTGGCCTACACAACATCCCCTGGCTATGAATCCCACAAGTTGATTGTGCATAGGGTGAAAAAGCACTTCCTTATATTTGTTTAAAACCCGCTGCCTATTAATTTTATTGGGTGACTCCTGGTTCTTGTGTTATGTGAAGGGGTAAATAACTTTCACTTTCTCCACATTATCTGTCATAATTATAAAGGGAAGGGAACAGCCCTCCTGTGAACAATACTATAAAATCCCTCATGGCCAGAGACACCAAAATCCTTTTACCTGTAAAGGGTTAAGAAGATCAGGAAACCTGGCTGACACCTGACCCAAAGGACCAATAAGGGGACAAGATACTTTCAGATCTGGATGGGGGGAAGTCTTTTGTTTGTGCTCTTTGTTTTGGGGGTTGTTCGCTCTTGGGATTAAGAGGGACCAGACATCAATCCAGGCTCTCTAAATCTTTCTGAACCAGTTTCTCATGTTTTAAACGTGTAAGTAACAGCCAGGCAAGGCATGTTAGTTTTATTTTTGTTTTCTCAACTTGTAAATGTTCCTTTTTGCTGAGAGGACTTTACCTCTGTTTGCTGTAACTTTGAACTTAAGGCTAGAGGGGGTTCCTCTGGGCTATATGAATCTGATTACCCTGTAAAGTATTTTCCATCCTGATTTTACAGAGATATTTTTACCTTTCTTTCTTTAATTAAAAGCTTTCTTTTTAAGAACCTGATTGATTTTTCCTTGTTTTAAGATCCAAGGGGATTGGCTCTGGACTCACCAGGAATTGGTGGGGGAAAGGAGGGAGGATGGTTAAATTCTCCTTGTGTTAAGATCCACGGGGTTGGATTGCTGTTCACCAGGAACTTGGTGAAAAAGCCTCTCAAGGCTACCCAGGGAGGGAAGTTTTTTGGGGAAAAGAGGTGTTCCAGACACGGAGGAATCTGGATGATGGCAGCGAACCTAGATCTAAGCTGGTAGTTAAGCTTAGAAGTGTTTATGCAGGTTCCCACATCTGTATTCTAAAGTTCAGAGTGGGGAAGGAACCTTGACATCACAAAGAGCTATTCCCCAAAGCAGCCAGCAGGAGGCACCACCTGTGGTGAGTGAGAACTAGGGTGACCAGATCGCAAGAGTGAAATATCAGGACACATTGGGCGAGCGAGGGGGTAGGAGGAAGGAAGAGAGACGATGACAACACAGGTGCACAGATCCATGAGAGGGAGCCCTAGGAAGCTGCAAGAGGGGTTGTATGGCCCCTCCTGCAGCCCGCACCACAAGCCACAGGGCAAGGACTCATGGCCCCAGCTCCAGCTCCCAGTAGAAGCCACAGGGCTAGGGGCACAGGGCTCTGTCTCCAGCCCCCGGCTGAAGCTGCAGGACGGGCACAGGATTCTGGTTGCAAAGTCAAATCCTGTTGCAGGGCAGGGGAGTAAAGGGTCCTGGTTCTAGCTCTGGCTCCAGCTGCAGTCACAGCGGGGAGGTCCCCAGTCCTGCCTTCAGCCCCAGCTTCAGCCACTGACAGCTGAAGCAAACTACATCACAGAGGTCTGGAATCAGTGAGTCTAAATTATAGACTTAGTCGTAATACATATTTAAACATACAGATTTATTTGTACACTAAACAAACAGGGGTAAAGGGCTGGGTTTTTTATTCAGTCAAGAAATCAACTTCCCAATTTGCATATCTCTCAGATATGCCAGAACTTTAGTACTTTTTGGCTCACTTTGCCATAGTCATAACTTACTTCTGGATAATGAAAAAACTGTAGAAGTCCTTGCAACTCATCCAGAAATTCA
Source organism: Gopherus evgoodei (assembly GCF_007399415.2). NCBI lineage: Eukaryota > Metazoa > Chordata > Testudines > Testudinidae > Gopherus > Gopherus evgoodei. The sequence goes on along the minus strand of NC_044322.1, from coordinate 291,773,356 downwards.
TTTTGACAAAGGTTTCACTCCGCACCAAGCCTATGTTGCTTCAATTCTGGACATCAGTCCATGCACCTTTCATGATTGAAAATACACGTTCTGAGTATGTGTGACACCAGCTTTGCCATGTTCAGGAATTCAGTGCTACTGTCCTTGTTTCTCAGCACTTGAGACCAGAATTCCCCAGCTGAACAGTTTCCAGGCTCCAACTTGGAGTTGATGTCTTTGATGATACAGTACTCATCATAGAGCTGATCAAGATCCACTGTTTTCTGAAGGTTTACAGCTGTCATGGCTGCAGACAGATCCTTGAATTCGAATACCCTATTAACTTTGATGTTCATGCACTGGATATTGAACAAGTAGCCAGCTGTTGAAAAATCAAACCATTTCTCCAAATATAGGATCGACACATCGTAAAATTTCATGAAGCCTTTCTGGAGACATGAAGCAGTGACAGGCAGCATCTCAGTTAATGCACTTTCAACTTTGGCGCCAAAGAATAGGTCATTTTTCCCTTGCTGAAGTTTAATTCTCAGAGTAGTCATTATGACATACACTTTACATGCTGTCATACTCGCATTTTCCAAACAGAGCACAGTATCATTGAAGATTTTCAGGACATTCTGGAGGAAAAACAGATGAACCTCAATTTTGCTAGGCCCTTCACCTTGTTCACCATTTTCCCTGTCCAAGAACAGCATCCATAGAAATGTTGGACACTTCTCACTGCCCAGAGAAATGAAGTAGAACTTAACAGCCTGCCATATATTTACAAGCCTGTTTACAGCTGGGAAAAGACTCAACCAGCGCGTTGGAACATGGCGCAGTAAAGTGGCATACTCCATATCGACAAAGTCAAACTGTCATAAACAGAGTGTTAAGGGTTAATGTCTTTTATACTTGTAAAGGGTTACAAGCAGGAAACTGGACACCTGACCAGAAGACCAATCAGAAGACAAGATACTTTTAAATTCGGGTGGAGGGAAGTTTGGGTGTGAGTTCTTTGTTCTTCTCTCGGAGGGTCTGAGAGAGACCAGACATTACTACAGGCTCTCTAAGTCTCTTTTCAAGTAATGAGTAAAAAACAGGCGGTTTAGGCTTTTTAATTGTTTTATTCTATTTGCATTTGTGGATCTGGCTGGTTAACTTTTATATGTGTAGTTGCTGAGAATATTTTTATTTGTATTGGTACTGGGGGGAAAGTCTCTTTCTGGTGTCTGTAAGCTATAGGAACCTGTATATTGACATCTTGAAGTTACAGAGATAATTCTTTACTTTTTCCTTTCTTTTATTAAAAGATTTCTTTTTAGAGAACCTGATTGATTGTTTTTTCTCTGTTTCCCTTGTTTTATCCCAGGGGATTGGGATAACTCACCAGGACGGGTGAGGATACGGGAGGGGGAGAGATAAAATCTCTCTCTGTTTTCCTTGAATCTGTTTGCCTCTTTGTGGAAGGGAAGGGAGATGCTTCTCTGTATGGTGATTTAAGAGGTTAGATCAGTATCTCAGGATAGCTCAGGGAGGGAAGTTCTGAGAGGGGGAAGGTGGAGGAATGGTTTATTTCTCCTTGTTTTAAGAACCCAAGGGGTCTGGGTTCTTGGAGTCCCCAGGGAAAGTTGGGGAGGTCAGAGTGCCCCAAAACACTATATTTTTGGGTGGTGGCAGCCTATCAGATCTAAGCTGGTAATTAAGCTTAGGGAAATTCATGCTAGTATCTCATTTTCTGAACTCTAAGGTTCAGATCTGAGAAAGAATGCTATGACATGGTGGTAGAGGTGGGATAGATAAGAATCTAAAAGCCAGTAAGATTATTAATTTGCTTCTCTGCTAGCTGGTTATAAGCAGAGGGAAAGGGTTGTTGGTTTTTTTTAAACTGCAGCTAGAGAATTTTTTTTTCTTGCTCCATCTAGCTGTGCATAGGGAGGGCTATTAAGGTTTAATGACGGTTGTTTGTTAAACAAAGCAGCCTTAAGTGGTCAGGTACTCCAGCCAGAACACATTTGTAAATGAAAGACAGTTTCTTTTGCTTTTTAACTCTTTCAGAGAGGCTAGGAAGTTAAAAGGACTCTGTTACTAAGCAACCCCAGGAAGCCAACAGAGAACCTGCATTTCAGGCAGTAAACACCAGAGGGTGCCTCAGCACAAGAAAACAGGAACCATGACTACCAAGGACCTGAAACAAGAACTGGCAAGAGTGGAGGCAGAGGAACAAATCAGAAACGCAGACCACAAGCAAGACATGGAAAAGAAACTGCAAGAACTAGAAATAAAATAAAAAGAGATGGAGCTGAGAAAAAGAAAAGAAAAAATCAGAGAGGAAACCTACAAAAAAGAGCAAGCAGCCAAAGAGGAAACCTACAAAAGAGAGCAAGCAGCCAAAAAGGAAACCTACAAAAGAGAGCAAGCAGCCAAAGATGCAGCCCACCAACGAGAGAGGGAGAAACACCAACAAGAAATGGAAAAACAACAAAAACAGAGTGAAGAGAGGGAAAAAGAGAGAAAGCATGAAATGGACTTGGCGCGGGCCAGGCAGGATGCTCCTGCCAGTCCTAACAACCCTGCGCCAATGATTGTTCCACATCACAAGAAATTTCCCACCTACAAGGCAGGTGATGACGCTGAGGCCTTCTTAGAAAATTTTGAAAGGGCCTGCCTTGGGTACAGCATCTCTGAAGACCAGTACATGGTAGAACTGAGGCCACAGCTCAGTGGACCCTTAGCAGAAGTGGCGGCTGAAATGCCTAAGGAGAACATGAATGATTATAAACTTTTTCAAACCAAGGCCAGATACAGAATGGGGATAACACCTGAACGTGCCCGTCGGCGGTTCAGAGCCCTAAAATGGAAACCAGATGTGTCATTCTCCCGACACGCCTACCGTATTGCAAAGAATTATGAAGCCTGGATATCAGGAACAAAGGTTAACAATCTGGACGAGCTGCATCTCCTGATACAAATGGAGCAGTTCTTAGATGGTATTCCTGAGGAAATAAAGAGGTACATCCTAGATGGGAAATCCAAAACGGTAATCGAGGTGGAGGAGATTGGAGCCAAATGGATGGAAGTGGCAGAAAAGAAAAAAGCTACTGTCAAGGGGAACGAATACCCCAGAGGGCACACAGACAATAAACCTTACAACCGAGGGCAGCCAAAGACCCCACCTACAACCCAAGGAAAGCTACAGACGCCCTATTCTTCCACCTCATCAGTCTCCAGTAACCCACATCGACCCCAGTGACTATTCAGCTGGAAAATGCTTTAAGTGTAATGAACTGGGACATATAAAGGCCAACTGCCCAAAGAACCCCAACCAAGTGCAGTTCATTACACCACCATCACGCCAAAGTTCCCCAGGCTCAGATGCCTCTCAAATACCCTTGGAGCGAAGGGAAATTTTGAGAGTGGGCGAAAAGAAGGTTACCGCCTGGAGAGACACGGGGGCACAAGTGTCAGCTATCCACCAATCCTTCGTAAACCCCAAATTCATCAACCCAAAGGCCCAAGTGACCATTTACCCCTTCATGTCACAAGCTGTAGACTTACCTACAGCTGAACTGCCTGTCCAGTACAAAGGCTGGTCAGGAATGTGCACCTTTGCAGTCTATGACAATTATTCCATCCCCATGCTACTGGGGGAAGATTTGGCAACCAGGTGAAGCCGGCCAAGAGAGTGGGAATGGTTACACATAGCCAAACCAGGCAAGCTTCCAGACCCATTCCTGTTCCTGAGCTGTCCACTGAGGCCCCGTTTGTGTTACAAGAGACCCAGACAGAGGTAGTGGACCCGGATCCCATGCCAACAATGGAAACAGCCACAGTGCTTCCAGTCCCAGACCAGGAACTGGAAAAGCAGCCAGCACCAGAACCGTTGCCAGCACTGACGACAGTGCTTGCAAATCCATCTTCAACCCCAACGCCAGAGGGCACCAGCGAGCCTGAACTGGCAGAAGCAGCAGACAACCACACCCAAGAGGCTCAGCCAGAGCCTGAAATAACCCCTGGTGCACCAGCAAAAAGCGGCTCACCAGCAACGGAAACAACCCCATCACCTACATTGCTTCCAGACGGACCAAGCCCAAGTCTCCGGTCTACGGAAGAACTGGTGTCTCCAGCTTCAAAGGAACAGTTCCAGACTGAGCAGGAAGCAGATGACAGCCTTCAGAAAGCTTGGGTGGCGGCACAGAGCACCCCACCGCCTCTCAGCTCTTCTAATCGATCCCGGTTTGTTGTAGAACAAGGACTTTTATACAAGGAGACTCTTTCTGGTGGACACCAGGAAGACTGGCATCCACAAAAACAGTTGGTGCTTCCAACTAAGTACCGGGGGAAGCTCTTAAGCTTAGCCCATGATCATCCCAGTGGCCATGCTGGGGTGAACAGAACCAAGGACCGGTTGGAGAAGTCCTTCCACTGGGACGGGGATGGGCAAGGACGTTGCCAAGTATGTCCAGTCTTGTGAGGTATGCCAAAGGTGGGAAAGCCCCAAGACCAGGTCAAGGCCCCTCTCCAGCCACTCCCCATAATTGAGGTCCCATTTCAGCGAGTAGCTGTGGATATTCTGGGTCCTTTCCCAAAAAAGACACCCAGAGGAAAGCAGTACATACTGATTTTCGTGGACTTTGCTACCCGATGGCCGGAAGCAGTAGCTCTAGGCAACACCAGGGCTAATACTGCGTGCCAGGCCCTAACAGACATTTTTGCCAGGGTAGGTTGGTCCTCCGACATCCTTACAGATTCAGGATCTAATTTCCTGGCAGGGACCATGAAAGAACTGTGGGAAACTCATGGGGTGAACCACTTGGTTGCTACCCCGTACCACCATCAAACCAATGGCCTGGTGGAAAGGTTTAATGGAACTTTGGGGGCCATGATACATAAATTCGTCAATGAACGCTCCAAAAACTGGGACCTAGTGTTGCAACAGTTGCTTTTCGCCTACCGGGCTGTACCACATCCCAGTTTAGGGTTTTCACCGATTGAACTTGTGTATGGTCATGAGGTTAAGTGGCCATTACAGTTGGTGAAGCAGCAATGGGAGGGGTTTACACCCTCTCCAGGAACTAACATTCTGGACTTTGTAAGCAACGTACAAAGCACTCTCCGACATTCTCTAGCCCTTGCTAAAGAAAACCTAAAGGATGCTCAAAAAGAGCAAAAGGCCTGGTATAATAAACACCAGAGAGCATTCCTTCAAGGTAGGAGACCAGGTTATGGTCTTGAAGGCGCAACAGGCCCATAAAATGGAAACATCATGGGAAGGGCCATTCACGGTCCAAGAGTGCCTGGGAGCTGTTAACTACCTCATAGCATTTCCCAATTCCTCCCTAAAGCCCAGAGTTTACCATGTTAATTTTCTCAAGCCCTTTTATTCCAAAGACTTACAGGTTTGTCAGTTTACAGTCCAGGGAGGAGATGACGCTGAGTGGCCTGACAGTGTTTACTACGAAGGGAAAAAAGATGGTGGCATGGAAAAGGTGAACCTCTCAACCACCCTGGAATGTCTGCAGTGGCAACAAATCAAGGAGCTGTGCACTAGCTTTGCCCCATTGTTCTCAGGTACCCCAGGACGGACTGAACGGGCATACCACTCCATTGACACAGGTAATGCTCACCCTATTAGAACCCCACCATACCAGGTGTCTCCTCTTGCCCAAGCTGCTATAGAACGGGAGATCCAGAACATGCTACAGATGGGTATAATCCGCCCATCTTCCAGTGCATGGGCATCTCCAGTGGTTCTGATACCCAAACCAGATGGGGAAATACGCTTTTGCGTGGACTACCGTAAGCTAAATGCGGTAACTCATCCAGACAACTATCCAATGCCACGCACCGATGAGCTGTTGGAAAAGTTGGGACACGCCCAGTTCATCTCTACAGTAGACTTAACCAAGGGCTACTGGCAAGTACCGCTAGATGAACCTGCCAAAGAGAGGTCAGCATTCATCACCCATGCAGGGGTGTATGAATTTAATGTGCTTCCTTTTGGGCTGCGAAATGTACCCGCCACCTTCCAGAGGCTGGTAGATGGTCTACTAGCAGGACTGGGCGAATATGCAGTTGCCTACCTCGATGATGTGGCCATCTTTTCTGACTCCTGGCCCGAACACCTAGAACACCTGGAAAAGGTCTTTGAGCGCATCAGACAGGCCGGACTAACTGTTAAGGCCAAAAAGTGTCAAATAGGCCAAAACAGAGTAACTCACCTGGGACACCAGGTGGGTCGAGAAACCATAAACCCCCTGTCCCAAAGTCCAAGAAACAGGTCCAATCCTTCTTAGGCTTGGCCGGGTACTACAGGTGATTTGTACCACACTACAGCCAAATCGCTGCCCCACTGACCGACCTGACCAAAAAGACCCAGCCGAATGCAGTCAAGTGGACTAATGAGTGTCAGAAGGCCTTTACCCAACTTAAGGTGACACTCATGTCTGACCCTGTGCTCAGGGCCCCGGACTTTGACAAGCCATTCCTAGTAACCACAGATGCATCTGAGCGTGGTATAGGAGCAGTTCTCATGCAGGAGGGACCGGATCTCAACTTCCATCCTGTCGTGTTTCTCAGCAAGAAACTGACAGAAAAAGCCACTGGTCAGTCAGTGAAAAGGAATGCTATGCCATTGTGTATGCCCTGGAAAAGCTACGCCCATACGTTTGGGGACAGCGGTTCCAGCTACAGACCGACCATGCTGCGCTAAAGTGGCTTCATACTGCCAAGGGGAACAACAAAAAACTTCTTTGATGGAGTTTAGCTCTCCAAGATTTTGATTTTAAAATTCAGCACATTTCAGGAGCTTCTAACAAAGTACCTGATGCACTCTCTCGTAAAAGTTTCCCAGAATCCAGTAGTTAAAAAGTGTTCTTAAAATGTAGAAGTCTGTTAGTTATATACTTAGTAGTATATGTAAAGGTGCATGTGTTGTATTAATCTGGTTATTTTTGAGTTCTAGGAAGAAATCGCCGCCAGTGAGATTCCCCACTGTCTGCGATTTGGGGGGCGTGTCATAAACAGAGTGTTAAGGGTTAATGTCTCTTATACCTGTAAAGGGTTACAAGCAGGAAACTGGACACCTGACCAGAAGACCAATCAGAAAACATGATACTTTTAAATTCGGGTGGAGGGAAGTTTGGGTGTGAGTTCTTTGTTCTTTGTTCTTCTCTCGGAGGGTCTGAAAGAGACCAGACATTACTACAGGCTCTCTAAGTCTCTTTTCAAGTAGTGAGTAAAAAACAGGCGGTTTAGGCTTTTTAATTGTTTTATTCTATTTTCATATGTGGATCTGGCTGGTTAACTTTTATATGTGTAGTTGCTGGGAATATTTTGATTTGTATTGGTACTGGGGGAAGGTCTCTTTCTGGTGTCTGTAAGCTATAGCAACCTGTATATTGACATTTTGAAGTTACAGAGATAATTCTTTACTTTTTCCTTTCTTTTATTAAAAGATTTCTTTTTAGAGAACCTGATTGATTGTTTTTTCTCTGTTTCCCTTGTTTTATCCCAGGGGATTGGGATAACTCACCAGGACGGGTGAGGATACGGGAGGGGGAGAGATAAAATCTCTCTCTGTTTTCCTTGAATCTGTTTGCCTCTTTGTGGAAGGGAAGGGAGATGCTTCTCTGTATGGTGATTTAAGAGGTTAGATCAGTATCTCAGGATAGCCCAGGGAGGGAAGTTCTGAGATGGGGAAGGTGGGGAAATGGTTTATTTCTCCTTGTTTTAAGAACCCAAGGGGTCTGGGTTCTTGGGGTCCCCAGGGAATGTTGGGGAGGTCAGAGTGCCCCAAAACACTATATTTTTGGGTGGTGGCAGCCTATCAGATCTAAGCTGGTAATTAAGCTTAGGGAAATTCATGCTAGTATCTCATTTTCTGAACTCTAAGGTTCAGATCTGAGAAAGAATGCTATGACACAAATATATCCTTCAGGGCTGCTACTGTCTTAGCAGAACTGCTGAAATGATTGAACATCTTAATCACCAGAGTCTCAATTTCAATTTGTAGTGTATTGCTACCATGTTTGATGGCGTTGTGCACAACATGGGCAGGGCAGTTTGCTGGCAAGATATTTTTATTTTGTTTTTTTAAATTCTGGCACACTGATTGTTGCTTTCCATAATTCACATTTGCATTATCAGCACAGTAGGAAGACACTTTGTTTAGGTCTAGTTTGTGTGTTGCAAGTTTTTCAAGTAATGTGTTGCTTATTGCCTCTGTGGTCTCTTCACTTTGCTCATAGAAGTCTAACAGTTTATCTTGGACCCCATGTTCAGGTGTCCAGTATCTCAGTGATAAGGGGAAAGTTTTCACATTGCCCTTGTTAGAGGCATCTGTGGCAACTGAGAAATAGGGACCATCTGGCTTGCTGAGGTCTTTTAAAAATTCTGTTGAGCGTGGTGACAGCACATTTTAGATCAATGCCTCTGCTTTAGTCTGGCCAGAGCTGACATGCTTTGCAATTGTTGAATCTGGGTACAAGCTAGGTGCCAGTTTAAGTTCACAGTCACATGAGCGATAGGAGTGTTGATGGACTACTGTGTGGTAAACTTGAGTTCGCTCAGTAACGATAACCTTGTTATTGAAGGATTCATCTGGCTTGCTGAAAAAATGTGAGACCAGGGTATTGCTCTTGTGAGTCTGGGTGTTTTGTCCATGATTTTTTGATTCAGCATGATGCTTAACATCAGACTCACCGGCATGGCAAATGGTAAATTTCTTCCTGCATGCTTTACAAAAAGCTTTTGAATCATACTCATAGGATTTCCGAATCCAGGTGTTAGTGGCTTCCCATTCTATCCTGTATCTGCACTGTCTTTTTTGTTTTTTGGTAGTTGACTCCTCCCTTGCCGTTGTCATTTCAGGTGAGGTTTTCAGCTGAAGACTGTTAGATAGATAGCTAGCCACTGAAAACAACTGTGCAGTCTCTGTGCTTCTTACGTGCTATTACGTGCCCACTGTAGTTTGTCCTACAGTATACAATGTGCTTCAGAACTGTAAACTGCCAGAAATTTGCATTACACCGGAAAACAATCTGAAAAAAACAAAAATGCCAGTAGATAATCGATCACAATTGAGTTTAATGGGACATTCCCAATCAACTAATTTTCTATTTCACTACCAAATGCAAAATTTTACCTGAATAGCAGGACAATGGTGTCCTGATTGTATATTAAGCAGATGTACACTACCAGGTGCAATCTCTGCTTGCTAATGTGGGTAAGTGAACAGGGCAGCAGCCTAGCAGTGCTCAGTCCCAGCCTGCCTGGTGTAGAATCAGCATGTGCAGAGGCAGGTGCCTCCTTTCCTTGAGAATTGGTTCATTTTGTTTTCATAAGCTCTAAGTGAAAGCATAAGGCACACCCTCGCCCTCAATAGTGGCTGTTGTGGTTAGAAAAGGGAAATTTGAATCAGGGCTCCTCAAATCCATTTCTGGCTCTGCCATTGATTTATTGGGTCTTGGAGAAATTACTTTACCTTTCCCCATCTATATAATTATGATTTATTCTTTGTAATACAGCAATAATACAGAGTCTCTAACTACCTACCCTTTGTGCTTGGGATACTGGATCTACTAATGCTTAGCTACTTCTCAGGTGTATTGTGAGGATATAAACCTTGTAAAATGTTTTGAGATTCTTTGAAGAAAAATGCTATACATATTTAAAGATATAGTGATGAGTGTGATGTAACCGTCTGGACATACAGTGGTGCAAACCATTATTACTGTTCCAAAACATAAGGGAAATATTTTGGAAATTAAGGTTTAATCAAAGAGCACTGGGTGAAGGATTTTACTCTCTCTTTTATAATCCAAGTGTTTTAAAATATATTTATAAAGCTAAATATGTATGTGAAGGGAGATTCTCAACCTAGGAAAGCCAAAATGGTAAGTATTGCACTAAGATGGTTAGGTGATCTTAAAAATACTTAAATACAATTTGATGAATTTTATGCCATTTAACTTTTTATACATATTTTAAAAAATATCTATGTGAAATCTTTTACAGAACGTTTACTGTAAAAATCTGATGTATTTTTGTACTTTATTTCTGAGGTGAAACAAAAATATTGCTAGAATCCAGAGACTGCATCAACATACTACTACTTGGGTGACTTTTTTGGCCATGGGGTATTTGAGAGGATTCCTGAAACCTGGAAGAATCCACCTAGCCACAAAGTGACAAACATTTTGCATTCAGAATTCTTCAAAACCAGTCAGGAAGAAAAGTTTTATTCAATCTTTTTAGGTGTCATTAATATCAGAGCTATAAAGTCAAGGAAAGAATGGTAGTTATTTCAGAAGAAAAGTAATTTTTGATATATTCTTGTCTAATAATTATTTATATAGCTATCCAAGGTGTTGGAACTAACCACTCTCATTTTCCTTTAAAAGGGAAAATTTATCATGGTTTTATTTCAAGCTCAGAAATGTAGCATACACAGTAGTGTGATATTTCAGTTCAAGAAACAGATTCAAATAGACATTTTCATAAGGTCACAGTAAAACTTCATAGCATAGTACTACTCCAAGAAGTGATGATATAAAATTTTTCATGTTCTTACTCAGGAGTTGTGCTCACAGCAGACTGAGTTGGACTCAGTGTGACTCGTTCCTTAATATAAAGATAAACCCAAATCTGTTGCAGACAGGGAGAAAGGCAAGTGGCTTGGTGTGCTGGTCTACCTGCCCCTCCCCACCCCAAGCTGCCCTGGCTCCCTTCTCCTCCCCTGAACCCTCCCCCTGGGGAGTCCCTCCCTTTGGCCCCTGGGCTTCACACCTGCTTGGCCAGGAGCCCCCCCAGAGGGATCTGCCAGAGGGGGCCGGCCAGGTGAGTCCCAGCAGTGCTTACCTGGAACGGCTCACAGGAAGCACAGGTCCCTCTGGCTACTAGGGTCACATCGGTCGGGTTGGGTTGAAGGGGGGGTTGGGGGATTCTTTCCCACTGGCGCCTACTGCCCGCGTCTACAAGCCCCGCTCTGCTGTAGCACGCAGCAGATTGGAGACCTCCTGCCCCCTCTGTGTGCGTGGGGCAGGGTTGCACTCTGCAGACTCCTGCTGGCTGACGGGCTGGTGCTGTCTTGCCAGGAGTTCAGCTGCGCTGTCCCAGGGCCCCCCAGGAGGAGAGGTGAGTGGCGCCAATGGCACTGGCTTGCTGCAGTCCCCCCGATATTGGGACAAAGTGCATCTCGACCAAGGTAAGGTCGGGACGTGGGACAAATCCCCTAAAATTGGGACTGTCCCGATAATATCGGGACGTCTGGTCACCCTAGTGAGAACTCCTTGACAGATCCCTTTGTAACTCTTCGCAGTCAGCTTTGGACTTTATTATCTTGCGTAATTATGTAATTGTGTCTGCAAACTTGGTCACCTCACTGTTTACCCCCTTTTCCAGGTTATTTATGAATATGTTGAAAAGTGCTGGTTCCAGTACAGATCCTTGGGGGACCCCACTGTTTACCTCTCTCCACTGTGGAAACTGACCCTTTTATTTAATTTGAGCCTCTATTATGGTGTTTTAACAAAATTTCCATGCAGCTTGCAGGTATTTCACCCCTGTGATTGTTCCTTTTAATTTTTGTTTAACTAGCCTCCTCATTTTTGTATAGTTCCCCTTTTTGAAGTTAAATGCTACTGTGGTGAGTTTCTTTGGTATTTTCCACTCTACAAATTTGATTAAGTATAGTCTCTATTACCAATTGGTTCAGCTATATTCCCTTTTTGGACCAGATCCTGTGCGCCACTTAGGACTAAATCAAGAATTGCCTCTCCTTGTGAGTTCCAGAACTAGCTGTTCTAAGAAGTAGTCAAAAATGCTGTCTAGAAATTTCATCTCTGCATTCCATCGTGAGGTGACATGTTCCCAGTCAATATGGGGATAGTTGAAATCCCCCTTTATTATTTGATTTTCTATTTTTGTAGCCTCTCTAATTTCTCTGAGCATTTCACAATCACTGTCATTGTCCTGGTCAGGTGGTAGGATAGTATATTCCTACTGCTATACTCTTATTATTCAAGCATGGCATTGCTACCCATAACGATTCTATGGTACAGTTTGAGTCATTCAATATTTTTACTATATTTGATACTATACTTTCTTTCACATATTGTGCAGCTTCCCCACCAACATGACCAACTCCATCATTCCTCTATATTTTGTACCCTGATATTACCATGTCTGAATGATTATCATCATTCCACCAAGTTTCTGTAATGCCTATTATATCAATATCTTCATATAATACCATATAATACTCAAGTTCACGCATCTTAGTATTTAGCCTTCTTGAATTTATATACAAGCACTTATAAAATTAGTCAATATTTAGGTTGTCTTCAGGTGATGTAATTGAATGGAACTCTTTTGCATTTGACTGTTTCTCTTCAGTTCCTACTTACACTTTATCAACTTCTATCCTCTTCTCTCTACTAGGATATAGAGAATCTCTTTTAATAAATCATCCCCTAAGGGATGTGTCTGTCTGAACCATGTGTTCCTCTGCACCTGTCAGCTTTTCCCCAACCTTTACTTTAAAAACTCCTCTATGACTTTTTAATTTTACATGCCAACAATTTGGTTTCATTTTGGTTTAGGTAGAGCCCATCCTTCCTGCATAGGGTCTTCCTTTCCCAAAAGGTTCCCTAGTTCCTAATAAATCTAAATCCCTCTTCCAAATATCATTGTCTCATCCGTGCATTGAGACCCTGCGTTTCTGCCTGTCTCCTTGAAAGTGGAACCACTGGGAGGCATTCCTAGACAAGGGACTGTTCTCATGGGATGGACTCCACTTGAATAGGGAGGGAAATAAACTTTAGATATGGAGGTTGGCACAACTGATTAAAAGAGCTTTAAACTAGGAATTCAGGGTAGGTGGGTGGGAGATGCGCATGTAGTCTCCATGCCTGATTTTAACATTGAGCTGGAGGGGGAGGGATAGCTATGTGGTTTGAGCATTGGCCTGCTAAACCCAGAGTTGTGAGTTCAATCCTTGAGGGGGCCATTTGGGGCAAAAATCTGTCTGAAGATGGGTCTTGTTTTGAGCAGCGGGTTGGACTAAATGACCTTCTATGAAAATAAAGTGACAGAGTATATAGCAATGGAGAAAGGAACAACAGAGGGTAGAAGAATGCACATCAAGAGGAAAGATAGTGTGGGTACTAATTACAGTCAGGTAGGCAATACTGGCAGTAGAATGACTCTATCTAATCAGGCAAGAATCTGGATGAAAACAAGCAGAATCAACTAAGATAGGAGAGGGAGAGATAGCTCAGTGGTTTGAGCATTAGCCTGCTAAACCCAGCGTTGTGAGTTCAATCCTTGAGGGGGCCATTTGGGGATTGGTCCTGCTTTGAGCACGGGGTTGGACTAGATGATCTCCTGAGGTCCCTTCCAACCCTAATAATCTCTGATTCTGTCTGTACATCAGTGCAAGGAGCATGGGTAACAAAATGGAAGAACTAGAATTACTGGTGCAGGAAGTGATACCAAATATCACAGAGATAATAGAAACATGGTGGCATAGTAGTCATGACTAGGCCACAGGTATGTGCTGTTTAGGAAAGACAGAAATAAAGGAAAAGGTGATGAAGTAGACTTGTATATTAACAATGAGGTAGACAGTAAAGAAATAAGAAGTGATGAAATGGATAAACAGAATCTGAGTCAAAATCACTTGGGGAAGAAAGGTAACAGGCTTCACTGGGATAGTGCTTGGAATCTGCTACTGATACCCAGGATCCAGTTTTGATATGAATAGAGACCACTTTGTTTATTTCATTGAAAATAACACTACTGGGAATTGTGTGATTATGGAACACTGTGGAAGACAGCCAGCAGGAGACACTGCTAGCAGTGACTGAACCCCATGAAAATTAATGCAGAGCACGGGCACATGGTTGCTCTGAAGCCAGGGGAGTTTAAGAAATTGTTGCAGACTATAAAGGACATCATAAGTTGGTCACCCTTATACAGGGGGAGTGCAAAAGGCCACAGCAAGGCAGAATATGACAGAGACCACCAGGATAGGTCTGGTGGTGATGACCCCGGACCTGGCAGGGGATTAACACATGCACTCAGCAGTGGCTAGCAAACAAAACAACTGGGACAGAGAATGTCCAGTGAGACTGAAGTACGAACACTAAAGTGAATTGGACAGTGGTGGGAACTCACCCTGTGGGAAAGGGAGATGGGGGATCCCGTTGGGCAAGTGAAGGAGCACCAGGGGAAGCTAGTAGTAGCAGGGAAAGCCCTGAAAATAGCTGAAGAAGACCTGGAGTTCCAAAAGGAAAAGCTTAGGGATGCCATGGCATAATTTGCATTTCCTGGTGGAGAATAGGAGAGGGATGACCTGAGGGCCCAATTACGGCAAATGTAGGGCATGAGACATCCACTCCCCAAGGGTTATAGACTTGTGGGTGGGGGTATGTGATGGGGCGTCAACCCCCTTCAACTTTGTGTGGGGTGAAGGTGGCCAGCAGGCCAGTTAACTCCACCAGGTACACCTGGAGGAAGAGCCAGGGAAAATGCCCCTTATTAGAAGTAGACTCAGCTGGGAAGGAACAGGAAGCCTAGGAGCACTGAGCAGCAAGAGGACTGCAGGAATAGGGAAGTAGGCTATAGTTACTCCCTGGCAAGCCCAGAGCAGGGGAAGCCAGATGAGTAGTAAGAAGCCCAGGGAAACAGTAGCAAGGGGGTCAGACTAGGCAGAGACCTTGACTGCTTGTTATAGGGTCCCTGAGCTGGAACCCAGTGTAGATGGTAGGCCTGGGCTCTCCTACCAGCCACTGGGAACAGTCAGACAGCAAGTCTGGAAGGACTTTGGATTCCCCAGAAGAGGAGGACCTTAGTGACCTGGCAAGAAGGTCAACCCACATAGAGAAGACTGCAGATCCAAGAGTGACCAGGGCTGCAGAGAAAGACAGGACAGGTGAAGAAACCACTAGAGAGGGAGTGCAAGCCCGACAGAGCTAATTTCTAGGACGGCAAGCAAGAGGCGCTGTTAGTGGTGAGTGAATCCTGTGACAAAGACTTTAATTTCCCAGACTTTAATTGCTGGACAAAAGCTACTGATAATGGTAGATAGATATTCCTGATTGTTATAGCTGACACATTTCTTCACCAAATACACCAAACCAACAAAAGTTGATGCCATTTTACATTTAGTATTAGTAAGTAGTGAGGATCTCACAGAATAACTGTTTGTAGAGGACAGCCTTGGTTCGAGTGATCATGAGCTAATTCAGTTTCAACTAAGGGGAAGGATAAATAAAAATAGGTTTACAACTAGGGTCCTTGATTTCAAAAGGGCAAACTTAAAAAAAAATTAGAGGAATTTAGTTAGGGAAGTGGACTGGGCTGAAGAACTCAAAGATCTGAATGTGGAGGAGGCTTGGAATTACTTTAAGTGAAAGATGCAGAAGCTATCCAAAGCCTGCAACCCAACAAGAGAAAAATTTGTAGGGAAAGGTTGCAAACCAAACTGGATGAGCAAGCATTTCAAACAGGTTATTAAGAGAAAGCAGAAAGCCTACAAGGAATGGAAGAAGGGATGGATCAGCAAGGAAAGCTACCTCTTGGATGTCAGAAAGTATAGGGGAAAAAGTGAGAACCACCAACGGTGAAGCAGAATTGGACCTTGCAGTAGTAAAAGGTTCTCTAGCCATATAAATAAAACAAGGAAGGAAGTGGGACCACTAAGCACTGAGGATGGGATGGAGATAAAAAATGTACGCAGGGCCCAACACCTAAATATATAATTTGACTCAGTTATAAGAAATTATAAGACCAACAGCAAGGATTTTTAATGAATCCATACATTTGGGGGTCATGCCTTATGACTGAAGAATTGCTAATATGGTACCTATTTTTAAGAAAGGAAACTACCTTTTAGGCTTATTAATTTAACTCAATTGTATGCGAGATCTTGGAACACATTTTGAAAGAGAAAAGAGTTGAGAATGTAGAGCTAAACAATAATTGGAATAAAATGCAAAATGGTTTTACAAAAGTAGATAGTGTCATACCAATCTGATCTCTTTCTTTGAGGAGAGAAACTGCATTTCCTTTGTCTAAAAAATGGGTTCTCATCTACCTGGATTTCAATAAGGCATTTGATGCAGTTCCATATGGGAAATTATTAGTTAAATTGGAGAAGATGGGGGATTAATATGAGAATTGACAAATGGACAAGGAACTGATTAAGGGGGAAACTACAGCAGCTCATATTGAAGGGTAAACTTTCAGGCTGAAGGGAGGTTATGAATGGAGTTCCTCAGGGATCAGTCTTGGGACTAATCTTATTTAACATTTTCATTCATGATCTTAGCACAAAAAGTGGGAGTGTGCTAATAAAATGTGTGGATGACACAAAATTGAGAGGTATTGCCAATGTGGAGGAGGACTGGAATATCATACCAAAAAATCTAGAGGGCCTTGAATACTTGAGAAATAGAAATGGGGTGAAATTTAATAGTACAAAGTGCAAGGTTAATCTTGTTAATCTTGTTAAGGATTAACAAGAATTTTTGCTATAAGTGCAGACATCATTTGGAAGCAACAGAGGAAGAGAAAGACCTGAGTGTATTAGTTGATCACAGAATGATGATGAGCTGCCAATGTGATGCAGCCCTGAAACAGGCTTATGCAATCCTAGGATGCATCAGGTGAGGTATTTCCAGTAGAGATAGGGAAGTGTTAGTGCCATTATATAAGGTACTGATGAGACCTCCTTTCGAATAGTGTGTGCAATGCTCGTCTCCCGTGTTTAAGAAAGATTAATTCAAACTGGAACAAGTGCAGAGAAGGGCTATTAGGAATGGAAAATCTAATTTGCAAGAGGCGACTCAAGAAGTTTGGCTGGTTTAGCCTAAACCAGGAGTTGGCAACCTTTCAGAAGTGCTTTGCCAAGTCTTCATTTATTCATTCTAATTTAAAGTTTTGCGTGCCGGTAATACATTTAAACCTTTCTATAAGTCTATATTATATAACTAAACTATTGTATGTAAAATAAACAAGGTTTCCAAAATGTTTAAGAAGCGTCATTTAAAACTAAATTAAAATGCTGATCCTACACCGCCAGCCTGTTCAGCTCGCTGCCAGCCTGGGGTTCTGTTCACCTAGGCCAGCTGCGGGCTGAGCAGAGCCTGCAGCCGGGACCCCAGACCTGGGGGAGGTTCAGGGATCAGGGCAGAGGGCTTGGGGGTGTGGGGGGTGCAGGGCAGAAGTCTGCAGGTGTGAGGGGGGGTTCAAGGGTCAGGGCAGAGGGCTGGGGGGTATGGGAGGTGAAGGGCAGAATGCTGAGTGTATGTGTGAGGGGTCAGAGCAGAGGGTATGGGGGTACAGAGCAGAATGCTGAGTGTATGGGGGGGTCAGGGCAGACGGCTGCGGTGCTCAGTTCGTGGGGGTGCTCCCAGCCCCCTGCCCTGAGCGGCTCATGGCAGGGGGCTGGAAGGAAGGTGCCCTGTTCCACCCTCTTCCCCCAGGCTCCATCCCTACTTCTCTCTGTCTTCTATGGAACTGCCTGCACGCTGCCGCTCTTTCTCCCCCGCCCCCCACAAGGGCCATCAACTGATTGGCTCAGGGATGGAGAGGGGGCAGGGCAGGAAAGCACCATGCTGGGGGAAGAAGCAGGGGAGGGGGGAAGCTTGGCTGCTGGAGAACCAAGCTTCTGCCTCCTGTCCCCACAGGGGAGAGCGGTGGGCGCAGGGGCTGAATGGGGCTGGGAGTGTGGCAGGCAGCTGCGTGCCGCTCAGAATTGGCTCGTGTGCCATAGGTTGCTGACCCCTGGCCTAAACAAAGACCAAAGGGAGATATGATTGCTGTTAATAAATATATCAGAGATAAATACCCAGGAGGGAGAAGAGTTATTTACGTTAAGCACCAATGTTGGCATAAGAAGAAAAGAACATAAACTGGCTATCAAGATTATATTTTAAATTAGATAAAGATACCTAACAATCAGAGGAGTGAAGTTCTGGAACAGCCTTCTAAAGGGAACAGTCAGGGCAAAAACCTAACTGATTTCAAGGCTGAACTTGTTGAGTTTATGGGAGGGATGGAATGATGAGACTGCCTACAATGGCATGTAGCCCATCTACGACTGCTAGCAGCAAAAACAACAAGGAGTTCGGTGGCAACTTAAAGACTAACAGATTTATTTGGGCATAAGCTTTCATGGGTAAAAAACCCACTTCTTCAGTTGCATGGAGTTAAAGTTACAGATGCAGGCATTATATACTGACATATGAAGAGAAGGGAATTACCTCACAAGTGGAGAACCAGTGTTGACAGGGCCAATTCAATCAGGGTGGATATCGTCCACTCCCTATAATTGATGAGGAGGTGTCAATTCCAGGAGAGGCAAAGCTGCTTCTGTAATGAGCCAGCCACTCCCAGTCCTTATTCAAGCCCAAATCAACGGTGTTAAATTTGCAAATGAATTTTAGTTCTGCTGTTTCTCTTTGAAGTCTGTTTCTGAAGTTTTTTTGTTCAAGAATAGTGACTTTTAAATCTGCTATAGAATGTTCAGGGAGATTGAAGTGTTCACCTACTGGCTTTTGTATGTTACCATTCCTGATGTCCGATTGTGTCCATTTATTCTTTTACGTAGGGACTATCCAGTTTGGCCAATGAACATGGCAGAGGTTAGTTGCTGGCACATGGTGGCATGTATCACATTAGTAGACGTTATCTAGTAGCAGATATTCCCAACAGCTTGAAATGGGGAACTTGATGGGAAGGACTCTGAGCTAGTACAAAGAATTCTTCCACCAGTCAGAACACCTGGGAGCCTTGGCAACATGCTCAGGGTCCAACACCATATTAGGGGTTGGGAAGGAATTTTTCCCCAGATCAGATTGGCAGAGACCTGGGGTGTTTTTTCCATGTTCCCCTGCAGCAAGGGGTCTGGGTTGCTTGCTCGTTTAAACTAGAACAAATGGTGGATTCTCTGTAACTTGAAGCCTTTAAACTATGATTTGAGGATTTCAGTAACTCAGTCAGAGGTTACGGGTCTATTACAAGAGTGGGGTAGGTAAGGTTCTAAGGCCTGCAGTGTACAGGAAGTCAGACTAGATGAACATGATGGTCCCTTTTAGCCTTAACGTCTAGGAATCATTTCTGAGAATGTTACCATAGAGGTCCTGGACTTTAATCTTTTCCCTAGCAACCTATATTTGGCCTCCAGAACTCCTGTCTGTCTTTTCCCTATGTAATTGCTACCTACATGTATGACGACCACTGGCTCCTCACCACCAATGGACATAAGTCTATTTAGTTGTCTCATGAGGTCTGCAACTTTTGCACTCAGTAGGCAATTCACTTATGCATCTCCTGGTCAGCACAATCCCAAAATTAATCTTGTCTGAGCCTGTGGACATAACTAAAATAAACTCAGGAAGGTAGAAACTTAGCTCAAGATTCGGACAGAATGAGAATTCTTTCCTTCTTCAATTGAGTATTTTAATTTTACTTGTATGTCATTAAAGGAAAAGGAAAAAAACGGACAGTACAAAGCTTTGCAGTTTTCAGTCTAATACAGTAGAAGCATTGGTCATAAGTATCATATAATAAAGTGGACTGAGATCATTGCCCTCAGATCCACATGCTAAGAGGACCTTTCTCCCGCCATGGATTTTACCACATGGAAGAGAGTGGGAGTCAGACACTATTGAGGCAATATTCTTTCCCCTTTTTGGAAGACCAGAGAGAGCCTTCTGTAATGCTGAGATCCATGCAGGTGGAGTGGATGATCCCATGGGTTGGTAGTTGGCTATGGACCTGTGGTAATTCTCAAGGAAAGGTAATACAGTATCCTCCTGTGCTTGGAATACTCCCCACCATCTGAGGAGATGTGGGAAGCCAAGGCCCAGTGCCATTGTACTCATCTTACCAGGGCGCAGAAGGGTGCACTAGGATCTCCAAATTGGCACAAGAGCACAGGTCTTCTGGAAGGATTGTCCTGACCTTCTGCGGAACTCATCAGATTAATAGATTCTGCAGGTCATTCTGCAGAGTTGCAAATCCTTCCTGCCAGAATGTTCTTGGGGGAAATTCTTGCGACATCTTCCCTTTCCCAACTCTTCTCCCCTGATACTGACACAGCGGGGGACAATTTATATGTTAAGCAGATTCCTTGTAAAATCAGCAAATTAATAAACAGGATCCAAACTAGAATTACATATAAATTTTGTTTGGCGTAAGTGATAAGGTTTAGCTGCTTGTATGTTAAAATCTGCATATTTAATAGAGAAGACAAATAGCAAAATATTGATTACTTTTCCCATTTTTTGTTTTAATAGTTTTTTTCCATAATAAAAATCACATATTTTTGCCAAAACAGCTATTCAGATTCAGTGTGCTAGAGTTACACAACTGGAAACTGAGTCTAGCAGCAATCAGGTGAGTCAACTTTTTGTTGTTGGATGCTTACATATCCCAAACAAAGTAAAAGGCATAATAATTCATTCAGGAAATCCCAAATCAACCTAACTTCTCTCATCCATGTTTTTCTAAAACTCTCAGATCTCTGCAGTCTTGCCTACATATGTTTCAAACTATCAGCTAGGTAAAACATTTGTCTGTACTCAGCTGCATGGTCCATTCAGAGGTTGACACTATCTCTTAGGTTAGAGATAAGAAATGACAGTGAACATAAGTGATTAGAATCTTTTACTTGAAGGAAGCACCACTTCAAATGCTTACTAGGCTACCTGTTGACAGTGTACCTGATTGTTCCAATATTGATCACTTATGTAACTTAGCTTTTCTGGGATGCAATCATCTCTGAGATGCATTCATCTCAGGGAAGGAATGTAGGCAGGTTGGGGCCTGGGGAAAATGTATATTTAGGATGAACAGTTCAGCAGCAGCAAAATATAATAAGCATGAAGTAAAAGTTGTTTAAGTAAAATTAACTCAGTTTCCATTGATGTCCCTCCCTCCATAATGATTTGAAACACTAGAAAACATTTCTAGGTCATGTTATTTTTCTTGGTCTAGTCCTTCCCAGATAATTCAGGACACTTGTTGAATTAAACAAGGTCTTTTTTCTCTTTGTATATTTCACTTTTGTACTATATTAAGCTGAAATTTTTTTTGTTAAAGAAAATTTGAAATCTTTCAAAAATATAAATTATACCATTAATTTCAGAAAATACAAAACCATGAGTTTCAAGGAGTCGACTCTCCTGTCAAGATAATTTTTTACTAAATAGCAGCAATATCAAAGCAGCAGGCTACTCAATTCTATAAAAAGCTGTATGAATTTAATTAGAAACATAGTATCTCCAAAGTTTCCATGCTTTTAAAATGCAAATACATGAAAATCTAAAGTTGCATGGTTTGTTGACACTTCTCATTTGAAAGTTTGGTTTTGTGGGTTTTTTAATGGAAATCTTAACATGTGATATTTGTGATAACTTTTCATTTTGATCATATTTGTTTTTATTTGCATATACTTCAGTAAGGTATTTCCATATAAAATAAAAAGATGAGTCCCTCTTTCCTCCTCTTCTTTTAGGAAGTTTCATAGACTAATGTTTGAAAAGGTTTGTAAACCAAAAATATTTAAAGGTGACCTACACAAGACATTTTGAGCTAATATAAATTTATGCTTAAGAACTGATTATCCCTGGAATGAGCTCAAATAAAAAGGGCATCTATCAGCTTCCACTCTCTAACATCCAGTTGTGCATCTTCCTCTTGCTCATTGAGACATCCAGAAGAAGATATTTGCAAGTCACCTTTATAGCCTGATCCTGCCAGACTTTATTCACTGAAAATTCCCACTGATCGCAGTGAGTAGAGATTGGTTTCTTAAATGCTCATGTCATGATGGGAATCAGCAAATACATAAGTTTTTAAAAAGCAATGCAAATAGTGGAGGGTCTACTGGCCCCAGGTGTTAACCGAGGAGTAATTTGGAGATTTAAAGTATAATTGGGTATAGGAATAAAGAGCCTGCAGGTAAGTATGGAAAGTGTTACCAATAATGAGACTAAGAAGACCCAATAAAATCTCATTTCATGCTGTGACTTTCATGCTCAAAGTACTTTACAAAGCAATATGGTGATGGGTTGGACCCATTAGGAACTCACCTGCTGTGCTGAGATACCACTGAGTCTACCTGTTCTGCCAGCAGGGGCCCCCTTTAACCTGTCTTGCTGAGCCAGGCTCTTAAACCCTCCTCTAACACACACAGAGGCACGGCCACACCCAGCTGCAGATCCACTCTGTGAAGACTTGCTTTAAGGAATTTGCTCCAGCACTCATATGTTCCCTTCCCTTGGAGCACAGACCCAAAGATATATTATATTCACCTCTTCCCTCACTGTGGAAGAGAGTATACACAATTTCTCACCCCCTCCCCCAGTTAAAAATCACATAAACTGGATTGTATTATAAACCAGAACTAAACTTGACTATAACAAGTGTATTTTAAATAGTTAAGGAGGTAGCAGACAGAACAAGGCAAATTACTCAGAAAATAAAATAGAGCATGAAAATGAAGCTTAATACACTAAAGAAACTGGTTACATGCGATTTCTCACCCTAAATGTGGTTCTAATAATCTTTTTTCACAGGCCAGATGCCCTTCCAGCCCGGGCTCAGTTCTTTCCTCCGTTCACTCTTACTTGTTTCCAGCAGTCATCTTGGGTGGGGTAGCAGGGGAGAACTGATGACCTGGATTACCTCACTCCCCACCCTTAAATAGGATTTACATAAAATGGGAGTCCTTTGTTTCCCTAGTTTGACATCTCCCCACCTTACAGTAGGAAGTTCCAGGTAATGTTTTAGTAGCTGGTGACAAGACCACCTGACTCTGTAGGCTTACAGTGTCCATGAGTCAGGGACAATATGGACTGTCCACCAGAAGGCTAAGCTTTTCACAGTCCATTGTCCTTGCTGATGGGCCAGTTGTCCTGTCTGGTTTTTCCATTGTTATACCTGATCTGTTAGCAGTGGGTGTCACCCAAAGCAGCATAGCTGAAATACAGATACATAACCAATATTCCTAACTTCAAACACAGAAATGATACAGGCATACAAATTGGATAATCACATTCAGTGAAAAATAACCTTAAAGTATATCTCAATTATGTCATTCATATCATTAGCATATTTTCATAAAGCATATGGAATGCCCTGTCACACCTCACCTTGAAGATTACTGCCAGAGGATTGGTCACTGATGAATGTAGAGGCAGTAGCTTAAAATCTGTTAGTCTGTAAGATGCCACAGGACTCTGTTGCTTTTTGGCTTTGGTTATGCAACCTCCAAGTGTTACCAAACACTGATGTCATCCATGGGTGCTTTTGTAAAATTCTGGGTTTCTGTTCCCAGGTTGTCTGAAAACATGTTGGTGTATAGCATTGCTAACATAATGCAGATATAGATATCTTTTGAAGTGTGGGTGTCTTGGCATTTAGCTACCAATGCCATGAGGCAATGTGCTTCAGTTTCCCCTTTCACATTGCAGTCTAGATTGGCTATGCTTTCTCTGCTGTGCCAAGCTGTAAACTTGTTTACAGGTACTAGCTGAGCAGCAGTACTCTTATAGGACTTTCTTGTTATCACTCCCAGTCTGTACCAAAGGTTTTCCAAAAATCATGCATGTTACATATTTTGAAAATATTTACCACTAGTATCCAATTCTTTGTTTTAACCCACAGAGTATGTAGTGAGACATAAAATTACCAGCAAATTCATGACAGGGAGGAATTTCCAAGTATGATTGTCATACCATGCCTTCTGTCTAAATAGTTCAGTTTGTTTAGCATTTACTGTATTTCTGATCCCCTCAGTAAAGGTTCTTGCTTCAGGTATTTCTTTGGGGTTTTGGCAAGGAAAGGATATAAGGAGACCTTGTATGTTACTGGCCCACCCACTCTAGAGTTGCATTTACTCTTCAGGGTTAAGCCCCTGTGAAGAATACACTCCCTCTCCTGGGATCCCTTTGTGTTGATCATCCCCATCACTCAGGGCTGGTCTACAGTACGGGAGAAAATCAATCTTAGATACGCAACTTCAGCTACGTGAATAACATAGCTGAAGTCGAAGTATCTAAGATCGAATTACTCACCGTCCTCACGGCACGGGA
This sequence comes from Gopherus evgoodei, assembly GCF_007399415.2. NCBI lineage: Eukaryota > Metazoa > Chordata > Testudines > Testudinidae > Gopherus > Gopherus evgoodei. Next base: position 291,749,270 of record NC_044322.1, on the reverse strand, counting down.
TCGATGTCCGCGGCTCCCCCTGTCGATTCCGCAACTCCATTCGGGTTGGTGGAGTTACGGAATCGATATAAGTGCGTTCAGGGATTGATATATTGCATCTAAATGAGACGCGATATATCGATCCCCGAGCAATCGATTGCTACCCGCCGATACGGCGGGTAGTGAAGACGTACCGTATGTGTCTGAAGCTCCGCTGTGGGACGGAGTTTACTTGCCAGGGAAGTGGCTGTCCCTGCCCCTTCCTCAGGTGGTTCATTAGCATGTTCACAGAAACCAGGCTGCTTGGAAGAATCCCCTCCCCTGCCTTAAAGAGACAGAGATTGTTTTCCCAAGTACAGCAGGAAAAACATTTTGCAAACATGGTTCCTGGATAAGGAAACCCTATGTTGCCCCTCTCTCTGTCCCCAAGAGGTCAGCTGTGTGGCTGCTCCCCTTCGGAAGGTCAGATACACAGTTCCCCCTTAAAACCTGGACTACAGGTGAAGTGCCTGGGATTACAGATGCAGATCCAGCAACTTTCTCCTGGGCAAACTCTTCCCTGTAATGAGTGGAGAGACATTCCTGTACTCCCCCACATTCCTTCTTAACCTTTTTCTCAGGGTTCTCATCAGGGTAACCCATCCCCTGTTCAACTGTAGGCTCCCAGCCATGACAGATCCTTCCCTGGTGAGCCCTGTATCCTTCTCCCTCTTTGAATTGGGCTGGCTTCTAGTCACGGAGCTCATTGAATCCTTACCCTCCGCAGCAGTTTCTCAGACCCCAACTTCCCCATGGGCTCTGTGTGCACTGCCCATGCTGTATCTCCGGGTACCTCCCCCAAAGCTTCCACTGGCCGCGGTTCCCCATTCCCAATGGGAGCTGTGGGGAGCAGTACCTAGAGGCAAGGGCAATGCATGGAGCCCTCTGCCCCTCCCCTGCCCGGGGGCCAGAGGGACGTGGTGCGTGTGGCGCCGCGGGCCGGATACAACGCCCGGAGGGGCTGGATCTGGCCCATGGGCCATAGTTTGCCCACCTCAATCTAGCTGAAAGCTAGCACAGTGCCTCCTGGAGAGCTAGGATGCATTGTGAGCAATAATTCTGAGGAAAGTAGCTGTTATAGCACATTTTGGTGAATGTACAATATCCACTTGTGAGCCAGTTCTGAGGGGTAGTGGGGATGGGAGGGAAGAGAACTGTGGCCCAATCTGCTTTGGAGAGGCTAGTTCTGACTACTGCAGTAGGACTCAGAGATATCTTATGTTTCCTGATGCTAGGTTCCCCGTTGTGCCTAATACTTCTGTGGACACTGTAAGAAAGAGGCTTGAGGGGTAGGAGCTATAGGTCACTCAAAGTTGGACTAAACAAAATCTTACAGTACTGTTCAGAAGGCTGTCTCGCTAAATTAAAAGCCTTTATTTACTAGCTGCATCACTTCCCACAGCAATAAATAATTTTACAAACAATTCAAGTACAGCATCAAATTGCTTGAATATAATTACTATAGAAAACAGACCAGCACATATATTAATTTTAGTTTGTTAGACAATTGCCTTCAGTGGCTATAAAGGGATGTTGTCAGATGGGATTCTGGGCTAGGTGGTAACGGGTGAGCATCTGGGCTGTTAGGTTCTCCTCCTTCCTCTGTTCTTGGTGGTGGTGGTCAGGCTAATTTCAAGTCTGATCAAACACGTTCCCTCTACTTGATACCTTCTCATATCTGATTAGCATGTGTCATATAACCTGGTCCCAGATTTGGACCTTAGCATCCAAAATATGGGGGTTAGCATGAAAACCTCCAAGCTTAGTTACCAGCTTGGACCTGGTACTGCTGCCACCACCCAAAAATTTAGAGTGTTTTGGGGCACTCTGGTCCCCCCGAAACCCTTCCCTGGGGACCCCAAGACCCAAACCCTTGAGTCTCACAACCAAGGGAAATAAATCTTTTCCCTTCCCCCCTCCAGGTGCTCCTGGAGAGATACACAGAAGCAACCTCCGTGAATCTAAGCAGAGGGAGTCCACCCTCTGTAATTCCAGTCCTGGAAACAAAAGCACTTTCCTCTTCACCAGAGGGAATGCAAAGTCAGACTAGTAAATCTAACACACACAGACCTCCCCCTGATTTCTTCCTCCCACCAATTCCCTGGTGAGCTGCAGACCCAATTCCCTGAAGTTCCCCACTAAAGAAAAACTCCAACAGGTCTTAAAAAGAAAGCTTTATATAAAAAGAAAGAAAAATACATACAAATGGTCTCTCTGTATTAAGGTGACAAATACAGGGTCAATTGCTTAAAAGAATATTGAATAAACAGCCTTATTCAAAAAGAATACAATTCAAAGCACTCCAGCAACTATAAACATGTAAATACCAAAAAAACATATAAATCCTATCTGATCTTTTTGTACTTACAACTGGAAACAGAAGATTAGAAAGCAGGAAATAGAAAAATCCTTCCCATAGCTGAGAAAGAGTCAGGCAGAAGACAAAGAACTCAGACACACAATTCCCTCCACCCAGAGTTGAAAAAAATCCTGTTTCCTGATTGGTCCTCTGGTCAGGTGGTTCAGATTATTCCTTTCCAGGTGAAAGAGATGTTAACCCTTAGCTATCTGTTTATGACATGCCCCCCAAATTGCAGACAGTGGGGAAGCTCACTGGCGGCGATTTCCTTCTAGAACTTGAATATAAACAGATTAATACAACACATGCACCTTTACATATACCCCTAAGTATATAACTAACAGACTTCTACATTTTAAGAACACTTTTTAACTACTGAATTCTGGGAAACTCTCACGGGAGAGTGCATCAGCTACTTTGTTAGAAGCTCCTGAGATGTGCTGAATTTCAAAATCAAAATCTTGGAGAGCTAAACTCCAACGGAGAGGTTTCTTGTTGTTCCCCTTGGCAGTATGAAGTCCCTTTAGTGCAGCATGGTCAGTTTGTAGCTGGAACCGCCGTCCCCAAACATATGGGCGTAGCTTTTCCAGGGCGTACACAATGGCGTAGCATTCCTTTTCACTGACTGACCAGTGACTTTCCCTCTCAGACAGTTTCTTGCTGAGAAACACGACAGGATGGAAGTTGTGATCTGTTGCTTCCTGCATGAGCACTGCTCCCATACCACGCTCAGATGCATCTGTGGTTACTAGGAATGGCTTGTCAAAGTCCGGGGCCCTGAGCACAGGGTCAGACATGAGCATTGCCTTAAGTTGGGTAAAGGCCTTTTGACACTCATCAGTCCACTTTACTGCATTTGGCTGGGTCTTTTTGGTCAGGTCGGTCAGTGGGGCAGCGATTTGGCTGTAGTGTGGTACAAATCGCCTGTAGTACCCGGCCAAGCCTAAGAAGGATTGGACCTGTTTCTTTGACCTTGGGACAGGCCACTTTTGGATAGCATCCACCTTGGCCTGTAGGGGGTTTATGGTTCCTCGACCCACCTGATGCCCCAGGTAAGTTACTCTGTTTTGGCCTATTTGACACTTTTTGGCCTTAACAGTTAGTCCGGCCTGTCTGATGCGCTCAAAGACCTTTTCCAGGTGTTCTAGGTGTTCGGGCCAGGAGTCAGAAAAGATGGCCACATCATCGAGGTAGGCAACTGCAAATTCTCCCAGTCCTGCTAGTAGACCATCTACCCGCCTTTGGAAAGTGGCGGGTGCATTTCGAAGGCCGAAAGGAAGGACATTGAATTCATACACCCCCGCATGGGTGATGAATGCTGACCTCTCCTTGGCAGGTTCATCTAGCGGTACTTGCCAATACCCCTTGGTTAAGTCTATTGTAGAGATGAACTGGGCACGTCCCAACTTCTCCAATAGCTCATCGGTGCGTGGCATTGGATAGTTGTCCGGACGAGTAACCGCATTTAGCTTACGGTAGTCCACGCAAAAGCGTATTTCCCCATCTGGTTTGGGTACCAGAACCACTGGAGGTGCCCATGCACTGGTAGATGAGCAGATTATACCCATTTGTAGCATGTTCTGGATCTCCGGTTCTATAGCAGCTTGGGCATGAGGAGACACCCGGTAGGGTGGGGTTCTAATAGGGTGAGCATTACCTGTGTCAATGGAGTGGTATGCCCGTTCAGTCCGTCCTGGGGTGGCTGAGAACAATGGGGTGAAGCTAGTGCACAGCTCCTTGATTTGTTGCCGCTGCAGACATTCCAGGGTGGTTGAGAGGTTCAACTCTTCCACGCCACCGTCTTTTTTCCCTTCGTAGTAGACACCGTCAAGCCACTCAGCATCATCTCCCTGGACTGTAAACTGACAAACCTGTAAGTCTCTGGAATAGAAAGGCTTGAGAGAATTAACATGGTACAGTCTAGGCTTTAGAGAGGAATTGGGAAATGCTATGAGGTAGTTCACAGTTTCCAGGCGCTCTTGGACCGTGAATGGCCCTTCCCATGATGCTTCCATCTTATGGGCCTGTTGCGCCTTCAAGACCATAACCTGGTCTCCTACTTTGAAGGAACGTTCTCTGGTATGTCTGTCATACCAGGCCTTTTGCTCTTCCTAAGCATCCTTTAGGTTCTCTTTAGCAAGGGCTAAGGAGTGTCGGAGGGTGCTTTGTAGGTTGCTTACAAAGTCCAGAATGTTAGTTCCTGGAGAAGGCGTTAACCCCTCCCATTGCTGCTTTACCAACTGTAATGGCCCCTTAACCTTGTGACCATACACAAGTTGAAACGGTGAAAACCCTAAACTGGGATGTGGTACAGCCCTGTAGGCAAACAGCAACTGCTGCAACACTAGGTCCCAATTATTGGAGAATTCGTTGACGAATTTACGTATCATGGCCCCCAAAGTTGCACTAAACCTTTCCACCAGGCCATTGGTTTGATGGTGGTACGGGGTGGCAACCAAGTGGTTCACCCCATGAGTGTCCCACAGTTTTTGCATAGTCCCTGCCAGGAAATTAGATCCTGAATCAGTAAGGATGTCGGAGGGCCAACCTACCCTGGCAAAAATGTCTGTTAGGGCCAGGCACACAGTGTTAGCCCTGGTGTTCCCTAGAGCTACTGCTTCCGGCCATCGGGTAGCAAAGTCCACGAAAGTCAGAACGTACTGCTTTCCTCTGGGTGTCTTTTTTGGGAAAGGCCCCAGAATATCCACAGCTACTCGCTGAAATGGGACCTCAATTATGGGGAGAGGGGCCTTGACCTGGTCTTGGGGCTTTCCCACTCTTTGGCATACCTTACAAGACCGGACATACTTGGCAACGTCCTTGCCCATCCCCTCCCAGTGGAAGGACTTCCCCAACCGGTCCTTGGTTCTGTTCACCCCAGCATGGCCACTGGGATGATCATGGGCTAAGCTTAAGAGCTTCCCCCGGTACTTAGTTGGAACCACCAACTGTTTTTGTGGCTGCCATTTTTCCCGATGTCCACCAGAAAGAATCTCCTTGTATAAAAGTCCTTGGTCTATAACAAACCAGGATCGATTAGAAGAGCTGAGAGGCGGTGGGGTGCTCCATGCCGCCGCCCAAGCTTTCTGAAGGCTGTCATCTGCTTCCTGCTCAGTCTGGAACTGTTCCCTTGAGGCTGGGGTCACCAGTTCTTCCTCAGACTGTGGACTTGGGCTTGGTCCCTCTGGAAGCGATGGAGGTGATGGGGTGGTTTCCGTTGCTGGTGAACCGCTCTTCGCTAGTGCTCCTGAGGGTATTTTAGGCTCGGGCTGAGCCTTTTGGGTATGGCTGTCTGTTGCTTCTGCCAGTTCTGGCTCGCTGGCGCCCTCTGGCGTTGAGTTTGAAGATGTGGTTGCACTTGCTGGTGCTGGTTGCTGTTCCAGTTCTGGGCCTGGGACTGGAGGTGCTGTGGCTGTTTCAGTGGTTGGCATGCTATCCGGGTCCACTACTTCTGTCTGGGTCTCTGCTAACACAGACGGGGTGCCTGTGGATGGCTGAGGAACAGGAATGGGTCTGGAAGCTTGCCTGGTTTGGCTACGTGTAACCATTCCCACTATCTTGGCCCGCTTCACCTGGTTGGCCAAGTCTTCCCCCAGTAGCATGGGGATAGGATAATTGTCATAGACTGCAAAAGTCCACATTTCGGACCAGCCTTTGTACTGGACAGGCAGTTCAGCTGTAGGCAAGTCTACAGCTTGTGACATGAAGGGGTAAATTGTCACTTTGGCCTTTGGGTTGATGAATTTGGGGTCTACGAAGGATTGGTGGATAGCTGACACTTGTGCCCCCGTGTCTCTCCACGCAGTAACCTTCTTTCCGCCCACTCTAAAATTTTCCCTTTGCTCCAAGGGTATTTGAGAGGCATCTGGGCCTGGGGATCTTTTGGGTGATGGTGGTGTAATGAATTGCACTCGGATGGCGTTCTTTGGGCAGTTGGACTTGATATGTCCCAGTTCATTACACTTAAAGCATCTTCCATCTGATGGGTCACTGGGCCGAGGTGAGTTACTGGAGACTGGTGAGGTGGAAGAATAGTGTGTCTGTGGCTTTACTTGGGTTGTAGGTGGGGTTTTTGGCTGCCCTCGGTTGTAGGGTTTATGGTCGGTGTGCCCCCTGGGCTATTCGTTCCCCTTGACCTTAGCTTTCTTGCTTTCTGCCACTTCCATCCATGTGGCTCCAATCTCCCCCGCCTCAGCGAGATTTTGGGGTTTTCCATCTTGTATGTACCGGGTTATGTCCTCAGGAACACCATCCAAGAACTGCTCCATTTGTATGAGGAGGTGCAGTTCTTCCAAGGTTTTAACATTGTGTCCTGATATCCAAGCCTTATAATTTTTCCCAACGTAGTAGGCGTGTTTGGGGAATGACACATCTGGTTTCCACTTTTGGGTTCTGAAACGCCGACGGGCATGATCCGGGGTTATCCCCATTCTGTATCTGGCCTTGGTTTGAAAAAGTTTATAGTCGTTCATGTTCCCCTTAGGCATTTCAGCTGCCACCTCTGCTAAAGGTCCACTGAGCTGTGGCCTCAATTCTACCATGTACTGGTCTTCAGGGATGCTGTACCCAAGACAGGCTCTTTCAAAATTTTCCAAGAAGGCCTCGGTGTCATCACCTGCCTTGTAGGTGGGAAATTTCCTGTGATGTGGAACCATAATTGGTGAAGGGTTGTTAAGATTGGCTGGAGCCTGTTGCTTAGCCTTTTTTAATTTCATGGCCTGTTGGTGGGCTTCCCTCTGGAGTTCCATCTCTTTTTGTTGTTTTTCCAGGTATTGGTGGTGGGCCACCTCTTCTTCTTCTAGTTTTCTGTGGTGGGCTGCATTTTTGGCTTCTTGTTCTCTTTTATGGGCTGCCTGTTTGATCTGTTCTTCTCTTTCTTTCATCTCCATTTCTTTTTGTTTTATTTCTAGTTCCTGTTTGTTTTTTTCCATCTCTCACCTGTGCTCGGCGTCTTTGATTTGTACCTCGGCCTCCATTTTTGTCTTGTTAGGCATGGTTCCTGTTTTCTTGTGTTGGGGTGCCCTCTGGTGTTTATCTTCTGAGCTGCAGGCTCTGTTGCCTCCTGGGGTCTGCCTAGCAACAGTGCCTTTTTCCCTTTCTTTGTCTAGCTAATTTTTTCAAGGTAGAGTAAACCAGAAAAACCACTTTATTTGCATGAGTATAGTGCTGGTAATGACTCTCAATGGGAGTGCTATTGTCACAAAAGACCTGTTTGTCATAGCTTAATGGTTCCTTGCTTAATATGCAAGCCAAAAACTGCCAGAGAGAGCAGAAAAAAAATTCTCTCTGGTTCCCTTTTTAAAACCAAACTTTTCTCTCTGCTAAAAAGCCCCTAGCAGAGAAAAGAAAAATATAATATTCCTACTGGCTTCTGGATTCTATCTATCCCACCGCTAACACCATGTCATATAACCTGGTCCCAGATTTGGACCTTAGCATCCAAAATATGGGGGTTAGCATGAAAACCTCCAAGCTTAGTTACCAGCTTGGACCTGGTACTGCTGCCACCACCCAAAATTTAGAGTGTTTTGGGGCACTCTCTTCCCCCCGAAACCCTTCCCTGGGGACCCCAAGACCCAAACCCTTGAGTCTCACAACCAAGAGAAATAAATCTTTTCCCTTCCCCCCTCCAGGTGCTCCTGGAGAGATAAACAGAAGCAACCTCCGTGAATCTAAGCAGAGGGAGTCCACCCTCTGTAATTCCAGTCCTGGAAACAAAAGCACTTTCCTCTTCACCAGAGGGAATGCAAAGTCAGACTAGTAAATCTAACACACACAGACCTCCCCCTGATTTCTTCCTCCCACCAATTCCCTGGTGAGCTGCAGACCCAATTCCCTGAAGTTCCCCACTAAAGAAAAACTCCAACAGGTCTTAAAAAGAAAGCTTTATATAAAAAGAAAGAAAAATACATACAAATGGTCTCTCTGTATTAAGGTGACAAATACAGGGTCAATTGCTTAAAAGAATATTGAATAAACAGCCTTATTCAAAAAGAATACAATTCAAAGCACTCCAGCAACTATAAACATGTAAATACCAAAAAAACATATAAATCCTATCTGATCTTTTTGTACTTACAACTGGAAACAGAAGATTAGAAAGCAGGAAATAGAAAAATCCTTCCCATAGCTGAGAAAGAGTCAGGCAGAAGACAAAGAACTCAGACACACAATTCCCTCCACCCAGAGTTGAAAAAAATCCTGTTTCCTGATTGGTCCTCTGGTCAGGTGGTTCAGATTATTCCTTTCCAGGTGAAAGAGATGTTAACTCTTAGTTATCTGTTTATGACAGCATGTCACCTCAAGGATCAGCAACTGCCCCTTCTTCCTTTTGGGGGGTTCTGATGCTTCCTGGGGTACCCACGGCTGTGATGCACTTCTCTGCCCCCTGCCCTTGGCATGAGGAAGCCTTGTCCATGCCTGCCAGAAGTCAGCTCCCAGACTCCTCTGGCCAAGGGCAATACAAATACTCCCCTTTCAACCTACACAGACTCCACTGTGTAGTAATAGGCACACTTTAACTATCGAGGCCTCCAAGCTTCTCCCTGCAGTGTCCAGCCCCTATTCTTCTGGGCAGTCACTGAATTCAGAGGCCTACTGTTCTGAAAGGACCAGGACACCTCTGCTCATCAGTTTCACCTCAGATCACCACTTCGCTCAATTCACAACACTTATACTTGTTGTCACCATCAACAAATCTAAGTTTATTTTCCCAAGAACAGAGATTCAAATAATAGCAAGTTGGCAGAAGTGTGGGAAACAATTGGTTACATCTAAAATAAAATCATAATACACTTCCGAGGCCTAGGCTTAGTTAACAAGACACTCCTATCTCAAAGGTTAGTTCACCCAAAGTCTTTCTCCCACTGGTTAATGGCCAAGCTGGCCATGACTCCTCATAAGACAAGCACGGTGGATTCTTGTCCTTGAAGTGAAGGACACAGGATGTCTCTCGACATTCTCCTGATATACCAGATAAATTGTTTGATCTTAGTCATAAACAGGACTGTGTTCTGTCCTGTAGATGTTTTAATCTTTTGTTGACTTTGCAATTTTGATTAGCTGGTGGCTCTGTATGCAATTAGACTTATATGGTAAGACACACAATACATAACAGTCAGCCAGGGAAAGATAAGCATCTCCTATCCCCTGCCCAAAGAGAACCTCTTTATCAGTTTTAAGGAAATCTGTCTTAATTTACCTACCATAAGAACGTAAGTTTTCAGTATAGATAAAGAACTCCTTGTATATCATCCATACATATACCTTGCAAAGCCAGTGTGCTACAGGTTGTTGGTAGATACCTCACATGCCACCCATTGGTGCACTATTATGTAGACATTGGACACAGGGGATCCCTGTGAACATGTATGCACCCCTTAAGCCCTCTGCCAGTTGGCATCAAGGGATCTCTGGGCCACAGGTGTTATTTACAAATCTTCAAACTTGAGGATGGCCTCCCTTGTTCTGTTAATCTGTTCACTTGCTCTTTCCCTAAATTATTGAATGTTCAGACTCAGCCACCTAGAGAAAACATTGCAGTTCCTTACTTCAGCATCTATCGGCTACTTCCTTTTCTTCCTCTGTTAAAATTAGCAGTGTATAACTTACCTCTGCAACTGACTTTTCCACTATTAAAATTCCTCCTCCCCCAAAAGATATTAATAATGTGGTTGCTATTAAATTCTCTGTTTACTCATAGCCTGTTGCTATAAAGGCTGCATAGTATTAGCAAGCATGAGAATAGTGAATGTTCTGTTAATATTGGGGAAGAAATCTCTTATTTATTCTCAAGTTCCTTTTATAGTGCTCCTACATTAGTATTTAAATAAGGTAATATTTATTCTTTGTTTTACATGAATTGAAAAAGGAACAATAGAAAACACTACAAATAGAGAGGAAATGGTCTTGCCATTCACATTCAAAAATAGGATTAGTAGCTTTTATGTCTCTTGTCTATTATTAGAAAGGACATTCAGAAAACAACTTGGTTTTAGTACATTTAACTCCTTCAATTACATCTTCAGTGCTCCTATCTCCACCTGGAACATTGTGCCCAGCCCCTGCACCAGTCTGGCCAGTTATGTGCTTAACAATGGCTCTTGAACATTATATCCATTCTTTTATGAAGAGGAAATACTGAGTAGGACATCAGGAGTCTCCTTTACTTTTTGAAAACTGCCACGGTAGCTTTAACTGCCACTCTTGGGAGGAACAAAAGGAATGCACTTTAGTATTTCACCCAAAGAAATGGTATCTTTGTTTAAAAACCTCCTTCAGACTTGTATTAGCAAATAGGGTTCCTTATCAAACTTTCAGAACTGTGTGTGCTGTGATATAAAAGATTTCTTTGAAGGCTGCACAAATTAAGAAATGAGTGATTACATAGGTAGAACAAATCTCTAAAATTATTCTAAAGGAATTTTGAGAATGTTTCAACAGTTGCAATGGATAAATTCATGTTGAATCTGTGTCTGCACATACATATTTTTCCAAGTTGAAACATAATTACTCAGATATTATAAGTTTACTTAGTACCTGTGTTGCCTTGTAAAAGATAGTTTCTCCTACTTTCTGTGCCTCTCTAGTTTTCCAGGCCCCTCTAATGTCATTCCCACATTGATTGAGCTATGCTTCTCCCATTTTTATTTGGGGAGGGGGGGAACTTATTTGTGTTCTATACCACAACACTGAGATATTTACTTAGCCAACAATTAAGTGTCATTATTGCCCCAAATATATTTAGCCATAGATACTACTATAACAGGTCACTGGTGCCTGGGGTTCATGTGTACATACTTGTGCACCTGTTATAGCCTGTGGCCTCTTTAAAACAGACTGCTGTTGTCATGGGGCACATGAGTAGGAGCATGCATGTGACCTGCAGGAAACCAGAATAAGGTTTCCTGCCTTCTATGTAGGAGACCCCCTGTGTCAAGGAAGAACTTGGGAGAGGCTCTCTATAGAAGCCAGGAATGGCTGCCTAGAGGAAGAGGATTTGTCCTCCAAAGTTGTGGAAATCAGGAATGTCTCAGTTGTGAATTTTTGTATTATTTTGAGCCTTTTGCATTTTCTGTTATTTTACAGAAAAAGGACTCGAAACTTGACTCAAAAGTTTGAGCTTTAGTTGAATTAGCCTGGCTGGTGAATCTGCCCACTGGCTTACAATTGTATATCTGTAACATAGTTATTTATTGATTGCATTCATAATTCAGTATATAAATCAGCAAAAGATTAGTTAATATGTCAACTGAAAGCCCATTCCTTCTTAGTGATGCCATAACATTACTTTATGATAACATGAAGAACAGCTTGATATAGCGACATATGCAGGTGAAAACAGTAAGAAAGCATTGGGAATTTAAAATTGGCATTAAAATCAAACCAGAAAAGCGAGAGAGGTGTTGCATGCCTTAATTATAGACCTGCATTTGTTCTACCAAGCCTTAATTACAAGGGAGAAGCTCATTCCCTACCTAGGGAAAGCCTGCATAGAAGAACAGACAAGAAACATTAGGCCAGATCTATATGCAGAGGAGACCCTCTGTGTGAGCATCTCTGTGCTCGTGTAGATTGGCAATCTTCCAATCTCTCCATTAACATCTCCTCTTCCTCAGGAACCCTTCAAGGGCTTTCCACAGGATCCATGAAAGCGGGAGGAATGTGGACTGACACTAGGGAGTAAGAGGCATCTGTGGGGAACACACATCATTCTCCCACTGGTCCCATGAAGACTTCCCGGGAAGAGTAGTAGGCCCTAAGGCTTTAACACCTATTTTGCGGGACTAATCTGCAGTGCAGGAACCGGCCCCTCTCCCAAGACTGTTTCATGGAAGCAGTAGGGGGCTCAGGAGTACAAAGCCATTGTAGAGACATAGGGTTTCTGTGTGGATGGTTCTGGTCTCCTAGCAATCCCCTGAGATCAGTGGATCTTGTGGGTGAGCACTGCATCTCATTTTGCAGATGCCAAATCATACAGTCCTGCAATGGCGTTATGGGATGAAACTCCATGAGGAATTCCTTGTTCTTTCCTCTGCCCCTTTCCAAGCTTCTTCTCGCTGGAATTCCCTAGTCTGTTTCAGAAGGCATTTGGGGGTGGATCATCATATAATTGATTAGGTTTCCTGCTCATAAGTCACATGGTTCCCCCAAGATCCATCCGGACCTCCAGTGAAGGAGCTGGTGAATAGGGTCATCATGTGATGCTTTTCTGCTGCTAAAGTATGTCTCTGGGGCCTCTGCTCCCTCTGTCTACATGGAATCAGGAACTTCTCTAGAATTTCTAGGAAGGGTGCAGAGGGCAGCAGATTATACCATGTGTACAAAAATTCAATAAAGATAACTGACTGAATTTCTTCATATTAACGTTGTGCGGAATTTCTGCAGGATTGGTATGCAAATAATGTAAAAAAGTGTCTGCTCTAGGCCCCTACCCCCCGCCTTCCTGAACACACAAATCCACTAGCCCTTGGAGGGCTGTTGTAGGGTAGGAGAAGGAGGGAATGATACAGCAAAAGTTGCACATCCCATCCTGTATGTGCCTCACAGCTAGGAGCTAGTGCTTCCTCCTCTACTCTTTCTGCTTCCCCCCAAATGTTTCTCCAGTTCCACAGTTGCCTCTGGATTGCCTCTCTATCACTGCCTGCCCAATCACACATCAAAGACACACCTGAACCTGCCCCGAGCTTTGATGGATCTCCCCCTAGACATGGACAAAAATGTCAGGAATGAAGGTGTTAAACTAATGATTCTAAGGCAAGAAGAAGTGAGAGCAGCAGAATAAAGACTTCAAAAAAAAACCCAGACTTCAACAAACTCAAAGACTTCATAGATATGATCCTATGGGAATGATAGCTAAGGGAAAAGTAGCTCAGGAGAGCTGAAAGTTTCTAAAAGAGACAATGTTAAAACCACAACAGCTTTTATCAAGAGGAAGGGGATCAATTGTTCTCCACATCTACCAATGGTAAGACATGAGGTAATCAGCTCAGTTTGCAGCCAGGGAGATTTAGGTTGCATATTTGGTGTTAAACTTTTCTATTTGGATAGGTAAGCACTGGAACAGGTTACCTAGGAAGGTTGTGGAAATCCCTTCCTTGGAGATTTTCAAGAAAAGGTTAGACAGACACCTGTAAGGATGGACTAGGTGTACTTAATCCTGCCTCAGCGCAGGGGAATGGACTAGCTGATCTCTTGACATCCTTTCTACCCCTACATTTCTATGACACTGTTTCTATTAAACTACCAGCTGTGGGTGACACCCAGATTTGGGATGGAGATATATTTATTTTTACAGTTGGCTTTTTTGCCCAATTTTTCTTACTGGGCCAGAGCCTCAGTTGTAAACTGCCCCTGCAGCTCACTGCAAAAAGGCTCCTTTCTATGAATAGACAATTTCACCTAGTTGAAGGTGTTACCGAAATATCGAGTCTGCCTAGCTGAGAGCCAATAACAGACTGACAGGGATAAGGAAAAGATGCTTTACTCTGCAGAAAAAAGGAGAGCCTTGTGCTTTAGTACAAAGACCCTATTCCATACAAATTTCACAATCCTTTTATACACTTTTAGACAAAGACCCTTGCGTGTTAACACTTGATTGGTAGGTGTCAAATCCCACGGTTCTGTTATCTGTTCAGTAAAAACTGGTTTGAAGCAAGTTTTCTCTGCTTTGAGGCAGAAGAAAAGAGAGAATTCAAAAGTTAGGTTACTGTATATGTGAGGCTTCTGCTTCCCCCTACTTGTAAGCTATTAAGAGGGGCTACCAGTAACTTTTACAAAGGTCTTCTAATTTGAAAATAGTCTCTGTAAAATGAACCATTTATTATTCAAGATTCTCATGCTTTTTCAGAATAACTGCTTCCTTAGAATTATTATTCATATTAGTTGGTAGTAGTAGTTGTATATATTGAGAAAGGAGTCAGGCCTGGTCTACACTACACGTTTAAACCGAATTTAGCAGCGTTAAATAGATTTAACCCTGCACCCGTCCACACAATGAGGCCCTTTATATCGATATAAAGGGCTCTTTAAACAGGTTTCTGTACTCCTCCCCAACAAGAGGAGTAGCACTGTAATCGGTATTGCCATGTCGGATTAGGGTTAGTGTGGCCGCAATTCGACGGTATTGGCCTCTGGGCGGTCTCCCACAGTGCACCATTGTGACCATTCTGGAAAGCAATCTGAACTCGGATGCACTGGCCAGGTAGACAGGAAAAGCCCTGTGAATTTTGAATTTCATTTCCTGCTTGCCCAGCGTGGAGCACTGATCAGCATGGGTGGCGATGCAGTCCCAAATCCAAAAAGAGCTCCAGTATGGACTGTACAGGAGATACTGGATCTGATCGCTGTATGGGGAGACAAATCTGTTCTGTCAGAGCTCCGTTCCAGACGATGAAATGACAAAGCATTTGAAAAAATCTCCAGGCTATGATAGACAGAGGCCACAGAAGGGACTCAACACAGTGCTGTGTGACAACCATAATGGAAAGCCAAAGAATCAAATGGACGCTCATGGAGGGAGGGAGGGAGGGGGGACTGAGGACTCGAGCTATCCCACAGTTCCTGCAGTCTCCAAAAAGCATTTGCATTCTTGGCTGAGCTCCTAATGCCTGAAGGGTCAAAAACATAGGCTCATAGACTCATAGACTCTAGGACTGGAAGGGACCTCGAGAGGTCATCGAGTCCAGTCCCCTGCCCTCATGGCAGGACCAAATACTGTCAAGACCATCCCTGATAGACATTTATCTAACCTACTCTTAAATATCTCCAGAGATGGAGATTCCACAACTTCCCTAGGCAATCTATTCCAGTGTTTAACTACCCTGACAGTTAGGAACTTTTTCCTAATGTCCAACCTAAATCTCCCTTACTGCAGTTTAAGCCCATTGCTTCTTGTTCTGTCATTGGAGGCTAAGGTGAACAAGTTTTCTCCCTCCTCCTGATGACACCCTTTTAGATACCTGAAAACTGCTATCATGTCCCCTCTCAGTCTTCTCTTTTCCAAACTAAACAAACCCAATTCCTTCAGCCTTCCTTCATAGGTCATGTTCTCAAGACCTTTAATCATTCTTGTTGCTCTTCTCTGGACCCTCTCCAATTTCTCCACATCTTTCTTGAAATGCGGTGCCCAGAACTGGACACAATACTCCAGTTGAGGCCTAACCAGCGCAGAGTAAAGCGGAAGAATGACTTCTCGTGTCTTGTTTACAACACACCTGTTAATGCATCCCAGAATCATGTTTGCTTTTTTTGCAACAGTATCACACTGTTCACTCATATTAAGCTTGTGGTCCACTATGACCCCTAGATCTCTTTCTGCCATACTCCTTCCTAGACAGTCTCTTCCCATTCTGTATGTGTGAAACTGATTGTTCCTTCCTAAGTGGAGCACTTTGCATTTATCTTTATTGAACTTCATCCTGTTTACCTCAGACCATTTCTCCAACTTGTCCAGATCATTTTGAATTTTGACCCTGTCCTCCAAAGCAGTTGCAATCCCACCCAGTTTGGTATCGTCCGCAAACTTAATAAGCGTACTTTCTATGCCAACATCTAAATCGTTGATGAAGATATTGAACAGAACTGGTCCCAAAACAGACCCCTGCGGAACCCCACTTGTTATACCTTTCCAGCAGGATTGGGAGCCATTAACAACTACTCTCTGAGTACGGTTATCCAGCCAGTTATGCACCCATCTTATAGTAGCCTCATCTAAATTGTACTTTCCTAGCTTATCTATAAGAATATCATGTGAGACTGTATCAAATGCCTTACTAAAGTCTAGGTATATCACATCCACCGCTTCTCCCTTATCCACAAGGCTCGTTATCCTATCAAAGAACGCTATCAGATTAGTTTGACACGATTTGTTCTTTACAAATCCATGCTGGCTATTCCCTATCACCTTACCACCTTCCAAGTGTTTGCAGATGATTTCTTTGATTACCTCCTCCATTATCTTCCCTGGCACAGAAGTTAAACTAACTGGTCTGTAGTTTCCTGGGTTGTTTTTATTTCCCTTTTTATGGATGGGCACTATATTTGCCCCCTTCCAGTCTTCTGGAATCTCCCCCATCTCCCAAGATTTCCCAAAGATAATAGCTAGAGGCTCAGATACCTCTTCCATTAACTCCTTGAGTATTCTAGGATGCATTTCATCAGGCCCTGGTGACTTGCAGGCATCTAACTTTTCTAAGTGATTTTTTACTTGCTCTTTCCTTATTTTCTCTTCTAAACCTACGCTCTTCCCGTAAGCATTCATTATACTAGACATTCCTTCAGACTTCTCAGTGAAGACCGAAACAAAGAAGTCTTTAAGCATCTCTGCCATTTCCAAGTCTCCCGTTACTGTTACCCCCTCCTCATTGAGCAGTGGGCCTACCCTGTCCTTAGTCTTCCTCTTGCTTCTAATGTATTGATAAAAAGTCTTCTTGTTTCCCTTTATTCCCATAGCTAGTTTGAGTTCATTTTGTGCCTTTGCTTTTCTAATCTTGCCTCTGCATTCCTGTGTTATTTGCCTATATTCATCCTTCGTGATCTGACCTAGTTTCCATTTTTTATATGACGCTTTTTTATTTTGTAGGTCACGCAAGATCTCAAGGGTAAGCCAAGGTGGTCTTTTGCCACATTTTCTATCTTTCCTAACCATCGGAATAACTTGCTTTTGGGCTCTTAATAGCGTCCCTTTGAAAAACTGCCAACTTTCCTCAGTTGTTTTTCCCCTCAGTCTTAATTCCCATGGGACCTTGCCTATCAGCTCTCTGAGCTTACCAAAATCCGCCTTCCTGAAATCCATTGTCTCTATTCTGCTGTTCTCCCTTATACCTTTCCTTAGAATTGCAAATTCTATGATTTCATGATCACTTTCACCCAAGCTTCCTTCTACTTTCAAATTCTCAACAAGTTCCTCCCTATTGGTTAAAATCAAGTCTAGAACAGCTTCTCCCCTAGTAGCTTTTTCAACTTTCTGAAATAAAAAGTTGTCTGCAATGCAGTCCAGGAACTTATTGGATAGTCTGTGCCCCGCGGTGTTATTTTCCCAACATATATCTGGATAGTTGAAGTCTCCCATCACCACCAAATCTTGGGCTTTGGATGATTTTGTTAGTTGTTTGAAAAAAGCCTCATCCACCTCTTCCGCCTGATTAGGTGGCCTGTAGTAGACTCCCAGCACGACATCACCTGTGTTTTTTACCCCTTTTAGCCTAACCCAGAGACTCTCCACCCTTCCGTCTCCTATGTCCATCTCCACCTCAGTCCAAGTGCGTACATTTTTAATATATAAGGCAACACCTCCTCCCTTTTTCCCCTGTCTATCCTTCCTGAGCAAACTATACCCATCCACACCAACATTCCAGTCGTGTGTATTATCCCACCAAGTTTCAGTAATGCCAATAATGTCATAGTTGTATTTATTTATTAGCACTTCCAGTTCTTCCTGCTTATTACCCATACTTCTTGCATTTGTATAAAGGCATCTAAGATACTGGTTTGATCTTGCCTCCCAGCTTTGCCCTGACCCTCCTTCCTCTCTGCCATTATAGCCCGTGCTCCCTCCTGTTTCCAACCCATCTCCCAGGTCTTGTTCCCCACTTACCTGTGGGCTTTGCTCACCTGTCCCCGTCGAACCTAGTTCATTGTCACTAGTAGTTCAGGGAATATGTCGTCAATTTCCCCCCTCAAAGAAAAGGTAAAAAAATTGTTTCTCGCCACTTTTCAGTGTCACCATATGTCTACTGGATGCTGCTGGTAGACGGGGTGCTGCAGCGCTAAACAGAAACATTCCCTCCCCTCCCTCCCCCGGTGGCAGATGGTACAGTACATAATGACTGATAGCTGTCCTCGTCATC
The DNA here is from genome assembly GCF_007399415.2 of Gopherus evgoodei. Classification (NCBI taxonomy): domain Eukaryota; kingdom Metazoa; phylum Chordata; order Testudines; family Testudinidae; genus Gopherus; species Gopherus evgoodei. The sequence goes on along the minus strand of NC_044322.1, from coordinate 291,731,045 downwards.
ATCCTGTGAGTGCTCCTGGCTGGCCTCGGTGAGGTCGGCCAGGGGCGCCTGGATAAAAATGGGAATGACTCCCTGTCATTCCTGGCAGACGGTACAAAAATGCTGGGTAACCGTCCTCATCATAGTAGCTGGGTAACCGTCCTCATCATAGCAGCTGGAGCCTGAGCTCCATCAGCCCCTCCTCCCTTTTGTGTCTAAAGAAAAGATTCTGTACTCCCTGGACTATCATAGCAGTGGGAGGCTGCGTTCCTCTCCCCCCCCTTTAATGTCCTGCCTGAACTATCATAGCAGCTGGAGGCTGCCTCCCCCTCACTTTATCTCACTAAAAAGTCAGTGTTTCTTATTCCTGCATTCTTTAGTACTTCATCACAGAAATGGGGGGACACTGCTACGGTAGCCCAGGAGGGGTGTGGGAGGAGGGAAGGAACGGGTGGGGTTGTTGCAGGGGCACCCCCTAGAATGGCATGCAGCTCATCATTTCTGCAGGATCTCTGAGGCTCTGACCCGGAGTGACTGTGCTCTCTGGCTCTCTAGTAGACTTGCCCCATATTCCAGGCAGGACTGACTCTATTTTTAGACAAAACATAAAGAAGGGAATGACCCGGGGAGTCATTCCCATTTTTGTCCATGCGCCCCCGGCCGACCTCAGCGAGGCCACCCAGGAGCACCCATGACAGCAGCAGACAGTACAAAATGAATGATAACTGTTATCGCCAATATCCAATTGCAAATGGTACGAAATGATTGAAAACAGTCATCTCATTGCTAATTTACAATGGCAGACAGTGCAATAGGGATGGTAACCATCTCTGCTACCTTGCAAAGGCAAATGAATGCTGCTGTGTAGTGCTGCAGTACTGCCCTGTCAGTAGCATCTAGTACACATACGGTGACAGTGACAAAAGGCAAAACAGGCTCCATGGTTGCCATGCTGTGGTGTCTGCCAGGGCAATCCAGGAAAAAGGGCACAAAATGATTGTCTGCCGTTGCTTTCACGGAGGAAGGATTGAGTGACGACATTTACTCAGAATCACCGGCGACACTGTTTTTGCCCCATCATGCATTGGGATCTCAATCCAGAATTCCAGTGGGCGGGGGAGACTGCAGGAACTATGGGATAGCTACAGGATAGCTACCCACAGTGCAACGCTCCAGAAATCGACGCTAGCCTTGGTACATGGACACACACCACCAAATTAATGTGCTTAGTGTGGCCGCGTGCACTCGACTTTATACAATCTGTTTTACAAAACCAGTTTATGTAAAATCGGAATAATCCCGTAGTGTAGACATACCCTCAGTCAAGTTGAGGGGAAGTAAACTTGCAGCAACAAGGTAGATGGCAGAATCAAAGGAGGAGAGAACAAATTAACAGTAGAGGAAGTCAAAATGACCTTTCCCTTAGAGGGTTTTTTCTGGAGACATTCAGTGCCGCAGGAGTGGAGGAAGCACATACAGGGAATGATTCAGGGTTTAGTACTGGTGGTTCAGACTGAGCACTGGGAAAGGTGATCAAGAGAGTCTATCCAGAGACAATATTGGTGTAAAGTAGGAAACGACTGTCTGACTGTCTCCACCTGAAATAAAAACCCCTGTATGTATTGCATTCTAATCTGAATATTGAGATACTGAATGTTCAAAGTGGTACATTTCCTTTATAAAAACAATCATAATGGCAAAAACAACTGCATTCTGACAGAGCCGTAATGTGACATATAACAACTTGATAACTCATGCAGATGTTACACAATACTGAGTTAAGTATGGTCTAACCTCTCTGTTTTCCACAGCATGTTTAGTTTAAATGTTTCGCTACGGTGAAGTGCATTTAGAGAGAAAAATTATATAAGGAATTATAGTATAATTGGGAATAAAAGTATTCTGATTCAAAACTGAGGCATATTATGGAGGGACTATCTATCATCATAAACTCAGGAGATAGGTTTTAGCAAGTGGCTTGTGTTAGTATTCAGGTGCTTGTTTTTATATTTTTTCTTGTTTCTGCTATGTTATCCCCTTGGCACTCATTAAGCCTTGTCTTCCTGCAGCAGACTATCCACTCAGGCATGAATAATCTAAGGGGATGTTGATATAAATATGCGGTGTCTATTACAAGAAGTATGAAATTAATATATAATTTAAAAAAAACAAAGGGTATGTGTTTCTCTTGTATAGTGTTTATTAGACTCTAACTCTAAACCGTCTTAGAGTTCAGTGAAAATAGATAACTCACTGGGTGGGTAATGGGCTATTGAATATTTCAGCTCTACCTCACTGTCCTTGAGAGGGAGGCAATTATAAATGTAAGGGGTTTGATTCTCCACTGCCTTGAATTTTATTTAAACATATACACTTATGCAAAGTGGATGTCAAATGCTACTATGTGTGTACATGAGGGGCAAATTCTGAATTGATACAGTTTTACAAGCCTGTAAGGATTGGCATGCGATCTGTGTATGCAAGGCATGCATAGCATGCCCCAGGACTGGCTGTGCCCACAGGACAATTCTGTCCAGCCCCTGAACACACATGGAAGACGCCATGTAATAGAACAAAATGGCATCCTCTGCACAGCAAGACATTGCATGCACTATACATGTGAGGTCATGCCACATGAGGGAATGCCATTTTGCATACAAGTGTAAAATTGCATGCATGACTAAAAATGTCACAGCAAGTCACTGGCTGTTAGACCCCTCAGTTCAGTAAAACATCTAAGCATGTGCCCATTCTATTCAGCAGCATACTTAGGAACACATATAATCATAGAAGATTAGGGTTGGAAGAGACCTCAGGAGGTCATCTAGCCCAACCCCCTGCTCAAAGCAGGACCAGCCCCAGCTAAATCATCCCAACTAGTGCTTTATCAAGCTGGCTAAGGATGGAGATTCCACTGCCTCCCAAGGTAATCCATTCCATTACTTCACTACCCTCCTAGTGAAGTATTTTTTCCTAATATCCAACCTACACTTCCCCTGCTGCAACTTGAGAACATTGCTTCTTGTTCTGTCATCTGCCACCACTTAGAACAGTCTAGCTCCATCCTCTTTGGAACCCCCCTTCAGGTAGTTGAAGGCTGTTATCAAATCCCCCCTCACACTTCTCTTCTGCATACTAAATAAGCCCAGTTCCCTCAGCCTCTCCTCATAAGTTATGAGCCCCAGTCCCCTAATCATTTTCATTGCCCTCCACTGGACTCTCTCCAATTTGTCCACAACCTTTCCGTAGTGGGGGGCCCAAAACTGGATGCAATACTCCAGATGTGGCCTCACCGGTGCCGAAGAGAGGAGAATAATCACTTCCCTTGATCTACTGGCAATACTCCTACTAATGCAGCCCAATATGCTTTAGCTTTCACTGTTGACTCATATTCAGCTTCTCGTCCACTGTAATATCCAGGTCCTTTTCTGCAGAACTGCTGCTTAGCCAGTTGGTCCCTAGCCTGTAGCAGTGCATGGGATTCTTCTATCCTAAGTGCAGGACTCTGCACTTGTCCTTGTTGAATCTCATCTTTTGGCCCAATCTTCTAATTTCTCTAGGTCACGCTGGACCCTATCCCTACCCTCCAGTGTATCTACCTCTCCCCCCAGCTTAGTGTCATCTGCGAACTTGCTGAGGGTGCATTCATCCCATCATCCAGATCATTAATGAAAATGTTGAACAAAACCGGACCCTGGGGCACTCTGGTTGATACTGGCTGCCAACTAGACATTGAGCCTTTGATCACTGCCCATTGAGCCTGATGATCTTCCCAGCTTTCTATCCACCTTATAGTCCATTTATCCAATCCATACTTTTTTAACTTGCTGGCAAGAATACTGTGGGACAGAGTATAAAAACTTTTGCTATAGTCAAGATATATCACATCCATAGCTTTCCCCGTATCTACAGAGCCAATTATCTCATCATAGAAGGAAATCAGGTTGGTCAGGCATGACTTGCCCTTGGTGAATCCATGTTGACTGTTCCTCTCCTCCAAATGCTTCAAAATGGATTCCTTGAGGACCTGCTCCATGATTTTTCCAGGGACTCAGGTAAGGCTGACCAGTCTGTAGTTCTCCAGATTCTCCTTCTTCCCTTTTTTAAAAATGGGCATTAAGTCCCATTGACTGATTGTTGCTGCTTAGGTATTTTTCTGAATCAGAATCTAAATGACTACATGAGGTGCAAGACAATGAAGAATCAGACACAAATCATAGATTTGTGGTTTTAAATAAATGTCTGGGAGTCAGACTCTCTGCTCACACTTGTTTAAATCAGGAGTAACTCCACTGACATCAGTGGAGTTATTACACTAGTGTTAGAGGATAGCCCTGAGAAGCTTTGGTTCTGTTGCTGGATCTTCCACAGACTTCCTGTTTGACCTTGACCAAAGCACAGAGGGCCTGATTCTGCTTTCATTTACAATGGTGTAAATAGGAATTACTGCATTGGGATTACTTGTCTATACGGATAGTAGTGCATGACAAGCTGGGTGTAAATGTACAGTGCAGTAGCCTGCTGCGTGAATCCTTCTACTATGCACTAAAAGTTCTGTAGTGTATTTTGATCTATGGCAGTTTGAAATGGGAGTAGATCAAAGCACACTAGGGAACTTCTAGTGCATAGTAGCAGTCTTCACACAGACAGTAGTGTGTCAGGCAAGTGCACTGTGGAATTACCCCACACTTATTGCACACCATCTGTACAGACAAACCCAAAGGCTTCCACCATTTTGTGCTTCAGTTTCTTCATCTATAAAATGGAGTTTCTAATACCTAATGCCTCTCTCACAGTGGTATTGTGAGGATAAATACATTTGTAGAGTTGTTCAGAGTCCTCAGATGGAAGGCATTCTAAGTACAAGTTATTATCTAGGAGGAACTTGGCAATCAAGACATCTACAATTCACCTGACAATACTTTGGCATGTCAAATGTGCAATTAATTCAGGACTCATGGAAAGTGAAATGCAAAGAAAAATACCACAGGCTTTTAATGTTTCTGAACAGAGATGATAATTTACACTCTAGCAAGAAAAGGAGCTCCAAAAAATAACCCCCCACCTCAGAAACTGCAATTGCCTGCAATCAAGCTTAAAAGGCAGAAAAAACAGATTAGACCTGACCATTGAAACATCTTAAAGAATAGTATATACATAAATTTAATGAAAATCAATCAGTCAGTCTTTAGATGTTCAAAAGCCTATCTAATCACTAGAAAACAATACCAAAAATAAATGCCTATTTCAGAAAAGAAGACCAGATGACTAGGGAAATAGAAGACCATGTTAATGATCAGAATCAACCTTTGGACTAACTGGCTAGACAAAATTTGTTCATAAACCATACTATTTTCTGGAATTTGGGGACAAACAGACTTCAGATATGTGAGTGATACAGAAAGTGGAATGAACATCTCTTTGCTTTCATTGTCAGCCCTTTGACAGAAATGTAACAGATTTTGGATAGCTTGTTAGTTCAAAAGAAAAACTGAAGCTGTAGTAGGGCTCAATGGTGCAGCCATTTTTTTATAATTGTCTGACACCATTATGACATAAAGACATAACCGAGGAAAACATGGTGGGTTTATGACTGTTTATGAAGTTTCATAATAACGTAAGAATTCTTCATCTAATTAAAAAACTAACATGGCATGAACAGTACTGCTTTTTATGATTTCACAGCTTCATTGAAGGCTGGACAAAATATTAGTAAAAATTTGTCTCCGTTGAAATAAACCTCCTTTCATGTTTGCAAAATGTGCCAAAACTGCAGGCAATTTTTCAATAATTCTAAATTATTTGAAAATACATGTAAAACATATTTCTATGAAGAGGGGATGAGTAAGTGACAGTCTGTACTCTTATGTTCACCCCATGAAACTGATAAATTTTGTACCAAGTATGCCTTGTGAGGTGGTATTTGAAAACTCATTACCTGCTGAATATTATTGTACTGGTAAAATATGTGTGGCAGCTTTATATGTAAAGTTATAACATTCTACTTTATAAGGCATGTTTCAAGTCTGAGGAAACAGCTTAAGACCAATTCCCCAGCGACAAAAGGCTAGCCAGCACCTCAGCCATATGTCAACAAAATCAAAAGGACTATCACCTGGTTAAGTGGCCATTCCTTGGTAGGAAGAAGGGTATGAGTGAGAATTTTACATATTGGCAACAGAACAGCTTGGAGTCCCCGTGTAAACAGACTGGCTATCACCAAAACCCCAGCTGGAGATGATTCTCAAAGAGAAGGAAAAGATATAAAAATGAGAAACAGAGGCTCCAAATCACCTCTCTCCTTCCTTTCTCTTTGTTCACAGCATCAGAGACACATGAAGGAACACTAACCTGGGGGAGGGAGCCTGACTGAAGGAGTTCATCCAGTAAAAGCATGTGAGACAAACCTTTGCTTTGAATTTATTTAGCTTGTTAATTTAGGTATTAGTTTGCATCTTACCTTTTATTTCTTTGTAACCAATTCTGACTTTTATGCCTCACTACTTGTAATCAATTAAATCTTTCTTTCTGTAGTTAATATACTTGTTTTATCACTTTATCTAAGCTGGTGTGTTTGGACTGAAGTGTTTGGGAAACTTCATTTGAGATAACGGGTTTGTTCATATCATTTTCTATTACTGAAATTATGGACTTTCTATGAGCTTGTATAGTCCAGGAGGATACTGAGCAGTGCAAGACTCATATTTCTGGGGACAAATCTGGGACTGGGAATTTGGTGGTGTCATTCTGCAGTGTAATTCAAGGGTGGCAGGCTAGTTGGCTGAAGCACTCTTGCAATGTAGGTGGGAGATAATTTACATGCTGGAGGCTGTGTGTGAGCCGGCCAGGAGTATTTGCTCTTACAGCAAAGCAGTGTAAAAGGCACCCCAGGGTGGACAACTGAGGAGACACAGCCAGGAGCAGCTCCAGGCCCCAGCACACCAAGCGCGTGCTTGGGGTGGCATACTGCGGGAGGCGTTCTGCCAGTCACCAGGAGCACCGCAGATGGCTCCGGTGGACCTCCCACAGGCGTGCCTGTAGAGGGTCCGCTGGTCCCGTGGCTTCAGTGAAGCTGCAGGACCAGTGGACCCTCCGCAGGCATGCCTGAGGAAGGTCCACCGAAGCCGCGGGACCAGCGGACCCTCTGCAGGCAAGCCTGCAGGAGGTCCACCAGAGCCATCTGCCAGTGGACCCTCCGCAGGCATGCCTGTGGGAGGTCCATCAAAGCTGCAGGACCAGTGGACCCTCCACAGGCAAGCCTGTGGGAGGTCCACCGGAGCCGCGGGACTGGCGACTGGCAGAGTGCCCCCTGCGGCATGCCGCCGTGCTTGGGGTGGTGAAATGTCTAGAGCCGCCCCTGGACACCGCTGTTCAACAGTCCATATTGTACCCTGAATAATATCACAGATTGTTTTGGGGGTTTTTTTACAATAGTTTTTGAGTTACTGTCTCTGATTTTGAACTGGACTGGCTGATTTTAGTTGATCACCGAAGTCACGTGGTATTGGTTCCAGTTCCCTGAATGAATGAGCAATTTGGTCAAAAGGGTTAGCAACAGCCAGTTTGACTCAGAGGAAGTAGATTCATTTTATGTACACTCTCTGAAACATTCAGAAATAATGGATAGTGGTCAGGAGTGGCTCTGTGTTGCACCTGGTATAGTGTTTGAGGGCGAAAAAGGAGAAGGAAAAGACTTTTTATTCTGAGTTAGAGACTTGTGTGTCTCAAAGTTGAGCAACTGAGTACTAAAGTATAAAAGTAAAGTTGTAGGCATCTATCTGTTGAACAGGAACTGATGAAAAATAAGGAATTGTTCCTTATGTGCATGATACAATGAAATATATGGTTGGTGATTTCCTATGCTTTCCATTTTATCACTTTGCTAAAATTGCTTTAATAGAATGGTTGAAATAATGGCTGTGGACTGACCCAGGACCTCAAATGTCTCAAAATACCTATCAGTCTACTGACTGACTGACTGACTGGAGATAATTTTGGATCCTTGGATTTTTTGTGCTTCAGATTTCTGGAATGGTGCATAAAGGTTGAACCAACTAAGTGATGCCAGTGACTTTGGAAGGAATATTGTGTATGATTTGCCAAAAGACTCCTAAGGTGCAGTTCTAAGGGGGAGGAACCAGCCAGGCCACCACCTTCAACAACTGAAGGAAAAGAAGAAGCAAGTTTGCTTGCTTCTGGCCATTGGTTTAAAACCATTGTTTGCTGCTGTCATGGCTGCTACTGCAGCTGCTGGTTTCTGGCCTTTGGCCATGTGATGCAACCATGCCTGACAAAAGAGAAAAGAGGCCTTCACTTCCTTGACTCTCCTGGCTGGTCACCAAGGGCTAGGAGTCCAGCAGCAAACAGCATCTAAGATTCAACACCTTTCACAGATTTCAAAGCCAGGAGGGACCATTGTGATCATCTAGGCTGACCTGCTGTATAACACAGGCCATAGAATTTCCCCACAATAATTCCTATTTGAACTAGACCATATCTTTAAAAAAATCAAGATTTTTAAAATTGTCAGTGATGGAGAATCCACCATAAACTTTGGTAAAATGTTCAAATGGTTAATTACCCTCACTGTTAGAATGTTACGCCTTATTTCTAGTGTGAACTTGTCTAGTTTCAACTGCCAACCATTTGATCTTATACTTTTGACTGCTAGATTGAAGAGCCAATTATCAAATATTTGTTCCCCATGTAGATATTCATGGGCTATAATCAAATCACCCTTAACCTTCTTTTTGGTAAGCTAAATAGATTTGAGCTCCTTGAGTTTATCACTGTAAGGAATATTTTCTAATCTTTCAATCATTCCCCCTGGCTCTTCACTGAACCCTCTCCAACTTATCTATATCATTCTGAGGCTACGTCTACACTACAAACTTTGATTGATGCAAATTGCACTGGCATACAGCTGCCAAAGTTGATATATTGCTCATGTGTGGGCATACTTGACTGCTCATGTTTGCACTGTGCATACACACTATGAAAGCTTGTGTCAGTGCAAAGTGTGGTGAACTACAGGTAGGTTGCCCCATGTGTCACACACTGGCATCCAGTTTGATGCCTTTTGGGAACTTTTTGCAATGTGTTGTGGGGTAGAAATGAGTCACGCAGGGATCTCTGGGAGATAGGGTTCAAGTTCCCAGCATGCAACTTTCTCCATCTCATAATACTACCCATATCCCATAATTTTCATCCTTTTTTAAAAAAAAATCCCAAAAATCCACACAGTCCTTTTCAGCGTCTACCATCTCTGACAGAAGCATAGAGTCCACAGAGCCCTGCATACTATTGTCATGAACATTACAAATACTGGACACACAATTCTCTCGTATTTTCAGACTTGCAGGAATTAGTGCAACAAAGGGCGACATGACAATTTTTTGGAAAGTTTACTGAAGGACATAGTGAAAAACTATTCAAGATGGTTGGTGGCATTCACGGAGCAGCTGCAGATAGTGAAGTGCTGCTTCTGAGAAACAAGCCTGAGAAACAAGCACTGACTAGTGAGATCAGATCATAATGCAGATTTGGGATGATGAGCAGCGGCTGCAGAATTTTCGGATGTGAAAAACCATGTTCCTGGATCTGTTTGCTGAACTCACCCCAGCTCTCCAGCTCAAGGGCACCAGAATGAGAGCTGCATTCACAGTGGAGAAGTGAGTGTCCATCACACTCTGGAAGCTTGCAATGCTGCATTACTTGTTGTTGTCCTTTATGACCGAAAATGACACTGGCAATGGTATAACATCTTGTAAGTGTGACTCTGGCTAAAAGTGCTGATTTGCGAGTGCAAATCTTTTTGCATTGAGTGCATATGTAACTTGATATTAAGGAAGGGATTACAGACTATGCTCTCTGAATCTGCTGCTATTTACAGCTCAGCCTCTGTGCCTAAAGATCCATATGGCAATTAATCTCGAACTGAGTAACCCCATCATTGACTGCTGCTTGCCAGCACGATCTAACTGTTGCTGATGACTCCCAGCTGTCAATGTCAGTGTTGCACTGTTTCAAGTTTTGCCTTGGTGTGTCTTTGAAGCACTTCTTCTGGCAGCCGTGTGTGCAATTACCCACTTTCAGCTCACTATACAGCAACTGTTTGGGCGTTCTGGAATCATCCATCCTCACCACATGACCAGTCCAGCATAACTGTTATGTAATGAGCATGGTTTCAATTCCTGTGGTGTGGCTGTATTCCAGAACGCATAATTGGTAACTTAATCTTGCTATAATATGGAATATGGCACGTAGATGTGATAAATGGAACTTATCTAGAAGCTTGATGTGATGCTTGTAGCAGATCCAGGTCTTGCACCTATACAACAAATTGGACAGCACGACTGCTTTATAAACTTGTAGCTTGGTTTGAAGCTTAATATCATCTTGCTGCCAGATTCTGCCTGATAGTCTGCCAAATCATGAACTGGTTTTGTTGATGCAACTTGTCAGCTCCTTGTCTATAGCAGCATCATTTGACAATGGGCTGGTAAGATAGCAGAAGTCTGTAATAGCATCCAACTGTGTGTTGCTGATGGTGACTTGTGATTTTGTATAGGGTTTTCCTGTCTTTTTCAGATTTATTGTCAGCCTGAACCTTTTTGCAGACTCTTTGAATCTGTGTGTAATCAATTATGTCTCTTCATGATGCCCATAGAGCACAGTCACTAGCATACAGCAGCTCATGCACAATTGCCTCAAAGACAGAAGAACATAAGAATGGCCATACCGGGTCAGATCAAAGGTCCATCTGGCCCAGTATCCTGTCTACCGATATTGACCAATGCCAGGTGTCCCAGAGGGAGTGAACCTAATGATCAAGGTAATGATCCTGCCATCCATCTCCACCCTCTGACCTTAGATCATAATCTCTTCAGATTGAATAATTTTCCAGAGGATTGGAAATGTACCCTGATAATGGCACTCAGGTCTCTTGTAGCTACAAGAAGCAATGGGCTTAAACTGCAGCAAGGGAGATTTAGGTTGGACATTAGGAAAAAGTTCCTAACTGTCAGGGTAGTTAAACACTGGAATAAATTGCCTAGGGAGGTTGTGGAATCTCCATCTCTGGAGATATTTAAGAGTAGGTTAGATAAATGTCTGTTAGGGATGGTCTAGACAGTATTTGGTCCTGCCATGAGGGCAGGGGACTGGACTCGATGACCTCTCGAGGTCCCTTCCAGTCCTAGAGTCTATGAGTCTATGAGTCTATGAGCATCATTGAGCACTGCAGTATAGAAGAAATTGAAAAGAATTGGACCAATTACACCCCATTGCTTAATATTATTAGTGATAGGAAATGGGTCAGATAGAAGACCATCTATAATGACTTGTTTGTGCCTTCCATCATGAAGTAGCCTCAGAATGTTGGTGAATTTTTCTGGACAACCAAACTTACGGAATAGTTACCAAAGTCCAGGTCTACTGATGTTGTCAACTGCTTTAGTCAGGTCGATGAAGACAGTATAAAGGACCCATTGCTGTTTTCTGCATTTCTCCTGCATCTGATGAGCTGCAATATAATGTTTGCCATTCCTTGTGTTGGCCTGAAACCACACAGTGACTCTAATAGCATGTGATTATTGATATTGCATAGCAGACAATTTAAGAGTATTCTGGCCAGAATCTATCCAGTAATGTAGAGCAGTGGTTTTCAAACTTTTTTTCTGGCGACCCATTTGAAGAAAATTGTTGATGCTTGTGACCCAGCAGAGCTGGGGATGAGGGGTTTGGGATGGGCTGAGAGCTGTGGCAGAGGGTTGGGGTGTGGGGCTGAGGGCTGCACAGTGGGGCCAGGAATGAGGGGTTCAGGGTGTGGGAGGGGGCTCTGGGCCAGAGTAGGAGATTGGGATGTATGAGAGGGTCAGGGATCTAAGCTGGGGGTGCAGGCTCTGGGGTGGGGCTGGGGATGAGGGATTTGGGGTGCAGGAGGGGGCTCTGGGTTTGTGGGGTGGGGCTCAGGGCTGAGGCAGGGGGTTGGGGCATGGGGTTGGGGCATGGGCTTACTTCAGGTAGTTCCTGGTCAGCGGTGCAGTGGGGGTGCTAAGGCAGGCTTCCTGCCTATCCTGGCACTGTGGACCGTACTGCACCCTGGAAGCAGCCAGCAGCAGGTCCAGGTCCTAGGCAGAGGTGCACAAGCAGTTCTGCGTGGCTCTTGCCCGCAGGCACCACCCCCCAGCTCCCATTGGCTGGGGACCGGCCAATGGGAGTATGGAGCCAGCGCTTGGCGGGGAGGCAGGAGCCAGACTTGCTGCTGGCCGCTTCCGGGGCACAGCGCGGTGTCAGAACAAGTAGGGACTAGCTTGCCTTAGCTGGGCAGCACCACTGATGGGACATTTAATGGCCCGGTTGGCGGTATTGACCAGAGCCACCACCACCCAGTGCCATACATTCTGCGACCCGCTACTGGGTCACAACCCACAGTTTGAAAACCACTGATGTAGAGTAATGAGGTACCATGATAGTTGCCACAGTTGAACTCTTTATCCTTCCTATTGTGTATGAAGACAGTGGTGGTGTTTTCAAAGTCTTGTGGTACCTCTCCAGTACTCCATATATTGAGAAGGAGTCCAGGCAGTCTCATCAGCAAGGACTCACCTCCATACTTGAATAGTTCTGCAGTTCTTCATGGCACTAATTGCAGTGCTGACTTCGTTGAGGGATGGGACTGTGTCTATGTAATCATTACAAGTTGGCTGATCCAGTGCTTTCATTAGTGCCGCATTTATGACATGGGACAGTGTGTTTAGGAGATCACTGAAATGCTGTCACCACGTGTCATAAACAGATAGTTAAGGGTTAATGTCTCTTTTACCTGTAAACGGTTTAGAAGCTCAGTAAACCTGGCTGACACCTGACCAGAGGACCAACAGGGGGACAAGATACTTTCAAATCTTGGTGGAGGGAAGTCTTTTGTTTGTGCTCTTTGTGTTGTTGTTCGCTCTTGGGACTAAGAGGGACCAGACGTACATCCAGGCTCTCCGAATCTTTCTGAATCAGTCTCTCATGTTTCAAACTTGTAAGTAATTAGCCAGGCAAGGCGTGTTAGTCTTATTTTTGTTTCCTCAACTTGTAAATGTTTCTTTTTGCTGGAAGGATTTTACCTCTGTTTGCTGTAACTTTGAACCTAAGGCTGGGGGGGGGGGCCCTCTAGTCTATAGAAATCTGATTACCCTGTAAAGCATTTTCCATCCTGATTTTACAGAGATAATTTTTACCTTTTCTTTCCTTAATTAATAGCTTTCTTTTTAAGAACCTGATTGATTTTTCCTTGTTTAAAGATCCAAGGTGATTGGATCTGGACTCACCAGGGATTGGTGGGGGAAAGGAGGGGGATGGTAAATTTCTCCTTGTTTTAAGATCCAAGGGGTTTGGATCTGTGTTCATCAGGGAATTGGTGAAGTCCCTCAAGGCAACCCAGGGAGGGGACAAAGTTTTGGGGGAACAGAGAGTGTCCCAGACACTGGAATTCTGGGTGGTGGCAGTATACCAAAGCTAAGCTAGTAACTAGGCTTAGAAGTGTCCATGCAGGTCCCCACATCTGTACCCTAAAGTTCAGAGTGGGAAAAGAAACCTTGACACCACCTTTGAAGGATTTCTTCTTTATCAGTGTTAAGCCGTCCACACTTCAAAGGCATGGTAGTGGTATGTGTGGGATTACATATGTCTTTCAAAGTAGCATCGAAGTCTTTGGTTTCATGATGGTTGGCCCACCAAGAATTAAGTGTGTGGAGGGGGTATTTCATTTGTATGAAACAATAAAATGTTGGTCCCTATTCCATGGGCATGAGTATGGGTTGATGGCACTGAATATTGGCACTATTTTCCACATATGTTGGTGGTTTTAGCTGATATCTCATTCCTGAGCATAAGAAAAACACAGAAAGCACAGTTGCTACTGGTATCCCAAAACTACCCAGGTCCCTGTGGTGCTAGTCTGTTTACTGCAATGGTGCCTGCTGAATTCACTGTGTAGTGGAAGGGAAAAGAGTCCTACCACAGAGAAAGAAAAGCTGCTATCCCTAGAAACTGTTAGGAGACGATTACAGAGCATTTTCATGAAAGTGTCATTGAGATCTCTTAGGAGGATACAAGGGACATTCCTGTGTACATAAGCAAACTGCTAGGCATGTCCTCTGGTCCTTGCCTAACCCAACAAGGGAATAAAAAGCAGATGCCAACTCATCCTCTCTTTGTTGTACCGCTATCTCTTCTCTTATGAGTAAAAAAATGAAAAAAACCCAAAACCCACTATCCCTGTGTTTTTGTTAACTTGGGGATGGGCTGGGTGCCATCTTTAAATTTAAACAATGCAAGGAAAAATGTATGCACATGCTTACCCAAGTTATTTTCCCCTGTGTTGGGCTCATTCATGCTCAGCTACTGGGACTGACTAGACTGTGATGGAAACTTAAACAGGTTCTGGCTCATGGCATGGCTGGGCCCGGCCCGTCGCACTGCATCTTTCTCCTCCTCCTCGCTGTTCATGGCAGGGGTCTCTGTCTTGTGCTCCTCTATGGTGTCCACAGGGTGCTGAGGGTTCTGCCAAGTATGGCATGCAGCTCATTGTAAAAATATAAGGTCTGCAGCAGATCAATTGTTGGCCTAATTGGCCTTGTGGTATGCCTGCTTCACTTTCATGCAGCATTGTTGCTGTTCTGTCACACTCTCTTGCCTGCATCCCCGTGCAAACTGTTTGTAGATGCCCAGGCTTCTGCCTGTAGTTGTGCTTGCACAACCCCACAGGGACAGGAGACTAATACCTCCTGTCTACTCCAGGGAGGAGCACATCTAGTGTGGGCAGCTGGTAGGGTTGGCTGGGCAGTTGCAGGCAACAAGGGAGAGCTGCTAGGTGTGCACGCCGAGGCGAGACAATCAGGAAAAGGTGTTTCAAAAACACTCGGGAGGCGGGGACGTTAAGTGGGAAGTGGCTTCCAGTCTCTGTGACCACTGGTAATGGAGTTTACAATTGTGACATGAGTGGTCATTGTTGCAGGGAATGGGGCATTTTGGGACAGCTGCTGGAGGACAGTCAGGGTTGATGCAGGTCATGCAGTGTCTACACTTGAAGTGCATTGAACTGTGTAGGTCGACCATGACTCCACACTTTTCAAGGATGTAGTTTTACTGCTTCGCCATAATGGGGCACTTATATCAGCCAGAGACAAATTTGAGTGTAGCCACACGTACAAACAAGTTGATGCAAGACAACTTACATTGACCTAACTTTGTTGTCTAGACCAGGCCTTAGCAAGTAACTGAGGGCAGGTCTACACTACAGCCTAAGTCGATATAACTTACGTGCTTCAGGGTGTGAAAAAGCCCGCCCACCCCGAGCAACACAAGTTTTGCACTGTCCACACCAACATTGCTTCTGCTTCTCGCCGAGGTGGAGTAATTATGCCAATGGGAGATTTCCCCCCTGTCGGCCTAGCACGTCTTTGGCTGCAGCTGCGCCAGTGTAGCATTGCAGTATAGACTTGACCTTAGCAACATCCTACAAATGAGTAACTTCTAGCCAGCCAGTAAGACCATGAGTGTTAAAACATATGAGCCCATAAGACTGGCTAATCTTTTCAGTGACATACCAGCTTCCTAAACCTGAATGAAATAGGAGTTGTGGCAAAATTCCTGCATAAGTATCAACCTTTTAGTTTTGTGTTCCTTTCCAATTTTTAGTAATAGAGGCACTTCTCTACTCTAGTATTCTTGCACATTTTTTAAATTCCTGTAGATAACTGGTAGCGAGCGAGAGCAGGAGTGTGTGTGTGTAGAACCCATAGAGTTTATTTGAGAAGAGCTTAGAAAATAGTTCCCTAATACCTAAAATAGCCCTAGGTTAAGCAATGTACTGTCCAAAAGATCATGCTTGCTTACTGTTACAGGGTGACATTGACCCTTTGAAAGGGAACAGCATCAGTACACTCCAATTTGGCCAATTAATTGTGCTTAACAGAGGGCACCTGGGCCTCAGGGGAGGCAAGAATCAGTGAGTTAGAGTCTGGATCAGTCATAAACAGGGCAGGAAGTGAGAGCTGCCAAAGTTAGGAGTCATAGGTGGTTTCTAGGGCAAAGGCTGGAGACAGGAGAGCAGCAAGAGAGGTTTGCTGTCCTGGAGTCCCCAAACCAGAGAGTGAGGGCTGATGGCCAGGGAGCAGAAGAGGGAATTGCCTGCTGGCTCTTAGCTGGAGCCAAGACAGGGTGACCAGATAGCAAATGTGAAAAATCAAGACACTTTTTTTTTTTTAGGGCGGTGGGGAGAAGTATAGTTGCGTATGTAAGACAAAGCCCCTAATATTGGGATGTCTGGTCACCCTAAGATCAGGCCTGAAGAGAGCTGAAGGGAGGGGAGCAGTGGAGAGCTGGACCCAGAGGAACTGTGAGAGGGCCAGAAGGAGCAAGGATTGCCCCACTGGCAGGGATGCTCCCAGCTATGTGGGTCCCCATTGGGAAGAGTGGGGTTTTATGCCAGTTGGAAGGGCTGGGATGGTTATCTAGGGACAGAAGAGGACTGGCAGAGAGTCCAGGCATGGTCAAAGGTTGCTGGGTGTGGAATGTGTAGTATCAGGAGGTGAGATATTGGGTGATCTTAATTTCTATTTGCATTTGTGGTAATGAATTGATTTTATGTTGGGACTCATGAACTATTATGCATGAAATTTTAATAATAAACCAGCCCCAAGGAGGATGGGTAATATTGAAAGAGAAGAACCTGAAGCAAACTTCCTTGGTTATCTGAGGGGGGAAACTGAGGCAGGATGCCTGTGTTGTGCCTGTCATGCTGTGGCTTAGTGCAAGGGGAGTGCTTCAGGTGAGGCTGCTCTGACACACACTTTATGGGTTAGAAGTTTTTTGTGTAATCCTAGGAAATCATTATTTTAAACCAAATTTGCTATTTGAATATTTAGTGTAACCAGCTGTGTTCTCTTCAATCAAATTGGAATGTTTCATGTTACCCTGTGTTCAGGGACGGGGAGATGGGAAGGCTGGTTGCCTTAATTGGAATCAGAGCTGTAATCTCAATTTTTAGCTTCAATATGAAAGTAATTTGACTCTCACTTTATCAGCCATTTGGAGGGAACATAAGTTTGTTGCTGCTCATTGAGATTGACAATGCCCTATCACTTTAGAGGTTGAAAGCTAAACAAGACTGCTGCCTTTCTAAATTATTACATAGATCTTATAAGGAGGGTTGGTTTATTGATATTGTTTAATCCATTTGATTTTATAACAACCTTTTTTAGATGTTTTTATGTATATTTGTTCTATGCTTTTGCTTAACAGTTTAGTTAATAAAATATAAAATTGGAAACTTGTGTGGGTCTGCTATTCTTTCCCCAGATGTCAGGGTCTGGACTCAGAGGAATACTGGGGTCACTAAAAGAAGCAACTCTGTGACCCACTTACTGATAGTCCATAGAATTTCTCATAACTGCTTTTGAAGGAAAATTGACTTGTGTGTTGATCATTTCTTTCAGTAAGAAATGTGGATTCCTGAACTTTTAAGGGCAAAAGATGAAAGAAGTGAAAGATACCAGCTACCCAGCCTTTAGATTGACCAATTTGCAATAATAACTCTATGTGCTTCACAACCAGTCCTTTCCCAAAGGAAGATAACACCAGCTCAGGTTGTGCATGGCCTCATGGGGCCTTCACAGTTTAGATAGATAGTTATTCAGACTAAGCCTTTTGAAATTTGACTATGGTGGAGCTGGCTTATAGTCTGAGGTGGGGAGGAGTAGAATGTAGTTAGTGATTGTAGTGAGGCTGAGACTTGCATGGGTGTGTGTG
The DNA here is from genome assembly GCF_007399415.2 of Gopherus evgoodei. Classification (NCBI taxonomy): domain Eukaryota; kingdom Metazoa; phylum Chordata; order Testudines; family Testudinidae; genus Gopherus; species Gopherus evgoodei. The sequence goes on along the minus strand of NC_044322.1, from coordinate 291,713,264 downwards.
TGTGTGTGGTGTGTTTTTTGTTTTTGTTTTTTTTGTTTTTTAAATTTTATTCCTGTTAGAAAGTTAGCAACCCTAAGAAGCAGATAAACTGATTGCACAAACATGAACACCCTAGCCCTGGCCCTTCCCTGAAGCCCTGGCCCCTTCCTCATGTGCCCCTACTCACAACATTCCCCTCCCTCAGTGGCTTGCTCTCTCCCACCTTAACTCACTTCCCCTGGGCTGGGGCAGGGGTGAGGACTCTGGGGGTGTGGGCTCTGGGGTGGGGCCAGAAATGAGGGGTCTAGGGTGTGGAAGGGGCTGTTGGCTGGGGCAAGGAGTTGGGATGCAGGAGGATGAGGGCTCCAGATGGGGGTGTGAGTTCAGGGAGGGGTTTGGGATGCAGGAGAGGACTTTGGGCTGGGAGGGGCTCAGGGCTGAGGCAGGGAGTTGGGGCATGGTTTTGCCTCCAGAGGCTCTCAGTCAGAGGCACAGCGGGGCTAAGGAAGGCTCCTTGTCCTGGCACTGCACTGCGCCCTGGAAGCAGCCAGAAGGTCCAGCTCCTAGGCAGGTAGGGCAGGAGGCTCCGCGTACTACTTTCGCCTGCAGGTACTGCCCCCCCCCAGGTCCTATTGGCCCTGGTTCCTGGCCAATAGGAGTGAGGAGCTGGTGCTCGGGATGGGAGCAGTGTGTAGAGCTCCATGCCCCCACTCTGCCTAGGAGTTGACCTGCTGGCCACTTCCAGGGCACAGCGCGGTGCCAGGACAGCTAGGGACTAGCCTGCCTCAGACCTGCAGCACTGTCAACTGGACTTTTAATGATCCAGTCGGCGGTGCTGCTCAGAGCCGCCAGGGTCCCTTTTTGACTGGGCATTCTGGTTAAAAACTGGAGGCCTAGTAACCCTATCACTTCTATGTTGGTAAGAAAATGAGAGGAGTCGGCATTTGTCTTTTACATTTCAGATTTATCTGTACTAAAGTAAAATCCAAGATGGATAAGAGATTAAGAAGCCAAGACATGGTGTAAAAAGTGAGCAAATATGGGTCCTGGGAAAATAGAGCCCCTTGAGTTCATATTTTTTTTTCAAATGTTATCTGAGGAAAAATGTCATCATCTTTGGGGACTGTAATTCATAGAAGATGTCATCTGGAATTTCTACTTTGTCACAAGAGAATATTCTGTGTGCATTTTTGCTTTGATATATTGTAGAATGTTTCTTCATATGATTTTAGGATGGTTGACCTCAGAGAAAAAGCATTTTTTTCTTTTTGAATATCATTCAAGGAATTATGTGCACCCGAGAATTAATGCCAATTGTTACGAGGATCTGCAACGTTTATCTACAGGAATAAAGCAAGATCAAGAAATTCTTATTGTCAAGACAAAATAGACATACCAACCAAGTGCTACAAAAAAGGTATGAATACATTCAGCATGAAGACCAGAATGGCAACTGTATGGCTACTGAAGAATTCACTAAAGAAGCTGAAATGGTCCAAACTTTTAAGTTCTGTGTCTGCTACAGCCTTCTCTAGTTTAATAGTTTATCTCATTCATATACTTAACAGTGACATTTAATTTGCACTTATCTTTCCAATTACATATGATGGACCTCTGAGCAAAAGTCAAATGAGTGTCTGTTAGATTTATTATAATTGCTGCTATTTCAGGAGCACTTGTGCCACTGGCAGCCAGCATGAATCCTGGAGGCCTAGTAAAGTGCAAACATAATCTGAAACATGTACCTTGAAGACATCCACCATTTTAGACAAAAAATAGAATGAGTATATCAACGTGCACTAGGTATGATCAGGCATTGTTTGAACAAAGCGGTGTAGTTACTTTGACCAAGGTCCAGAGTGCTCAGTGAAGGGTAAAGTAGGATATTTGTGATAGGGCAAATGAGCAGGTGCCAGATCTGGATTTCTACCAAATTCAGTGCTACTGCTATGACCCTGAGTTGACAGGCTTTTTTTCCTCAGTTCCAGAGAACTAAGGTGAAGGGCACTGCCTTGTACTTTGTGCAGTCTTTGCACCTATGCAAAGTGAGCGTAAGATGCTATCGTTCTGTTTTGGTAACATGCTGCATACATTTTTCATTGGTACACTAAACTAATGACTGAACATGGTGCAAACCAGCACAGAATAAAGCCCTAAGATGATGGGCAAAATCCAGACTTCCATGGAAGTCCATGGCAAAACTGCCATTGACTTCAATGGGACCAAGATTTCACCGTATATATCAGGGTCCTGATCCATGGAAATCTGGTTCTGAAACCATACTTTTCCCAGATCCAAGTTTAGGGGCCTGACATTCAGATCCACAGTAGAAGTCTGAGCCATAGAAATTTGTATTGATCTGCATTTATTTCAAGTTTGAGGGTATCTGGACATACGCTTTGGCTTCAAACTCCTCTCTATATAAAACAGAGTAATTTTAACACTTTGAGAGTTAAAGACTGGTGCTAATTTTTCTTAACCATGTAAAGCAGTAGTTATCAAATTTTTGTACTGGTTACCCTTTTCACATAGAAAGGCTCTGAGTGCAACCCCCCTTCATAAATTAAAAACATTTTTTAATATATTTAACACAATTATAAATGCTGGAGGCAAAGTGGGGTTTGGGGCGGACACTGACAGCTTTCAACCCCCCACGTAATACCTTTGTGACCCCCTGAGGGGTCTCAACTCCATTTGAGAACCCCTGATGTAAGGCTACATCTCCACTATGAGCTAGGGCTGTAATTCCCAGCTCATGGAGACTTACTTGTGCTAGCTCTCATGTGAGCTACATACTAAAAATAATAGTGTAGCTGTGGTATCACATGCATCAGCACTGTGCTAGCTATCCCTAGTGCAAACCCACAAGGTCCATACTTGGGGTGTCTAGCATGTGCTGCCACTGCCTATGCTACTAATGGCTGCATGACTATTTTTAGCTTGCTAGCTCAGATGAGAGTTAACACAAGCATGTATCTGCAAGCTGGGAATCATACTCCTAGCTCATAGTGTAGATGTAGCCTTAAGGAATTGCACATTCTAAAATTATTTGAGTGCCTTGTGTAATCCACACCTATTTTTCCCCTTTACATCTGCAGAGGTCTATGCAACAAGCTGATCTTCAGGCTCATAGACTTTAAGGTCAGAAGAGACCATCATGATCATCTAGTCTGAATTCTTGCACATTACAGGCCATTCACCCACTCCTGAAATAGACTCTGAACCTCTGGCTGAATTACTGAAATCCTCCTGTCGTGCTTTAAAGGCTTCAAGTTACAGAGAATTCACCATTTATACTACTTTAAACCTGCAAGTGACCCATGCCTCATGCTGCAGAGGAAGGCAAAAAATCCCTAGGGTCTCAGCCAATCTGACCTAGGGGAAAATTCCTCAACAGGATGGGGCATAGCTACTTCCAAGGTTTGTGAGTGATGCTATTGGGACTGTCAGAAAGAGTCAATTGAGTGATGTCATTCTTTTGCCCCTCGGACTGAACATGGTGCTGTCATATTGTTCCCTTCTGGCCTGAAGAGCTAAAGATCAGACTTAGCACATATGTAGAGATGTCTTCACTAAGTGGCTGAGTTTTCACTTACATTTTTAAAAAATATATTATCATGCAATTTGAAGAATTCACCTGAAAATCAGAAGAATTTTGAATTTAAAACTTTGTAGATAATTCTGTAAATGAAAAAATTATGCATGATGATGCCACCTGCCTTGAAGTCTGAATATCAACTCTACATTGTATATTGTGATAGAGTGGGGTAGAAGTGGTGAAAACATCTGCTACTAGTAGGAACTCCATTCAGCAGTGGCTTGGAAAGGAGTAGGCATAGGGTGACCAGATGTCCCGATTTTTATAGGGACAGTCCCGATTTTTGGGTCTTTTTCTTATATAGGCTCCTATTACCCCCCACCTCCGTCCCGATTTTTCACACTTGCTGTCTGGTCACCCTAAGTAGGCAGCAAAGGTGCAACTCCAGGGGAGCAGCAAGAACAGATGATTGGAAAAAAGCTGTTTTTTGTTGTTTTTTGCAGTAAAACTTTCAGCCTCATCAAGTAGTTTATATTTTGAAGGGTAATTTAAAAAGGAGAAAGGCTATTTAAGAAATGGAAGCTGATATCTAAACCAACTCACTGCTGAATCACTCATACTTCATCACCACACTCACATTTGTAACCAGTAGCCAGCAAAATAATGTATTAATTTTAAGACAGACTTACTCCTAAGAAGTTTTGGGAGAACATGAAGCGCAAAGTTCTGAAGGCCAGGTGCTCAGGTGGCTTCATTTGTCATAACTCCACTGTCTTTGGTGGAGCTATGGTGACTTTCACCAGCTTATGATGACTTACACCAAACTAAGAATTACAGGTACGCTTAAAATATTAGGTGCCTCATCCTGCAACCCTTGTGCACCCAAAACTCTCCTAAAAGACAAAAGGAGCCGTGTGTGTGTGAAAGCAGTTCAGGATTAGGCTGTAGGTATTGATATTGTTTCCAAAAATCTAAAACATTGTACATTTTTTACTTAATTATACTATTATAATTAATTATATATTATATATAATTATAACATAATGGATAATCCCCACACACTGGGGGTAAAGCCTAGTCTTTAAACCTAAAGTAAGTGTGGAAATGTTCAGGCAAAAGGGAGCTTTGCTGTTTTATTATTGGAGAGAGTTGAAAATACAGTTTAGAATGGTTGCAACTTTAACTATGGAACTGCTCCATAAGAGCTAATGTCCATGTACTTCAAGGCTCGAGGTGAACTACTGAATTGTAAGGAAGGAAGAATGCTCAGGAACAAGGGATAGTTAGAAGAAACTGCTTAGATTTCATTTTCAGTTCATTCTGCTCATAATCTCTTTTGAGTTGTGCTGTTTTGTTTTTGGGGTAGGTTTGTGTTTACCAATTTCAGAAAAACAACCCCCCTCCCCGTAATGATGCCTGCTAGTCAGCAATATTGATAAAGGCCAGTTTAAATTTTCTGTGTTTTTATTTCTTTTGTTTCCAGTAATGATATTGGCATTTAAAATATCTAGGGTTTAAGGTCTCTCAGTTATAAGAAACTAAGAAGAAGAAAAAAAAGTAACAGCGGCCAAGTTATTTTTTGAAAGTAACTTTTCAAGGAATGTCCATAGGAACATCATTGCCTGGAGTTCTTTTGTTCCCCAATAAGAAAATATATATCAAGCACTGTACATTTGGTAAAAGCAATGCATGTGCATGTCACAGCTCCGATGCAGCAATCTGAAAAAATAGTCACAAACGCACAGCAAACAAACAAAGATAGTTTTTGATAACACTGATTTTACTCTTGTAGAGCCAAATAATCAATACTCTGCAATTGCATGAACCTTCACAGCCCTGGGACATGAACTACATAAAGATCAATGTTCACTGGCAATTTTTGTGACATTACTTCACAAAGAACTGTGTTATAGTCAGGTTAAGGTTATAGCTTAAGTCCACAAAAGCAAAGAATTCAAAGCAGAGGTTACAATTTTATTTGTCCTCTATGAAAACTGTACTTGACTGCTTTTTCTATATTGCTCCTAAATACTGGGCATCATCTCATATACTTTGTTTTTATCGTTGAACTGCTTTGCTTTTATATGCTCTTAATTTTCAACTAGAATTTTTTTTTAAAACATAATCCTTTGTGGGTTTGTTTCTTTCCTTTTTAAATATACAAGAAGAGTTGGCAGTAAGGAGGATAGTAATCAAAATCACTGAGGATTTTGGTTCAGATTCAGCAGAATGTTACATGAGCAGGGCTATTTGCATGTATTAAGCTAAACATGTTTGAAACAGGACTTCAGTCTGGGAAATGTGCTTGTGAAGAGATTTTCTTGCATTGCAAAGAAACCCTTCAGAGGAATCAAATAACAGCACCAATCATTTATACTAGTAGCGGAAAGCCTGTGTTCTTGCACAGGTGTAATTCATACAGCCATGTATGATTTAAAAATCAAAAGGCTGACAACTTAAAAATTGGATAGTAACAGATAATGAATCCCAGTAATGGTTAAACCTGGTGAATTCTAAACAAAAAGAGCTCTCAACCATGTTTGTAGCTGTTTCCATTACTTTACTTTGACTCAGCAGGCTTCAGAGTGACATTCCTGGAATCTTATTACATAGAATAATGTTGCTCTTCACCCCAAAGCATTTGTATGTGCTGCACAAATGAAATACATGTAACACCACTGACATGTAGCCATCTTTGGGTAGGAAGACAGCACACAGATAACTGGTGAGTTTTGTCTAAGGGCAGCCCTTAATATTCCAGAACATACCACAAGATCTTTAATGTTCACATAGACAAAAATTCCTCTTGAAGGGTTCCATCTTAATGTAATTTGTTTCAAATTATCAAAATTATTGTTTTAAATTCTATGTGTGAGATGCTTCCTGGATTTTGAATATAAATGTGATGTGCTTTTTATTCTGGGTTTTGTTGACAGAAAACTGGAATGCTTGTACTCATTTACAGACTCAACCTATCCCGTGCTTAATTTGTGCCAGGGTTGAGCCCTGGAACCTTTAGGCTTGGCATAAGAACATAAGAACGGCCGTACCGGGTCAGACCAAAGGTCCATCTAGCCCAGTATCTGTCTACTGACAGTGGCCAATGCCAGGTGCCCCAGAGGGAGTGAACCTAACAGGCAATGATCAAGTGATCTCTTTCCTGCCATCCATCTCCATCCTCTGATGAACAGAGGCTAGGGACACCATTCTTTACCCTTCCTGGCTAATAGCCATTTATGGACTTAGCCACCATGAATTTATCCAGTTTCCTTTGAAACATTGTTATAGTCCCAGTATTCATAACCTCCTCAGGTGAGGAGTTCCACAAGTTGACTGTGCGCTGTGTGAGAAGAACTTCCTTTTATTTGTTTTAAACCTGCTACCTATTAATTTCATTTGGTGACCCCTAGTTCTTGTATTATGGGAATAAGTAAATAACTTTTCCTTATCCACTTTCTCCACATCACTCATGATTTTATATACCTCTATCATATCCCCCCTTATTCTCCTCTTTTCCAAGCTGAAGAGGCCTAGCCTCTTTAATCTTTCCTCATATGGGACCCTTTCCAAACCCCTAATCATAAGATTAGTTGCCCTTTTATGAACCTTTTCTAGTGCTAGAATATCTTTTTTGAGGTGAAGAGACCACATCTGTACACAGTATTCGAGATGTGGGCGTACCATGGATTTATATAAGGGCAATAATATATTCTCAGTCTTATTCTCTGTCCCCTTTTTAAGGATTCCTAACATCCTGTTTGCTTTTTTGACCACCTCTGTGCACTGCATGGACATCTTCAGAGAACTATCCACAATGACGCCAAGATCTTTTTCCTGACTCGTTGTAGCTAAATTAGCCCCCATCATATTGTATGTATAGTTGGGGTTATTTTTTCCAATGTGCATTACTTTACATTTATCCACATTAAATTTCATTTGCCATTTTGTTGCCCAATCAGTTTTGCGAGATCTTTTTGAAGTTCTTCACAATCTGCTTTGGTCTTAACTATCTTGAGTAGTTTAGTATCATCTGCAAACTTTGCCACCTCACTGTTTACCCCTTTCTCCAGATCATTTATGTATAAATTGAATAGAATTGGTCCGAGGACTGACCCTTGGGGAACACCACTAGTTACCCCTCTCCATTCTGAGAATTTACCATTAATTCCTACCCTTTGTTCCCTGTCTTTTAACCAGTTCTCAGTCCATGAAAGGACCTTCTCTTTTATCCCATGACAGCTTAATTTACATAACAGCTTTTGGTGAGGGACCTTGTCTAAGGCTTTCTGGAAATCTAAGTACCCTATGTCCACTGGATCCCCCTTTTCCACATGTTTGTTGACCCCTTCAAAGAACTCTAATAGATTAGTAAGACACGATTTCCCTTTACAGAAACCATGTTGACTATTGCTCAACGGTTCGTTTTTCTATGTGTCTGACAATTTTATTCTTAACTATTGTTTTGACTAATTTGCCCGGTACCGATGTTAAACTTACCTGTCTGTAATTACCGGGATCACCTCTAGAGCCCTTTTTAAATATTGGCGTTACATTAGCTAACTTCCAGTCATTGGGTACCGAATCCGATTTAAAGAACAGGTTACAAACCTTAGTTAATAGTTCTGCAACTTCACATTTGAATTCTTTCAGAACTCTTGAGTGAATGTCATCTGGTCCCGGTGACTTGTTAATGTTGAGTTTATCAATTAATTCCAAAACCTCCTCTAGTGACACTTCAATCTGTGACAGTTCTTCAGATTTGTCACCTACAAAATCTGGCTCAGGTTTGTGAATCTCCCTAACATCCTCAGCCGTGAAGACTGAAGCAAAGAATCCATTTAGTTTCTCTGCAGTGACGTTATCATCTTTTGTATCTTGATCGTCAAGGGGCCCCACTGGTTGTTTAGCAGGCTTCCTGCTTCTGATGTACTTAAAAAAACATTTTGTTATTACCTTTGGAGTTTTTGGCTAGCCGTTCTTCAAACTCCTCTTTGGCTTTTCTTATTACACCCTTGCACTTAAGCTGGCAGTGTTTGTGCTCCTTTCTATTTGCCTCACTAGGATTTGACTTCCACTTTTTAAAGGAAGTCTTTTTATCTCTCACTGCTTCTTTTACATGGTTGCTAAGCCACGGTGGCTCTTTTTTAGTTCTTTTACTGTGTTTCTTAATTTGGGGTATACATTGAAGTTGGGCCTTTATTATGGTGTCTTTAAAAAGGGCCCATGCAACTTGCAGGGATTTCACTTTAGTCACTGTACCTTTTAACTTTTGTTTAACTCACCCCCTCATTTTTGTATAGTTCCCTCTTTTGAAATTAAATGCCACAGTGTTGGGCTGTTGAGGTGTTCTTTTCCCCACAGGGATGTTGAATGCTATTGTATTATGGTCACTATTTCCAAGCGGTCCTGCTATAGTTACCTCTTGGACCAGCTCCTGCGCTCCACTCAGGATTAAATCTAGAGTTGCCTCTCCCCTTGAGGGTTCCCGTACCAGCTGCTCCATGAAGCAGTCATTTAAAGTATCAAGAAATTTTATCTCTGCATTTCGTCCTGAAGTGAAATGGTCCCAGTCAATATGGGGATAAATGAAATCCCCCACTATTATTGGGTTCTTAATTTTGATAGCCTCTCTGATTTCCCTTAGCATTTCATCATCACTATTACTGTCCTGGACAGGTGGTCGATAATAGATCCCTAATGTTATATTCTTATTAGAGCATGAGATTTCTATCCATAGCGATTCTATGGAACCTGTGAATTCGCTTAAGATTTTTACTTCATTTGAATCTACATTTTCTTTCACATGTAGTGCCACTCCCCCCGCCCCCCCGCACGACCTGTTCTCTCCTTCCGATGTATTTTGTACCCTGGAATGATTGTGTCCCATTGATTGCTCTCAGTCCACCAGGTTTCTGTGATGCCTATTATATCAATATCCTCCTTTATCACAAGGCACTCTAGTTCACCCATCTTATTATTTAGACTTCTAGCATTTGTGTACAAGCACTTTAAAAACTTGTCCCTGTTTATTTGTCTGCCCTTTTCTGCTGTGCCAGATTCTTTTTTATGTGACTGTTTATCATCTGATCCAGCCCTTACATTATCCTCTTCCATCCTCTGTTCCTGACTATAACCTGGAAATTCTCTATCATTAGACTCTCCTCTAAGAGAAGTCTGTGTCCGATCCACATGCTCCTCTGCAGCAGTCGGCTTTCCCCTGTCTCCTATTTTAAAAACTGCTCTACAACCTTTTTAATGTTTAGTGCCAGCAGTCTGGTTCCACTTTGGTTTAGGTGGAGCCCATCTCTCCTGTATAGGCTCCTCGCATCCCAAAAGTTTCCCCAGTTCCTAATGAACATAAACCCCTCCTCTCTACACCATCATCTCATCCACGCATTGAGACTCTGAAGCTCTGCCTGCCTACCTGGCCCTGCGCGTGGAACTGGGAGCATTTCTGAGAATGCCACCATAGAGGTCCTGGATTTCATTCTCTTCCCTAGCAGCCTAAATTTGGCTTCCAGGACATCTCTCCTACCCTTCCCTATGTCATTGGTACCTACATGTACCACGACCACCGGCTCCTCCCCAGCACTACACATAAGTCTGTCTAGATGCCTCAAGAGATCCACAACCTTCAGGCAAGTCACCATACGATTCTCCCGGTCATCACAAACCCAGCTATCTATGTTTCTAATGATCGAATCTCCCATTACTAACACCTGCCTTTTCCTAGCAACTGGAGTTCCCTCCCCCGGAGAGGTAACCTCAGTGCGAGAGGCAACTCCAGCACCATCTGGAAGGAGGCTCCCAACTATGGGAAGGTTTCCCTCTGCTCCCATTGACTGCTCTGCTTCCCTGGGCCTTTCTTCCTCCTCAACAGCACAGAGGCTGTCTGAGCGGAGGTGGGACAATTCTACAGTGTCCCGGAAAGCCTCATCAACATACCTCTCTGCCTCCCTTAGCTCCTCCAGTGCTGCCTCCAAAGTCCGTACGTGGTCTCTGAGGGCCAGGAGCGCCTTACACCAACTGCACACATACGCCACCCACCCACAGGGCAAGTAATCATACATGCTACACTCAGTGCAATAAACTGGATAGCCCCCACTCTGCTGCTGCGCTTCTGTCTGCATTGTCTCCTAGTTAATGAAAGGGTGGTTTAAAGAAAGGGGTTTTGGAAAATGGTTTGGATTATAGGTTTTAAGGGGGACTACAGGGGAACAGGTAGGACCAACAAGGGACCCCCCTCCCTTCCCAAACTCCCTTACAAAACTCCCTGTTAGCAGCCCCTGTTCACAAGCTCCCTAGTCGCTTGTGCGCGGCTTTATAAAGCCCTGGACTGAGTTAATGCCCCGCCTACTGATTAAGGCTCAGCCAATTACCAGAGGCTTCGAGCTTTCAAACCTTCCTTTGAAGCTCACGGCCTCCAACTGCCAGCCACAGCACACGGTCCTTCAAACCACCAAACAAACAAACAGACTGACAAACACAAGCTCAGCACATAGCACACAGCAAGTAACCCCCAAACACAAACACACACACTACAGACAGTCACTTACCCCACAGATGCTGTATTTGCTCCTCCTTCACCTGGAGAACTCCCTTGCAAAACTCCCTGTTAGCAGCCCCTGGTCACTTGTGTGCAGCTTTATAAAGCCCTGGCCTGAGTTAATGCCCCGCCTACTGACCTGGCAACTCATAGACCTGGCAACTCTGGGCTTGCCCCTCAGTTATGTAAGTAAAAAATTGCTTGAGCCCAGGCACCTTTTCCATTATAAATTAAGCATTCAGCCTATCAGTTCCATTTCTATCACCTCTGAAGGAAATGAATAGAACAGGTTCTGACAGAAACTTCACTGTATTACGTGGACTACCACCAACTGAACTCGAATGTATTACTATTATTTCTCTATCACTGATAGTATGCCCAGCACTGTGCAAGACTGTACCTGCCCCAACGAGCTGTCAATCTACAAGTCAGACCAAGAAAGACAAGATGCACTGGTAGAATCAAAGCAAGGTTATTTTTGTTTCAATAGTGGGCTTTGTGGAAGAAGTGAGCCTTCAGAAGTGATTTCAATTAGGAGATATGGGTGCCTGGCAAATTGGGATTGGAAAATTTCAAGAATACGAGGAGGCAAAACAATCTTTACAATATTTTATTTAAAGTTATACTTTTTTTGTTAATCTTTTTACAAAATAAGAATATTTTAAAAATGTTTTTCAAAGATGTGAATTTATTTCTTTTCCTTTTTTTTATGTTAAAGGAAAATGTTGGAGGAAAATGTTTTCTTTTGTTTGAAACAGGCAAACAATATTATTTGAAGCCTAACTTTATAAAATAATTTAACGTAGTTTGTTGTTCTTTGCCAAGTTATAAAGCCTTGAGTGTGTGTGTGTGTATTTTAATGGAATCTATAGTTAAAATGAGAATTTCTGAACACACCAGTACATATTATTTGAAAATCCTCCAGCATGTGTGAATTTCAGGAAATAAAATGGAAATGTTAAACTCATTAGCTTTGTCTTTCAAATCTTGCTGGAAAAAGTCTTTAGAGATAAATTTCAGTAACCCAGGAATAATCTCTGATGATGTTTGTAAACGAAGCTCAAGTTAATGGTCTTAACCTTTACCTCTTAAGATATCAGTATGGGCTGCAAGCAGTTTGTTTAGTGAATATGATCTTCCACAGTTATTCATTACCAAAATTCCTTTAGGAAACAGTTTTAGGACTATAGCTAAAGTATGAATTTAATTTGCTTCCACTCTATAGTACAGTGATCTGTCTCATTTTCCTGTGATACTCTGAGCTTCTCCTCCATCTCCACTGTACCATTTGTAAGATGATGTCCATCCCCAACCCTGTATGGTGATGTTCACTCCTGCAGTGCTGCTCATTCTGACAAATGATTATTTCACTGCTCTGCTGGTACTATAGGCTGAGTGGATTGATCACAAGAGAAGCAGGCCCAGAAGTGTTCTTCCGCACTGTAAGGGGCCTCAAGCAAATTCAACACCTACCAGGGCTTTTTGAGCCCTATGATACTCTGTGTCATAAGAGCGGCCATACTGGGTCAAACCAAAGGTCCATCTAGCCCAGTATCCTATTTTCCGCCAATGCCAGGTGCCCCAGAGGAATGAACAGAACAGGTAATCAACAAGTGATCCGTCCCCTGTCACCCATTCCCAGCAAACAGAGGCTAGGGACACCATCCCTGCCCATCCTAGCTTATAGTCATTGATGGACCTATCCTCCATGAACGTATCTAGTTCTTTTTTGAACCCTGTTATAGTCTTGGTCTTCACAACATCTCTGGCAAGGAGTTCCACAGGTTGACTGTGCATTGTGTGAAAAAATACTTCCTTTTGTTTTAAACCTGCTGCTTATTAATTTCATTTGTTGACCCCGAGTTCCTGTGTTATAAGAAAAAATATTTACTCCTTCTCCATACCAGTCATGATTTTATAGACCTCTATCATATACCCCCTTAGTCATCTCTTTTCCAAGCTGAAAAGACAGTTTTATTCATCTCTCCTCATATGCAAGCCGTTCTATATCCCTAATAATTTTTGTTGCCCTTTTCAGAACCTTTCCCAATTCCAGTATATCTTTTTTGAGATGGGGCAATCACATCTACATGCAATATTCAAGATGTGGGCATACTATGGATTTATATAGAGGCAATATGTCTTATTATCTATCCCTTTCTTAATGATTCCCAACATTCTGTTCGCTTTTTTTGACTGCCGCTGCACACTGAGCAGATGTTTTCAGAGAACTATCCACAGTGACTCCAAGATTTCTTCTTGAGTGGTAACAGCTAATTTAGACCCCATCATTTTATATGTATTGTTGGGATTATGTTTTCTAATGTGCATTACTTTGCATTTATCAACATTTAATTTCATCTGCCATTTTGTTGCCCAGTCACCCAGTTTTGTGAGATCCTTTTGTAGCTCTTCACAGTCTGATTGGGACTTAACTATCTTGACTATCTTGTCAGTGCATAAGACTACACAATTTGTTAAGTACAGAATGTTGGTGTTTAAATGTTTTATTTTTTTGGCTACAGAACTGAAGCTTTGGTTGTTTTAGGGCCAGATTGTGTCATTAAGGCACAGACCTAGAGTAGAGGGCAGTACATAACTGCTCTGGCTCAGCACTGACTGTAAGAAGTGTTGCCTCCTAAGGATCAGGAATAGAGAGAGTGTCACAGAATTTTTTTTTCTCCACAGTCAGCTAGCTCTGTTTGCTGATGCACAGGGAAGGAAGAACAACTGGGCCTTAAACAATAAAATAAAATTAAACAAATGGCATGGGAAATACTACCAGACTATTATTGGAGGGCAGTGTGCTTACACACTCTTTCCTACTGCTAGTGAAGTCAGTGCAAAATATCAGAGGGGTAGCTATGTTAGTCTGGATCTGTAAAAGCAGCAAAGAATCCTGTGGCACCTTATAAACTAACAGACGTTTTGGAGCATGAGCTTTCGTGGGTGGATACCCACTTTGTCAGATGCATGTAGTCTGTAAGGTGCCACAGGATTCTTTGCTGCTTTTACAGTGCAAAATAGGTCATTGACATAAATGAGAACAGGTTGGGATTCATAATGCCCACTGAAATCAATGGGAAGGGTAGCACAAATGGGCCTCCAGTTGTCCCCAACAAGTTTTTACAATAATCTCTCAATGGTAACTTATTTTTCATGACGGTGTCACAGGGAGTTAAAAACATGGTTTTACAATGGAAGTTGGTTGCAATCTTGGTATAAGAAAAGGTCACAGTCTATCAGTACATTTATTGTTGTTGCATTAACTCCACAGGTGCATCAACTAAGACTGTTTCCCAAAAATTTTGTCTGAGGACTAAAAATTTCCATTCGAAATAATAAATATGAAATTAAAAGGAGAAGTGAGGAAGAAAACCACGCACAAAAGCCAAAACCTGTAAAACAGATTCAGTTACTTTGAAATCTCCACAACAGCTTTCTAGAAAATCCTCCACTGGATAAAGAGACTACCAAAAACAGAGTACAAGGAAAGAGCAAGGAGATAGAGAGAAGAGTCACATCTCCTTTTTAAAGTACTTTAAATCAGAGCACCATATAGAATGATGAGAGAATAAGAATAGTCACATCATGTAAGTAATTGTCACATGATGCAACAAAGCATCACTGCCTTGAAAAAAAAACCACACAAAGCAGAAACACAATGTACAGGATGAGTCTATGCCCCTGTGCAGGTATGGCAGCATGACTATAGTTATGGTTGTGTCACAACTTCTCTTTGAAGGTCAACCTTTCTCAGTAATTTGAAATAGATATGCTTAGTTGTATTCCTTTGAAAGTTGATGTACCTGTCCTCAGGAGGGGCAGGGTAGGCTGAGTGGGGGTTGCAGAGATATATGATCTGAAGAAAATAGCCATTTTTCAAAAAGTTTCTAGGTGAAGCTCTTTTCTTGTGCAGAGCTAGAAATTAACCTATTGATGTGATGTGGGACAGAAGTGACATCTATTGGATTTTACCCATTATAGTGCATGGCACCACTAAACTTTGGGGGGACTCATACTTAGAATAGTATTTAAGAAAATGTACCTTTTTTTATAGTGTGCATGAGCCAATACAGAAAAGTGGCAACAGAGTTTCTATTCCTGCCATTTAAGCTTGACTCTTGTAAGTGTGCTAAAATGCGAATGTTTATTTGGATTGCTTTGAAATTTGGCATGCATCCTGGAGGTGTGGGGTAGCATTAGTGATCCAAATGTAGGGCCATTTGACCAAGAAGTTTCCAAGTGACAGCCTCCCACTCAAAATGGTTTACTTCTGCTGCCTTGGACTGTTACACTGAGAGGTACTAATGAGTGGATGAATCAAAGCCCTAGTTGTGATTGACAGCTGTGAAGTCACTCTTTAATTAACATAACTAAGGATAATGTTGCTTCTTTTTGACCCAAGTGGCTAGTCAAAGATTGGGGCCTAGCTGAAGAAACTGATGGAGTCTGGTATTTTTCTGTGATACAATCTCGTTTATTTACAAGTAATGTACTTAGTCCCCCTTGTGCAAATGGAGGATGAACCAAGAACAAAAGGAGCAGTTTCTTAGTTTACAGTCCCAAATATCTTTAGCCAACAACTTTAAAAGCTCCTCTCTAGCTTTTTTCCCAGGGTCACACTGTAATCATAGGCTACTGCTTGACTTTCTGGCTTTTTGCCTCTGCCTCTCTCTTTGTTCTTGTCTTTTTCAGTCTTTTGTTGGTCTCCCCCTTCCTCTCTTCCCCCCCTCCAAAAAAAAACAAACAAAAAACCAATACTAAGCCAAAAGCTCTTGGGCAGGTTCATATACTCTTTTTGTCTTAGCTGGGGTCTTATGCTTACAGATATGTTAACTGAAGGGTAAGTTTTAACTTATCAATCTCAATGGTGTTTTAACTTACTCCATAACAAGGTGTCGAGCAGCTTGAAACTAGTTAATCACAGGCCCCTCTAACACAAAAGGAGTTTGGATGGAGTAGGTGGAGGTTGCTAAAATTTGAGTCATGGGGCACAGGCGGCATCTTTCTTAGTTGCCAGAGGGTGCTCAACCCCCACTCTGCCCCAAGCTCCACTCCACTCCTTCTTTCAAGCCCCCACCTTGGCCCCACCTCCGCCTCTTCCTGCCCCCTCTGCCCCAGCGCCTCCTGCATGCTGCTGAACAGCTGATCACTGGTGGACGGAAGGTGCTGAGAGAGAGGGGGAGGAGCTGATCAGTGAGGCCTGCAGGTGGGTGAGAAGTGCTGGGGGGAAGGGGAGGATCTGTTTGGGAGGTCTGCCGGTGGGTGCTGAGCACCACTATTTTTTTTCCATTGGTGCTCCCACCCTGGAGCACTCACGGAGTCAGCACCTATGCATGGAGGGGGGGGGGTTATTTTTGGAGAAACATAATCAAAGAATTTTGGGGAAAATTAGACATGTGAATGCTTCCTGGGAAGGGAGAGAGATTAGGAGGTGGCGGAATGGGCGAATAAGAGGAGAAGAGCAAGGGGCTGTAGAAAGCGAAGGGAGGTTATGGGGATGCATGAGAGGGGAGAGAGACTGACGGCTCAGGTGAGGGAGGCATAGGGAATGAGAGGTGGGACATTGGGTTTATGTCTATACTATGAATCTAGGAGTGTGATTTTCCCTGCTCATGTACGCATACTTGCACTAGCTCCCATCAAGCTAATGTGAGTATAAATAGCAGTGTAGCCATGCAATAGCATTAGACAGAATCCTGTGAGTGAGAGTGAAAGGGCTGTAAAAGGAGGTGAAGGGCTTGTACATTTCAGCAACTGTGGAGCTGGCAGAGTAAAGGTATGTGTGTTAATCAGGTGTATTTGGGCATTGTTGAAAGCAGGCAGAGTTAAGGTTGCATGCGCAGCATTAACTGTGCATTTCCTGGATTTTAGAATTTTGAGTTTTCCTCAACATTCTGCAAGGGGATGACATACCAACAAGCAACCTTAATTCTGAGTTCACATAGTTCTTTGCCGCTGAATTATATGTATTCCAATAGTCTAACCTTCCAGTCTTATAGAACTTTAAAATAAATCTTTATTTGAGTCTGATAAATCATCTGCTCTCGCAACGCAGTCTTGATCTGGTCTGTTCACACATTGTCAGGAGCTGTCAAACTTAATAAAAATAAACATATGGAAGTTTGTCCATTGCATTTAATATCTATCCTGTCATAGAGTAGGACAGGCAGATTTAAGACTGTATTGCTACATTCAATTTAAAAGGCATTAACTGCTTTCTTTTACCCTGAATGTGCATAATGTCAAGAAAAAACGAATAATGTTTACAGACAGGCTCGAAGAGAGACTTCTCTAAAAGTGGACTTACAGAACTCAGCTGTCCTGCCCACATATCACATGCTTGTGTTCAAGACAACTTGTGATTTATTATTAGACTCATAGACTCACAGACTCTAGGACTGGAAGGGACCTCGAGAGGTCATCGAGTCCAGTCCCCTGCCCTCATGGCAGGACCAAATACTGTCTAGACCATCCCTGATAGACATTTATCTAACCTACTCTTAAATATCTCCAGAGATGGAGATTCCACAACTTTCCTAGGCAATCTATTCCAGTGTTTAACTACCCTGACAGTTAGGAACTTTTTCCTAGTGTCCAACCTAAATCTCCCTTGCTGCAGTTTAAGCCCATTGCTTCTTGTTCTATCATTGGAGGCTAAGGTGAATAAGTTTTCTCCCTCCTCCTGATGACACCCTTTTAGATACCTGAAAACTGCTATCATGTCCCCTCTCAGTCTTCTCTTTTCCAAACTAAACAAACCCAATTCCTTCAGCCTTCCTTCATAGGTCATGTTCTCAAGACCTTTAATCATTCTTGTTGCTCTTCTCTGGACCCTCTCCAATTTCTCCACATCTTTCTTGAAATGCACAATACTCCAGTTGAGGCCTAACCAGCGCAGAGTAAAGCGGAAGAATGACTTCTCGTGTCTTGTTTACAACACACCTGTTAATGCATCACAGAATCATGTTTGCTTTTTTTGCAACAGTATCACACTGTTGACTCATATTAAGCTTGTGGTCTACTATGACCCCTAGATCTCTTTCTGCCATACTCCTTCCTAGACAGTCTCTTCCCATTCTGTATGTGTGAAACTGATTGTTCCTTCCTAGGTGGAGCACTTTGCATTTATCTTTATTGAACTTCATCCTGTTTACCTCAGACCATTTCTCCAATTTGTCCAGATCATTTTGAATTTTGATCCTGTCCTCCAAAGCAGTTGCAATCCCTCCCAGTTTGGTATCGTCCGCAAACTTAATAAGCATACTTTCTATGCCAACATCTAAATCGTTGATGAAAATATTGAACAGAACCGGTCCCAAAACAGACCCCTGCGGAATCCCACTTGTTATACCTTTCCAGCAGGATTGGGAGCCATTAACAACTACTCTCTGAGTACGGTTATCCAGCCAGTTATGCACCCACCTTATAGTAGCCCCATCTAAATTGTACTTTCCTAGTTTATCTATAAGAATATCATGCGAGACCGTATCAAATGCCTTACTAAAGTCTAGGTATATCACATCCACCGCTTCTCCCTTATCCACAAGGCTCGTTATCCTATCAAAGAACGCTATCAGATTAGTTTGACACGATTTGTTCTTTACAAATCCATGCTGGCTATTCCCTATCACCTTACCACCTTCCAAGTGTTTGCAGATGATTTCTTTGATTACCTGCTCCATTATCTTCCCTGGCACAGAAGTTAAACTAACTGGTCTGTAGTTTCCTGGGTTGTTTTTATTTCCCTTTTTATAGATGGGCACTATATTTGCCCCCTTCCAGTCTTCTGGAATCTCCCCCATCTCCCATGATTTCCAAAGATAATAGCTAGAGGCTCAGATACCTCTTCTATTAACTCCTTGAGTATTCTAGGATGCATTTCATCAGGCCCTGGTGACTTGCAGGCATCTAACTTTTCTAAGTGATTTTTTACTTGCTCTTTTTTTATTTTATCTTCTAAACCTACCCTCTTCCCGTAAGCATTCACTATACTAGACATTCCTTCAGACTTCTCAGTGAAGACCGAAACAAAGAAGTCATTAAGCATCTCTGCCATTTCCAAGTCTCCCGTTACTGTTTCCCCCTCCTCATTGAGCAGTGGGCCTACCCTGTCCTTAGTCTTCCTCTTGCTTCTAATGTATTGATAAAAAGTCTTCTTGTTTCCCTTTATTCCCATAGCTAGTTTGAGTTCATTCTGTGCCTTTGCTTTTCTAATATTGCCTCTGCATTTCTGTGTTATTTGCCTATATTCATCCTTCGTGATCTGACCTAGTTTCCATTTTTTATATGACGCCTTTTTATTTTGTAGGTCACGCAAGATCTCAAGGGTAAGCCAAGGTGGTCTTTTGCCACATTTTCTATCTTTCCTAACCATCGGAATAACTTGCTTTTGGGCCCTTAATAGTTTCCCTTTGAAAAACTGCCAACTTTCCTCAGTTGTTTTTCCCCTCAGTCTTAATTCCCATGGGACCTTACCTATCAGCTCTCTGAGCTTACCAAAATCCGCCTTCCTGAAATCCATTGTCTCTATTCTGCTGTACTCCCTTCTACCCTTCCTTAGAATTGCAAATTCTATGATTTCATGATCAATTTCACCCAAGCTTCCTTCTACTTTCAAATTCTCAACAAGTTCCTCCCTATTTGTTAAAATCAAGTCTAGAACAGCTTCCCCCCTAGTACCTTTTTCAACTTTCTGAAATAAAAAGTTGTCTGCTATGCAGTCCAGGAACTTATTGGATAGTCTGTGCCCCGCGGTGTTATTTTCCCAACATATATCTGGATAGTTGAAGTCCCCCATCACCACCAAATCTTGGGCTTTGGATGATTTTGTTAGTTGTTTGAAAAAAGCCTCATCCACCTCTTCCACCTGATTAGGTGGCCTGTAGTAGACTCCCAGCATGACATCACACGTGTTTTTTACCCCTTTTAGCCTAACCCAGAGACTCTCCACACTTCTGTCTCCTATGTCCATCTCCACCTCAGTCCAAGTGTGTACATTTTTAATATATAAGGCAACACCTCCTCCCTTTTTCCCCTGTCTATCTTTCCTGAGCAAACTATACCCATCCACACCAACATTCCAGTCGTGTGTATTATCCCACCAAGTTTCAGTAATGCCAATAATATCATAGTTGTATTTATTTATTAGCACTTCCAGTTCCTCCTGCTTATTACCCCTACTTCTTGCATTTGTATATAGGCATCTAAGATACTGGTTTGATCTTGCCTCCCAGTTTTGCCCTGACCCTCCTTCCTCTCTGCTATTATAGCCTGTGCTCCCTCCTGTTTCCAACCCATCTCCCAGGTCTTGTTCCCCACTTACCTGTGGGCTTTGCTCACCTGTCCCCGTCGAACCTAGTTTAAAGCCCTCCTTACTAGGTTAGCCAGTCTGTGCGCAAATAAGGCCTTTCCCCTCTTCGAAAGGTGAACGCCATCTGTTCCTAGCAGTCCTTCCTTGAATAGCATCCCATGGTCGAGGAAGCCAAAGCCCTCCTGGTGACACCATCTTCGCAGCCAGGCATTCACCTCCACGATACATCTGTCTCTGCCCGGGCCCCTACCTTCAACAGGAAGAATCAAAGAGAATACCACCTGCGCTCCAAACTCCTTAACCCGTACTCCCAGAGCCCTGTAGTCACTCTTGATCTGCTCAGTGTCACACCTCGCAGTATCATTTGTGCCCACATGGATGAGTAGCATGGGGTAGTAGTCAGAAGGCCTGATAATCCTCGACAATGCCTCTGTAACATCTCGGATACGGGCCCCTGGCAGGCAGCATACCTCCCGGGATGAACGGTCAGGGCGACAGATGGGTGTCTCCGTCCCCCTCAGCAGAGAGTCTCCAACCACCACTACCCTACGTTTCTTATGACTGGTGGCAGCAGACCTCCCAGCCTTAGGGGTACAAGGCTTCACCTCCTTAACTGTTGGGGGTGATTCCCTCTCTCCTGTATCAAGAAGAGCATAACGGTTATCTTTTACCACAGCAGGAGGGTTCGCAGCAGCGGTGGAGCACTGCCTGCTGCTAGAAGTAACCAGCTGGCTGTGTCCACCCTGAGCCTCCTCCTCCACTGGTGTGTCAGACACACCCTGAGGCATCTCCTCCTCCACTGGTGTGTCGGTAGTCCTGTCAGCTGGGACAGCTACGTCAGCTGTCTCCACATGGATACTGTCCAGGAATTGCTCATGGATATGTATGTTCCTCAGCCTAGCCACCTCCTCCTGTAGCTCTCCCACCTGCTGCCTGAGAGATTCCACCAGTAGGCACCTTTCACATTGGATGCCACCCCCAGCCTGGATATCAGTAAGTGGAAATTGCAAATTACAGTCTTTGCAAGCCCACACCAGAATCTGGGTAAAAGCATCCATGCTCTGGTGCTCTGTCTGGCTACAGGCGCAGGTGGACGAGACAGAAGCAGTGCTGGCACAGGTGTTGCGGGTCCTCCTCACCATTGTAAGCCTCCCTCTGTCAAACACTCTCAAATTCCGTCTACAGCTCCCTGTCGGCTCTGCTCTGCTGTAAACAGAAAGGTTTTGGATGTGGCTCGGTTTATAGGTTCAGGGGACCAATGGGTCACAGATGAGACCGACAAGGGACCCCTCCTCCCTTCCTACCCCCCTTCCAAACTCCCTTGCAAAACTCCCTGTTAGCAGCTCCTGTTCACTAAGCTCCCTGGTCGCTTGTGCGCAGCTTTATAAAGCCCTGGCCTGAGTGAATGCCCCGCCCACCGGTTAAGGCTCAGCCAATTACCAGAGGCTTCTAGCTTTCAAACCTTCCTAGCACTGAGGAGCCCCAGTCATAGACCAAGACCCTATTATGCTAGGTGCTATACAAACACAGAAGACAGTCTCTGTTTATGCTTATCTGAGACTGTGTGTGTACACATATATTATTATTTGTTATGATTATTTATTATTTGTATTACCATAGCACCTTAGAGCCCTAGTTATGGACCAGGACCCCACTGTGTTAGGTGCTGTACAAACATAGAACAAAAAGACCATTCCTGTCCCAAAAAGCTTGCAATCTAAATTTAAGGCAAGAGACAACAGGTGAATACAGAAAGAAGGGAGAGTACAAGGGAATGAGACAACATTGGTCAGCTTGTTAGGCAGTGGTCTGAGCACATGAGCAGCCTAACTGTTAATTTTTTTGTGGACCTCACAGCAAAGGATAGTTTGAAGGAGGGTTTTGAATGAGGATACTAAGTTAATTTTGTGGATGTTTATGGGGAGCTTCTCCCAAGCATGAGGGGCAGCTTGGGAGAAAGCACAAAGGTGCTTTGTTTGAAAATTTAACTAGTGGGCGATTGAGGCTGTGTCATGGGCTGATCAGAGGAGGGTGTTGACCTTTTGATGAGAATGTAGATATAACAGGTCAAGTGGGGATACATTGTGAAAGGTTCTGAAAGTGAAGACTAATAGATTCATATGATAGAGAAGAGGGAGCCATGAAGGGATGCAAAGGAGAGAATGACATGATCAAAGTGACATGTTAGGAAAATGATCTTTGCAGCAGCATTCTGAATGGATATCAGTGGTGCAAGAAGGCATTTGTCAAAGCCAGAGGAAAGGATGTTGAAGAAATTGAGACTGAGATGAAGAGAGTGTGGATGAGCACTTAAGCTGTCTGTAGACATACCTAAGTACTAACAGTGATATGCCCAGCCAACTCAAAAGCTTTCCTTGGTGCCTGAGGACAAAATTTGTTTACTGGCCCAATTTTGTTCTCACTGAAATCAATAACAAAATTCCTGTTGCCTTAAAAGGGAGCAAGATCAGGCCCTAACTGAGTATGCTGGCTGTGTGCAAGCATTCTCCATGGACAATGGGAGGAAATGGAATTCTTCCTCTGATGCACTACCAGCAAATCCATAAATACTTTACCAATCTCAGGGCTGCAATCATATTCACAAACCTTTTGCTCCTCTTCTTTGAAGCATATTGGCCAGAGGATGTGAATAGACAATCCTTCCATCCCTGCCTATTTCTTCAACCCCCTCTCCATAGCTGAGAAAGAGTATTTGCAAAATGGTGCAGGTGGCACAGTGTTCCAAAGTGCAGCCTCTTGGTGTCTCAGAAATGCCATTCTGATTCCTTTGCTTTGGTGGCATTTTCCAGTCCTTCCACAGGCTACAGGGTGGGACCTTAAATGTGCGAAGTTCTTTTAGAATGTCTACTGAACAGTCTTCACTTGCATTGTAAGCTTCTTTGTTATATACAGGGCCTAGCATATTGGGGCCTCTTGGCATTACTCATGATGGTGTGCTTTTGTTTGCCTCAGAAATAGAAACCACCATTCTTGATGTCTGAAGAGTGGTAGTTGTTTTTGGGGGTGGAGAATGGGATAAAGTGAGAGGGAGTTGGGCCAAAATGAGACCGTTTATTGGTCAAATCCTGCTCACCTTATTCAGTCCAGACTGAGAATTTATTGAGTAAATATTTTCCCTCTTGTAGTGGGTAAATAGACTATTTCCTTTGATCAGTTTATTCATTTACCAGTTATGTACCTTGTTGAATGACTAAACTTGGAATATATCAGTAATAGTCACCTTGCATAACCCCCAAGTTAATAGTGAATGTTACAATATTTGTGGCTATCCTGATTTGTTGACACACACGTATACTTACTTGGAGTTGTAATTTTCTTCTTCTTCTTCTTCTATTTCCTTTATGCCACTGTTTCTGGTGAGGATCATGGTGACAGTATGGAGAAACAGACCTCCTTTTCTTCTACAACAGGTTCCAGCTCCTCCTGAGGGATTCCCAAGTGTTCCCAGGCCAACAGGGAGATATAATTTCTCCAGAGTGTCCTAGATTGGCCTGGGGACCTCCTCCCAGTGGGATATGCCTGGTAGACATCCAAAGGAAGCCTCCCAGAGGGCATCCTTATCAGGTGCCCAAACCACCTCAGCTGGCTCCTCTTGATCCAGAGAAGTAGCAGCTCTCCTTCAAGGCTCTCCTGAATAGCTGAGCCCCTCACATTGTCTTGGAGAGTATGTCCAGCCACACTGTGGAGAAACCTCATTTCTGCCCCTTCTACCCACGATTTTGTCCTTTTTGGTCATTACGCAAAGTTTATGACCATAGGTAAGGATGGGGACATTGATTGGCCTGTAAACCAAGAGCTTTGTCCAAGAACTCAGCTCCTGCTTCACCACCACGGATTGGTACAGCGCCCACATCACTGTTGCTGCTGCACCAATCTACTGGTCAATCTCCTGCTCCCGCTCACCATCACTTATAAACAAGACCCCTAGGCAGCTGCTCCCCCTCACCTAGAGAGACAAATCCACTTTCCTCTGAGAGACGACCATGACCTCCAATTTGGAGATGCTAATTCTCATCCCAGCTGCTTCACAGTCAGCAGCAAAATGTAATTTTCTGTATCTCTTATATAATGTCTTTGTATAATGTGACTCTATGAACAATCTGCTCCCCCTACTTTTTTTTTTCATTACAGATAGAGTCATTAGAACAGTAAAATAACTGATTCCATAAAGAATATATAACTCTGCAAAATTCAGGAGTCTAGTGTATTCTTTTAGCTGGTTCACACTTTATAGTATTCTAAAAAGGACCCTCTGAAACTTAGAAAAGTCCCCTGGCTTGGCCCCAGATAGTAAAAAGAAATTCAAAACAATTTGAAGTAGCTGAGCTTAAGATGTTTCTTCCATTCTCAGAAGCCTTGCTGATACTAGTGGTAGTCCCCATTTTAGGCGCAGGGAATCTCTCTCAAACCAGTAGAATCTTTCAAAACAAGGGATGGGGGAGATTGTTTTTAGTTTGTAATTACTGCAGCTGCTCAGTAATGGGAGTACACCAAACCCATAATGTGCCAGTAGCATACAACGGCTCAAAGGCAAGTACTGTAGGTGCTTCAGTAGCTAGGTCTTGAGGGTGCTGGCCTTGGTAGGTGCCAGTAACCAGTCAGACACATGGCTACAAGAAAAGGTTTTTTACTAGGGCTGGCAGGAAAGGGAAAGGTTGGACATACCTTAGGTTCAGAGTCTTAAACCTTTACAGTTCAAAGTGAGCCATAGCTGTAAATGTTTGGGTCCCTGGAGCAGTCCAGTCGAGAATTAGGGATCTGCAGGGATAGTGCCTGGAGTACCCTCTCCAGTGCAGCTCTATTCCAAGCAAACAGGAACTTACAGGTTTTCAAACCTGTGTCTCTGATTCAAACCTGTGTCTCTGCACTGCCTCCCTGCCCAGCTGCTGTTGCTTCTGTCAGGGGCGGCTCCAGGCCCCAGCACGGCAAGTGCATGCTTGGGGCAGCAAGCTGCGGGGGGCGCTCTGCCGGCGCCACGAGGGCAGCAGGCAGGCTGCCTTCGGTGCCTTGCCTGCAGAGGGCCCGCTGGTGCCGTGGCTTCGGCAGTCCTCCCGCAGGCGTGCCTGCGGAGGGTCCGCAGGCAAGCTGCCGAAGGCAGCCTGCCTGCCGTGCTTGGGGCGGCAAAATGCATGGAGCCGCCCGTGTTCTCTGTAAGTGCCATATAGTCCTGCACTCTGCTGTGATGTCCAGCAGTCACAGCCTTTTCCATGTGTGGCTGTGTATATGGTTTCTGGGGAATCTTTTTTGTATCTAGCTTCACTGTAGCTCCTGGCTAGCCATGCAGCTGTGCCTTCACTGAACACAGCATGGCAGTGCCCACTTTCTGGTTCAAGACTTTTCCCCACCGCACATGCCCTTCCTTCTAGCCAGATAATGGGAAAGGACTGATTCAAATTGGAATTAATGCATTCACCTTTGGCCTGGCTGCCCACAACGCTCCCATCAGGGGGCCAGGTCAAACCAGAGTGATGCAGTGAACTCATGCCTAAAGTGCCAGGTCACTAAGCCCAGAGTAGGCGGCTGAGCCCAGCCTTCCCTATGTGATGGAAGCGACCGGAGCTACTGCTGCGGGATAAGTGCAGGATCACTCTACAACTTCTCCCCTCTTGGGGGCAGCACCCACCTCCCAGTGACAGCACACAACCTTGCCCCTCTAGGGACAGGGCCCCCCCTGCTTTAGCCACTAGAAATGTTGCAACCAAACACCCAGTACTTACACAAATCACATAAGTGTTAAAAATAACCTCACAATAAGATGCCCCTCTTCCTCCTTTTTCAGTTTGCTCCCTCTGCACCCTCTTAATTCATTTCTCTTCATCCTCATAATAAGCATATTCTGTTACTGCAGGCCGATACAGTTGAGCAGTAGGTTTCAATTATTTTTTATGGAGGGGTGAGGGAGAGGAGAGGGAATATTTGTGATTTATTGAAAGTGATGTGGGGAGGCACAGTGGTACAGATCTAGATTGTGCATTCCTCTGCCTTGTGTTCTCACAAGGTTGGCAGTCTGACTAACCCCAGGCTTTGGAAGGCCAGGCTGTTGGTTGTGCTCTGGGCAAGTGCTATCATTAAGGCAAAGTAGGCGGTTGCCCAGGGTGCCAAGATTTGGGGGTGCCAAAAAGCGGTGCCCCCAATTTTTTTTTACAGCGGTTCCTCCCCAGGGCGCGGTGGCTGCTCCACTTCTCCCATCTCCCAGGCTTGCAGCACCAAGCAGTTGTTTGGCACTGCAAGCCTGGCAGGAGAATTAGAGCGGAGGAGGCATGCTTGGGGAGAAGGTGGAGCAGAGGTGAGCTGGGGTGGGGAGCTTCTATATGGCTCTCTGGGCCGGGATGGGGTAGTGGGTAGCTGCCGTGGGGGTGCCTCAGGGTGTATGGTGGGGAACTGCTGTGGGGGGGGCACCTCAGGGCGGAGGGGGGGTAGGGAGTTGCCACAGGGCTGGGTGGGGGGCGCAAGGTGGAAGTTTCGCCTAGGGTGCGAAACGTCCTTGCACGGACCCTGGTTGTGCTGGTTTGAGGCTCCCCTAGACCTGGAGATGATGGAGGTAGAAGGGGCTGCACTGCGTGCATGCTCCCTGCTTGGAGGGACACGTTGGCTGCTCGAAGCTATGTCAAGTGCCTCCAGGTACTATGGACAAGGGCGCCTGTGCTAACAGTTGGAGTCCCGGCTACGCGGATACAAATCTGTAGCCGGACAGGGCTCTGCTAACAGTGCCCTATAAGCAGGAGGATCTGTTTTGCCTGGCCCACGCTCCGAGATGCGCGGGGCTCTGATCCGCTGTTCAGCGCCAAGACCGTGAATGAAATCGGGGCGGTCACTCAGGCTTGTGCAACTCACCTGGCCCCCGGCCATCAGCAGGGGCGGCTCAGCGGCAGGAGCAAAGCCCGGGCTGGACTCGGTACTTTAGCGCCTGCAGACTTGTTGCTCGCGAAGCGCTCCGCGGCGGAGAGCGGCGCTTGCAGCCGACAGGGGATCCAGCTCGGCTTTTTCGAGCGGCTTCCACGTGGCCCTTCAGTCGGGCTAGAGGGAGTCGCTCCCCAGCCGCACAGGACGGGACCGGTCCGCAGAGCGGCATCACCATGGGCCTCCAGCGCAGGCTGATAGGGATCCTCGCCTGCAACCGGGTCTGGGGCAATGGCTGGCTGACGGGGCCAGCCCGGCGCGGCGCTGGGAGCGCTCCCGCCGCCCGGCGCTCCCTCTCCGCCGGGCAGGCCGCCCCCGAGGGCGCGTACGAGCAGGCGGTCAGGGCTGCCCTGGCGGAGCCCGAGAAGCTGTGGGGAGAAGCCGCCGGGCGGATCCAGTGGCACAAGCCCTGGGTCAAACTCGTGGACAGGAGCAACCCGCTCGTAGCCTCCTGGTGAGCGACACCCCGCCCTCCTCCGGGGGCGCCCTCGGAGCAGGGGTGAGCGGGCGGCGGTCCAGCAGAGAAGGGCTAGAGACAGCGGGGGGAAGCCCAGTGTCCGCCCGCAGGTGGGGGCTGGAGGGAAGAAGAGAGCGTCCGTCGTGGGGTCGGGTGTGTGGGGAGGAGGAGCAGCAGGGAATGTCCCCAGACCTGTCAGGGGGTCAGATGTGTGTGTGTGGGGAGAACAGCTATTGCCTCTAGGATATAATGGGGGCCTGTGTTTGTAGGGGGGGAGGAGCAGGGAATGTCCCAAACTTATCATGGGGATCCGGTGTGGGAGAAGCAGTAAGTGCCTCTAGCCCAGGGGTGGGCAAACTTTTTGGCCCCAGGGCCCCATTGGGATTGGGCAACTGTATATAGAGCTGGGTAGGGAAGGCTGTGGCTCCCCAAACCGCCTGGCCTCCATCTCCTCTCACTTCCTGCCCCTGACTGCCCCCCTCTGAACCCCCAACCCATCCAACCTCCCCCCTGCTCCTTGTTCCCTGACTGCCTCCTCCTGGGACACCCACCCCTATCCAAAGCCCCTGCTCCCTGTCTGCCCCAACCACATTTACACCCCTGCCCTCTGACAGCCCCCCAGGGGCTCCCACCCCCTATCCAACCACCCTCTGCTCCTCACCCCCTGACCACCCCCTCCTGGGATCCCCCACCCCTAACTGCCCCCTGGGATCCCACCCCCTTATCCACTCCCTGTCCCCTGACTGCCCTCCCAATCCCTATCCACATCCCCATCCCCTGACAGCCCCCCGGGACTCCTACTCCCAACTCTCCCTGTTCCTGACCCCCTGACCACCGCCCCCAGAACCTCCACTCTATCCAACTGCACCTCCTCCTCCCTGACCAGGAGCGGTGCCAGACCGTCTGGCGCCCTAGGCAGAATTCGGAGGGCGGCATTTTGTGCACTCCCCACAGGGCATGCGGAAGCTTCCAGTTCCGCTCCCATTGTGCCGCCGAAGAAGGACCCTCCGCCAAAATGCTGCAGGCGACCGTGGCAGTCATTGAGCTGCTCAATTGCCTGCACTGTTTTCCGCGGCACGTCAGTAGATCCTTCGGGCGCGGAAACAGAAGCTCTTGTGCGCCCCGTGGAGAACGCACAAAATGCCACCCCACGAATCCTGGAGCCCTAGGCGACTGCCTAGGGTCTCCTAATGGAAGCGCCGGCCCTGTCCCTGACTGGCCCCCCGCTCCCCTACTTGACCCCCTTACCAGCAGCAGGAGCTTGCAGCCATGCCACCTGGCCAGAGCCAGCTGCGCTTCCCATGCTGCCCAGCGAGAGCAGTGGGCCAGAATGTGGCCTGTGTGGCTGCGGGGGAGAGGACGGGGATGGGGACAAGGCTCCCTGGCTGGGAGCTCAGGGGCCGGGCAGGATGGGCCTGTGGGCCGTAGTGTGCCCATGTCTGCTCTAGCCTATCAATGAGACCCAGGGCTTTATTTGTGTGTAGTAGTGGGGAGGAGAAGAGAATGCCTCTAATGTATAATGGGGGTCAGGTGTGTTGGAGGCAAAGCATGCCCTCCACCTTTAATAGGGGGTCACTGGTGCACGTCTGTGTTCTTCCTTCCCTGATCTTCACCAGTAGTATGTTTGGTATACCCATCATAACAAATGTTTCTGTTTTGACTAGAAAATATGGACCCTTTTAGGTGGGGGAAATGGGTATGTTTCACCAATACTAAAACATGCATAAGGAAGCCGAATCGATGTGTGTTTTGTTGACTGTTTTTGTAGCATCACACCAAAAGTAGATCAGAATGTAGAGACTAAATGTCTTCTATATTGTTTATGGCAGAGGATGTCTATAGCATGAGATTACAGGTAAATCATTGCACTGTTCACTGAGCGTATGCATGCCACTTACACTAAACTAAAATCAAATTACAGCAAGAGATTTTAGATAGTTACTTTAAAATCCTGTTACTTTAATTTATTCTCTTTTAGAAAGTATCATAATAAATCTGCCAAATTGATATGCAGTTTGTGAAAAGTTTGTATTCTGGAAAGAAGACATATTTTATTATGGTGAATCTTGACAAAATCAAACTCTTTTGACCTTCAAAAAGTTTTTTATTTTGACAATAAACTAATACAGCAACATAATTGATATCAGTCAGTTAAAGTAAATTGAAAGATAATTTGTTACATTCAATGCCTTTCCAAAGACGACTTCACCATTGAACTTTTATTTTTTATTTTTATTTTTTTTTGTATTGGGGAGGCAGGATAATATTAGAACAAGAATTTCCATTGCATTCCCCTAGAAAACCTGTGTACAATATACATCAAAAAAATGCTGGAGCAGTGTCCCAGCTGTGTGTTTAGTAAGTCTATGCCCTATATATTTTTTTATGTTTTCAGAAGGGAACTTCAGTTAAACTCACCGTTTAGACGTTAGTTTAAAAATTATGACCAAGCACGTGATCTGTCAGAGTTCTAAATCATTTCCACTAATTTAGCTGTAATACAATAATTTGTCATGAGAATAGAAGCATTATTCTGCATCTCTCCACTGCAGGGGTGGTGAGCCTGAGCCGGAGAAGGAGCCAGAATTTACCAATGTACATTGCCAAAGAGTCACAATAATACATCAGCAGCCCCCCATCAGCTCCCCCACCCCGCTCCCAGTGCCTCCCGCCCAGGGACACCCCTGCTGATCAGCAACTTCCTCCCCTCCCTCCCTGCATATCCTGATCAGTTGTTTCGTGGTGTGCAGGAGGCTCTGGGGTGGGGGGAGGGAGAGGAGCGAGGGCACTGCAGGCTTAGGCGAGGGGGCGGGAAGGGGTGGAGTGGGCGCAGGGCCTGTGGCAGAGCCAAGGGTTAAGCAGTGAGTACCCTGTGGCACATTGGAAAGTTGGTGCCTGTGGCGCCAGCTCCGGAGTCGGTGCCTATACAAGGAGCTGCATGTGGCTTCGGAGCCAGAGGTTGGCAATCCCTGCTCCACTGTAATAAAATAACTAAGGAGGATGTTAAACAGAATCTACTAGGGATAAACGCTTTTAAATATGAGAGGGGTAGCCGTGTTAGTCTGGATCTAAAAAGTGAAAAAGAGTCCTGTGGCACTTTATTGACTAACAGACATATTGTAGCATAAGCTTTCGTGGGTGAATATCCACTTCATCAGACGTTTGACGAAGTGGGTATTCACCCATGAAAGCTTATGCTCCAGTACGTCTGTTAGTCTATAAGCTGCCACAGGATTTTTTGTCACTTTTAAATAAGCAGTCCTGTATAACTTACAGCTAAGAGTCCTAAAACAGCTAGCTACAGAGATCTGTCTTCACCAATGTTAATTTTGAATAAATCTTGAAATACTGGGAAAGTTCTAGAAGACTGAAAGAATACTAATGCCATACCAGTATTAAAAATGAGCAAGTAGAATGTCCTGACTAATTACAGGCCATTTAGCCTGACATCACCCTTGGGCATAATAATGGAAGCTGGTATTAGATTCAGTCAATAAAGAGCTAAAGGATACAAATATAATTAATGTCAGCATGGTTCTGTGGAAAATAGGTTTTGTCAAACAAACCTGAATTCATTCTTTGAGATAAGTTTGGCTGAGAAATGTAACTGCCTTGGACTTGGACTTTCGTAAGGCATTTTGACTTGATACCACAAGTCAAACACAAGTTATTGGACTAAGTGTATGGGTAACTGTGAAATTCTATGGGCGGTGTTAGATAGGAGGTCAGACTAAACGATATAAGGTCCCTTCTGGCTTTATACCTCATTTTTTCCCTGTGCAAAGTGGATATAAACTGCTGCTAAATCACAGTGATAGCATTTTATACCACTTTGCATAGGAGTGAAGAACTACACAAAGGTGCAAGGCTGGGAGGATCAGTATCAGACCCTCTCTTTCTGACTGGAATTGTATTGATGTCAAGTATCTAGTGCTCCATTTTAGTTAATAAAACACAGTGAAATCAAGTACAAGTCTGTATACTTCTCATGTCTAAACTCTCTCTAACAAAGGAGTTTCTTTACCTTCATATGCTCCACAAATGTTTATTTTAATCCAAGTTTATATGTTCATGCTTATCTGAAACAGAGAGTGAGTGTGCCTATATATTATTACTTGTTGATTGTTTGTTTGTCTCACTGTAGCATCTAAGAGCCCCAGTTAAGCCCAGGACTCCATTGTGTTAGGTTCTGTACAGACAAAAGACTGTCCCTGCCCCAAAGTGCTTAAAATCTATGTTTAAGACAAGAAGCAGCAGATGGGGGAGTACAAGGACAAGTACATGCCTACAAAATGATGACAAAGAGTTTTAAGGTGGGATTTGAAGGAGGATCATGAGGTAGCTTTGAAGCTGTTTATGGGGTGCTCTTCCATGAGGGGCAGCACGGGAGAAAGCACAGAAGTGCATGTTTGAAAATTTAACAAGTAAGCAACTGGGGTTGGTGCCGTTGGTAGATCAAAGGCAGGAGTCAACGTTTCAATAGTGAATGAGAGATGATACGTAGGGTAGGGATAGGCAGTGAAAGGCCTTTGAAAGTTAAGACAAGTCGCTGGTATTTGATCCAATAGAGGGGGAGGGGGCAATAGAAGGCTGCAAAGAGGAATAATGTGATCAAAGCGATGGATCTGTGCAGCAGCATTCTGAAAGGATATGGATGCGGCAAGATTGTATTTGTCAAGGTAAACAAAAGATGCTGCAATAATCGAGATGCGAAATGGCAGGAGTTTTAGCTTGGTGGATGGATGTTATGCAGAGAGAATTTGGTTCATCCGATCGTGGCTCCCAGGCCAATGGGGGCTGCAGGAAACGACACGGACCGAGGGATGTGCTGGCCGCCCTTCCCGCAGCTCCTATTGGTCTGGAGCGGTGAACCGCGGCCAGAGATAGCCGCGATTGGCTGAACCTGCAGACACGGCAAGTAAACAAACCAGTGCGGACCGCCAAGGGCTTTCCATGAACAAGCGGCGGCCTGACTTTGAGAAGCACTGCTTTAAAGAGTCCAAGCACAAAAAAAGACCACAGAAACCAGTGATTCTGTACTGACCTGCACTGATCTACTGCCAGCACCTGCATTCCTCCAAGCTCGAGACCTGTCTGCTCCAGGGAAGACAATTGTTCCTGTACCAGTTGTGGGGACTGAGAAAGTATCCTTGATTCCAGGGAAGCTGGGAAGTGTTTTCCATGGGAGAGTCAAGGTTTCCACACTGCCTGGAACCCTCTACTTCCAGGGAGACTTTATCTTCTGTGCAGGGCATGCCTTAGCTGAGGCACCTCTTACCCCCTGCTCCGGCACCTCTTAGCCCAGCAACGGAATGGGCTAGACAACAGCACCTACACTCCACCCCATCTGACAGGGAAGGCAAAGCAGCTTGACCTTTTGGGCCTTAAGGTCTTCTCCTCAGCCAGCCTTCAATTTGAGATCTTGATCAGGCATTACTTGCCAAATACAATTTCCTGTATTACAGCAAATTGGAGGACTTTGCTGAAAAACTGCCTCAACAAGTCTGGGCTCCTTCTAAGCAATAATAGAGGAGGGGAACAAGATCATTGTTTAAATTGGCCATGGATGTGGCAGATATCTCATCACTAGAGCCCTGTAAATCTGTGGATATCCACTTTATATCTGTGGACCATTTTTGCGAATTGCAGCTTGGATGCAGATACAAATTTTGTATCCTGGCAGGGCTGTGCAGCACATGCTCATCCGAATGTAACAGTTGTCACCCAGCCCTCAGGCTCCAGCTCAGCTCTCTGAATCTTGCATCAGCAGGCTGCAATATGTTGCAATAGCCTCTGGGTATTCTGGGAGTTGAAATCCCTAGCTTTCTCAGATGGAGGAGGTAAATTACAACTCCCAGAAAGTAGTGAGTCAAGTGCCATTTTGAAAGATGTGTGGTTGTACTTTAGCGGGCGCTTTGAAGAGAATAGTTGTCGCTGCTGTCTGTCCCGGCTGGGTCTGCATGCGTTAGAGCCACCATAGTTGCGTAGGGGTGTCCAAGGCCCCCACTGGGAGGGTGGTGCTGCACACAAGGCCCAGGATTGTAGCCTCCCTGCCTGCAGTGGGGAAAGAGGTGTGGCGGGGGAGAAGTGGGGAGCCGTTGGGGGTCAGTTTGGCACAGCCTTGCATCACTGGTGCGGGGTGACCTGTGGAGCCTTTGGTAGAGCCCTTCAAATCTGCAGATATCCACATCCATGGATGCAGATATCCACGGACAAATTTTGTGGCTCGAACATGGATAAAAATTTTTGTATCTGCGCAGGACTCTACTCCTCACTCTCCATGGCCTTGGACATTGTCATGAGGATGGGATTGTGGCTTCTTTCCTCTTGTTTTCTTATGGAGGTACAAGATATCATCAAAGACCTCCCTTTTGATTAATTCTATCTTTTCAACCAGAAAATGGACAACTCTCTCCACATTCTCAAGATTTGAGGACACTTCATTCCTTGGGTATTTAAATACTTACACTGAAGCATAAATTGTCCCGCCTGCCACCCACACACTGTTATGGAACCTCACAGTTTTTCTATCAGCATCCGTATGGACCACCAGGGAAGCGTCAAGAGATTCAAAGATCTTGTCTTCGTGCCTGTCCTTGCAACATTCCTCCTCCCAGATACAACCCCCACAGAAGAGAGATTTCTGAGGAACCCTAGAAAGCCATCAACCACATTGCCTGCAGCCATACAACCACCCCACCTCCTTTGGGGGTCATCTTGTATTCTTCTTACCAGATTGGAGTGCAGAAACAATGGACAAATGGGAATAAATGTTGCCCACTATGGCTATACAGTCAAGTGCATCATGCTGCCTCATTGACAACCCCCTCCCCAATCCCATCTCAGAGACAACATTCTCACCTTAGAGTTGGACTTCTTACTACAAAGAGTGGTGACAGAGCGGGTTCCTCCAGACTATCAAAGAATGGGGTTCTATTCAACTTACTTCCTGATACCCAGAAAGAAAGGCAGATGGAGACCAGTTCTGGATGTCCACCATCTCAGTCGCTTCGTCCGCAAACCCAAGTTTTGTATGGTCACTTCAGTAGCAGTCATCCCATCATTAGAATAAGGCATGTGGTTTACAGCTTTCAATATGCTGGACACTTATTTTCACATAGATGTTCATCCAGCCCACAGACGATTCCTGAGATTCATGGTTGGCCTGCATCATTTTCAATACATGGTCCTGCCATTTGGACTCACCACTGCTTCCAGGGTCTTCATCAAGGTTTTCTCAGTTGTATTCCTTGTATTCCCCTATCTTGGTGACTGGTTCCTAGCAGCAGAGTCCAGATACAAAGGTCAACTTTCAGCTTGCATGCTGCTTGGACTCCTTTCCTCTGTCAGCATCAGTGTAGAAAAATCTTCTTTGGACTTCATGCAATCCCTAGACTTTATAGGGGCTTCCATCAGCTCAGTCACAGCACAAGCTTATCTGCTGAAGGACAGGTTCCAAACTCTGCAGGAAATCATAGCCCACGTAGTCAACAGTCCTGGCCAGGACTTGCCTATTCCTCCTTGGCCACATGGCCTTGTGGATATATCTTGCTGCCTTCACTTGCTTCCACCTTTGCTGATTCCAGATGTGGCTCCAGAGAGTTTACTCACCCATGTGCTGCACCGTAGACCTTTATGCTGATAGTTCTTCCATCCAGTGTTGAGAGACCCAGGGCAGATTTGCGTGGGAGTCCCCCTTTCTCCCCTCCTCCCTGTCCCTCGTAGGATGGGAGCACACATGGGAGACCACATGACACAGGGAACACTGACTCCTTGGGAATCCAGGATGCACATCAACATTCTGGATCTCAGAGTGGTAATGAGGTCTTGCCAAGCATTTCTCTCATCTGTCCTCTCCCATCATCTTTTTATGTCTGGCAACATCACCACTATTTACTATGTCAACAAATGGGGGACACCAAGTCAACTGCTCTATGTACAGAGGCTGTAAACCTCTGGAACTCATGCATTGTCTATCTCCCAAAGACTCAGAACATGATCACAGACTTGCTCAGCAGATGGTTTGTGATTGACCATGACTGGAACTTCATCATACCGTAGTGCGTGACAGTTTTGACCAATGGAGAACTCTGACCAGGGACCTCTTCACCTCCCCAATCAGTAAAATATGCAGCACATACTGCTCGTGGGGTGGGGGTGGGGGTATTCGTCCCCACTCTCAGGGCAATGCTCTCATACTCAGCTGGTCAGATCTGATCAACTATGCTTTCCCTCCTGTTCCACTCTTGCCATAAGTACTCCACAAGATCAGACAGGACGGGGTGACTGTCATCCTGATTGCCCCCATGCTGGCCCAGGCAGTTCTGGTTTTCCAACATCCTCCAGACATCCACCTATCCTCCAATTCCCATCCCCACTCTCGCTGAGCTACTGATACAGCACAACAGGAGGCTTAGACATCCCAATCTGCAGATGCTTCATGTCAGCACATGGTATTTGGATGGACACTTCTCTGGAACGGCCGTGTTCATTGGAAGTGCAAAACATCCTCTCGAGCAATAGGAAAGAGTTCACTAAGCATTCCTAAAGGGCCAAGTGGAAAGGCTTCATCTCTTGGGCCCAATAGAAGGGGCTTTCCCCAGAAGCGATGGACTTTTAGGTATCCTGTCCTTGTCTCACCCTCAACTCTCCCAATGTACACCTAGCAGCAGTTAGCACCTTCCATCCCCGTGACCCCAGTGGAAGGACATTCTGTCTTTACACCCCTGCTGACTGCTAAGTTTTGGAAAGGCCTCATCAGAACCTTCCCACCCATGCTACCCAGTGGGACGTCAATCTAGTTCTTTTGGCACTAATGAAACTGCCTTTTGAGCCGCTGGCTTCGTGCTCTTTGTCCCTTCTTTTCATGAAAGTCACTTTCCTTGTGGCTATCACTTCAGTGAGAAGGGTAGGTGAACTTGGGGGCCATGATGGTAGACCCTCCTTTCACCACTTTCCATAAAGGATAGTCTCCCTGTGCCTGCATCCAGAATTTCTGCCAAATGTCATCTCAATCAGCCCATTCACTTACCTGCTTTCTTTCTGAACCTTCACGCCTCGGAAGAGGAATGATAACTCTTCTCCCTTGATGTCCGTTGGGCCTTGACCTTCTACCTGCAGAGGATAAAACCGATAGGAAATCTCCTAGACTGTTTGCATAACTGAAAGAGTTAAAGGTCAGGCAATCTCCACACAGAGAATCTGCAAGTGGATTTTGGGGTGCATTACACTTTTCTGTCAGTTATGATGACTGCTTCCAGGTCCTTGAGGTGTGGGCGCATTCCATGAGAGCCCAGGCTTCGAACATGGCCTCCCTCCATGATGTGCCGCCAGCGGCATATGTAGAGTGACCCTGTGGTGTTCTATACATGCCTTTGTTACACATTATGCTTTGGTGCAGGAGTCGGTGGCAGATGGCTCCTTTGGCTCCACTCAACCATTCCAACTTTGTCCTCATATCCTCCTCTGACTTATGTACTGCTTGTGAATTTCTCTCAGTGGAATACAGTATAAAAGAAGAGGAAGTTACTTACCTGTAACTGGAGGTTCACTCAGATGGGTGGTCCTCTTTATATTCCACTTTCTGCCCTCCTGCTGCTGCGGATCTGGGGATTGGTGGTGGAGAAGGAACTGACAGTGCTGTTGTTCTGCCCCACTCTTTGTCATCTTGGACAAAACCATGTGTGGACTAATGGACACTACTGCTTTCAAAATCTCTGCCTCTGGATGCATGGTGCACATTCATAAACCCTCAGTGGAATACAGATGAGGACCACAGTTCTCAAAGAACCTCAAGTTACAGGTAAGTAACCTCCTCTTCCTAAAAGTTACTGGGATTGCAGAAATATTCTGCCGAAAAAAAGTGATCAGTAGCCTTATCGCAGAATATTTCTGCAATAAGGCTACTGGTCACTTTTTTTTAAAACTTCTGTAAATTAGATTAACTTACTTGCAGCAATCTCTGTTAACCTTCTTGCTGATGCGATGAAAGGCAGTCATTAACCATTTAAAAAGCTTAATATACCATCATTCGAAGGCGGTATGAAAGAATCATTGTGAGTGATTACAAATCAGCATTCAATGAACTTTTCATTCTGGAAGTTATGAATGAAATAGTCTCTGGAGCCGGATAAGTGGGTCAGCTTCTCTAGAAGTCTGAAGATACTCTGATCTGATGTACTGAAAACTACTGCGAGCAAGCAAATAAAGTCCTTATCTCTCTCAGATGCTGACAGCAGTCTCTGTCTGATAAAGTGAAGAGGCTAATGGGACTTGCTCTTTTCTCACAGAAGAGTTGCTTAGTCTAATGGACTTATGGATGGGAAGCCATTACCTTCTCTTCAATGTTTTATTTAGAAAATGGAATTTAGACTAGCACAAAATAAGTTTTTTTTTTCTTCATCAGGCATAAAAGTTTTTTTTTTTAAATGGTCACAGTGAACCTACTTGAGAAGAAGGGCAACATTAGTTTAAAATATTAAAGAAGTTTTCATAAAACCTGGCAAAAACGGAATCCCAGATTGGGAAGCATTTCTTTCAGAAAGCTTTCACATAAGCCAAAAACATTAAATGAGGAGTGAATGGCACTTACTATCCTTAGTTTAATGATGCCAAAAGAAACCCTTAAGAAAACCTTAAAGACATTTCAGTACAAGAGGAAATACAACAGTTAAGATATAGCATTTACTTCGTGTCGTTAGTTTATCTGCTCTAAAATACTTAGTTGCCACAAGGAAAAACTCTTGTGTTTGGAGCTGCTCTTTCTTATTTTTAAAATTTTATATATACAAGTGGTCAACTCCTGAGCTGGGTATTAAATCATCTTGAATAATACCGTTGTTACACTAGTTGGTGAGAATTTTGGATCTTGATGTATGAATGATTCATAGGTTCACAAGTTGCTAAAATTAGTAATAAGTTTACACCATGACTAAGGCTACCATTTAGTCACCACTGCTCAGGCGGTCCCCAGGGCCAGCCACACTGGCCTCTGCAGAAGTCATAGAGGCCATGGAAAGTCATGGAATCCATGATTTCACAACTGCCATGACAGACATGGAACCCTAATCATGAAGTAAGGCTTCTCTTAAACAACTTTTAAGAAACTCAGAAGAACACTTGATTTTTCACTATTGTGGGAAAGATAGGGAGAAAAAATATGGTGCAGTGCCAATTGTCAAAAAAGAATCTAACAGTAACTACATGAGACATCAAAGGATATGCTGGAGGATGAGGAAGATGATTGCTTGAAAACTTCAAAGCAGTTGTTGTAACTAGACATGACCTGTTCTACTTAGCACTGGTGAGGCCTCACCTGGAATACTGTATCCAGTATGGCGAGCCACATTTTAAGAAAGATGTAAACAAACTAGAGGGAGAGTCTAGAGGAGAGCACCAAAAATGCTAAAATGATATCTACCTGACCTATGAGGAAACAAAACAAAACCAAGCATTTTTAATCTTCGGGGAAAAGATTCAGGGGAGATCTGTTGAGTCTTCAAATATGTTAAGGGCTATTGCAAAGAGGATTGTGATAAATTTGTTCTCCATGTCTACTGAAGGTAGTACAAGAAGTAATCAGCTTAATTTTCAGCAAGAGAGATGTAGGTTAGATAAAGTTAGAACATTTCTTCCTAATAAGACTAGCTAAGCACAGGAAAAGGCTTCCAGGGGAGGTTATGGACAAGTCCTGTCATTGGAGCGGTGCAGTTGCAGCGGTACAGGTATGTCTCTGTAAGGTCTGTAGTGTAGACAAACTTACAAGTTTATGCTGAACTCATCAAGAAATAGCTATGGAATCAGAACATATATACAATTTTTTTAAAGTAAATGTATTCAAATAGATAACAAATCTGAATAAAAGCTGGCTCGTTCTAAAACAAAGGGTTTTAATTTTTTTTTTAATAAAAGGCTTTCCACAACTTTAATTAGAAAAAGTTTTGTGAAATTTAAAAAATGAACTAACATTACTTGTATGTAAACATATTTCTTCAGGGTTTAAAATCCATACATTGTTGCATTGTGCTAATGCAAAAGGCACAGAAAGTGAAAGCATCTTGTTTGCTTTGCTCTCAGCATAGTGGTGTAACCTAAACTCTTATCAAAAGCAACAAGAAAAGTTGTCAACAGTCAGGTTAAACATCAGCTGAGAGCTGGGAAGTTGAACCTCCAGGTCTGGATTCAGTCTCTTGTAATGTTATAATCACATCAGAAAAAAACAATTTTTTTTAAAAAAAGGGTACAAACATATTTTTTGTTTTTCATTTTAGTTTTAACTCTCTCATTTAATTATTTTTGTGTTTTTTAAAATGTACCCTTATTGTAATGTGAATGTAAGTCTAATGTATTCAGTTTAATTGTAATTGGGTTAAGAACACATACATCCTTAAAACTAGATGGCTTGTTTTGCAGATGGAAAGGCAGACTAGTTTAGGACTAAGAAGGAGGAGTTAGTTTATATGTGTGAAAGCTGTTGGTCTGATAAGTCTGGAGACAGAAGTTCATTATTCACAAACTACCTGATATTACCCTGGTAACAACATTTATGATAATTTGGAGGAACCATATCTAGGGGTAAAGAGTATTTCAGTCTCCATACGCACTCTGTCCTTTTTCTTTATATTGAATCTGCCAGAAATAGAATAGGGTGCCAATTGTGATGCTGTTTTTCTGTGGAATGCACAAAGAACAAAATTAAAATCAAACTTGTTTCAGGTTGGGGACTGAACGGTCTTTACGTGGTAACTCCAGGTCATTACCAACCTGAATTAGATTTAATAGTTGTGAACCTGTGATGAAAGATGCTGCATGCATGCAAATATTGTTTAAATCAGTCTTTTTATTGAGATGGGGGAAAAGGGACGCTAATCTTTTCTTTTCTTGCTCATAATGGACCTAATTGTTGAGTTTGAGTTGTGTCCAGTGCAGTACCCAGCCAAGGGTATTGTGGCAAAGGTATACCACTGTAAACCCCTCTCCTCCTATGGGGCAGTTTCACCCTGGTACTGTCTAGAGCATCCTCATGGGATCACAGGGTTCACAAATGCTTTCCTTCTGCTCTGTTTAGCTGTTCATCTTTCATTCCTGTATTGGGGTATATGCACAGATGGGGAGAGGGATATACAATCCAAGTCACACAAAGGGGACCATGGCTGGGGAGGTGGCAGGCAGGGGAATAGGACTAAAATTCAAAGCTCTTCTTTGACGTACATTTTTTGATGTTGTCTATTTTTGAAGTTGTGTCATCTTAGAATACACCACTTCTGTATATTTTTGTATTTCAGCATCATACTACATTTGAATAATCTTTTCTATGTAAAATTACAACAAAAACAAATCCCAAGTTTGTGAAACAGTTTTTAATCAATGACAGTTCTCTGTAAATATCTGGCTATTGAAGAGATCATAACTCTGTTTGCAGATTCCTAGTCTTTATACAGTTAAAGTACAGCATTTTACTAACCAGTTAATAGCCTCGTTTACCCATTTTTGAGCAAATTCTTTTTGATTTGGGGTTTGTCTATACTTACAGAGTTGCAGCTGCGCTTCTGTAGCGCTTGAAGATGCTACCTATGCCAACAGGAGAACTTCTCCCATTGGCGTAGATCTAGGGTCCCCAACGCCATGTCCATGGGCGCCATGGCGCCCGCTGGGGCCTCTAAGTGCGCTCGCGTACTGGCCGGCGGATAAGCATCCGCTAAAATGCCGCGACAAGCTGCGTCATCCAGAGGCGTCGCCGCCGATTTTTGGCAGTATTTCAGCAGCGATGTCTCTGGATGATGCTACTTGGCGGTGGCATTTTGATGGCGATGTCCATTGACGTTGCCGCTTGTATGCGGAATTTTGGCAGATGCCCATCCGCCGCCACAGTCCTTCGTGGCTAGTTGTCTGGTGCCCACCAGACAAAAAAGGTTAGGGACCACTGGCATAGATACTCCACCTCCCTGAGCGGCAGAAGCTATTTCGGTGGGAGAACCCTCCTACCAATACATGCTATTTATGCTGGGGGTTAGGTCAGTATAACTATGTTGCTCATGGTATGGATTTTCCACATCCCTGAACAACATTGTTATACCAACGTAAGTTGGTAATATAAGTAATCTAACAGAAGGGGCCTTCTGATTTGAAGACAGTGTTTCATCTGACTGAACGTTCTCTCTCCTCCCCATAAATTAGTCTAGTTAGTTTGGAAAGACTGTTATCTAATATTGTACTTTTTTTTCTTTTAGGTTTGTGGATGGAGAGCTGAATATTTGTTATAATGCTATAGATCGTCATGTTGAGAGTGGACATGCAGACAAGATTGCTATTATCTATGATAGTCCTGTAACAAACACTAAACAGGCTATCACTTACAAAGAAGTTCTTGAACAGGTAAGGTTGATGATAGAATCCTGTTTTCTAGAAACAGATAGGAAATAATGTCTCATTACGTGACACACAGATATTACAGAGATGTGTGAATTAGAAATAACATAGCCATATGATATCTTGCCTTTCAAATTGCATTTTATTCTTTAGTTGTGTTCTATTCTAATTTATAAACCTCACTAATTTTACCCAATAGTGCATTGTTTCTCTCGCTTCTCTTCTCCACTGGTTATTTAGGCCAACAGCTGCTGTTTTGTCAACATCTTAGATTTCTTTCTCTCTCTTCCCCCTCCCCTCCCCAACCACTTCCATAGTCCATCTCAAAGAAAACCAGTATAGGTAAATTAGCTTACTGTCATCAGCAAAACTACTCTTCTAGTAGTGATAGCAATAAGCTTATGAAAAGAAAAGCATATATCTTGACCCAATACACCAACAAAACATCATAATTAGAATTTAAACATTTAAAGGACAGAACTCCTAAAATATGTGCCTCATCCACCAAATTCTAGATCATCATGGAAGTGAAGGTTTTTTCATGTGTTTACCTGGTAAATCAGTTAACCTTGAATAATTGGTGAAAATTGGCATATGCACATGGAGATGTGTATGGTGCCACAGAGCTGTACATATGCAGAAAATATCTGTGTTCCAAGTTCAGCTAGTAGGTGTCGTAGTGAGGGTCTCTCCTGGTCATCCATTTGGACTGCTGTGAGAGGAATACAAGCCTCTGTTGTGCTGGATCCGTGAAGCCTGTATGGTGTTCAGCCATTGCCCTAATATCGGAGACTCTTAAGTGCACTCTCAGGGCACAGATATTCTATCTGGCTGGCACCCCTTTTGAGAGTTGGAATCTGCTCTCCACTTGCCTAGCCCATGGCACAGTGCCGGCTGTTTAGACTCGCCCGTACTTAAACACCCCCATTTCCCAGAACTCCACCCAAAAGAAGTGAAGCTTCTAGTTTACAGTCTGTCTCAGGGGCATGCATTAGTTGTGAACCATTTAGCATACACACACTTTGCACACTCTTAACACACTCTTTATGCTCTCTTATACTTAGTCATGGAAAGTGAAAGAGATTATACAAAACAGTAAATGTTACACACATCCCTTTCTATCACACCTTTCCCTTGGAAATCCTTGGGGATCAACTGTATCCTGGGGGTTACAGTGTCACCTCATGCAGGCAATTATGTGATGGGTGGTCTCTCCCTCTTGGAGCCCCTTATTCAGCTCCTGTGATGTGAGCCCTATTCTTTCCCTTCCTGTCTGGTTCTCCATATTCCTGGGTGGTTGGTCTTTTAAACACCACCTAATGACCTGCTCTCTTTTTTTTTGTTCTGCTCCTGGAAGTTTCCAGTGCTGCTCCCTTCAGAGGAGTCAACTAAAGTGCATTTCTAAGGCGGCAGCTCTTTCATTATCCCTGGTGTTTGCACCTCAATAGAATCATTGTCTTAGGCACCTTTTATTGTATCTGTCTGCTGCATACCAGCCACAGGGCCTGTTGGCAACAGTGGATCTATATACATATAAGCACTCATGACTTGGGTGTTTTTCATAAAACAACTGTGGCCACCAGCAGACCAGGTGGCAGCTCATGCCAAGGACCCTAGACCTCACTGAACACTGACAAATGCGTAGCTGGAAACCAGTCTGGCTCACCTGTGTGTTAGTAT
The DNA here is from genome assembly GCF_007399415.2 of Gopherus evgoodei. NCBI lineage: Eukaryota > Metazoa > Chordata > Testudines > Testudinidae > Gopherus > Gopherus evgoodei. The sequence continues at coordinate 291,669,460 of NC_044322.1, read as the reverse complement.
TGTTAAAATGGGTATTAGATTTATCGAGAGATGTTATTAGTTTTGGATTTTATGGAATCCTTGTGAGTTGCTGCATGTATTAATCTCACTTATACTATCTGTATCACATGTTTGTAAAGTAATATGTAAATATTTGCTTTGTAACTATAAAAGTGGTTGCTAGGAAACCCACAGTGAGGAGAGAATCATTATCAAGTGTGAAATGCTAGTTTACCACTGGAGGTGTCATCTTCTGCCCAAATCAGAAGGCCCATAGACACCGGACAAACCATTATGGGATATCAGGCTTTGATTGCTCCCCCAGACCCATGAAAAGGGGATGGACACAATCACTCATCCCATCGCAGTTTGAACACTGTGGGAAGGGAATAAAAAATAAAAATCCCTGACCTGAAGGATTTGTATCAACATGCTTCTTGAAATTTGGAGGGGGTAATATTTCTAAGCAGAAGCAAGGATCTCCAAACTGCTTAGCTTGGATTAGCCCTAAAGGATAAATAGAGCTTGCATATTACAGCAGTTTCTATTACTGTTTGAATCTAAGACTGTAACTCATTTATGTATCTATGTTTATCTGCTTCAACCTTGTAAGTAAGTCTAGTTTATCACAGGATTGTCTACAGGTGTTTCTTTAGTATAAGGTATAAGGTGAAATTGACATGGGTTAAGTGACAGCTCCTTTGGAACTGGGAATAACCTGAACATTTTTGTGATTTTTGGTATAAGGGATCATCTATCACAAAAGCAAGTTTGCCATGGCAAGATAGATTGGAGTACCCAAGGCAGTGACTCCATGGTTAGGCTGCTGTAGTTCTTGAGTTCACGCTTGTTACTTGATTGGTAAGATCTAAGAATAGAACTGACAACTATCTCCCCTAAGGTTGGCAATCACAGTCGTGAGCTACTCCAGACAGCTTGACAACACCTTCAGTGTATAAGTTTACAAGTATAACTTCGATTCATCACTGTAGGTATGAGTAATATCTAGATTGTACTATGGCAGTAGGCTCATTCACTTTTTAAAAAGGTGTGTATGTTCTTAGAATCTTGTTCGTTTGCGTTTGTTTTTGTTTTCTTTGAACCTGAGATGGATGGCCCCTGAGTGCTTGGAGTGCTGAAAGCATCCTGACTTGTCTGGCAAATGACCTATATTTTTACCTAGCTGGGAACAAATTTGAATTCTCTCTCTTAGTTAAAAATACAGGTCACTTACCAGATAGTGAGAAAAGGCTGCGTCTACCCTAGAAAAGAGGCTGGTTGAGGATCTGAAGGTAGGCTCCACTGTGGCCTATATTTATAGCATAGCATCCTTGCCTTGGCCAGTCAGACCCTGATAAAACCTCTGTTGTAAGGGTTTTAAATATTATGGTACATTTGTTTAAGTGAGGAAAATACTTTGACAGTGTGGATGCTAATGTCTGATTAATAAATTCTGTAGTTAATGTGCAGATTTGTATACAGCAATTGGTAATCAAACTGGATTTCTTGTTCCAGTACTATGTTTTAGCCATTTTGTTTTGTTCAATTATCTTTATCAGCTGTGCTGAACTCTAAAGTAAACTTCAGTGAGGTAGAATGAGACTCCCATATTGTCTTAATGATTGCAGTGTCCAAAGTGCAATTCAGGTCACTGTTGTAGTGAAATTGTTCCATGGAAAAAGATATTTACAGCATAATTGTGTGTAGTGTTCTGAAATGTGTGAATATGTTTACAAATGTGTAATGTACTCACATTAAAATAGTCCAGTTTGTGAGTTTTCTGTTACTGGCTTTAGGAAAGGAAAAACTGTTTAGTTGCAAACATTGGTACACATCACAGCACTTCTGTAACCCTGTGATGAGATCTGCAGAAAACCTTCATTTTTATTGATTGACTTTCAAGATTTTTTAACCAACATACACTATAGCAGTAGTCCCCAACCTTTTTCGTCTGGCGCCCGCCAGACGAAGGACCGTGGTGGTGGTCGAGCATCCGCCGGTCAGGACGCAGGCGCATAGTGCCCGCAGGCATCACGTTGGGGACCCCTGCACTATAGTGTTGTGATGCAGCTATTCATGTACTTCAACATTTATTGATAAAGTATGTCTCTTGTTTGTTTTTAAATAGCTATCTTAATGATGTAATATCCCTGTGTAAATCCTGTCCAGTGTATCCCCTTTGCAGTAATATACTTTGAAAAATCATTTGAAATGCAGCTCTTTACCTTTTGGAACCTGAAATTGATGTTCAGTTTCCTAGGTTTGTGGCTGTGTATTCTGTCCAGGTCTAATAATAGCTTTGGGAGAGAACAGTAGTAATAAATAATAGTATTGTACAGAATGAGAGAGCTGCACAAATTGACTTAAACATCCTCTCTCTACATTTTCTCCTCTTTCTAACAAACCAGGTTAACAGGGAGCACTAGTTACCAGCCCGAGTATGTAACCAAACACACTCTGAAGTCAGCAGGTCATGGATTGCTGTCTGTAGTAGAGTCCTGTCTAAATATTATCTTTGAATTCTGTACAGCTTATGCATGTGTTCTAATTTACACATTTTCATGCTCTTCTGTCATGTGAAGGAGAGAATGTCAGATTAATATACACTACAGTTTATAAAAATACTTAGTTTACTGCTAATCCTTTTGAAGCTGTTGAGTGTTTTATAATACCTGATTTCTCTGAAATATTCTGTTTTATGCATGCTATCTTTTTGTATTTGTTTTGTTTGTTTTATCTTGCATTGTATTTTACTCCTGTTATATTTCTTACAAAAGGACAATATTTTAACAATAAACTTATAATGAAAAACAAATCCTTTCCCCATTTTGACCCATTATGCAGTATTACCAATCCCCCGTCTTAAAAATCAAGAGATTTGGTATATAAATCAAGTTACTATTTTTTTTTTTGCAAACATAAATAAATTTACATAGACAGTTGGTTTATAAACCTCATTAGTGACTTATTTAATTTCTAACAGGTTAGAGCTCTTTAGAAAAATGATAGTTATGCTACACAAAGCACACGGGATCTTTTATAGAGAAGGGAAAAACCGCTGCATTTATTGAGAATACAGCAGTTAGCGTATGCTTTTTAGTCTCACTCACACACACACTCACTCACACACTCTCTTTCCCGCCAGTTGATGTTTATAGTTACCAGTCCAGAGTCTGTCAATCTAGTGGCCAGTCAGATTGGCCACAGAGGGGAGCTGGACTCTGTTGGTCGCGATCCGATGCTTCTGGACTGTGGCAAGACGAACCCAAAACCTGTTCTTAGTCTTTTTTTCTCTGTTGAAATCTATGGATTTTGCTGTGTTAGGCCTCGGCTACAGTGGCGCTTTACAGCGCTGCAACTTTCTCGCTCAGGGGTGTGAAAAAAACACCCCCCTTGGCGCTGCAAGATACAGCGCTGTAGAGCGTCACTGTAAACAGGCGGCTCCCAGTGCTGCAAGGTACACCCGATGAGGAGGTGGTTTATGTGCAGCCACGGCAGCGCTTTGAAGTTTCAAGTGTAGCCATAGCCTTACTTTCTGACTGGTTACTTCTTAATTGGTGTAAACATTCAATACACCTCGGAGAGGGTCATTCTGTCCTGGTTTAGATTTAATCAGTTGTCCTTAGGGCTGCCAGCCTTCACCTCAGGGTCATCGGTCTGCCCTTCCTTCATTATGGATGAACATTGATGGTGTCCTTAAGTCTCTTCATTCCTCCTTCCTTGACCATTTGGCTTTAACAATGGCCTTCACACCTTCTTTTCCGGATGCATACATTCCTCATTCACACAAACAGCCTTTTACAGTTAAAGGTATACAGCAGTTTTTATGTTGAGCAAGAAAAGGCATTGTAAATTAAAATTTCCTAAATCTTATAATCAAAACTATTTACATTGTGGCCCAGGCTTTCAGTGTTCCTCTAATCTCCTTAACATAGACACAATACAAGATCCTGTCTCTTACGTTCTAAACCTTAAAAAAAAAGAAATATATATTTAACTAGAGTGCCTAATTTGTAATACATATAGGAAACCATAGCAGACATTATAACTTATCCTAAAACAAAAGGGTGACCATAATCAGTCATAAGGATTGTTCTGGTCTGTCATTCCTTTCTGCTTTTCAAAAAGGGTGGCTGGCAGGATGAAATCAAATCATACATTAATACTCATAGTACATTTATAAAATCCTGCTCCTACAATATTACTGCATACGAAAATGCTTTACCAACAACTTTTTAAAAATCCTACCTGTTGTCATCCCCATGTTGCTATGCATCTCAGTTTAAGGTTACAATGACAGTGATTGGTATGACAGCATCTGCTGGAGTGCTGTGCATTTAGCAATTTCTGGTAGCTGTTGGGAAGGTTTCAGTTCATAGTAGTGTTGCCGACACAGAAGTGCCAGAGGCAAGCAACAGTGGTTCGTTGCCCAGAGTGCTTAGCGCCAATAAACACACCAGGGTGGAGAAGCAAAACACAAGTTTATTTGAGCTCAAATAAGGTGCAAGGGAGAAAATCTCAAATCCTGCACACCTAAAACAAGCAGTTTCTTCCTTTTATATCCCAGTTGTTTACTACAAAACTTTTTCGTGCTGACTAGCTGATTTCTCACTCCCCCCTCCTTTTCCATCCAGCTGCAATATCTTTACTCATTCAATCTTTTGTCTTCCCCGTTCCTCCCCCCTCTCCGCTGCTGAGACATGTATACAGTATCTTAAAACGGCCTTGAGCGTGCTTTAACCTAGCTTCAATGTATTACAACAGAGAACTGGCTGTTACAACCGAAAACTAATTGCTAACACTACATTTTTGCAGCTATTAGTACATTAGGTTACACCTAGGTTACACAAAGTGTTTAACATGGAGGAACATTGGTTCATTGAGGCCTACAACAGGAGGGCTTCATTGACACTTGTGGTCTACCACCCTCCTGAGTTACCTAGATTTATGCCTAGTGACACCATCAGTAGTCCAGAACATTTGTTTTTGTTACAAGTAAAATAGATAAGCCTTTGCTGCACATTCTAGATCAAAAATGGTTGTGTTTCTCTGCATTAAGGAGAATACATGCTCCACTCTAGCCTGACCATAAGGAAGAATCAGAAGCATAGCAATCAGTTTCAAAAGAGCTGGATACCACTTTTCTTGTGTCTCCATTTTGTTAAGATCCAGGACTTGTCCCCCTCCCTCCACTCATTCAGTTTTGTTACCCCTGGCTGGAAATCAGGCAGTTCAGACCCTACTTGATACTGGTTCCACTCATACACAATTGTTTGTTTTTTCACTCTCAGATTTCATTGCAGATGGAAATCATGTCAGTAGATTAAGAATTGTGTCTTCATCATAATGCAGTTATTAGGCAGATGTAGCAGTCTCAACACCTGAAGAATGTTATCTGTTAGTGGTAATTTTTTCATATAACTTGACTGCTGTTTTATCCGACTTAAAACAGAGTTATTTTTTCCTGTCATAACATTGGCAGAGTCAGAAGAGAAACAAGTAACATTCTCCCATGGAATGTGGTGGTTAGCAAAAAACCCCAGAATTTATTGTAATTAACAGATTTTCTGCATTTACTATATTAAATATTTCAATGGCCAAGAGGTCTGTTTTCACAACTTTGAGTCTAATGAAAGTACCTAGTGATACTGCAAACCTCCTTGCCATTGCAAACATCATTACTGTCATCCACCACTAAAGTGTTTGGGCTTGTTTCCTCAACTGATTCAAAATGGTGGTTGGAAAGTGCTTTTATTATTGCAGTGGCTTTTGTTCACCCACCTGGAAATTCTTTTGCAATGTTTGAATTGGGAAACACCAACTTGAGTGGTTGTGTGTGGTTGTTTTTTTGTTTTTTTTAACCTTCAAATGCAGTCAGTCGGTAATCCATATTCTGCAATGGCTTGACAAAAAAAGTACTTCAGCATTTGTAATCTTCTGACCTCTTCATGATAGGAAAAAATAACAATGTTTTAAAGTCGGATAAAATAGGAGTCAATTCCATGTACGTGGTGCTAGAACAATTTTTATAGTAGAGGTGATGAGAGCCATTGAACCAAACGGTAAACATTGTATATAATGGAAACCACTTCAACCCAGGGTGTGTGACAGCACCTCTAGTTCCAGCACTTATGTCTGTGTACTGTCTGCCTTGTGTTTCTCACATTGCACATCTTTCAGTGAAGGATGCTGTTTAAGCAGTCTCAAAACCCACAGAAGATCTGCTTGTGGACATTTTTCATTATTGTAGTGGTAGCACAAAACGAAAAGATGCGTACAAACAATACCAGCACTGCTGTGATGCAAACGAGCTTCAACTAATAAGACAAGGTGGAACAGGGTGGCTCAGTCTCTGCCAAGCAGTAGCAAGATGTAATAACCACTGGGAGCCCCTTAAAGCCTATTTTGGAAGGTGACTTGTCATTAAAGTGACAGATGCCAGCACCATAGACTAAAGATTTTAGTATCTAGTAAAAAGATTTGGTAAGAGCCTCGCTATGCAAAGATTAATGGATTAAACAGTTGAATATTTTTATACTGAGATTGAGAGTCTTGAATCAAAAAAGAGAGAGGGACGGAAATGAAGACAAGTTTTATCTCATGCGTGTTAGAAACGGTCAAAAATATCTGCCCAGTACTAAGGTACTGATAGGAAGAAGTAAGGGAAAAAAAGCTAAGGGAGAGATAAAAGTGCCACTAGAAACTAGCCTTATTCATAGTTTCGCTGTCTTGATGTAAAAATTGAGTGATACCTTGAAAAAATATAAAACTTGCCAACTCCATTCAGGATTTATTTCCTAACCTTTAGGACCTCAAGTAAACTGCATTGTCTGGCTAAGCCTGAAGAAGAATAGGAGAAACTGTATGTGGTTTTAATTAAGTCTCAACTTTATTTTTAAATGTTTGGGAGTACGCAGCAGATAAGTTGACAGTGCCGGTAATTTCATAATCATTTCACCATATACCCAGGGGCTTCCATGAGCCCTCCCACTTAGCCATCCTGGCCCCCAGCCAACCTGCTGCTGTGACCTCACCATCTCTCCCCTCCCAACTCAAATGAGGTTTCAGAGAGATTGGCCCCCTGAAATACCAGTCATAGTAACCCTCAACCCCCTCCTCCCTGTTTCTGCTCCTTTAAAGAATACCTTTAAATCCTTTACCAATCCATTTTATCTGATCACTGTGTTCCTTCTCTATGGTGTACTTGCTCTGGATATCCGCCATGGGTTGCGACATCATAGCTTAATTCCAGTTTCATGTTCACCCCATTAAGCCCCCCAGAATCCACTTCAGGCATAAAACCCCCACTTTGCCTTGGTCAATCTGGCAGTGAGGGAAAAAATTCCTTTCCAGCCCCAACCCCCTCAAGAAAGGAACAACTAGCACAGTAGCACAGTGCCCACAGTGGATCTTGACAAAACCCAGTATTTCACTGCTTCCAGGAGGGTGTGACCAGAGTCCTGGGGAGCCAACTGAGGTCACTCAATTAGGGTGAATTGCAAAGAATGGGGCAGACAATCCCCAAAGCTGGTGGATATTCTAATACTTAGATTTTTCAAGACAGCATAAAACAGCTTCTATAATACCTCTCTGGTTACCCAGAAGCCAACAACATAGTTCCCGTAAAATAACCCAGCCTTAGACCTTCACCCAGATGCCCAAGTCATATATGACGAGGATCACTGAACATCTTTTTCATCGTATAAGAAAGTTCTACTAATCCCAAAAGATTGGACACATTACCTCCCAGGTTAATGAATATTTTGGATCTTACCCAAATACATGCTTACAGCCAATTCTTATTAACTGAATTAAAATTTATTAAAAAAGAAGAGAGAGTGAGTGTACTGGTTAAAAGATTAGTATACATACTGATATGAGCACAGTTCTAAGTTTAGATTCATAATAGAGATGGTGAGCTTCGTAGTTGCAAGGAGTTCTTTCAGAATTCGTGCATATGTTATAGTCTAATGTTCATATTCAGAGTGAATCCAGATTATGACTGGAGATCTCATTCTTACTATTTAAGCTTTCCCTGCATGAAACATCAAACAAATCTGAGATAAAAAGGATATGGGAAAACTTCTTCAGAACTTTTAATAAAGAAATGAACATGTCATTTTACCCAGTTCTTTTTTTCTTTTAAAAAGATATGGCAATCCTGAATCATTCAAGCAATCTTCAGAGCCAGATAAGCCTGCTCCATTGTGTTCTGCATTTTTCTAGGCTTCTACAGTTGAGTAAAATGCTTCTGTGGATATTGTGACCTAAACTCTGGCTGTGTTTGGACTATTGGGAGGGGATGAGAGAGAGGATGCAAAGAGTATTCTCACAGTTGTGCTGCTACGCAACAGCTCAGGGACCAGCTATAGTATGGCTGAGGCATACAGGTACTGTAGTAGTCTACTGCCTTCAGTAACAGTTATCTCTCCAGAGGGTGCAGAGCAAACATAACTGGGTACATGTGGCAAATATGGTGGGATTCCTGCTACGACATGCCCTCTTCTCCTTTTCATAGGTTTGTGCTCTACAATGCTTCAATAAAGGTCCAAAACTGTCTAGATTGTAATTTTTTTACATATAAAAACCTATATTGAAAGACTTCTAAGGTTGAAAAGTCAAGCACTCAAAAGGTAGGAAATACTGGAATTAAGGTTGTGTGTGCATTACGATAGTCTTCAATGACAAAATCACAGGCTTTATTTTGCACAGAACCCCTACTTCAGAATGCATCCTGCTTACTAATTGGATAATTAGTTGATATTTCTTTTTATCCTCATTCAGTGTGTAGGCCCATATTTTTGTACCATAAACCACCTAACCCCCCGCACTGAATACAGAACTATTAATTAAATGTCATTAATTGCCTCTTGGGCTGTTTTATTGTACTCATTCCCATAGAATGAGTGCTTCTCAAGCATTGATTACAAGGATTAATCTTCACAAAACCGCATGTGAGGTGAGTTGGTGGCATTATCCTTGTTTTACAGCTACATTTTGGCATAGTTGTAAGCAACTGAAAACATGATCTTATAATGGAAAGTATTGGACAAATCCACCTATAATTAATTTTCCCAAGAGTCCCACCTAAAATCTTCTCTGAATACCAGATTATTTGGCTAGCAAAATGGCAGGTGAAATTCAGAGTTGGTAAATGCAGAATAATGCACATTGGAAAACATAATCACAACTAAATTAGCTGTTACTACTCAAGAAAGATCTTGGCGTCATCATCCGTAGTTCTCTGAAAATGTGTTGTAGCAGTCAAAAAAGCTAACTGTGTGCAGAATCATTAGGAGAAGGGTAGATAATAAGACAGAAAATATTATAAGACCTCTATATAAATCTATGGTACATCCATACTTTGAATACTACTCCCCATCTCAAAAAATATTAGAATTGGAAAAGGTACAGAGAAGGGCAACAACAATGATTAGGTGTATGGAACAAGGCTGAGACTGTTCAACATTGAAAAGAGATGATTAAGAGAGCGGGTATGATAGTCTATAAAATCATGAATGCTTTAGAGAAAGTGAATAGGATAGTGGTATTTACCCATTTGCAAGGCAAAAGAACCAAGGATCTGTTCATTAAATTAATTGGCAGCAGATTTAAAACAAAAAGGAAGTACTTAACACAATACACAGTCAACCTGTTGTACTCATCGTAGGGGATAATGTGAAGACTGAAAATATAACTGGTTTCAAAAAAGAATTAGATCAGTTTGTGGAGGATAGGTTCATCAATGGCTATTGGCCACGATGATTAGGGGACTCATCCTCATGCTATGGCTGTCCTTAAACCTCTGACTACTGGAAGCTGGGACTGGATAACAGGAGGTGGATCATTGGATAATTGCCCTGTGGTCGGAAAACAAGATACTGGGCTAGATGGACCATTGGTCTGATCAAATATTGCCATTCTTATGTTCTTACCAGTTATCATACATTTATCAGTGCCAGCGACTGCATTGCTCTTTAATAGTGCATCCCGATTTTCACAGTGTATTAATGGTGTGGAGTTAGTTATATTTAGAATGATGGAGACATTTCTTTCAAGATCAATCACTAAAGTTAATAAAAAAAAATTAAAACCAATAAACCAAGATAAAGATGCCTACCTGTTTCTGGTTAGCATATTATATTAATTATCCTCAATGATCCTTGTAGCTGGGGATAATGAATACCTAACACTTAGTTGTTTCTTTTATACTGTACAAAGAATTGTGTAAACATGAATACTTACTATAACCTCTCAGTACTAACTATGTGCCTCTCGAGGGTAAATAATTTGCTCATGAACGTACAAGTCACTGGCAGGATCAGAATTAGGTTTTAGGAGGGCCTGACTTTCAGTCTGATGCTCAATCTGTTAAACCTGTCTACATGCCTAAATAATCTGGAGCTGGGAGAAAAAAGTAATCTCTGAAATTAAATGGATCACGAGGATGTTGGGACAGACACAATGTGGAAGAACTCTTATCCAAAGGATTTAGAAATTAGAGAATACAGAAAATTGGGAAAACATTTGGTATCTCCTCTATTGACCTGTGCCCGACTTTGCTATGTTTTAATGAAACTTGGATTATGAACAATTCTGATACTTTCCTGGCTTTTTTCATATCTGTTTAGTTTAGTAAAATAAACCTGGCCTGCAAACGTGGTCTTATTTTGTATGTCTTACATAGAATTGTTTTAGTTAATTGTAACAGTAATATGAATAGCTAATTAAAATGAAATCGCTCTAGTATTTTTTCTTTGCTCTACTTTGTAAAGCCACTAATGCCGATATTTTTTATCAGCTTTTTCATCTTTACAGAAGATGCTGCTCCATTCTCTTTTTTTTTTCTAATATGGACTAAATTCATTGACCTTGTACTGGAACTTCAATTTTATGTAGTATTCCTGTGGCTTAAAGTGAAAAGCAGCATTAATTTTTAAGTAAACTGTACCAGTGATTCATGGCAAGATCAATGATAAAATGGTCAAGTATGTTGTCCAGTTATTATCTAATATTGACTGTGTTTCTTTTTGTGAGATGCCACCTAAACTGGAAAAGCAATTAATCTGTTTATTGAGATGCTTGCTTTATACATCTCTTTATCGTTAACTTGAAAATTTTGCCTATACAGGTCTCCAAGTTAGCTGATGTTATGGTTAAATACGGTGTGAAGAAAGGAGATTGTGTTGTCATCTACATGCCCATGATTCCACAGACAATATATACTATGCTGGCATGCGCAAGAATAGGAGCCATACATAGCCTCATTTTTGGTGGATTTGCATCTAAGGAGCTTTCTAGTCGCATTGATCATGCAAAGGTAACAAACATTTAGAAAAACAAAGCTCATAAATTATAGAAAATGATTGTTATATTTCCTCTTTTATGGTAAATAGGTGTTTTGTTAACAGTACATAGTACCAAAATGCAGACAGATATTTATGCAGAGTGTTATATTTTATAGCAAGTACTGAGTTTTAACTTTTTGACCTTTACAAGTATGACTTTTTATCATGCTGCTCTCTATGCTTAGACCGAACATCCTCCACTGTGGTAACCATTCTACACTTCAGAATCTTGGCTTGAAACCCACTTTTCACCCAGCCTTCCCTTAATTGTCTAAGATTCTGTAAACTGCCAACCTTGTACCTCTCCCTTTTGTTTGTTTTCCATCTGTCCATATTAGGTTGTGAGCTATTCCACTGCAGATTATGTTCAAGTACACTATATGGTTATAAAGTATTTTTCATGTCTGACACTATATACTGTAAGTAATATCTTGCAATTTTTATTAGAAATGAATAGTGCTGTCTATTTTTTTTAAATTCTGATGATTTATTTTGTGGGAATTACAGGTGGAAAAGAGAAGGGGAAATCACAACAATTTCTCGAAATTTATTTTATGCTTTTTCGGCAAGCTAGAGGGATGAATTTTAAGCCTCAGATGCTACTGATTGGCAAAATCATGTGGTGAAAAAAACCAAGTAGGAGTGCAAAACCTTAAGGTCAATTTATGTAATAGCACAGAGCTAGCATTTTTCATTTTCATAGTACTTTGCAAATATTAGCTAATTAATCCTAATGGTCCTTCTCTCAGAAAGAGAACACAGTATATAATTATCCCTATTTTACAGATGAGAAAACAGAGAGGGAGTTTAAGTGATTTATCCAAGGCCACACAGCAATTCTGTGGCAAACCAGGCATAGAACTAGGAGCTGCATGCCCTGGGTTCTGTGCTAGATTATGCTGTCATTTGTTTTAAACTTGAAAGGCGAATCAAATTGAATTATGTTTTATTCTCTTGATGAATTTTTCTTTAGCTGGCTTGCATGTTGAACACACTGATGTGTAATGAAATCAAAGGGTAAGACAAAGTGAGCCACATTCATACTGAAATTTCAAGATTTGTCCAGATTTCAGAACTCTGTACAGCTTTTTAAAAATTTAGTACAAATTATATTAGGACTATTTTAAAGCATATGCATTTAAATAATAGTGTAGTAGATGGCACTGTGCTCAACTCAAAGTTAGTAAGATATTCTTTAGCAATTGCCCCAGTTAGTACTGTAATTTGTGCTTATTGAACATTGAGGTACCAAACCTCATGTTGGTATGATATGCTAGAAAGAGTTGCATCTTTGGAACAGAGATCAATCTGTGAGAAGTTCTTTTGGGAGAAATATCACAATTTAGATCTTATCATAAGACCCCAGATATAAGAAATAATAAGAACTTTCTATTGGATATAGAAAAGTACAGATACCGTACCAGCTTGCCTTAATTTGTCTTGAATTTTAAATAGCTCTGGAAATGCTGCATAGACCACGATGATTGTTAGTCTTCTCAGATATTGACTGTGCTGTAGACATAAGTCAACTGAGATGAAGTGATATTGAATGGGAGTACAGGCATTTGTTATAACCTCATCTCACTTGAAGTGGAGCATATATATACTTCACTACACTGAAATAAGATACTTTTTTCTGATGGCCATTAAATGTCTGTTAGATCTAAACACATCATTTGTTTAAGCATCTTATTTTAATATTTTGAAAAATGTAAAACGAAAACTGCAAGGACACTTCAAATATGATGTGGTAGGATGTACAGCTTATAGATGCTGTGCTTTAAATCACTGAAGCCTCTTGAGGCAGTTAAACACCCATAGCTGGCCCATGTCAACTCACTCCGGCTAAGAGTCTGTTTAATTGCAGTGTAAACATTCAGATGCAGTTTTTCATTTTCAACCCATTTTAGCATGAAATGGGATCATCACTGTGTCTCAGAGAAGCGTCTTCCAAAAATAGAGTGCTATCACCTGATGTAAAGAACAGACCAAAAACAGTACTTGAACAAAACTCCTGTCCCAAAATCATAATCTTTCCTGTCACAGCTAGGTGCACAGCGGCTGGGTGCTAGTAGAGAGCAGATTTCAGTCAATGAATGTCAGCAATCAGGGCCTGCAACAGAGCTAGTCTCTAGGCAACCTCCTCAGTACAGCTGTGCTGCAGCAGGCTGCCTGACTGGCTCCATTCCCTGACTGGCTGGAGAGGCCAGTAGGCCAGCTTTTAGGACAAAAGCAGTTCACTGGCTGCTCAGTGCTCATGTCTGTCAGTGTGACTGCTTCTGTATTATCTTTCTGCCTTGCACTCAGCCTTGCCTCGGTCCTGCCGCTACCTTGAACCCCTCTTTGCCTGCTTTCCTGCTTCCTCCAGCTTCTGACCTCTGGTTTGACCCTTGGCTCCAGCTTCTGCCTCTGCCTCTGACCCTTGTCCCAGGGTCTAACACTGGTCCTGATGCCTGACCACTAGGCTTGAGACTTTTTCCAACCACTAGGCTAGCTTCCCCTTCTGCTGGTTGCCTAACACTGATACACAGACCTACCAGCAGCAGTGGGGGGTTGCCACTGTTCTCCTCCTTGCACCATGAGTTCCTCAGCTTTGCTCCACCAGGCCACAGGGGGACTGGAGTGACCTGTTCCTGGCCCAGGAGCAGGCTATGTCTCGCAAGTGAAGTGGAAGGGACTCTGTGACTTGGGGCTCCTCTCCAGATGGTAATGCCTACCTACTCACAGGGGTTATTACAGGGACGGGGAGTGCCTGGGCACTCATGGGGAGGAGCAGGCACAGGGAGGGGTTTTTGAGGCCCAGCTATTCACAGGGGCACTTATGGTTTAAAATAAACAAAAGGAATTACCTCTTCACATAACACACAATCAAACTGTGGAACTTGTTGCCAGAGGATATTGTGAGCTATAACCAGGTTCAAAAAAGCATTAGATAAGTTCGTGGAGGATAGGTCTGTCAATGGCCATTAGCCAAAATAGTCAAGGATGCAACCCCATGCTCTGGGTCTCTCTAGCCTCTGACTGCCAGAAGCTGGGAGTGGATGTCTCGGCATGGATCAGTAGGTGATTGCCTCTTCCATTCAGTTCCTCTGAAGCATCTGGCATTGGTCCTTGTCAGAAGACAGGATACTGGATTACATGGACCTTTGGTCTGACTCAGTATGGCTGTTTTTATGTTGGAGGTGGGGATGGGGGAAGGGAGGCGCTTTACATTCCTGAGGGAGCTGGTCAGAAGGGGGGCCACTACTCATGAGTGCAGCCTCTTGTTCCCTGTGGCCTATCTGTGCAGCAGTCGGTTGTCTTGTCAGGCTCCCTGCCTGTCTCACTCCCTCACTGTGCAGTGGCAGCAGCCACCAACAGGGCAATTTAACCTTCCCTGTGCAGGCATGCTGAGGAAGTCTGTGGGGTCTCCGAGGAGGGAGCCGTGTCCAGAGAATTCAAGCAGGGACAAAGTCAGAGTAGAAACTGGAAAAATACAATTATTGGATTTTTCAAAACACAGGAATTTTTCAGAGGTTTTTGGTGGAAAAAAACAAAAAATAAGGGGCCCTATTTATTCTGAACAAGACTACTGTTCTTGCACACAGATACATCCATAAATGGCTACTCCTGATTATTATCATGATCATCAGACCATTTATGTGATCAGGCACTAAGATGATGAGCCTGGCACTTAAGAGACATGGTTGCCTCAGAATAATGGCAGCCCAATCTTATGTTTAAAGAACTATTTATTTATTTTTGTAATACATGTTTTTTAAAAAGTCCACTCTTCCATAGATTTAAAAAGCAACTATATACCTTTATTACCCACTCTTACAGTATGATTAAGGCTAAGATTTTGTCACAGATGCTTTTAGTAAAAGTCCAGACTGGTCATGGGCAATAAAGAAAAATTAGTTGGGGCCCTTGGCATGTCCGTGACTTTTACTAAAAACATCTGTGACAAAGTGGGGAGCTACAGAGTCCCCACACTGCTTGCAGCAGCCGGGCAGCTGCAGGGGCCCCGATTCGGTGCTCCAGAGTGGCGGAGCTGCGGGGCCCCCTCGCTATCTGCAGCGGCTAGGAGCTGCAGGGCGGGTCCCTACTGCCCGTGGTACTTGGAGCTGCAGGGGGCCCCTGCCACCTCAGGCAGTGTGGGTACCCATAACTCCCGGCCACTGCTGGTGGCGGGGGGACCCTGCAGCTCCCAGCCTCCATGGGCTGAAATCAGAGGTCCCACGGATTCTGTGACTTCTGCAATCTGTGTGACAAAATCATAGCCTTAAGTATGATTTATCTGCTTTTATGTAGAATGTTACAGAATACTTGACTGCAACTCTTCCTTAGTCCTATCTCATATGGATTATATGCCCACACAGTGGCAGCTAGTCCGGCTAGTAAAAGTATGTAAACATTAGTCTTCCCTCCTGCCCCCTCACCCTTAAATTTTCCCGCCATTGCACTACCACCAATGCAGCTCCACTAGTGGAATCAACAGAGTGCGTGTAGTATTGCCAGTCCCAAATTACTAGTCAGAACCACAAAATCAAAAATGAGCTTCTTAAAGTGAGGGTTCTGTTCATTGGTCTTCTGTTTTCTAATCCTTATTATTCTCTATTCATGTTTTCATGCTGTTCTCCATGTCCATTAGGGCTAGAAACTTACTAAAAAAAATAAAGCTGACATGCTCATGTGACAACTTTACTCCAGAACAACAAATAAGCACAAGTCTTTATGGTAAAAGTGCTTAGTGTAGCTCAGATAGTAGCAGCAGCAGTAAAGTCCATTTATTTATGTCTGAATAGTGGTGACAGCATAGAATTTTCAGAAGCCTTTTTGAGGCATTCTAACTTTGCACACTCAGCAGCTGACTTCCCAATGATCTGCCACACACCATCCACCCATCCGTCTCCTTGCTGGTCATCCCCTACTCTGATGACCCAACACCATTCCTTCCATAATAACTTCCTTGCATTATTTCTGTTTCTATGCCTGATGTGACCAAAGTACATAAGTTTGTGCCTGTTGATTTCTGAGAGCAGATTCCACTTTTCTTCAGTAATATTTTTAAAATAAGCTTTTGTTCTCTTCCATCCAGGAGATGCACAAGTGTCTTTGCTAGCACCACATCTTAAAGACTTTAGTTTTCTTCTTGTCAGTTAGTTTCCAAGGAATTCCATCCATAAGTCATTACGAAAAAAATAAGCTTTTTATTTTTCTCATAGCAACTTATGGTTATGAATTCTGGGAAACTAATGCTGCTGACAAGAAGAAAATTGAAGCTTTTGAAATATGGTAGAACAGATGCTGGATTTCAGTCATTGTTTCATTTAATCCAGGCCTGCACAACTCGTAAAGCAGCGAGGGCCATATTATTCCAAAGAAAACAGCTGAGGGCCGAACCCCCCGGCCCTGCTGAACCTCCCCCCCAGTGCTGCCAAGGCCCTCCCCCCCCGAAATACAACACCCCTCCAGCGCCACCCAGCCCCGAAACAGCGGTATTGAACCTTGGTAATATGTTATAGCAGGCCCCTAAGGTAGTAGAATTAAGGTAAAAGAAAAATGTCTTTTTGCTAGAAGTAGATGATCTTCCCCCAACATTGTAATCAATTGCCCTGTTGAATGAATGAGGTGTGAATGAGGAAGGCGTGGAAGGCAGCTTCCAGACAGCTGCAACCCTTGGAGAGGGGATGGGAGCCAGACCAGATCAGTAGAACAGGTCAGCCACTGACTCCTCGCTTGCCTCCTCAGCCCCCCACCCCTCTGGCTCATCTACTCACCCCCCGCCACTGCCCGCACACTCGCTTCCTCAGCTCCCCACTCCCGCTGCTGGCTCACCTGCCCCCCCCCGCCACTTCCTGCCCGCTCGCCTCCTCAGCCCCCGCCACTGCCCGCCCACCTCTTCAGCCCTTCTCCCTCACTCACCGCTTGCCTACTCTCCTCCCGCGGGCTGCACAGTGAGCCCACATGATCCACATGTTGTGCAAGCCTTTTAATCTGACTGAGAGCAGATATGGATGACAAGATGGTTAAAGCACTGGTGTCGTCTGATGCCCTGTCTGTACTAACGCTGCCGTTTGTGTAATATGTATTACAAACACATACATAATAACACATTGCATAAATATTTTTAAAAATAAAGTATCAGCATATAAGTAAGCTTGAAGGTTATGAAACTTTCAGATTTTGATTTTTTAAAGAAAATTGATTTTATTCGATTTTCAAAATCTTGATTATCTGTGAAAGTCCAGAGACAAATTGGACAGCAGGAAGGGAATATGGGATGCATTGGGGACAAGCAGGAATGTGTGTAGCCTATACTGAAGGTAGTGAATGGGGATTTCAGAGGGAAAAGAGTTTGCATATCCCTCTCACCTCAACACCAGAAAGCAGGACAGGAGAGCTAAAGGTAATGGGAAGAAGGCGGTATGTGAGGAGGTTGTGAGCAGAGATGTGAAGGAAGCATGGCAAGGTTAGCAGGAATATGGAGTGAGAGAGAGCAAAGATAGGAAAGGGTAGGGGGCGAGGCATGAGGAAGCCATCTATGACACTCGCAATCAATGCCCCTATACTCTGGAGAAAATATTCATCTTGCCTAGCATGAGTTTCACTCCAATTAACTTGATCTTGTCTGAGATTAGATTTGCAGCATACAGAGTGGCTGGGGAAAGGTAATCACATGGGACCCCTTAAACAGCAACTTCAGCAAAATTAGCCCTGACTAGTCTATAAACATAACAATGGGAGACAATAGTTGTTAGTATTTTAGATTAATTACAAACTAATTTATTCAAATGTAGCCTCTTCATGACTTTAATTAAGCTGAACTATATGGAAAGTTTGAAAATTCTATCTTATTCTGTTGTTGAAGTTATTCTGGTCAAAAAGAGAGAGATGATAAATGCTGAACTTATTTTTTTTAAAAAGCTCATTTAAAAAAGATTTAAAAAATATTTTTAACTCAGACTAATTAATGAATTTCCTTTACTAATAAATTTGGAGATGGTACACTGTATTATTCATACATAAGAAAGCTACTCAAGTCCCATTCTGAGTTCAAAGCTCAACTCATCGGTAATTATAGAGTTGGGGCCACTGCCTCCATCATGAGATTTCTGGTAATATACACAATAAACTATCTTGGTCAGATTGTGAGATTGCATAGTATAAACTAAGAGCACTCTTGTTGTGCTTGCAGTTTTTCAGAGGAGAGAAGATTGGTTCAGTTCTAAATAAGATGAGTCTGACTATTAGTTGGCTTTTACTTCTTGGAATACGACTAATATACATTTGGTTTAGTTAATTTTTGGAGGCAAGCTCTTGGAAGTTATGTCAAAACATTTTGTATGTTGTTGTAAAGTCAGAGGTGCCCTGACTTTAAATTGTGCAGTTTAATGTTTTCACTCCCAGTATAAATGAAGAGTGCATGATTTAAACAATAATTTAAAAAAATAGAAACTTGTATGTGTGAAGAATACAATGTTCTCTTTAAAATGCAGTAAATGTGTGTATTGTGTGTAAGGGCTTTATTTACTGAATAATTTTATGACAAACATTTTTAATATACTATGATCCTCTTTATTTTAGCCCAAACTTGTTGTAACTGCAACTTTTGGGATAGAACCAGGAAGGAAAGTGGAATACATGCCGCTTCTAGAAAGAGCACTGGAGATGATACAGCACCAACCTGAGAAAGTTCTCATATACAGTCGGCCTCACTTGGTAAACTTATAGTTGTTCTTGCTTATTAACTTTTTACATATCTTCTTGCTGTCCTTTTTTTTCCTTTTTAATCAAAAATGTTTTGCTGTGCATTTTAATTGAGATCTTTCATGTCATGAGATTTAAATAGAGCTTCTGTGTCTGAGAGATTAGGTATACTAGCTTTGTTCAAGGTATGCATGTGGAGACTGGATGCTGCATATCTTTTGAGCCACTGTCTTTTATTCCATCTGATTAAATTTCATTGAATATTTCTGTGTTTCTTGGTGTATAGGGAACAGTTCCTCTAGTCTCAGGTCGTGATCTTGATTGGGATGAAGAAATAGCAAAAGCCAAGCCGCATGATTGTGTTGCTGTTCGTTCAGATCATCCACTTTACATTCTTTATACATCAGGAACGACTGGCTTGCCCAAGGTAGGGTACTATCTTTAGTATAAATATCTGTGACCAAACTATTTTCTGTTCCATATCAAAGAGCATTTAATTAAAAGGCTGAAAATATTTGCCAAAGCTCACCTCAATGAATGATAAGCATTGTTAGAACTGCTTTGATCTCATTTACTCACATTTCATTGCTTTAACTTTTTAAGATTTAAAGTTCATTGTCTTCCAGTAAATCATATTAGTGGATCTAAATGTGAATGACATAAGATAAAATGCATTCTAATCTAAATGTTTGTTTAATATAAATTCTTTAGGAAAAGGGACATATTTCTTATCTTTGTATGCACCCTCTATATTAGCAGTGTGATATGTTTATATAATAAGTTAGTGATAGGTTGGTCAACAGTGTTTACTTTGTGATGACTTTTTGTTTTATACTGAATAAAGGAGGATCAGATAATAGTCCATGAATTTTAACTGGAATCAGAGTGTAATGTTGACTAATGTCATATGTAATGTTCATATGCTCCTTTTTTTTCTTTTTTTTTTAAATGGAGGAAGTTGAGATTGAATAAGGTTAGACAACTAAGGCAGCATATGCTTTTCAAATTCAGTCAGTTATATATCTTTAGAAGAATTCTGATATGCTGAGCAGAACACAGAATGCCCCAAACTTTTTTCTTGGCTACTTTATTGCTGTATTAAAAGATTTTCCTGTTTATATTTGTATATTTTTTCCAATTCCCCCCGCCCCCAATCCCCAGGAACTTTAGCCAAAAACTTAAGGTATCCAAGAATTAATGAAAATTTACATTTTGTCTGCTGTCCCCCATTATTTTAAGATTAAATGTCAAATCTGTTTCACCTTTGCCGGTTGGCTGACTCTTGCTAAGAGCAGTCTAACGCTGTACACTACTAAAGCAGCAGCCCATAGGGTTTGTGTTAGAACTTTCTTACAGCAAAGGAAAGGAGTATTTCTTCAGTAAAATGTTTGAAGCAATACTCCATTTAATCACATATGATGCAGATTTAAGTGTCTTCTCAAATACAGTAAAAAGGTCTCCCTCATGGGAGAGCGGTGGGAGGGTGGAGGAAGCATCTAAAAGACTAAGTGGAAAGCCTATTATATCTTTGTGGAAAACAGACACTTAATATCTGTCAGTCTGTGAGTTAATTAACTCTTTCTGGCCCTAGGTCACCTTTCAATGAGACATTTCTCCTCCTTTGGTGTTCACACCTCAACTGCTAGAAGAGGGCCTCATCCTCCCTGACTGAACTAACCTCGTTATCTCTAGACTGATTCTTGCCTGCATATTTATACCTGCCTCTGGAAATTTCCACTGCATTCATCTGACAAAGTGGGTATTCACCCACGAAAGCTTATGCTCCAATACGTCTGTTAGTCTATAAGGTGCCACAGGACTCTCTTTCGCTTTTTACAGATCCAGACTAACATGGCTACCCCTCTAGTACTTAATATCATGACACTTAACTCTAAATTGTTTTTGGTTTACTGATTCTAGGGAGTGTGAGAGATGGGTGGGAGTAGGTAAGAACATGTCGGTGAGAAATTTGGGTCCAGAGGCACCAGCTATGTGCTTTTCCATCCCTTTCATTTGCCCCATTCTGGTACAGCAAAAACTTTTATATATCCTAACAAGTTGGAAAGAGAGCTGTGTAGTGCTGGTGGCTGGGTGAGGTCAGTGGAATACATAATGAATGGCCTGGTAGGTGGAGGAAAATATTGAGTGAGCAGAACCGGGGAAAATAGCTAAAAATACAATTGCACAACAAGAAGAAAACCAAATAAGACAGAGAAATGGGGGCAGAGAATAGAAAAGAAAATCTTAAAATAGAGGCAATGACTGGCATGAAAGGACATAGGTTGAGAGAGGGGAAGGGATTCCTAGGTGCCTGTTCATCTTGAGGTGAAATATAACTAAAAAGGCTAGGAACACTACTTACCCTCAGTGACTAGGAGCTTTTAACAAACAGATAGCAGTCCAGTTAATCAAAGCACAGAGGAGTCAAATGCATGATGCTTCTTTTGGAGAATTAAAATAAAGTACTTAGATGAAATGGCACAGTTATTTGTGGGGTATTACAGCTAAGCTTATATAAGTAGTGCACATAGGTCCTGTGATCCCCACTCTTCCAAAATTTCTAGCGACTGCTGTGCTAACTGTATCTCAGAAGCAACGTTTAGATGTCAGTAGAGTTGGCCAAAACTCGTAATTTCCAGTTAGGGGAAAATTTCTGCTTTTTGAAATTTGGTTTAGTTTTGATTCAGATTAGACTAAAACCTTTTTTTCAAAATTTCCTGCAACCCACACATTCTATTTAAAATTTTGCTTTGAAAACTTCAATATATGATGTTTCCAAAATGAAATAGGCTCCCCAGGATCCTGCCACTAGTGTATGAAATTGATTGTGATTCTTGTCAGTTTTTCTTCTGCCCTATGCTGTACAACACTGGTGAAATAGCAGCCAGATAGCCAATCTGTCAGACTCAGTATGTTTTTGTGAAACATTCTGGGCTCAATGAATCAGCATTGAGCTAGTTTTAGGTTGGAAATTCTCAATAAGCTCTAGTTCTCAACATAACTAACTGTGCAAGATGCTGTTAACAGCAATATATATAATATTCCATAGCATGGTGCTTATGTTCTGTTACTGAAGAGAAGGAGAGGATTAATTTCTGTACATACTTGCATTAAATTTTCTTTTATTTTAAATGTTTTATAACATTTGTTTGTAAATGTGTGGAAAACTGATTTTAAAGAGAGGATTTTAGCTGAGTGATGGTTGTGTTGTGTAAATAATTGAGATCAGATCTATTTTTTGCTCTGTCTTTTGAACTGATCCTCCAGGTAATAATGCAAAAGTTAATTTTAATCCATGCTTGGCTTTTCTTCAATGGGACTACTTGTATGAGCAAATATTTGTAGGATTGGGCTGTTATATTATCCTGATATGGCAGGGATGTCAAAGCTGAAGTTAGACAACTTTAAATATTATAGCTAATTTATAGTAATGAGATTTTTTTAATAGAGATTTAATGTGTGTTTGCCTTTTAAGTGATCTTAATTTTAAATTACTTCTCATTTAGGGTGTTGTTAGACCAACAGGTGGCTATGCGGTTATGTTGAACTGGACAATGTCAGGTATATATGGACTCAGACCTGGAGAGGCAAGTGCTATTTAAATTGTAGTTGCATGTATTAAAACTTTTTGGAACTCTTTTTTTTTGTTTAACTGAATTTAATTTTAATTTTATTTTAGGTATGGTGGGCAGCTTCTGACTTAGGCTGGGTAGTTGGCCATTCCTACGTTTGTTATGCACCTCTCCTGCATGGGAATACAACTGTTTTGTATGAGGTAAATGCTTGAAAGAGACAGAATATCTTTTATTGGACCAATTTCTGTTGATGGGAGGTACACATGTTGGAGCTACACAGGGCTCTACTTCAGGTTTGACATTTTACCATCTTAGTGCTATGTTTAGATGTGTTGCTTTTTAAAATTTCTGAGACTACTTCAAAATAAAATTAACTGAACCTAGCATGAACCCTAATCCTGCAAAGACTTTTACACCTTAATTGTGTACATAAGCGGTTCTCAAACTTTAGCAACCTAAGGACTCCCATTTTGATTTAAATTTTTTTGGGAACCCCACAATTCCCCCCCTTGCTCAGCCGTTACCCTGCCCCCTTCACCTAGGCCATGCCCCCATTCACTCCACACACCTCCATCACTTGCTCTCCCCCACCTTCACTCTCTTTCACCGGGCTGGGGCAGGGGGTTGAGGTGCAGGCTCTGGGAAGGAGTTTGGAGCAGGGTGAGGGCAGGGTGGTGCAGGGTGAGGGTGCTGGGGAAGGGATTGGGGTGGAGGAGGGGTTGAGGTGACTGGCACTTATTCTCTGGCAGCAGCTCCTAGGTGGGGGGCCTGGAGGTCTCCATGTGCTGCCTCTGCCTGCAGGCACTGCCCCCTTAGCTCCAGTTGGCTTCAGTTCCCAGCCAATGGGAGTTGCAGAGCCAGCGCTTGGGCTGGGGGCAGCGCACGGAGACCCCCCTCCCTGTTCCACCAGGCTACAAGGACATTCTGGCCACTTCTGGGAGCGGCATGGAACCAGGTTCCCTGCTCCTTCTCCACCCTTCCAATGCCTCCTTCACGCTGGGGAACAGCAGTTCCCCGGCATGAAGGAGACACTGGGAAGGACAGGGAGGAGTTAATCACCGTTGCTAGCGGACCCCCAGGGTTACCCTCGGGGACTTCTAGGAGGCCGTGGACCCCAGTTTGAGAAACACTGGTATACATAATTCCATTAAAGGCAACAGGATTATATACATATATACAGTTAAATACATATATGTGTTTGCATTAAGTTAGATGCTTGTGGTCTTTGCATGATCGTGGGCAATAGTGTGCTATCATGAAATAAATGTACGTTCGGGAAGAAATTTGGGATGTTGTTATCTTGGACCAGCAAAGAATGATTGCTTTGGAGGAAACACTTTCTTAACCATGGAGATAATGGAGGATTGGCTTTAGATGTTTAGCACTGTGGTTCCCAAACTTTTTAGTGCTATGGCTTCCATATGGATGTTTTAAAACTTGGTGGCTCCCTACAACCAAGTACAGTGGTTTTTTTTTTGTTTGCTTTTTGTTTTTTTTTAATTGACTTAGGTACTAGATTCAAGAGTTCAGGACACTATAGTTCAGATGGTTTTGTATCTTGACTTGTGCTGCAGTCCCGCTCTTCTTTTGGATCATGTTCCTGTCCCATCAGTGCATGGCCTAGGACATGTGGCCCAGTTAAGATCTTCAACCAGTATGAATTAATCAAGGATCTTGAAAATTTCCTCACTAGTTGTTCAGCTTAGGATTTCTTTGCAAAATAAGTCTTCAACTATTATACCTGCTTTGTCAAATCCCATATGCATCAGAAACTGAGCCATGTAGGCGATGTCTGTGAATTGGAATGGGTTACCTAGGGAGGTGGTGGGATCTCCATCAGAGGTTTTTAAGGCCTGGCTTGACAAAGCCCTGGCTGGGATGATTTAGTTGGCGTTGGTCCTACTTTGAGCAAGGGGTTGGATTAGATAACCTCCTAAGGTCTCTTCCAACTCTGATTGCCTATTGCCTCTTCTTAACTTGTTTTGTCAACTGCTTCTGGATGTTTTCTGCAAGATAATCATTGTGTCGGTGGATGGTATTATTTGCCATAAAAATGGTTGTCAGTGCCATGGCTACTTGTTCCCCAGTCATAATTCTACATGTCTATTGCTGCTGGAAGTTGAATTTTTTGGTAAATGGTGTGTGCAGATTTACCTTTCGCAATTCACCTGGCCACAACACAAGATCATTTAAAGCATTTTTGAGGAACAGTTGCCTCTTTATACATGACTTCTCTCATCCCTGCCACTCCCCCAAGCTTTAATTCTTCTTGTTTCCAAAAGAAAAATTGCTGCTCTTGTTTTTCGAATTCTGGGCGTTCAGTTTCTAAATGTCTCTGTAGTTTCCCTGGCCTCATGCTTTCATTTGCTAACACCTGAAAACAAGTGACATGTTTTGGCTATGGACTTTCCTCAGTAATACTGAGACACGAAAATTCAAATATAATGCAATTATCATCACATTATCTACTTTTCTTCATGTTATGTTTAACGCTGTTAAAACCATCATCTTCTTCAGCCAAACATTAGCTACATGTAGGCTTAGTATGTGGTAAAAGTTGTTCCCTTATAAAGATCAGACACTGATACCCACACACTCCAGGGCATCCACTTTTACCCAGTTCCTAGGCTCAATGGTTGACTTAGGCATCCCCACCCATTCCCAGTTCCTAGGGCTCTGGGGGAAAGGCATCTACCCATATCCAGTTCCTAGGGCTCAGGGTATACTCTTCTGTGGGTTTGCAGGATCTTTTTACCAGAGCTTTACACATTAATATCCTTAACCTCTTTTTGTTAACAATTACCAGAACAGAATGCACATGCTAAGCATACAATGCTTACCAATCCCAATAAGGCAGATGAACTTTTCCTGCTGGCCAGCCAGGACCAGGTCATCTGAGGACTCCAGCTTCTGCATGGTGTGACTGGCAGAGCGTTGAAGTCTGGCAGCTCTGATCTTGGGGCTGTGTCCTAGAGTTGGTCCCAAAGAGCTTCCTTTTGGACCTCAGTTTATATAGTGAAACTTGAATCCTGCTTAGCTGTAGCTTAACCAAAGTAATATAAAAAGGTAATTTTCAACAATCCTAGCCCATTATGAAACAATTGTTTAACTAATCTGACTCCACCACCATAGTTGATTTACACTGAGCAAAATTAATTATGCAACAGATGGAAACAATCAAAGAACCAGACAGAGACCATACAGATAAACAATAGAAAAGTAGGAACCAAAAAGGCTAAAACAATGGAAGTATGGGTGTTACAATCAGAACATTGATAAGTGATTCCTTGCCAGACAGAGTGCTATCAAACAACATTGTTTTCTTTAAACATCTTAAGAGATTCCTTGCTTATCTGGTGATGGTGGGCACTATTAGCAAGGGTGCCTTCTTACCAGCCCAATATTACATTGTTTTGATAGAATTTAGAAGGAATGTGAGGATGTGACTTTCAGCTTCTTGGCTTGTGGCTGCTACTTTCCTAATATGGCTGCAGGGAAAGGCCCAAGGCTTTTGCTGTATGCAGTTTTTCTTTTGCCTTATACTGCCAAAGCAGTTCTTTGCTCTCTAATGTCCAGCGGGTGGTGAAAGCCTTTCTGTATCACCTGGGAATATTGGCTTTGGCAGCTTTTATTAGGCTAATGAGGTGATGATAATTGGCAAAGGTCGGAGGCATGCACTTCACAAATTTCTCTGTGCCTGCTGTATTTTGAACATACTGCTTTCTCAAAGTTTTAACAGAGACTTCGAAGTAGCAGGATCTGGAGGCTGACCTGAATCACAAGAGGTCTGTGTTGGCTGTTGGGAAAGTTGTCAAATACTATCCTTGTTGATGGCAAAAGGTGGCTGTTGTTTTCTTGCAATACAAAGCAAAGGTCAGGCGTATAGCATTTTGTCAGTGTGCTGACCTAAAAGTACCGTGCTCCTTAGCATTGTAGTGCAGGCAAAGGTCTTCTGCCACTGCCTGTGATGACTGTTTTTCTCCTGCACAATCATTGGTGTCATAGCCCCACAAATTGTGGTGGCTGTTGAAGTTGCCTATGTGATGGTGGGGTGGCTTGAAAGTGGAAGCACTGCGAGAGGGCTAGTTCGTTAATGGACGTTTATAGACATTCACTAACGTCAAGTTGCTGACCTGGATGGCGATGGAATTAGGGGTTGTGTTAGGGAGTACCTGTATAGGGTTCTTCACATCACCTTTGGCATAGGTTGCCAGGCCTTGTTTTGGATGGAAGACTGCTAAGATGGGTTTATCTGTTGATCTTGGAGCGATGGCTTTTTCACTCAACTTACATTTCCTCCAGTCAGTTTTATCAGTTCATAGGATCTTTGTGAGGTAGTTGCATTTTGTGCTGGATAAACCCTTGATATTTAACTGCATTATGTGCAATGAGGGGCTGGTGTCTGGTTTGACTTGGAAGCAGCCACTTTTGCCATTGCTTTGCTGACTTGTAGGCCTTTTTGGGACTTTTGATCACCAGTTTAATGACATTCGTTGTGCTTATGTACATAGGAGGAAAGAGACCACAAGCAGGTTCTCATTTCATCCCTCAACAAATTATGAAGGTGTTCCTACCCTAGGAAATCAACCAGCACATGTGTGCAACACAAAGTTTGGTGCCACAGTTGGATTTGTGGTGATTATCTTAAAAGTGAGGCAAGTGGAAGTCTGTGATCCGGACCATTTATTTAAAAGATTAGCTATTGTTAATTGTAGAGAGGTTTCTTTTTGTTAGCATTTGAAGGGAAGAAAATGAGTGACTTGGAAGAAGGGTGAGGGAACTGGTCTTATTTAGTTTGCAGAAGAGAAGGGGTGGGGATTTAATAACAGCCTTCAAGTATCTGAAAGGTGGTTCCAAAGAGGATGGAGCTATGCTGTTCTCAGTGGTGGCAGATCACAGAACAAGGAGAAATTGTCTCAGGTTGCAGTTGGAGAGGTCTAAGTTGGATATTAGGAAAAATTATTTCACTAGGAGGGTGATGAAGCATTGGAATGGGTTACCTAGGGAGGTAGTGGGATCTCCATCAGAGGTTTTTAAGGCCTGGTTTGACAAAACCCTGGTGGGGATGATTTAGTTGGCGTTGGTCCTGTTTTGAGCAGGGGGTTGGATTAGATGACCTCCTGAGGTCTCTTCCAATCCTAATCTTATATGATTCTATGCCACCTTCAAGAAGGGCAGCATGGCCTGTATTTAACCCAGCCCATATAGTAGAGGGGAACAAAAGTGAAGTGATTGGCATGCACAGTTCGGAATGGCAGCCAGTCTGAATGAGTGAGCTGAGTACACTAAGCTGAAGTTCCTGAGCCTGTTGCTCATAGGGAAAGACAGGGAGGATGAGGATTTAGCAGTAAGGTTTGACAGGACTATCAGTGTCTTAACAGATGCCCTTACACATTCTTTGGAGCCTGCAGCATGCACTGATTGAAACTGGGCAGGTTTTCTCAACTATAGGAAGAAGCCAGAGATTGGTTATGAACACCTTCCCATAAGCAGGCTCTGAGATGCAAGATGCTTTAGCCTGAGGTCAGTTACGTTTTCAGTGGGGAGATGCAACTACAGCTCCAGATGGGGAAGACCCAAAGATTAGATGAAACTATCAAAGTAGCTACAGAGATGGAACTGGGAAGGAGACTGGAAGTTTTAGTTTTCAAGGTACTAGGTGCTAGGATGTATGTCCATTCTCTGGAAGAAGAGAAGGGAGGTTGAGACACCATCTTATGAATCACGGGTCATGTAGATGGTGTCGGGAGTGTTAGAATTATGGGGTGAACTGGATCAGCTTAAGGAGGCTGTGAGGATTCAGGCCCAGTGCAAGTTTCCATGGAAATATCAGACCAGATTATGATGGATGTGGGATCAAAGTGAAGAAACGGATGGATGCTGGCATTGTGGTAACCCTGACCATTTTTGGAGGGAATGCCCAAGGAGGAAGTGGCACTTGGGGAAGGGAACCAGAAGAGAGCAGGGTCCTAATGCTCAGAGAGACAGAAGAGGTCAGCAAGATAATAGATTGGCATAGGAGTGAGCAGGAAGATACTGATATAGAGAAATTGATAAGATGGAAAAGAACGGATAGTGGAGAGTTCCCAGAGGAAATTCGGTGGCATCCTTTCCTGAAAAGCTATCAAACTTGTGTCCTGAGCTGAGTGTTAGACCAGTATCTCCTGTCTATCACTTTCCTCTTTTCCTTCTTGCTGTTCAACTGTTTTCCTGTTGCACCTGGGTTCACATAGGGGATAAGACTCGTATGTAGGGTGGGAAGATCTGTATTAGCTCATTTTAAGACAGATTCTCTTTATTTGATTTAAAAGCATCTGCAGTCACCCGTGTCGGTTAAGGGTTGTCTTTTTAGAAACTTTCCCGTATCTCATTATTTAGTCTTTGAATTAGACGTTCTCCCTACTTCATTCCTTTTGACCTTATAACTCATCGTTTTCATGGCCTTCCTTCTACTTGCTGGTCAGGGCCTTTCTTTAAACACTTATATAGTTCCTTAACAAATAAGCTAACTTTAAATCTTTAATTTTATATTTATCCTACAACCTTCCTAATACCAGTGCCAGTTGTTTTAACTACACATGTGTCATCTGCTTGGCACTACAGGACCAGGATTTGTCACCTAGAAATTCTGAGTGCAGGGATGCCAGAACCAGGGGGGAGTTAGGAAAACAATGGCTCCCTCACTTTTAATAGTGGGAGGGCCATGCCCACACGCTTTTCGGGGTGGTGCTTCATGGCAGCACCAGTGTCTTCCTGTGTGGAGGGGGGGAGGGAGGGGATCTGAGATGGGTCTTAGCTCCCAATCATCATGGGGCTCTGCCCCCTGCTGCTCCTCTTCCCCCCAAGGCCCTTGCCAGGCTGGGAGCCGGTCCCTGGTAAGAGCTGCCCAGGGAACCTGAGCCACCATGGGGAGCTCCGGGCCCTCCATCTGCCCTGGGCAGCAGTGGAGGTGGGGACATGGACCAGGGTTTCCTCTTGGGCACCCTGGCCCCCCACCCAGGGCAGGTGAAGGGTCTGGGGCTCCCCACAGCAGCCCAGACTCCCTGTGCGGGCAGCTCTTACTACAGCCTGGTTCCAGCTTCCGGCCTGGCCAGGGGTCGGGGCATCGGGAGGAAGAGGAGGAGTGGGACCTTGGGGCAGAGGTGAGGCCACTGTTCCGGCACGGAGGGCACCCCCCTTTTATGTAGGTTCCGGCACTCCTTTCTGAGTGCAGATATGAAAGAGACGACTCATTATTATAAAAAGTGGAGACATAAACCTGGTGTGAGAGGTCCCCCCAGAGTGCAAACTAGAACTGGGGTACCGCTGATCCCTCTGCCATACCAGTCTGTGTTCCCTCTCACAAAGTGATGTTGTGACAAGCTGCAACCCCCTCCAAGCTTGCACTCTCACCAACATCCACAGGCAGGGACCACACCCAGCTGTGTTCATGAATGCTCTGGCCAGTCATTGCATGAACCAACAATAGACAGTCTCCAGCCTGAATATTCCCAGCTCCCCAGCCCCTAACCCCAGAGCTGTACTGTCCTGCCGTGCTCAAAAGCTCAACTAGTATGAATTTATTACCCAGTCCACCCCTCCCTTGATGTGGAGAGGACATGCACAAAGCCTTTGTTAACTGAGCTGAGATTTTTCACTTCACGCGAACCACACTGTTTTAGGTAAAGAATATAAAATAGATTTATTAACTACAGAAAGATAGATTTTAAGTGATTATAAATGATAGTAAACAGATCAAAGAAGATTACTTAAGAAATCAACAAAACACAATCTAAATCTCATACACTTCACAGGATTTGAATCAAACAGGGTCTGACCCTGTTAGATAGTACAAGCAGTTTGTAGATGTTTTATACACAGGCAGGAATCCTTTCTTTCAACCTGGGACCAGCACTTCCCTCAGTTCAGTCTTTGTTTCTAAGGTATTTCCAAGTGTTGAGTGAGGCTGATTGGTGAAATCACTCCCCCCTTTTATAGTTTCTTCCTTATAAAGGGAACACCTTTGTTCCAAGCCAAGTTGCCAGCCCAGTTTGTGGAAAAATACAGGCACACCTCTACCCTGATATAACGCAACCCGATATAACATGAATTCGGATATAATGTGGTAAAGCAGTGACCTGGGGGGGGGGACGGGGCGCTGCGCACTCCAGTGGATCAAAGCAAGATATAACGTGGTTTCACCTGTAACGCGGTGAGATTTTTTGGTTCCCGAGGACAGCATTATATTGAGATAGAGGTGTACCCAAATGGAGGTGAGTATCATATGGTCTAGCCACATGCCTTTGCATGCTTCGATGAGTCATAGCAGCCATTATTCATAGGCAGACTGAAGCATTACCTGGAAGGCTCACCAGGTGGGGAATAAGCTTCTCCCAAGGCCTATTGTTTTCCTTAATGGCCCATTACCTTGAATAGACTCTTCATTATCGGCCATCTAGACTGGAAGCATCTTGGTTTGCGGGTTTCACCTTGGTGAAACCACCTATGAAATACTGATAGTCAATATTCATAACTCCAGATACAAAAATGGTGCATGCATACAAGTAGGATAGTTATATTCAGCAAATCATAACATTTCCAATGACACCACACAACACAATTTGTCCAAGATGCATCATAATTACGTCATCATATCATTAACCATACCACTATGATGACTATGGGGTGCGGAGTGTCACACCTAGTATTAACAGAAAAAGGACAGTTTCTAGCTGCTTCCGTCTATACCACACAAAGGCCAACAAACAGCTTAAAACCTTCGTGAATGGACTCAGGCTAGGCCAGGAGTAGGCAACCTATAGCACGGGTGCCGAAGGTGGCATATGAGCTGTTTTTCAGTGGCACTCACACTGCTCGGGTCCTGGCCACCGGTCCAGGGGACTCTGCATTTTAATTTAATTTTAAATGAAGTTCCTTAAACATTTTAAAAACCTTATTTACTTTACATACAATAGTTTAGTTATATATTATAGACTTAGAGACCTTCTAAAAACGTTAAAATGTATTATTGGCGTGCGAAACCTTAAATTAGAGTGAATAAATGAAGATTCGGCATACCACTTCTGAAAGGTTGCCGACCCTTGGGCTAGACCATGACTCAGTTGTATATCTAGGTGTTACACTGGACTGTAACTTGAGTTTTCGAGCAACACCTTACTAAGGCCACACTGTAAATGAAAGACAAGAAACAGCCTGATCAGCAAACTAGTTGGTTCCTGGGGAGGCAATGTGCAGACATTAAGAAACTCTGGGCTTGTCTTGTGCTATTATGTAATAGAATGTTGCTCCCTGGTGTGGCTCATCTCATCTCACTTGTGACTGGTAGACACTCAGTTGAACAAAACCATGTATTTAATAACAGATATCATGAAACTGACTGACTTGTCCTGGCTTCCGGTCATAGATTCATAGATTCTAGGACTGGAAGGGACTTCGAGAGGTCATTGAGTCCAGTCCCCTGCCCTCATGGCAGGACCAAATACTGTCTAGACCACCCCTGATAGACATTTATCTAACCTACTCTTAAATATCTCCAGAGTTGGAGATTCCACAACCTCCCTAGGCAATTTATTCCACTGTTTAACTACCCTGACAGTTAGGAACTTTTTCCTAATGTCCAACCTAAATCTCCCTTACTGCAGTTTAAGCCCATTGCTTCTTGTTCTATCATTAGAGGCTAAGGTGAACAAGTTTTCTCCCTCCTCTTGATGACACCCTTTTAGATACCTGAAAAATGCTGTCATGTCCCCTCTCATTCTTCTTTTTTTCCAAACTAAACAAACCCGGTTCTTTCAGCCTTCCTTCACAAGTCATGTTCTCAAGACCTTTAGTCATTCTTGTTGCTCTTCTCTGGATCCTCTCCAATTTCTCCCCATCTTTCTTGAAATGCAGTGCCCAGAACTGGACACAATACTCCAGTTGAGGCCTAACCAGCGCAGAGAAGAGCGGAAGAATGACTTCTCGTGTCTCGTTTACAACATGCCTGTTAATGCATCCCAGAATCACGTTTGCTTTTTTTGCAACAGTATCACACTGTTAACTCATATTAAGCTTGTGGTCCGCTATGACCCCTAGATCTCTTTCTGCCATACTCCTTTCTAGAGAGTCTCTTCCCATTCTGTATGTGTGAAACTGATTGTTCCTTCCTAAGTGGAGCACTTTGCATTTATCTTTATTGAACTTCATCTGGTTTACCTCAGACCATTTCTCCAATTTGTCCAGATCATTTTGAATTTTGACCCTGTCCTCCAAAGCAGTTGCAATCCCTCCCAGTTTGGTATCATCTGCAAACTTAATAAGCTTACTTTTCTATGCCAACATCTAAGTCGTTGATGAAGATATTGAACAGAGCCAGTCCCAAAACAGACCCCTGCGGAACCCCACTTGTTATACCTTTCCAGCAGGTTTGGGAGCCATTAATAACTACTCTCTGAGTACGGTTATCCAGCCAGTTTTGCACCCACCTTATAGTAGCCCCATCTAAATTGTATTTGCCTAGTTTACTGATAAGGATATCATGTGAGACCGTATCAAATGCCTTACTAAAGTCTAGGTATACCACATCCACCGCTTCTCCCTTATCCACAAGACTCGTTATCCTATCAAAGAAAGCTATCAGATTGGTTTGACACGATTTGTTCTTTACAAATCCATGCTGGCTATTCCCTATCACCTTACCACCTTCCAAGGGTTTGCAGATGATTTCTTTAATTACTTGCTCCATTATCTTCCCTGACACAGAAGTTAAACTAACTGGTCTGTAGTTTCCTGGGTTGTTTTTATTTCCCTTTTTATAGATGGGCACTATATTTGCCCTTTTCCAGTCTTCTGGAATCTCTCCCGTCTCCCATGACTTTCCAAAGATAATAGCTAGAGGCTCAGATACCTCCTCTATTAACTCCTTGAGTATTCTAGGATGCATTTCATCAGGCCCTGGTGACTTGCAGGCATCTTACTTTTCTAAGTGATTTTTAACTTGCTCTTTTTTTATTTTATCTTTTAAATCTACCCCCTTCCCATAAGCATTCACTATGTTAGACATTCCTTCAGACTTCTCAGTGAAGACCGAAACAAAGAAGTCATTAAGCATCTCTGCCATTTCCAAGTTTCCTGTTACTGTTTCTCCCTCCTCACTGAGCAATGGGCCTACCCTGTCCTAGGTCTTCCTCTTACTTCTAATGTATTGATAAAAAGTCTTCTTGTTTCCCTTTATTCCCATAGCTAGTTTGAGCTCATTTTGTGCCTTTGCCTTTCTAATCCTGCCCCTGCATTCCCGTGTTGTTTGCCTATATTCATCCTTTGTAATCTGACCTAGTTTCCATTTTTTATATGACGCCTTTTTATTTTGTAGGTCATGCAAGATCTCGTGGTTAAGCCAAGGTGGTCTTTTGCCACATTTTCTATCTTTCCTACCCATCGGAATAGCTTGCTTTTGGGCCCTTAATAGCGTCCCTTTGAAAAACTGCCAACTCTCCTCAGCTGTTTTTCCCCTCAGTCTTGATTCCCATGGGACCTTACCTATCAGCTCTCTGAGCTTACCAAAATCCACCTTCCTGAAATCCATTGTCTCTATTTTGCTGTACTCCCTTCTACCCTTCCTTAGAATTGCAAACTCTATGATTTCATGATCACTTTCACCCAAGCTTCCTTCTACTTTCAAATTCTCAACGAGTTCCTCCCTATTTGTTAAAATCAAGTCTAGAACAGCTTTCCCCCCGGTAGCTTTTTCAACCTTCTGAAATAAAAAGTTGTCTGCAATGCAGTCCAGGAACTTATTGGATAGTCTGTGCCCCACGGTATTATTTTCCCAACATATATCTGGATAGTTGAAGTCCCCCATCACCACCAAATCTTGGGCTTTGGATGATTTTGTTAATTGTTTAAAAAAAGCCTCATCCACCTCTTCCACCTGGTTAGGTGGCCTATAGTAGATTCCTAGCACAACATCACCCTTGTTTTTCACCCCTTTTAGCCTAATCCAGAGACTCTCAACACTTCCGTCTCCTATGTCCATCTCCACCTCAGTCCAAGTGTGTACATTTTTAATATATAAGGCTACACCTTCACCCTTTTTCCCCTGTCTATCCTTCCTGAGCAAACTATACCCATCCACACCAACATTCCAATCATGTATTATCCCACCAAGTTTCAGTGATGCCAACAATGTCATAGTTGTATTTATTTATTAGCACTTCCAGTTCTTCCTGCTTATTACCCATACTTCTCGCATTTGTATATAGGCATCTAAGACACTGGTTTGATCTTGCCTCCCAGTTTTGCCCTGACCCTCCTTTCTCTCTCCCATTATAGCCCATGCTCCCTCTTGTTTCCGACCCATCTCCCAGGTCTTCATGTTCCCACTTACCTGTGGGCTTTGCTCACCTGTCCCCGTCAAACCTAGTTTAAAGCCCTCCTCACTAGGTTAGCCAGTCTGTGTGCAAATAGGGTCTTTCCCCTCCTCGAAAGGTGAACGCCATCTCTGCCTAGCAGTCCTTCCTTGAATAGCATCCTGTGGTCGAGGAAGCCAAAGCCCTCCTGGCGACACCATCTTCACAGCCAGGCATGTTCAGCCTCAACTCTCCTGAATCGGGCAAAAAGTTGCTTTGCAGAATATGCACCATAAGGTGCAAAGTGTGCCACATCTACCTGTTTAAAGATATGTTTAGTATACTAAGCCCACGGTCACAGCTGTTTGGACAGTTCCCCTAAGGACCTTGATATCCTCTTTGAGTGGCATATTAGGTGACAAGCCCTGGTTATATGTGAAACTTGTTCTTATCTCATGACTGGTCCAACAGTCCAGCCCCATGGTTTTGACTTTCCACACCATCTTTGGGTAAAACTCAATCTCTTCAGACATAGAGGAATCAGATGTGCTGCTAATGACTATAAGTGGGATCTTTGTGACTCCCCCTTTGCTTTTGTGGCCAGTTAAAAGATGCAGGTCACATTTGTAGTTTGCATCCATTAACAGGGGCTGCTTGGACTTTGTCATAGACTTGCATAATGCTCTTCACTCAGCTATTGAATGGTTAAGACACTTAGACTAACACAGTTGACTTGATCGTCTAGATAAATGTAATCACAATATGTACATATATATGTAATGCACTCTAAATTGTCATTTATACCAAATAGTGGAGATTTGAGTTTGTAATGTGCATTTGTTTGCATGCCGTAGTGCAGTATGGTGACAATATGGTGACATTTGCAACAATCAAATGCTTGCTCTGCACTTGTGGCTTCTTGTCCAATGTTTATGCAAGTGGCATTTTCAATATGAAAGCTGTATATACCTCCTGACTTGGCTGTAAGCTCTGTGTGATACAGAAAGTTCATCTTCTGAATGTGATCTTTCTAGTGAAAAGGCCCTGGCAATAGCTGTAGAGCTTTGCCTAAAAACCACTCTGTTTTTACTTAATCTCTATCATTTAAAATAAACAGGTATGGTGACCTTCACTCCCTGCAGCAGGCAGGAGCAATAAAAATTTTATTAGAAGATCGTGTGCCACCTGGTTTCCTTATTTACAGCACTGTAGAAAATGATTGGTGCTTTTTATCCCTAGCCATGCTGGGCAAACTGTCACATCTGGTTACTATTGATTACTATTCCCCTGGCATGTTTTGAGATATGGAAAGTCAGTGCTTAGTACAAAGCTGCTATTGTAGCACACCAAAATACAAAAGGACAGATCCTTGCCCCCTCTCCAGCCTTTTTGTGCTGCTGTAGGGCACGAAGAGGCCAGAAAGCCACTATGAGCAGCCAGCTGCGGATTTTTGCAAGGTGAGGGGAATCCTGGGTAGCAAAGAGCCAGCATTATTGAATTCTACGTTACCACCATGACAATCTGTGTCCAGACACCCCAATGGGGGAACAGAAGATCTGAACCTCCAAAATGAGCAGTTGGGACCAACTGGTTGCATACTGCATAGTTGTACTATAGAAGTGAATTGAGTGGGGTCTTTTATAAAAACTTGTGATGTTCTGGACTTGGTCACTATGAACTGTGTATACAGCTCTGTATACTGTCGTTATGAATCTAGGTGTTTAAGAACAGAGAAAACTGTGCTCCTGATCGGTACTACAGTTTTATCATTACCTCACAATAAGGCGGAGGAGCAGCCAAGAGGGGAGAGAACTCAAGCCTGTTCTTTACCCAAAACCAACTTCAAGTGACCATGACCAGCCCAGGAAATGACAATGGTTGACCATTAATGTTAATGGAAAGACATTGAGACAATTGAGTATTTCCTCACCTTGTATAGCAGTAGTGACTGAAGGGAAAAAAACCTGCCAACCCTTTTAAAATGGAAGGGGTTTGAAGTAGGGGTAGTTAACTATTTTTTTGTCAAAGTCCAAATTTCTTGGTCAAGGTATAGTCAAGGTCCAGACTCCAGAGAAAACAATACCAATAATAATAATACTAAGTAAATAAAAAGATTTTTGGGTCCATTCAAAAGTGTCTGACTGTCCAGTTTTTGCCTATGGTCCGTCTATTGACTACCCCTGATTTGAAATGAAATCCATCTTTAATCTGAGGGACAGTCTCGAAGGCAGGAGGCTGTCTGTCAAGACTGGATTCCCCACTATGGCTAGGGACATGCTGGGAAACTGTTCAAAGAGAAAAGGTAGCTTATTCTAGAAAAGAGATTTGATCTAATATGGAAGTGCAAAGCCAGAAGGTGTCTTTGTATATTTTCTGTGAAACTTGTCTATGTTTGCTTTTCCTTACTATTTCATCTTTAAATCTGTGTTTTTTCTGTTAAATAAACCTTTTACCCCCTAGCAGGTCTCTGTTGTGCAAACTGTGTGTCTTGTGAGTGAAACCGTGAACTGATAACTGGGGGGGTTGGTTTCATGCCTTTGGGGTGACAAACCAGAGGGGAACAGTCCGAGTATCTGTTACTTTAGAATTTAGGGAGGATGCTGTGGTAAGACTTGGGACTGGAAGGTCTGTTGGTATCACTCTGCAAGGAGTAACTAGGCTAATGGAGGTCAGGGTAAGGCCTTGTGCCTGTGGGCAGGCTGCTGATCAGAGATCTGAGCCATAGCAGGACAGCATTAAGACACCCCAAAGTTACCTGGGCAGGCAGTTGCAGAACCCCTTACTGCTCTGGGTGAACCTCAAAATATCACAACCACCTTCTGTGCCTCTGCACTGACAATGTAACTGGGACAAAGGGAATGTGGCTGGAGTGCTGCTGTGCTCCAGGGACACTGGGTGCTGAACTAGCCCATCATGGGTGGTGTGTGAACCCCCAGTTTGGGGAGTCTAGCCCCCTGCCCCAGCCCTTCTGCACAAGGCCCTGCCACTTCTGTCTGAAGTCCTGTCTCCACTCTACCCCCCTGCTCTTGCCCGCCAGGCCAGAAGGGCTCCAAGCTCCACAATGTGGCTGGGGTTGTAGTGGGGAGCATTAGCAGAGGTTTGGGGACACTTAGCCTCCCCCAGCCTCCATGACGTGCCGCCTATGCAGCCGAATGGGACTCTAAAGCTGTTCTACACTGTTCCAGGACCAGGGTTGGTGCAGAATTGACTCTCAATGTCTCCATTGTAGAAACAGCTCTTTCGTGGCTCTCCTTTTAACACACATCCATCCCCCAACTTTTCCTAGCTGCAGCTAAGACTTATTGGGCACAGTTGGAGATTGAGCTCAGAACCTTTTGAGTTTACTCTGGAACATGATCCAGCTTGTGAGATTAATGGTATAGCAAATGAATAAGCTCATTGTATATTGACAAAGGTATTTCTAAAGTGTTTTTGAAATACAGTTGTTGATGTGTTGATTGCTATTGTTACACGTTCAAGTCATGAGCTGTCAAGGAATTATGAAATATTTTTATCCTATGACATTTTATATTTATCTCTCCATAGGGGAAGCCTGTGGGAACGCCAGATGCTGGTGCTTACTTCCGTGTGCTAGCAGAGCATGGAGTGGCTGCCTTTTTTACTGCACCAACTGCAATTAGAGCAATCCGTCAGCAGGACCCTGAGGCAGACTTGGGAAAACAATACTGTTTGACAAGGTGAGCTAAGGATACGTTGGAAATTGTTTGTTATAGAAATAAACTTGATAGACTGAGGAGAGTATAATGTCTAGAGCTTTGAACACTTAAGCAGTAGAATATAAATATATAAAATACCAACTATTTTATTTATATATGTGTAAATGTGTACAGAGCATGTGTGATATATAAATAATCTACATATATTACACAAAATTAATATTAAAATAATATTAAGGTTGCAAAGTCAGGCACGCAAAAAATAAGGAGTGCCTCAGTTAAAGTTGCCTGTGCAACCTCCTAGTCTTTAATTATGTCATCACATACTGCTTTTTCTACAAGACCATTCAGTGCACAGCATGGCCAGAGCTCACTTAATGAGCAGCTAATCAGTGTGTTGTTTTGTCCTTGTGTTCATTATGTTGTGCTAGGCCTTATTTACTCCACACTATTCAAAACCTGCTCTAAAGACAGATTTATAATTTCCCGATGGGCTTTTCTATGGTGCTTATCAGGATAGCATTTGGGAGGCATGCAGATGCTAAGTATTTTCACATGATCTCTGTGCAGTGAGGAGGTGATACTTTTCCCATTTTACAGTTGGGGAGCTAAGATACAGAAAGATTAAAATAATAAGTGTACACTAATTTTGGGTGCACAATCTGAGCAGGCTGAAACCTGATTTTTCAGAGTTCCTAGCATTGTATGGCACTCTCATGTTCAAAGTACAGTTCGCACTGAATTCAGTTGCAGCTGTGAGTGTGCAGTACTTCTTCAAATTGAAGTCTCAAGTTGGGCACCCAGAAATTAAGGAACACACGGTTATGACTACCTGTGAAAACTTTGGTTTAAGTGACTTGCCTAACACCATATAGGAACTCTGTTGCAGAGGCAGGGATAGAATCTCCAGAACAACATTAACCGTGCCTTAACCATGAGACTTTCCTTTCTCTTCCTGCAATCCCCTGCCTCATTCACTTATAGGTAAGGCTAAGATTTTGTCATGGTTATTTTTAGCAGAAGTCACGGACAGGTCATGGGCAATAAACAAAAATTCACAGAAGCCATGACCTGCCTGTGACTTTTTCTGCTGTGGCTCCATGGTTCCCTGCCACCATGGTGGCTGGGAGCTGTGGGGCCAGTTGCCCCTCATAGCTGTTGGGAGTGCAGGGTGACCATATTTCCCAAAGAGAAAATGGGACACTCCCAGTCTCTCGCCTGAGGCATCTGCCTTCCCCTCCCATGTTCTCCCCCATCCCTGCACAAGGCTGTTACCCATCACTGGAACCCTGGAGGCGGGCCCCCTCAGGAGTCTGTCACCTTATTGCCTGTGGTTGCTGTTGCCTGTCCCTGGAACCCCACTGGCTGCTAGTTCCAGATTCCCTCAGCCCTTGGGACTGAAGCAGAGAATGTTGGGGATGTCTGTGGAAGTCAGGGATTCTGTGACTTCCAAGACCTCCATGACATAAACATAACCTTACTTATAGGTAACCTTCCAACTTCTGCAACCAATGAAGCAGGGATCCTACAGACAAGTTTCCTTTACTACACAGCCTTGATTGATTCCTAGAGTACTGTCCATCTTGTACATTGAATGAAGCAGGGGTCCTATGAAAAAATAGTATGTGATCATGTAATTAAAGATTGTATCATAATGCATGTGCACAAGAGGGCAAATTAAGGTTGTTGAGAGTGGGGAAAACACTTAGAGCTAGTCAAGGCACTATCTTTCAGTTGTCAAGATAATATTAGATGATGATAAATTGTATAGTCAATTGCTTAGCCACTCTTTGGTTTGTTATGAAATATACTCAAGAGACCACATAATCAGTGTCAGTCAGGTTTATTGCTACAATCCCATAATAATATAATTCAGGAAAAGGGTTCTGTAGGATACTAATCTCTGGGAAGCTGTCTTGTGCACTGGCGTTACATTCACCTCATGCAGAAGGTGTGTTCCCAGAGTTACACATTTCAATTGGTAGTATTTTTAAAATGATTTTGCAAGTTACACATTTCTTTACATCCATCAGTTGGCCCAGTTCTTTAACTTGTTGTTCTGTTCCTTTCCTTATTTTTGTCCTGAATACAAACATTCCAGGTATTGGTCTGTGAAGATACCTTCTAGGTTTGTACCATGGTAGAGCAATCATATATCTTGTCCTCTTCCTTTGGGATATTCCAGCACTGGCCTGTGAGAATAACTCCCTACCTGTTGCTATGGTAAAATACTCATAAATCCTGATCCTAACAGGTTTCCTACCTACTTAATCCAAAAATTACTTCAAGTAATGCAGATGTTATGGGATATATAGTACAGGATTATAGAAAAGGAGTAAGCCAATTTAGGCTATTTAACTACAATAATATTTGTTCTTAATGCATACTAATATATATACTATATTATACCTGTCCATAGTCTCTAGGAACATTTAGAAAGAATTAATAAAAATCCATAATACATCTACCAATTTATGTTAGTAAATGCAAACTAAATCCCCAGCCAACCCCTTCAGACAACAGTTTGGAGACAAAGGTGGAGATCTTGCTAGGGACACCACTCTCCCTTGTCAGGTAAAACTGGAGTACGAATTCTGGAGTGGATGGCTCTCCACTGAAAATACACCTGGGCTTTCAGGAAATGGTATAAATAGAGAGGAATGTTTTCTTTTGTACTTAGGAACAATGCCAAAAAAGTACATGCTGTATCTGTCTTCCAAGATTGGATCCTAAATGCACTGATCCAAAGCTTTATGTGGCTTAATTCTTCTTCAGTGCATTTAGGATTGAAGTCCTAAAAGCTTAATTACATTGATTTATAAGTCAGGAATCCAGGTTTCGGAAACAACGGTTTAGGACATGTTCACTTAACACAGTGGTCACAAGATTTCTTGCATATCAAGTTCAAGGAGCAAGACTTCAATAATAAATGCAATGACATATTGTAATCATTAAGGTTTAGGAGTGATTAAAATATAAAATTGTTCATATCAGGACTTTTTTCATATGTATACATAAATAGTGTTCTGCATCACTTACACACTTTTGATTTACTCTTCAGTAGGAGAAAATAATTAATTCCATATTTATTTTGCTTTAGTCTATTTAGCTGTGACACTCATAGTACCTTTCCCAGACAGGAAGAAGAGCTCTCTGTAGCTGTAAAGCTTGTCTCTCTCACCAACAAAAGTTGGTCCAGTCAAAGATACCTCACTCACCTTGTCCCTCTAACTTTAGGCAAGTCTTTGTAAAGTTTTCTCTGTACATTTATGTCCCCATCTGTAAAATGAGGATACCTTTGTGATACTTAAGAGCTTGTCCTCACTGTATTGTTAGCTCAAGCTATAACTTGAGTTTTGCCCCTAACCTGACTCTCGTGCGCGCACACACACGTCTAGCTCAAGCTACATGGTGTTTTAAGTTCAAACTATCTGGCCCATTCAGGGAAGGGTGCAAGAGGTTGGGCGGGGATGCTTGAGGCTCCAGTTATGCAGTAGTTAGAGTTATAACAAATCATCAGCTGTTAGCAGAATCACTCTGTGCTGCTAATCAAGTGTGTCTGTTTTAGTTTGAGTGTGGTCATTCTAACTCAGGGGTTTTCAACCTTTTTTCAACTTTGTGGACCCCTAAACAATTTCGAATGGAGGTGCAGACCTCTTTGGAAATCTTAGACATGGTCTGCAGACGCCCAGGCATGCACAGATCACAGGTTGAAAATCACTGTTCTGTAGTAATGACAACCTTTCACAGACCACTTAGACATAATCTGTGGACCCCCACGGGTCCATGGACCACATGTTGAAAACCAGTACTCTAATTCCAGGTGGGCTTGCTCAGGTGGACAAGCCCTTAGTTTTTTAATGTTTTCACGGTATAATTGGGAGATTTATTTTAATTCATTATAAAACCCCCAAGATGCATGGATGAAGTTTGACAGAATAAACACAGGCTGATAAATTTAGGTGCCCATGTTTAGGTTTCAGAGGTGATGTGACTCTGCACCTCTCCTTTGCCCTTGGGTTCCAAAATATAGAGTTAGGTGCCTAATTATAGGTTTCCAAGTTTGAAACATTTGCTCTGTTTCTACTTTAATCCATTCATGCTGTCTTGTATTGCCTGCCTCTTTTGAACAAACTTAGAAACTTCCTCATCTGTCCACCTGCTTCAACTTGCCACAGGTTGCTTTTTTCATGGCTGCAAAATGATATATATATAAATTAGACTTAACTCTGATCCTTGTGGCAGTTATAGTCATCTTTCTCCATCTTGAACTGCTATATAAAGTACTCTCTCAAGTCATTGTTAATTCAGAGGATGGACACTGCTGACCCCTAACTGATAATCACTGGTCTCTTTAGAACTGCACAAGCTGTTTTTGTTGTTTTCTCCCACCCTATTAACTTTTGGCTACTACTAGAATATTGCCTAGCATGTAGAGCTATGCTGTGAATGGAGCCAAAGACTCATGTCCATGGAGAGGAAATCACTGTTACAACCAATAGTATTAATACAATTAAGATTAATTGTTTTAGTTAATACAGCTTTTGTTATTCTTTGGAATCGTGCCTCCTGAGATGTTTCCTTTTACAAATAATTAGATTGCTCCACTGAACTGGAGTAAAAAATAATTTTGAAGAATAACATCTCATTTGGTGAGCTCAGTTTAATTTGTGAAGGAATTAAGTTTTTATTATAAATCTATTGGGGTGGAACATTGCTATAAGCTTCCTCACAGCAGGATCCTGCTAATGCTGCAAAGAAAGGAATACTGCTATGAGTCATCTCAACCTCCTTTCTCTCTTGGGTTGTTATCATTTACAATAATGGAAATGTTGCTGTACACGAGACATTTTGTCCAGTGTGTTACAGTGAAACTCACTGAACGATGACTAATAAAGAATTATAGTGCCAGACAAACTTAGTGCTCATTAATGTATATAATTGATTGTCAATTTTTTGTAAGGGAAATGTCTATGAAAATAGTACACTGTTTGACACAAAACCATATTCTTCAAACATGAAGCATAATGTTCATGTGACTTTATTATTTGATTAAAATACTCTACATCAGTGGGACATGCATGATGAGCATCACACACATTCTCTTGCTCACTTCTCAAAAAAAACAACCAGCCAAAACAAATAAAAACATTATCAGGAGAAATGCAGAACCCTGAATTCACGTTCACCAAAAAGATCTTTTATCTTGTAAAAGATAAACAACTTTCAGATATTTTGTATGTATTTGTAATGTTTATGTGCCTAATCCTGCACACACATATGTGTATAATTTTATTCACACAAGTATCCTATCAAGGTCAATGTGACTACTCGTGTAAGTACAGTTACGCAGTCATTTATCTTTTATGTATCTCTCATTTATCTTTTATGTATCTCTCATTGACGTACTTAGACCTTCTCACCGCAGTGTCTTCACTCCCGTACTGCACCATGAGAGGCACAAGCAGAGTTGACAGGAGATGGGTGGTGGAGTATGGGAGTTGATGGGAGAGCACTCAAAGGTC
This sequence comes from Gopherus evgoodei, assembly GCF_007399415.2. NCBI lineage: Eukaryota > Metazoa > Chordata > Testudines > Testudinidae > Gopherus > Gopherus evgoodei. The sequence goes on along the minus strand of NC_044322.1, from coordinate 291,625,338 downwards.
GATTTATCACATCTAGACTAGATGCGATAAATCGACCCCCGCTGGATTGAGCACTGCCTGCCGATCCAGTTGTAAGTGTAGACATACTCTAATTGTCTGTGGACAGATACAGGGTATAAAAACAAGCACATGAAAAGTGGTGTATAAATTATTCGGAAATGAGAAATGCATGTGATATATTATAACAATGGGACTATGCACGTGAGTAAAGTTACTGTGTAAGAATTTGCATAAGACCTGTAGTCTGCTAGTATGTTCTAAGTTCTAGATCCTAAATAATATTTTGTGTTGTAGGGACTTATTTAAAAAGCACTTTAGTTCACCTTCAAGTCCTTACCATACTGAAGGGGGAGTGAAATAAATTTGTAGTGCTTCATGAGGCATGACAGCTTGTGACAAAGTATATGATAAAACATGATGTTAAAAGATTGTGTGGGTTTAATACATAGTTATATAGAACTGTTTAATCTAATAATAATAATATAAATGCAAATAGTGCCTATTGCTTCTGCCAAAAGGTGCATCTGTTTCTGCTGCAGTTTGCTAGAGAACATCCTCCAGATGAATAGAATTCTAATACATGCTATGATGTCAAGTACGTACAGCATCAATTGAGTGTTTAATGTGCATGCAGCATGTTGTTCAGCAAAGAGGTGGCTATAATAAGTGTGCTACCTTATTGTACTATTTGAAAATCTAAATGATTTGTAAACTCTTAGAGTATGGAACCTTCAACAGAGTTTCAAATGCTATATATATCGTCTCCATTGTTGTTTGCCTCTGAAATTTACAGGTTGCTTTTAGGCCAATCTCTCTCTCTGTCCCTCTCCTATGTCTCACAGAATTTACAAATTTTCCAAGTATTATTTTTATTTCATATATAACTTAGAAGATTTGCTTTAAGATTATTCATGCACATTGGTTGTACTTCTGGGAAGGGGTTTATCTTCAGTAGTTGCTAGAAATACCATTTTGAAATGACTGGTTCAGTTAAGGTTAGAAAATTATTGAAAACCAACCTTAAATTGGAACACTGTTTACAACTTTAACTATAGAGAGACTACTGGTCTTTCCATAAAACATCTTAATTTCTGTGTAATTGGTTTCTTATTGTCTCTGATACTTTTTCTGCTCCTTTTTGGTATTTCCCCATCATTTCTTGACTTCTTTTCCTGTTTACACAGAGTCAGAGGTGACCATGTTTCTTTGCCATTCCTTGCAGTCCATGGTACAGGTTTGTAGGCTTGCAGGTCCAGGCTTTTTGTCTTCAAACTTCTCTTGACAGAGTCTTTCCAACATATTCTCAGTCTTTCTTTCTTTCTGTTCGCTTCCTCCCATGTTTTCTTTGCTTGTCGTCATTCTCATCACATGTCAAGCTCACTTCAAATGTGCCAGCCTATCTGTCACTGAGAGTCCCAAGTTAATCTTCCTCCTGCTTTCTTCCCTGTACACTCTGTCTACCCTCTGCATGCTAGCCATTCTCCTCAGTATATTATTGTCTACTACTTACCTCCTTTTCTTCCATCTCTGTAAGGCCCACCTTTTCCAAACCATACGCAGGGGGACAACCATGCAGCATACACTGTTCCTTTCAGTTAGTTACTTAGTTACGCATCCCACAGTACTTCTGTCACGTTTTTCACTGCCGCCCGTGCACATTAGTTTCTTGTTTTCACTTCTCCAGTTCTTTCTCCGAAGGCACTAAATGTACTTCACAAGTACACTTTCTTTCTTCTGATTCAGTTTTTCTCCTGAAACGTCAGTCAACCTCTCTTCTTCCACCTTCCCTACTTGCATAACTCCAGTGTTCTTTGTGTTTGCCTTCAAATACAGATGCCCACTCTGATACCATATTTACCAGTTTGTCTTTGCTATCAGACAAAAGGGCCAGCATACATTCATTTTCTCTGTGGCTCCACAGTCCTGCTTCTTCTACTAATAAACTCCATAACTGGAAGAGAAGTGGACTCAGCACACCGCTTTGTCTCCCACATCACCTCAGAACTCTCTGAAATTCCATGTATTGTTAACACCTTAGCTTGTGATCCTTGGTGCAGTTCTTTTGTCATCTCCACTTCTTGAAGTCCCTTTCCTGTCCATCTCAATATGCCAAACACCAGTTCCCAAGGAACCAGAACACATGCTTTTCTCAGGATTAGTCAGTACTGCATAGCAATTAAATCCTCCATTTATCATACTTTCAAATTTCTGTCTCATTACAAATATTGTGTTTATAGTACTCTTTCCCTTCTGAAAAGCTATGTTGCTCCTATAGTTTCCTATACCTTGCGTCTCAGTCTTGCTTCCAAAATTCTCTCAAGGGCTTTGAGAACAGGATGATGCCCCAGTAGGTGTTTCGATAATCTGCATCATCCATATCCTTTCAAAAAGGCACAATCAATCCCATTCTTCAGTCATCTGGTATCCTACCTTGGTCTAATAAATCACATATCTGTGAAGCCATGTTATTCCAGTATCTCCAGTGGCCTTGATCATATCAACAATATTTATGTTAACCAATTGCTTTACCAGTCTTCCTCTTGTCCAGTGCTGCTTCTACCTCCTCTGTAGAGATCAGTATCTTTTGAGACTTCCTGATACTTGGTGGTGCTTGCATTTGCAGCTTTCACTTCTCATTTAACAGCCTATGAAAATGTTTTCCATACCTCTACCATCTCCACAGAGTCACTCACCACACAATTCCCATTCTTCTCACATAAAGAATTCTTCATACCTTGTGCTTCATTGTTTTTCTGTTTGTCCAGCCCCGAAACCAATTTCCTGCCACCATCTTCCTCCAGCTTTCAGTATCATTCCTCTTTGCCACCATTCTTACCTTAGCCAACTGCCTTTTTAGCCTTAATTTTTGCTTGCATTTTTGATTCTCATGATCCCGAGCTGCTTCCTCAAACTCTCTGAATTATTCAGTCTTTCTTTTTAACTTCTCTTTTATATCAGACTTCCACCACCAGCGTGTTCTTTCTGAAAGCACCCCATCTTACCACTCATTCTGGCACATTACCTCTGCTGCTTTGATGAAATATTATTTAAACTTCCTCCATTCTCCCTCACTGTTCTTGTCAAAGTATGAAAGCCTTCCTTTACTTTTTGGCAGAACTCTTTCTCTCTCCCCCGCCCCCATTTACATAACCACCAATGCAATTTCTTCCTCAGCATCATCTTCTTTCCTGGTTTCTCAGGCTACAATTTTTTTTAGCTTATACTTTTGTTGTTCTGTCACATAATCTGTCAATATAACCTTTTTGTCTTTCACCATTTTCATATGTTCTCTTCTTATCAAAATATAGTCCACCTGGGGCATGCTTTTTTCACTGTAGCTTGTCACCAGGTGGGATTCTTTTTTCGAACCATGTATTTGCCACTGAGAACCCATTAAACAAACAGTGCTCAACCCATTTCTTTCCTTCTGACTTTTTTTTTTAACCAAAGCTAGATTTACCCACCATTCCGTCCACTGGGCACCCTTCACCACATGGCAGTTTTAATCACCACTCTCAGCCATGACCGCTAACTCTGCCAGATCATTTCTGAAGCTCTCTGTCTCTTCCATAGTTCTACCTTGTTTAGGAACATATGCTGACATAACACACACAAGCCTACTCTCTATCTTCAATGTTCTGCCATCCATTGGTCTCCTTTATACCCTTATGAAAACCTCAGCAATCTCCAGGCTCATAATCAGAGCTCCTTTTTGGTATATTGTATTGGTTTTGTAGCTATTGACACTGTACACAATTTCTATATTGTACCTGTTTTGTTTTTAATACATTTTTATATTTGTTTACTTTTCTTGAATTGTTGAGCTAGTCATGGTGCCCAAGGCCTTCACATTTTGAAAAAGAGGCTATTTTAAAGTATTATATTAAGTAGTATACATTAATATCCATAGGAATGCATTTTCCATTCAGTAAGCTGAACCAGAAACACACTCTCCACCCTTCAACATCTTGGACATAGAACACATGTTTCTAAAGTTTAAGAGGAAATATATTCCTTTTCTGTTTTACCTTTCCTTATCAAGCATTAACATTTAAAATTTTTACCATTTTATTTAGGTTCCGAACATTATTTCTAGCTGGTGAACGCTGTGATGTGGAGACATTAGAATGGTCCAAAAAAGTCTTCAAGGTCCCAGTGTTGGATCACTGGTGGCAAACTGGTGAGCCTTTGCAATATTATTTGAAATTCTCTCTCTCCCTTCCCCTCACCAAGCTTTACAGACTTGATTCCTGTTTTCTGCAAAGCAGTCACTACAGGAGGATCCTTCCATCTACATGACTTTCTATTTATGTTTGCATGGGATCCTATTTCTTTAAGGATCCACTTATGCTTTTCTGGTTGGGGGTGGAAAGCAGTACATGTTTATTTTAAACACACGGTTTGCTAATGTGGAAAACAAAATATAGTGTTTTCTGATACCTGTGTTTAAAAGATTTAACATCATTATTATCATCACTGTATTTTCTGTCTGTAACTATATTATACATGTACATGTGTTATCCCCTCACACAAAACTTGATCTATTAGAGAAGCTTTTAGATTTATTTTATACACTTTCAGTCTATTTTATGCATGAAAAAATATGGCACACTGTAGGCTCCTCAGTTTTTGGTCATGTTCCGTTTGAACCTGATCCAACACCCATTAAATGACTACTATTGACTTCAGTGGGACCTGCATTGAGCCCTTAGATCACAATGGGAGAATCAAAAGCACCAGTGTATGTGTAACTGTGTGTCACAAATTCTGGTGAGAGTTAGACAGCTTGGTTCTGGCAGTTAGACTGAACAGCTATTTACCATAACTCTGAATGACGTGTGTGTGTCTCTTTATAATTTATATATAAAATTATCAGAATATATTAGAAAATCCTTATGCTTGTTTTTTTTTTGGATCCCTTTGTGCCAAGAATATTCCTTTCTGTTTCTGTGATCACTGTTTCATTATAGAATTTCACAGATCTTTGTATGAGGCAGAAAGCTTTCTGCCTGCTCCATGATGGGTGGCGTATGGAATGGGCATGAGGCGGGAAAATGTGGTTTAAGGATACAATTGCCTGGAATAGAGAAGTTTCTTTAGTTCTGATCTGATCTGATTTACCATATACAGTAAAACCAGTCTAGTGGGCTTAAAGTGCAGCTTATTTATATAAACGTTTCAACACTTGTGTGAGATATTCGAAAGAGAGTGGTGTTGCCTGTTACTTAATCCTTGTTCCTATTAGTTGATAAAAGTAAAAGTGTTACAGGATGGAGAGAGAACCTATTTTTTTCCTCCGGTACAACTTTAGTAATACTGAAGGATAGATTCATAAATAAAACAATCCCTTTTCATTTCTGATAGGTCTGAATAAAACTTGTGCCATTTTATACAGCTAGTGCACTCAAGCTTAAAGAAAAGGCTCCCTGATGTCTGAGAACAAACATATGTCATTCCTAGCAGGAGGATGTGTTTCATATTAGTTTTTTTTTAATGTAGAGAAATCTTACGATGATCCTATATCAGTCTGTTGTCACTTTGAAGAACATTTTATTAAGTGGATTTCTATTGTTGTGAAAGATTACTGATTCCTATACTAAATAAGTCTTCAATGCATTAAATCATATCCTGTGGAGATCCATTCAATTACATTTGAAAATTCTGAGCTTTGGAGCAAGACAGTTCATGCCAGATAATGCTGGATGTCTGCTGTAACTTAAGCAGGTGTTAGACAGTTCGTTTGGTCCTATGAATCAAAGTACATTTTATAAAAGTATTACAGAGCTACAGAATCTAATAGTTATGAATTACTGACAATCTGGCATAGAGAGAGAGGAAATCTCTCAGAGAGGCAAGTCTCTAGCCATTTAGGGCTTCGTAGGTCGATACCAACGCCTTACTCTCTACCTGCAAACCAACATGCAGCCAATGCAGATAAGAGCAGAGTCACAGATTCCAAGGCCAGAAGGAACCATTGTGATCATCTAGTCTGACTTCCTGTTTGACACAGGCCAGAGAACTTCCCCAAAATAATTCTGAGTGCATATCTTTTAGAAAAATACATCCAATCTTGACTTTAAAATTCAGTGATGGAGAAACTACCATAACCCTTAGTAAATTCATCAAATGATTAATTACGCTCACTATTAAAAAGGTAAGGTTTTTATTTCCAGTCTGTATTTGTCTAGCTTCAGCTTCCAACCATTGGATTGTAATTGTACCTTTCTACTGAAGAGCCCATTATCAAATATTTTTGCCCCCCATGTCGGTACTTATAGAGTGTAATCAAGTTACCTCTCAACCTTCTCTTTGTTAAACTAAATATATTGAGCTCTTTCATTCTGTTACTATAAATTGTGTGTTTCTAATCCTTTAATCTTTGTTGTGGCTCTTCTCTGAACCCTCTCCAGTTTATCAACATCCTTCTTGAATTGTGGGCACTAAACTGGACACAGTATTTCAGTCCCACCAGTGCAAAATATAGAAGTAAAATAACTTCTCTACTCCTACTCAAGATTCCCCTGTTTATACATGCCAGGATCGTGTTTTAGTTCTTTTGGCCACAACATCACTCTAGGAGCTCATATTCAACTAATTATCCACCAAGAGTCTCACGTTTTTTTCAGAGTCACTACTTCCCAGGGTAGAATCCCCAATCCGGTAAGTATGGTGTGCTCATAGCTGCCACCTTCTGCACTAACTTCAGTTTCCTAGATGACTTAAGGTGAAGTTCCATGTACAGCACATTGCTGTAGTGTAATATGAAAGTGACAATGTGATACCATAATAGCAAGGCCACATCTGAAAGGAATAGTTATGCCTTCTGGACCAGATGCAGATGAAAAAATGTCATGATTACCGCTGCTATGCAATCATCTAACAGCACTTGGGGTTACATCAGTACCCATAGACTGCAAACTTGAGTAATAAATGATAGAGAAACCCACCCTCATTTGTATGGCCAGATATAATTCTTGCCGTATGTTTGGGTTGTTTCCCCAGTCTTACCAATTTCACTTCCTTCTTGCCTAGGCTGAGCTTCAGCCAGTTATCCATGGGGCAGCATCTATCAAATGCTAGGTAAGGCATTTGAAAGCGTGGTTATCAGTGGCATATTAAAACACCATAGTACATATCTCCTTATTTGGTCTGTATGCACATTGGATGGAGTAGAAACAAAGAAGATGAAGCCCTGAGGGACCACTCTTTGACAGAAAAGCATTTGCCAGCGATGACCATCTGGAACTTCTTTAGGAGATAGGAATGAAGTCTGTAAACCCTAATGGAAGAAAATGAGGCAAGTCAACAGTGCCAATATGTATCAGAGGGGTAGCTGTGTTAGTCTGTGTCCACAAAAACAATGAGGAGTCCGGTGGCACCTTAAAGACTAACAGATTTATTTGGGCATAAGCTTTTGTTAAGGTGCCATCGGACTCCTCAGTGTCAGTATGGACACTTGATCTTTATCAGAAGATCATCTAGCAAGGCACCCAGAATACTCCACAGTCTGTACCCAGATTGACAGGGGTCAGGAAGATTTTGTACGTCAAAATGCTCTGAGAATTGTTTTGCCACAGGAATCTTAACCAAAAATGGAAAATTGTGATCCTGAGAAAAATCTGGCTATTATCATCAGCACCAAGTAATGGCCTCACAACAACTTCCTTTACAGAAATCAGCAACCTGTCCTACATAAGTCATTGGCAGTCTCCACCAGTTGGGGATGCTGTTCTTCCCTGCTTTCCTTGCTCAGAAAAGAAGCACTTGTTTGCAAAGCACAGATTGTAGCACAAAATATTCCTAATGTCTCTAGTATCTCAGGGAGCATCAATGGCCGTTAGCCAGAAAAGGCTTAATCGCTCTGCATCTGCTGAAGTGGATATTTCAGGCCAATCAATTTTCTCTTCAAAATAACATGCAATTTCCTCACAATGGGAGGTAGTCGCTTCAGTTGGAATAACCAAAGCTGTCCATTACTTGAAACAACTCTGCTGATCAGGAGTAAGCCAATGCTAAAAAAATGAATTCCTGTTTGCCTCATGCACAACAACTGCAAAAAGGCTCTAAAATTGTTATAGTGCTATTGGTCAGATCCAGTCCACTTCTTTCATTTGGTACTCTAGACATCTTTTCTTCTCACTTTATTTGTCAGAGACCACCTGTAAACCATGATGACTTATTAGAACGGAGCCAGGGAAGATGATATCTAGGGATTGGGTCATTTAATCAATAATGTATTTTTTGTTTTCTTTCAGTTGTTTTTTATAGATAGTTTTATGACACAATATATACACGTTTTATAAAAACAAGCATTAAATATATAATTTACATATCTTAGAAGACATGATTGTATGTGTTTGGAGTAGGGGAGGTTTGAGAGACCTGCCTATGGATGGGAGTAGTGCATTTGAACATTTTGTTCATCTGTGTATAGAGAAGAGATAATTTTGTTCTGGTTTTATGCATATATTAGTGCAGGTGCTTGGTTTTTGCATATTTATAGAAAAATAATACTTTGCATTTAAATAGCACTTTTCATATTCAAAGTGGTTGTTCAAACATGAGCTAATTAATTCTCATAACACCCCTGTGAGGTAGGTAAAGTGTTATCCCACCTTCACAGATGTGGAAATTGAGGAAGAGAGATGACTTGCCCCAAGCCACACAGCAAGTCATTACAGATTCAGGGTTACAGCTCAGAAGTTCCTGTGCTCAAAGAAAAAGTTTCCTGTCATGCTTACATATGTTTTGTTTTGTGTGTGTGAGTGAGTGATGGGTAATAGAAAAATACATTTGGGGTCCAGCATTACATGTATATTGGTGTTTTAAGGGAATATAATTTGCCTCTGCCCGGTTTTTCTAGTTAAACATTCCAAATAAATATCATGTAAGGTACTTTGATAAAAATATCTTTGAAGTATCCTAAATCTTTTAAAATTCAGGAATTATAATTGGTATGTCCAGTTTTCCAAGGAAGTACCCATTTTCCTTCGTATGGATACATGAGGAAATACTGAGAATAGATTACTCCCATTAGAGCTGGAACCTGGATTTTAGTAGAGGAATATAATTGTCACTCCAAGACCTCTTCATTGCTGTAATTAAAGAGGTGATGGTTGTGAAAGTTTGTATTAGAGAGCCTCCTTTGCATTGAGCTGTTAGTTATTCAGTGCCAGTAAAACAAAGATATGAAATGAAATTGTCCAATCATTTTTTCTGTCTTCAAGAAAGGTTAACAAATAAGATTTCCTTCTATTCCTATTAAATGTAAGAAGTAAGGCTCATTTGTCTTGTAGGTACAAGACAAGGAGATATCTGAGCTATCTGACTGAGAAGATATATGAGCCATTAGCAATTATCTTTGAAAAGTCACGGAAGAGAGGGGAGACATTCCAGAAGACTGAAAAAGGGCAAATAGAGTGCCCATCTATAAAAAGGGAAATAAGAACAATTACAGACCAGTCAGCTTAACTTCTGTATCTGGAAAGATAATGGAGCAAATAATTAAAAAATCAATTTGCAAACATCTAGAAGATAATAAGGCGATAAACAACAGTCAGCATGGATTTGTCAAGAACAAATTGTGTCAAACCAACCTGGTAGCTTTCTTTGACAGAGTAACAAGCCTTGTGGATGGAGGGAAGTGGTAGATGTGATATATCTTGACTTTAGTAATGCTTTTGATACTGTTTCACATGACCTCCTCATAAACAAACTAGGGAAATACAACCTAGATGGAGCTACTATAACGTGGGTGCATAACTGGTTGGAAAATCATTCCCAGAGAGTAGTTATCAGTGGTTCACAGTCATACTGGAAGGGCATAACGAGTGGGATCCTGCAGGGATCGGTTCTGTTCAATATCTTCATCAATGCTTTAGATAATGGCATAGAGAGTACACTTATAAAGTTTGCAGTCGACAGCAAGTTGGGCAGAGTTGCATGTGCTTTGGTATTAAAATTCAAAATGAACTGGACAAACTGGAGAAATGGTCTGAAGTAAATAGGATGAAATTCAATAAGGACAAATGCAAAGTATTCTACTTAGGAAGGAACAATCAGTTACACACATACAAAATGGGAAATGACCAGCTAGGAAGGAGTACTGCGGAAAGGGATCTGGTAATCATAGTAGATCACAAGCTAAATATGAGTCAACAGTATAATGCTGTTGCAAAAAAATTAAACATCATTCTGGGATATATTAGCAGGAATATTGTAAGCAAGACACGAGAAGTAATTCTTCCACTCTACTCCGCGCTGATTGGGCCACAGCAGGAGTATTGTGTCCAGTTCTGGATGCCATATTTCAGGAAAGATGTGGAGAAATTGGAGAAAGTTCAGAGAAGAGCAACAAAAATTATTAAAAGTCTAGAAAAATGACCTGTGAGGGAAGATTGAAAAAATTGGGTTTGTTTAGTCTGGAGAAGAGAAGACTGAGAAGGAAAAGACGGTTACTCACCTTTGTAACTGTTGTTCTTCGAGATGTGTTGCTCACATCCATTCCAGTTAGGTGTGCGCGCCGCGCGTGCACGTTCGTCGGAAACTTTTTTACCCTAGCAACTCCAGTGGGCCGGCAGGTCGCCCCCTAGAGTGGCGCCGCCATGGCGCTCTATATATACCCCTGCCGGCCCGCCCGCTCCTCAGTTCCTTCTTGCCGGCTACTCCGACAGTGGGGAAGGAGGGCGGGTGTGGAATGGATGTGAGCAACACATCTCGAAGAACAACAGTTACAAAGGTGAGTAACCGTCTTTTCTTCTTCGAATGATTGCTCACATCCATTCCAGTTAGGTGACTCCCAAGCCATACCTAGGCGGTGGGGTCGGAGTGAGAAGTCGCGGCCCGGAGCACCGCAGTTCCGAAGGCCGCATCCTCCCTCGACTGCTGGACCAGGGCGTAGTGGGAAGCAAAAGTATGGACCGATGACCAGGTCGCTGCCCGACAGATTTCCTGGATGGGCACACGGGCTAGGAAAGCCAGCGATGACGCCTGCGCCCTGGTAGAATGCGCAGTCACACGGCCTGCAGGGACATGGGCCAAGTCATAACAAGTCCTGATACAGGACGTAACCCAAGAGGATATCCTCTGGGAGGAGATAGGAAGACCTTTCATACGATCTGCTACCGCCACGAAAAGCTGGGGGGATTTTCGGAAGGGCTTAGTCCTGTCTATGTAGAACGCGAGAGCCCTACGGACATCCAGCGAGTGGAGCTGCTGCTCCCTGCCTGAGGAGTGAGGTTTTGGGAAAAAAACCGGAAGGAAAATCTCTTGGTTGACATGGAAGGCTGAGACCACCTTGGGCAGAAAAGCAGGGTGTGGTCTCAGTTGCACCTTGTCCTTGTGGAAGACCGTATATGGGGGGTCTACCACAAGAGCTCGGAGCTCCGACACCCGTCTAGCTGAGGTGACAGCCACTAGAAAGGCAGTTTTCCAAGAGAGGTAGAGCAGGGAGCAAGTAGCTAACGGCTCAAAGGGGGGCCCCATGAGTCGGGACAACACCAGGTTAAGATCCCAGGTGGGAGCAGGGGGACGGACGTTAGGGAATAAACGTTCCAGCCCTTTAAGGAATCTCGACACCGTCGGGTGAGAAAAAACGGAGCGACCGTCCGCACCCGGGTGAAAGGTGGAGATAGCAGCTAGGTGGACTCGCAACGACGATAAGGCCAGACCTTGCCCCTTGAGGGACAAAACGTAGTCTAATATTTCGGAAACCGAAACTTCCATAGGGCGGAGATTTCTCTCTACGCACCAACAGGAGAAGCGCTTCCATTTCGCTGAATACGTGGCTCTTGTGGACGGTTTCCTGCTGCTCAAGAGCACCTCTCTCACAGGCGTGGAGCATCGCAGCTCTGGGCCAGTCAGCCACGCAGGAGCCACGCCGCTAGGTGCAGCGACTGCAGGTCTGGGTGACAAAGGGTCCCGTGGTCCTGGGTAATCAGGTCCGGATGAAGGGGCAGGGGAACTGGGTCGGCTATGGCCAAGTCCAGCAGCATGGTGTACCAGTGCTGCCTGGGCCACGCCGGGGCTACCATGATCACGAGCGCCTTGTCCCTGCGCACCTTCAGGAGGACCTTGTGGACTAGAGGGAACGGGGGAAATGCATAGTACAGGTGGGTCAACCACCGGATGAGGAAGGCGTCCCCTATCGACCCCGGTTCCCTGCCCTGAAAGGAGCAGAATGCTGGGCACTTCCTGTTCCCCCTGGACGCAAAGAGGTCCACCCGGGGATAACCCCACCTCCGGAAAATGGAGAGAGCGACATCCGGGCGAAGGGACCACTCGTGCGACAGGAAGGATCTGCTCAGTCGATCTGCCAGAGTGTTCCGTACTCCAGGGAGGAAGGAAGCCCTGAGGTGAACGGAGCGGGCTACGCAAAAGTCCCAGAGACGTATCGCCTCGTGGCACAGGGAGGAGGACCTGGTGCCGCCCTGCTTGTTGATATAGTACATCGTCGTCGTGTTGTCCGTAAACACGGCGACACAACGACCCTGAAGCTGATGACAAAACGCTTGACAAGCAAGGCGGACCGCTCTCAACTCCCGTATGTTGATGTGGAGCCCCACCTCCTCCTGGGACCACAGGCCCTGTGTCCGCAGGGTCCCCAGGTGGGCCCCCCAGCCCAGATCTGAGGCATCCGTTGTCAGGGATACCGATGGCTGAGAGGGGTGAAAGGGAAGACCCGCACATAACACGGACTGGTCCAACCACCAGCCGAGAGAGTCCAAGACCTTCTGGGGGATTGTGACTAACATGTCTAAAGGTTGCCTTTGCGGCCTGTAACGGCTGATAAGCCACAGCTGGAGAGGCCTCATGTGGAGCCGAGCGTAGCCGGTCACAAAAGTGCACGCTGCCATGTGGCCTAACAGGGTTAGACATGTCCTTACTGACGTCAACGGGGCTGACCGCAACCGCTGAACGATCGCCGCCATGGTCTGGAACCGTTGCAGAGGCAGCGAGGCCCTGCCCATCGTGGCGTCCAAGACCGCCCCGATAAATTCCACCTTTTGCGTGGGCCTCAGAGTGGATTTGTCTGTGTTTATCAAGAGGCCCAGACTTGCAAATACGGCGGTGATCAGGCGGACATGGCTGCTGACCTGCTGCTCCGACGTGCCCCGAATCAACCAGTCGTCCAGATAAGGGAACACGTGGACACGGTTGCGTCGAAGATGCGCCACGACAACTGCCATGCATTTTGTAAACACCCTCGGGGCCGTGGACAGGCCGAAAGGGAGGACTGCAAACTGATAATGAAGAGCCCCCACAACGAAGCGGAGAAAGCGTCTGTGGCGCGGCCAAATGGCAATATGAAAATACGCGTCCTGCATGTCGAGGGCGGCGTACCAGTCTCCCGGATCCAGGGATGGAATAATGGTCCCCAGGGATACCATGCGGAACTTCAACTTCACGAGGTATTTGTTGAGTTCTCGCAGGTCGAGGATAGGCCTGAGGCCCCCCTTGGCCTTGGGGATCAGAAAGTAGCGGGAATAAAACCCCTTGCCTTTCTCGTTTTCCGGAACCGCCTCTATGGCTCCTTTGCTGAGGAGCGTCTGCACCTCCTGTCGAAGGAATTGCTCGTGAGAGGGGTCCCTGAAGAGGGACGAGGAAGGAGGGCGGGAAGGAGGAAACGAAACAAACTGCAGGCGGTATCCCGTCTGCACCAGGTTTAAGACCCAGCGGTCCGATGTTATTTGGGACCACGCCGGGAGGAAAAACGAAAGGCGGTTTGAAAACGGGGGGAAAGGATCCATAGGGGAAACTGCTACAGCGCCCTCGGGCGCACCTTCAAAATGAAGGCTTAGGACCAGGCGGGGGTTTCGAGGAGCCTTGGTTCTGCCCCCCTTGGTTCCCAGACTGCCTGCGCCTGCCGTTCCTGCCGCGGCGCCTGTAAGGGTCCTGCCGCTGGCGGAACTGGGAAAACGGCCTACGGTACGGCTGCTGCTGTGGCCTAAAGGGTCTACGCTGCGTCACGGGGGTGTGCATCCCGAGGGACCGCGCAATGACCCGGTTGTCCTTCAGACTCTTGAGTCTGGGGTCTGTCTTTTCCGAAAACAGGCCCTGGCCTTCGAAAGGAAGGTCCTGTATCGTGTGCTGGAGCTCTGGCGGAAGGCCGGAAACCTGCAGCCAGGAGATGCGACGCATCGTAACTCCCGACGCGAGGGTACGGGCAGCCGAGTCCGCAGCGTCCAAGGATGCTTGTAAGGCCGTGCGCGCGACCTTTTTGCCCTCGTCCAGGATGGCCGTAAACTCCTGGCGAGCATCCTGTGGCAGCAGCTCTTTAAATTTGTCCACTGCCACCCAGGAGTTAAAAGCGTACCTGCTCAGCAGGGCCTGCTGATTAGAGACCCTGAGCTGCAGGGCCCCAGCCGAATATACCTTACGGCCAAGGAGGTCCATCCGCCTGGCCTCTCTGGATTTGGGGGCCGGAGCCTCCTGGCCGTGACGCTCCCTATCGTTCACCGACTGCACCACCAGTGAACCGGGAGTCGGGTGAACGTGCAAGTATTCATACCCCTTGGAAGGGGCCATGTACTTTCTCTCGACTCCTTTCGCTGTCGGAGGGATGGAGGCCGGGGACTGCCAGATAGTATTGGCATTGGCCTGAATGGTCCGTACAAAGGGCAGGGCGACCCTGGTGGGAGCATCCGAAGAGAGGATGGTAACAATCGGGTCCTCTATCTCCGAGACCTCCTCTGCCTGCAGACTCAGGTTTTGGGCCAACCGCCTGAGGAGGTCCTGGTGCGCCCTGAGATCCAGCGGGGGGGGACTGTTGGAGGAGGTACCCGCCACCGCCTCATCCGGGGAGGAGGATGAGGAGACCCCAGGCACGATAGTGTCCAACTGAGGGTCTTCCTCAGCCCTCGCCTCTACCTCCGGAGCCACAGCGGAGTCCTGCTGTTTGGACCCTTCCTCCGCCTCCGGGGAGGGAGGGGGGCGAGACAAGGAGGCTTCAGGGGCCCTACGCTCCGCATTCGCCGGTGTGGGAGGGAGCTGCTGGGGGCCCTGGGCCTGATGGTATGCCCAGGGTGTCCAGAATCCCCACTGTGGTGGGCCTTGGTCTTCCAGCGGCGGATCCCCGAAGAGCGCCGCCTGCCGGTCGGTGCCGAGCGCATACGCACTGTCCGCCTGCGAAGATACGGACGGCTGTCTCGAGGGCCACGGCGGGGCCGACCCCGGATGGTACGGGCCGGCGCGGGTCGGCACGGAGGATCGTCTCGGTGCCGGGGACCGGTGCCGGGAGTCGTATCGGTGCCGGGATCGGGACCGGGACCTGGATCTGTCACGGTGCCGGGATCCTGATCGGTACCGGGTGTCGCTTCGGTAGCGGGACCTGCCACCGGCTCGGTGCCGGGAGGTCGACCGGGACCTACCACCGGCTCGGCGCCGGGAGGTCGACCGAGACCGGGACCTGCCACCATCTCGGTGCCGGGAGGTCGACCGGGACCTACCACCGGCTCGGCGCCGGGAGGTCGACCGAGACCGGGACCTGCCACCAGCTCGGTGCCGGGAGGTCGACCGGTGCGGCGAGTAGCGATGGGACCTGCTCCTGGAGTCGCGGTGCCGGTGACGCCGACTGGAGCTTGACCGCGACCGTCTGGAGGTCGACCGTTGCCGCGAGTGCGACCGGTGCCGCTGAGGGGAGCGGTGCCGGGACTGCGAGCGGCGTCGGGATCTGGAGCGCCCAAGACGTCGGGACCTAGATGGCGAAGGACTGTCTCTGGGCGGCGCCGACATCATGGGCTTGCCCCTGGACACGACCCGCACCGGAGGTACCGGGGGTGGCAGCCGAGTGGGCTCCGTCAGGGCAATAAGGTCCCGAGCCGAGGCGAAGGTCTCCGGTGTTGATGGGACCACTATCTCAACCCCAGATCTCATGGGGGAGCTCGGCGGCACCGGACTCAATGGACCCGCCGGGCCCGGAGTCAACGGTGCTGACGGTGCCGGCGGTGCCGCGGCCGATGTCGAGGCCGGGCGCTCAAGCCGGGTCTGCCTGGCCGGAGTAGCAGACTTCGACGGCCTAGGCTGTGATTCCGGTGCCGGAGAAGGTCGGTGCCGAGGAGTCTTCTCGGTGCCGGAGCGATCCGGTGCCGGTGCCGAGACCACGGTCCGCGAAGTCGACGGGTCAAGTGCCGCCTCCATTAGGAGAGTTCGGAGCCTCTGATCTCTCTCCTTTTTTGTCCTCGGCTTGAAAGCCTTACAGATGCGGCACTTGTCAGACCTGTGCGATTCCCCGAGGCACTTCAGGCACGCTTCGTGGGGATCGCTGGTGGGCATGGGCTTCTTGCAGGCCGCACACTGCTTGAAGCCCGGCGAGACAGGCATGAGCCTGGCGCCGGGTGCCGGGAAGGGCTAAGCCCCCGGCCAAGAACTATTTAACAACTATTGACTAAACTACTTACTTAACAACACTAATTAACAACTATATAGAACTAGAGATAAGCGATTGAAAACTAGGAGAGCTAGGGACGTGGAGGACAGCTATGCCGCGCTCCACAGTTCCAACGACCGACACGGCGGTAAGAAGGAACTGAGGAGCGGGCGGGCCGGCAGGGGCATATATAGAGCGCCATGGCGGCGCCACTCTAGGGGGCGACCTGCCGGCCCACTGGAGTTGCTAGGGTAAAAAAGTTTCCGACGAACGTGCACGCGCGGCGCGCACACCTAACTGGAATGGATGTGAGCAATCACTCGAAGAAGAACATAACAGTTTTCAAGTACATAAATAGTTGTTTCAAGAAGGTGGGAGAAAAATTGTTGCTCTTAACCTGTGAGGATAGGATAAGAAGCAATGGGCTTAAATTGCAGTAAGGGCGGTTTAGACTGGACATTAGGAAAAACTTCCGAACTGTCAGAGTGGTTAAGCACTGGAATAAATTGCCTAGGGAGGTTGTAGAATCTCCATCATTGGGGATATTTAAGAGAAAGTTGGACAAACCCTGTCAGAGATGGTCTAGATAATACTTAGTCCTGCCTTGAGTACTGGGGACTGGACTAGATGACCTCTCAAGGCCCCTTCAAGTCCTATGATTCTATAATATAGTTTCTTAAAGAAATCTCTCTACCTGCAAATGTAATGTCTGCTCAAAGAGGTCTGCAACTTATTCACACATACACCTCTACCCTGATATAACGTGGTCCTCGGGAACCAAAAAATCTCACTGCCTTATAGGTGATATCACGTTATATCGGGTACTGTCCAGTATGGTGTACCGGCAAGAGCCACTACTCTGTGCTGGACTAGACCAGCTTCCCCAGCGGTGATTTAAAGGGCTCAGTGCTCCAGCAGCTGCACGGAGCCCCGGGCCCTTTAAATCACTGCCGGAGCTCCGCCAGCAGGGCTCAGGCAGGGATTTAAAGGGCCCAGGGCTCCCCGCAGCGGTCAGAACCTCTGGCCCTTTAAATCACTGCCCGAGACCAGATGCTGGAGCCCTGACGGGGATTTAAAGGGCCCGGTGCTCCAGCTGCTGTGGGGAGCCCCTGGCCCTTTAAATCACCGCTGGAGCTCTGACAGCAGGCCTCAGGCAGGGATGTAAAGGGTTTGGAGCTCCCTGTAGTGGCCAGAGCCTCTGGCCCTTTAAATCACTGCCCGAGACCGGCTGCCGGAGCCCCGAGGCTCCAGCAGTCAGGCTCGGGCGGTGATTTAAAGTGCCTGGGGAGCCACACGAATTCGGATATAACGCAGTAAAGCAGCCGGGTTCAGGTGGCGCTTTAAAGGGCCTGGCACCCCACTGCTTTACCGCATTATATCTGAATTTGTGTTATATTAGTTCACGTTCCATTGGGGTAGAGGTGTACTTTGAAAGAGAATTGTACAAATCTGCTTTTGTGGAAATAAGCTGCCATAAATGGAGTATGTAAAGTATGTAAAAGCAGTTTGAGCATTAGGTATCAAGATAGATATTGTGGTGGCTGCTCAAAAGGTGGCTGTTGTTTGTATAACGTAATCAAGGCCTTGAGTACTCTATAACACGAGACCAAATTCTCTGTCAGCAACCCAATAAATTCATGGCAAAATTTAATTTACTCTGTCACCATGAAATATCCTTCATTCCCGTCCCTGTCTTCTCTCAAACACAGAGAACTATTATTATAATTACTACTGTTACTAATTATTTGTATTGAGGTAGTACCTAGGATCCCTAGTTGTAGACCAGGACCCCATTGTCCTAAGCACCGTATAACAAAGGGACTGTCTCAAAATTGCTTAGCAATATCAGAGCTGTGGTTCATAGTTGACTATACTCAGTGATACAAATACTGTTACTGACTGTTTTTGATCATGATAATTTGAGAGGATGGGTTTTTATTATGTTCTCCATTATGGCTGTCAATTAATTGCAGTTAATTCATGCGATTAACTCAAAAACTTAATCATGATTAAAAAAATTAATCACAATCACAGTTTGCACTATTAAACAATAAACCAATTAAATTTTATTAAATATTTTTGAATGTTTTTCTACATTTTCTAATATATTGATTTTGATTACAACGCAGAATACAGGGTGTACAATGCTCACTTTATATTATTATTTTTGATTACAAATATTTGCACTGTAAAAATGGTAAAAGAAATCATATCTTTCAATTCACCTCATATAAATACTGTAGTGCAATCTCTTGATCGTGAAAGTGCAACTTACAAATGTAGATTTTGTTGTAGTTGTTACATAACTGCACTCAAAAACAAAATAATGTAAAACTTTAGAGCCTACAAGTCCACTCAGTCCTACTTATTGTTCAGCCAATCACAAAGACAAACAAGTTTGTTTATGTTTACGGGAGATAATGCTGCCCACTTCTTATTTACAATGTCACCAGAAAGTGAGAACAAGTGTTCACGTAGCACTTTTGTAGCTGACATTGCAAGGAATTTACATGCCAGATATGCTAAACATTCATATGCCCCTTCATGCTTTGGCCACCATTCCAGAGGACATCTTTCCATGCTGATGATGTTTGTTTAAAAAAAAGTCTTAATTAAATTTATGGCTGAACACCTTGGGAGAGAATTGTATGTCCCTTGCTCTGTTTTACCTGCATTCTTCCATATATTTCATGTTATAGCAGTCTCGGATGATGACCCAGCATATGTTGTTCCTTTTAAGAACACTTTCACTGCAGATTTGACAAAACACAAAGAAGGTACCAATGTGAGATTTCTAAAAATAACTACAGCACTGGACCCAAGGTTTAAGAATCAGAAGTGCTTTCCAAAATCTGAGAGGGACGAGGTGTGGAGCATGCTTTCAGAAGTCTTAAAAGAGTTACACTCCGATGCGGTGGTATCTGACTCAGTTGATGAAAATGAACACGTGTCACTCCGCACTGTTTTAGATTGTTATCAAGCAGAATCTGTCATCAGCATAGACGCATTTTCCCTGGAATGGTGGTTGAAACATGAAGGAACATATGAATATTTAGTGCATCTGGCATATAAATATCTTGAGATGGCTACAACAATGCCATGCAAAAGCCTGTTCTCACTTTCAGATGACATTGTAAACATGAAGTGGGCAGCATTATCTCCTGCAAATGTAAACAAACTTGTTTGAGTTATTGGCTGAACAATAAATAGGACTGAGTGGACTTGTAGACTCTAATGTTTTAGATTGTTTTGTTTTTGAATGCAGCTGCCCCGCACTAGTAGAAATGGGATTAAAAGCAGCCATAGGGAGGCTGTGCCAGAGACAGGCTATTGGAGAGAGTCTGAGAGGAGCTGGCTCTTATATGAGCCTGACAGGCTCATATAAGAAGGCTGCAGGGCAGAGCAAAGTCATTCCCTGGAGCTTGAGGAGGGAGGTAGACTGGCTGCCTTGCAGGCTGAGTTCAGCAAACACCCTGGACATAGCAATGCTATAGGCTGGTGCTGCAGGCTGAGGCCCTGAGGCTAGGGCAAAGAAGGTGCTGGGACTGCGGGGAAGTGGTCCAGGGAGATCCGCAGAGGAGTCGGAGGGAGTGTAGTAAGTGACTGCTATCTACAGGATCCCTGGGCCAGGACCCAGAGTAGTGGATGGGCCCGGGTCCCTCTCCCCTGCTCCTCACCACTGGCGAAGAGGCTAAAGAGTAGACTGCACTTGCCACTGAAGGAAGTGGCTGGACAATGGACTGCAGTCCACCCAGAAGGGGGGTACATGGAGTATGACCCAGCCAGAGAGCAGTGTCATGAAGAGGACGCCGTGGTCCTGGGAGTGAAATGGGTCCAGGAACAGAGATAGTCATGCCTTGTCACATGTACATAATCCTATATTTGTGAGTTCAGCTTTCATGATAAAGAGATTGCACTACAGTACTTGTATTAGTTGAACTGAAAAATAGTATTTCTTTTTATTTTTACAGTGCAAATATTTGTAATAAAAATAAATATAAAGTGAATGCTGTACATTTTGTATTCTGTATTGTAACTGAAATCAATATATTTGAAAATGTAGAAAACATCCAAAAATATTTAAATAAGTGGTATTATATTATTGTTTAACAGTGCGATTAATCACAATTAATTTTTTTAACCACTTGACAGCCCTCTTTTCCATACATAGGCTTTAACTCCCATAATGCTCGTGTGACCTGTCTCAGATCATTCTTTTTCCCACATGTTTCAGGGATGATGGTGTTAGATTCCAGTTCTCTCTTTCCAACCCCTGCTACCTAGCTCTGTAGAACAGTGCTGGGAGTATGCATTGTAATCCAATTAATTCCTCAATATGGGGGACCTTGCAGAGCAAGAGGCAGCTGCTAGCAGGTCCAATCAGGACAGGTAGACAAAAGAATGTTGGGTTTCTGACTGCAGTAAAATGGTGAATTTCATGGAATCTTCAGAAAGTGCCAAATTATGCCATTGTGAAATTATGAAGCCTACAGGGTCCTGACTGAGATGAGTGAAGCAAGAGCTGTCTCAGAGCTATTGTTTCAGTTTACAGTCTGTTCATACTTTTGAAGCCTTCTCTGCAGCAAAAAAGGCTAGAAACGTTTTTCTTTTTAAATTGGAAGCCGAGATTCTACATCAAAACTCTGGAAGAAGGGGGTGAATTATGCAGAAAATACCATAGCGGTGAAACACTTGGGTCACTGAACTTAGTGTTTTGCAAAATCTGGGCTTGTCTCAGACTTTCATATTGGGGATAGGGCAGGTAAGTGGCTATCTTGCTTAAGAAATTATTTTTGAAGGGGTTCGTAATCTGAGCTCATCCACTTAGAAGTACACAACATTATCTGTGGCCTCTTTCTTTAAGCAGTTTTTCACAGGGACCATAGTCATTGCCATGACCATATCTAACTAATAGTCTGGCTGGCTGGGTATCCCATCCTCTACTATGGCCTGTCAGGATATTTCAGATAAAGGAACATTGTAACTTCTTAAATTTTTGTTCCTTTTCCTATCTATTTATGCGAACATTGTGTCATGAGTGGGGAGCTCTTCCTGAATCCGTTTGGTGATCAGTTTTTCCCCTGAGGTCTAAGGATTGATAGCCTTAGTAATTTTGATTGTATGGTAATTAGTGTAACTGCCAGGTGACAGACTATTGATTTATATAATGGTAACCTCTCTGTGAGCTAAGATCAAGCGTAGTATCTATCACCTTATTAATGCAGTCTTAGCATATCCTTCACATTTTGACTATTGATGTGTCTTACTTGAACTGGCCACTAGGACTGATCTTTCTGCTACCTGTAGTAATTCGGAGTCACCATTGTCTACATTCCTCCTCTAATCTTGTATCCTCATGGGATTTCTGAGGCTCTTTTCCGGTTGCAGAAGATTCTAATCCAAACACTTAGTTGGCATCTGCTTCATTAATGTACTCAGATTTGAGGATTATTTTCCTGCAGAAAAGTTTTAATTCATTTCCACATTATCCACTGGGCACTCAAGAGTATTTGCTTTAATTATGTTTATTTTTTAAAATGATCATCTTATTTGGAATAAAATTGTTACAGCTACCTAAGTTTGCCATGGGTAGCTATTCAGTACTACTCACTCTGATCCATTCCATCATCCTGATGGATATGGCTTCTATATTCTCCTCCAAAGATGTTTTATCCCACATGAATTACTTCAGATATGCATTTGACAGAAGATCAATCCTCCTCTGCATCGTGGGAAGTGCTCTAGGCAGCAAAGATGGTGCAGGTTCAGTGACTGAGGGAAGGAGAGCTGTGTTGTGAAAAAGCTTCTAATCCCTTTGGTTTTATTTTTAGAAAATAAAGGTTTGCCTATGGGTTCAGGGAGCCAGTACTGGGGTCTGTTCCAGTAAATTAAAGCACAAACAGCTTGTGCTGTCTGAATTGCACAGGTTTACTGGTTTCCTCACAGTGGTCGCCTCTGCTTCTCTATAATTCTGTATTCTAATTTATTGTATCCAACTTGTCACCTACTCTGACATTCTGTATAAGTTTAGCATATTTTAAGATTGTTTGTTTCCATCTAATTTTAGTTTCTCTGTGCTGTTTAATCTAAGTCATTTCCAACTGTTATTCCACATGCAGTTAAGGGGTCTGCAGTAATAAGAATAAAGCATCATAAATGCCCACCCCTTTTAAAATTTCCTTTATGCGGTTTTGATGGTTGGAAACAAAGAAATTGTAAAATGATCTTCAGTCATGGAGCTCATCTCTGAGCTATTTTTAGGATGCACTAGATAGGAGAATGTAGGGGCGGGAGGGGAGCGTTTGTGTAAGAAACAGTGAGTTAAGTCTAATACAGTCTCAGCTGTGTGAGGGAAAGCGGCTGTGACAGTGCCCTCAGTTTGTATATTTGTGTGAAAATGTTACAGGTTGCTGATGTCATTCTTGTTGCTTGGCAACTGTTTTTTCCCTCTAGTTCGTAGAACAGAGTCCTCATTAGTGTCAAGTAGACAATTTTACTGATGATTTGAGAACAGGAAGCCCAGAGTTAAGCTCCATGAATCTAGTTTATGGGAGGAATAATCCTTTGCAAGATTTAAGGCAGCCTTAATGAAGATTTTCCTGAAGAGAGAGAGAGGGAGAGAAACAATTTATAAAATGTTAATCCCTGCTGCAGAGAAATTTACCTAAATTATACACTAATAATCTAATCATTCTGTTCCATCATTACAGTATAACTCTGCATTAAATATATAACACTTTCTCAAAATGATTAAACAGTAAATGGTTAGCACTGAGATGTGTAATTACTTTTTATAACATCCATTTGTGTCTACTATTTCATCATGTATCAGTACAGTATTACAACAGGAAGAGAATAAAAAAACGGGTTGCAATTAAAGCATGAAAATACATTTTATAATCATATGCATTGCATTACTTTATGCATCTTTAAATCTTTAGTCCTATTATCTGAAATATTCAAAGTAAGACGGAAAGCATTGCCATATATCTGAATATCTCAACAATCACTCTGCTCTTGCAAATTCCACCTATAAACTTCAGCTGCACTGTGACTGACTTGGAGCACTATAAGATCCACTAGACTTTTATTTCAATCCTTGTCATAGGCAACCAGATTCCAGTTAAGCTATTGAGTGTTTCCCAATAAGATCAGTTAATTGCAACCACACTTCTGAGGTTTGCAAGTTTTTGGTGTTCTTTGAAACCTCAGAGGGAGGCGGGCAGGTGTGTGTGTGTGTGTGTGTGTGTGTGTGTGTGTGTGTGTGTGTGTGTGTGTGTGTGTGTGTGTGTACATAGTGAACAATACAGTATATAAATATACAGTACAAGCTGTGTTATCTGGCACTTTATCAGTCAGAAAGCTCTATTAACTGGCATTTCTGATATCTCCTTACAAATCTTCAATCTAGTAACCAGGACTAGTGTAATGCCCAGGAGGTTATGCAATTGCACATTCTGCACTCTACTTTTAGGCAAAGGAGGCAAAAGACAAGTAAACAAGCTGGTATCCGGGATTTATTCAAAAAAGCAGCTTCCGGGGTATGTCATTGGACTGAATCTGTAATGACCATATCTCCTACGCTTTCTTGTACATCGACAATGGTAACTGATGTCGATAATGACTCGGAGGCACTGCAAGATCCTAAAGTGCCTTCTGAATTATCAAAGAAAGATTAAATTATGTTCAGTATAGTTTTAGTGTTAAGTGTATTTTTAGTGATCTGAGTGTACACCAAGCGCTGCCCATAGTGATATGTAGTGTTGTAAGATAACCTACTGTATAGAAAACTTTACGTGTATACACCTAAGTGCTTCTAGAAACCAACCACTCTGCAGTGCAGTGCTACTACTGGATTGATGAGTATCTGTTTACCATTTCATACTTTATTCATTTGATTGTATTCTAATTCTTTGAAAATTGGTATTCCATTGGTAAGTATAACTCTTAGTTAACCGGAATTTTTGATTAACCTGCACTCCGAATTCCATCAACATGCCCGATAACAAAGCTTTTACTGCATAATGTTTACACACTGGACTGAGAGAGTTTGGCAAAGAACTTGGGAATTATATATTTTTATTATTAAATTAAATATCATAACAACTATATTACCATGAGAGTATGGTTTTCAGAAATGAAACACGTGTTCATGAAAGCAGGTGTGCAGTGACTACTGATGCCTAGAGACTATAGGAAGAAAAAGGAGTTGTTGATTTCCCTTGTGACTACATTTAAAAAAGAAACACAAATTCTCTGAATGGACTTGAGTTTTTGTAATTTTATAAAGAAACAAGCACTGTTTCTCCAGACAAAATCATCTTTTAAATATTTTAACAGGTCTTGTGACTTCCTCTGGATTTTGTATATTTGCAAGAAATGACAGAAATAGTGTTATCAAGGTTACCTGTACCTAGCTGTTACAGAAACGCTGGTTGTGGCTCCAGAGTCCAAGACCAAGTTTATTTTCATTCTGGTAGTACCAGGAAGCCATAGTCAAACTCAGGCCCCTTTTGTACTACGTGTTGTAAAAGCACATAATAAGGGCTTGTTTGCCTACAGTATTTTTACTGATTTAAGTATATTGGTTTAAAAGCTATTATAGTTAAATTGGTGCATCTCCCAGTGTGGGTGCAGTTATACCAATTTATAAGTTCTGTATTGGTGTAGCTTATTTACCAAACTAAGCAATGCTGCTATAATATACTCTCATATTTGAATAATTGCGTCTCCACTAGGGGGTTATACCGAGCTTAACTACTGGTGTAGAAACAGATATAGTTAAATCAGTGTGTAGATGAGTTCAGAAAGACAGCTTGTGTCTCAGGGAGTTTGCAATCTGAAGTTCTGATTCAGAAAAGCATCTCTGTTCAGGAAAGCACTTAAGCATGTGCTTAAGTCCAATTGACTTCAGTAAGATTTAAACACAGGGCTTACAGTTAAGTGTGTTCCTTAACAGGACTAAATAGGCTAGATGAACAACAATTGGGAAAGAGGAAGTAATAGTATCCTCATTTTAACTAAGACTTGCAGATCACACTGGGAAACTGTGACAGAAAGTCCCAGTTTAGCATCTTAACTTCAAAGTCATCCTTACTCTTATAAAGGAAACAGTGGCAGCCACCTTATGGGTTATGTCGTGTCACAATCCCTTTGCCCCATCTGTCTGATTTTGTGTTTTTTTAGGATGTAAGCTCTTACTCCGTGACTGTACAGCAACTAGCACAAGGGGGAGGTGGATCTGATTCTTACTGAGACCTCTCCGTGCTACCATGATACAAATTAATAATGATACTACAAAGAGCTTTTGAGTAGGAGTGGACAATGAACTGCAAATGTGGCCGTAGCCAGCAGGAATGTTGCATGCAGATTTTGTGCAAGGGACTGGATTGTACTGTAAGAGTTTATGTATATCAAGGAATCTCTTTGGTACTGAAGACTTTCCAATTTCTCTGTCTTTAGCCCCTCCATCATTTGTTGTTTCTGCTCTTTCTTGTTTTGTATATTTCCTCTTTTCCATTCTGTGTTATATATCACCTTTCCTCTGTCTATTTTCTTTGTTTTATGGGTTAAATTTCTATGTTTCAGTTTCTGAATGGAGATAATCAGGATAACCTTTGCAAATAAATTGGGTGCCTTTTAGGGTGTCACTACAGTTCATCCCAATGAAGCCAGGTCAAATTCCAATTTCAGTTTTGTGTGGAAAAAAACTTGAAATGATCAAAACTTCTGTCCATGAGCCTAATGCTGTGCTTCTCTAAAGGTTTTTCACTTTTCTTGTAGACTCAAGGTGGGATAAAAATCTGTGGAGCCCTGGTAGGACCTTAGCGTAGAAATCTGGTGTCATGTCAACCTATGCTACTTAAATGCCATGTGGCCACATTCTGCACTAGCTGTGGCTTCCTAGGATTCTTTAAAGGTAGCCTTATGGCAGGTACATTGCAATAGTCTGGACTGAGGTAACCAAGTTATCCTAGTCCTTTGCTAGCTTATTGAGATTCAGCTCCTTGAAGTGCACCTGGAAATAGATAGGAAGTCAGGGTGCAGCACTAGGGTTGTATGCTCCTCTTAGCCTAACCCACTTAAAAGTCAGTCATACACATTGTACATAGGTGAAACTTCATGGTGCCTTTCCCAAATCATCCTAAACAGAGTGCATTACCATAATCCAACTGAAGATGACAACATTTCTGTTCTGTTTCTCTGCCAAGTAGATCCATTTTGAGTAACGGGCAGCATGGTGAATGCAGACTGTCTCCACTTGGCAAGAGTCAAGTAATTCTCACTATCAAAAATTTTCCAAGTTATCTTCAGAGAAAATCAATTAGTGTATGGCAGTCTCTCTTTTACTGACTACAGCATACCAGAGCAGGAAGGGGAAAAGGGCTGTCTTTTCTGGTTGGGGTTCAGTCTCACTGGTGGATATTCAGTATATGTTGGGAAAACTTTGTCCTACCGTTATGATATTTCTTTTTAATTTTAAAATTTAATTTTAATTTTAAATTTTAAAAAGATCACGAAAAACTAATGAAAAGAGTCTCTGTCAGAAAGTTGATTTAAAATCAAATGAAACAGTCAACTTGAGTATTACCTTAAAGGTAGTATTTATGATGACCCTTGCTGTAAGGGCAGTATCCTGCTGCTTACCTTTTCTCACTTTGTAGTGGATATAATCCTATTTTTAGCAGGCTGTTGGAACCTAGCACCATGTTGACACTTTGCATGTCTAATAAATAAGAGGACATAGATAGAGAAAAAAGGATATAACTGTCAGCTTTCAAAATCCTTTGATCCATGTATACCAAATCTCATAAATAGCCTGGAATTAAACATAAAATTGCCTCTGACACAATTATCACAGTTCAAAGAAACAAAAATAGAAAATAAATTCAGTGGTAAGAATGAAAGTGTGTCCTTACCTCACCTCATCTAATAGTGTCTAATGAGTAAATTGTGTTTAATTCCAGACCAGGTGTCTTGACAGATTTGGTGCTGGGCATGCAAAGGATCTTTCAAGGTGTCTTCCTCCAAATTCTTCTGTTTGTTTCTCTTTTGCTGTACTGAATCTTGTTGATCTTCCTTGTGGCAACATCCTGTTCAGTGTGCTAGGATGGAGTTCAGCCTTTCAGAAAATTGAATCTTTGCCAGTAAATTTTACTTAATTTGCTGACCCACTGTGTGAAGAGGGGCAGAGGATGGGATGAAGAACTTCTCCCGGTGATAGGCACCAAAGTGTAAATAACTTTTCCTAAGGCCTGGTCTACACTACGCGTTTAAACTGATTTTAGCAGCATTAAACCGATTTAACGCCGCACCCGTCCACACTATGAGGCCCTTTATAGCGATATAAAGGGCTCTTTAAATCAGTTTCTGTACTCTTCCCCAACAAGAGGAGTAGCGCTAAAATCGTTATTACCATATCGGATTAGGGTTAGTGTGGCCGCAAATTGACAGTATTGGCCTCCAGGCGGTATCCTACAGTGCACCACTGTGACCGCTCTGGACAGCAATCTGAACTCGGATGCACTAGCCAGGTAGACAGGAAAAGCCCCGCGAACTTTTGAATTTTATTTCCTGTTTGGCCAGTGTGGAGCTGTGATCAGCACAGGTGACCACGCAGAACTCATCAGCACAAGTAGCAATGCAGTCTCCTGAGAATAGAAAAAGAGCTCCAGCATGGACCACACGGGAGGTACTGGATCTGATCACTATATGGGGAGAGGATTCAGTGCTAACAGAACTCCGTTCCAAAAGACGAAATGAAAAAATATTTGAAAAAATTTCCAAGGCTATGATGGGAAAAGGCCACACCAGGGACTCAGTGCAGTGCAGAGTGAAAGTTAAGGAGCTCAGACAAGCCTACCAGAAAACCAAAGAAGCAAACGGAAGGTCCGGGTCAGGTCTGAAAACATGCCGCTTCTATGCTGAGCTGCATGCAATTTTAAGGGGCTGTACCACCACTACCCTACCCCTGTCCGTGGATTCTGAGGTGGGGATTGTAATCGCAACCATGGCTGAGGATTCTGCAGAGGGGGAAGATGAGGAGGAGGAGGAAGAGGAGGACGACCTTGCAGAGTGCACACAGCACTCTGTTAGCCCCAACAGCCAGGAGCTTTTTGTGACCCAGACGGAATTACCCTCCCAGCCCTCCCAAGCTACTAGCCCAGACAGTGAAGCCATGGAAGCGACCTCTGGTGAGTGTACCTTTGTAAATATAAAACATGGTTTAAAAGCAAGCTTTTTTTAATGATTGATTTGCCATGAGGGCTTGGGATGCATTCACGGCCAGTAAAGTTACTGGAAAAGTTTGTTAACATGTCTAGGGGTGGAGCGGAAATCCTCCAGGGACATCTCCATGAAGCGCTCCTGGAGGTACTCCAAAAGCCTTTGCAGAAGGTTTCTGGGCAAGGCAGCCTTGTTCCGTCCACCATGGTAGGACACTTTACCACGCCATGCATGTAGCAAGTAATCGGGTATCATTGCATGACAAAGCCTAGCTGCGTATGGTCCCAGTGTTTGCTGGCATTCCAGAAACATCTGTTCTTTATCTCGCTGTGTTATCCTCAGGAGAGTGATATCGTTCATGATAACCTGGTTGAAATTCAGGAATTTAAGTAAGGAGACAGAGATAGCCATTCCTACTGGGCTGTTTGCCTGTTGCTTAAAAGAAATCCTTCCTTGCACATAGCCAAGTGGGGGGAGGGAAATAGTGCTGAGCTGAGCTTTTTCGCGTTTGGCTATCAGGGATCTTCCCTGATACCGGCCACGCGGTGGGGACGAGGGGAAGGGAGGTGATTAGCAGTGATCTTCCATGATACCAGCCATGTGGTGGTGGGAGGGGTAAAGTGATCATCCCACAGAATTGGAGGGGGAGGTGGCTTCTGCTGCTGCGTGTTAACAGGAAAGAAGCATCACTGAACGGGATTTGCTTGGTTTTTGGGAAAGGCACTGTGTATATGAAGGCTGCAGAAGCCAAAAGACAATGGCTTATCATGGCCACATGCAAGCTGAATTCTGATGCCCGGACCTGCGTCTGTGAGATCTGTAACGCCAGAGCCACAGGCACTCAATATTAAGATGCAAAATGCGACCTTGTAGTGAAATCACATGTGCTATGTAAGGTGAATAGTGTTGTTCACTGTGAAAGAGTATAAGCATTGTTCTGTAAAATGTATCTTTTTAAATACTTCTCTCCCTTTTTTCCCTCCCTCATGCAGCTGCACATTTTTCAAGTCTCCCTACTCCATCCCGAAGGCTCTCTCAGATAAGGTGGAGGAAAAAGAAGACGTGAGACGAAATGTTCTCTGAAATCATGGAAGTGACCCGCATTGAAAGAGCTCATCTGAATGAATGGAAGGACATGGTATCAAGTTACAGGAAAGATGCCAGTGAACATGAGGACAGGAGGGACGCTCGAGATGAGAGGTGGCGCCAGGAAGATCAGAGGTGTAGGCAGGAAGATATGTGGTGGCGGGATGCAACGCTGGGGCTGCTGCGTGATCAAACTGATATCCTCCGACGTCTGGTGGAGCTTCAGGAAGAGCAGCAGGGTCACAGAGTGCCGCTGCAGCCCCTGTGTAACCACCCTCACCACTCACCATGTTCCAGATCTTCCTCACCCAGATGTGTAAGAAAGCGTGGGGGAAGGCTTCGTGCACCCGCCCACTCCACCCCTGTGGATAGCCCAACCAAAAGGCTGTCATTACATTGAAATGTTTTTAGTAGCCTTTTCCTTCCCTCCTATCCTCCTCCCAAACCACACCTGGGATACCTTGTCATTTCTCTCCCTCTTTTTATAACTTTTTAATAAAGAATACATGATTTTTAAACGATAGTGACTTTATTTCCTTAAGCAAACTGTAATCGAAGGGGGAGGGTGGGTTGCTTACAGGGAATGAGTCAATCAAGGGGGGGTTTCCATCAAGGGGAAACAAACACAACAGTTACACTGTACCCTGGCCCGTGATGAAACTCATTTTCAAAGCATCTCTGATGCGCACCACTTCGTGGTGTGCTCTTTTAATCGCCCTGGTGTCTGGCTGCGTGTAATCAGCAGCCAGATGATTTGCCTCAGCCTCCCACCCCGCCATAAAGGTCGCCCCCTTACTCTCACAGAGATTGTGGAGCACACTGCAAGCAGCAATAACAAAGGGGACATTGGTTTGGCTGAGGTCTGAGCAAGTCAGTAATGTACGCCAGCGCGCCTTTAAATGGCCAAATGCACATTCTACCACCATTCTGCACTTGCTCAGCCTGTAGTTGAACAACTCCTGACTACTGTCCAGGCTGCCTGTGTATGGCTTCATGAGCCATGGCATCAAGGGGTAGGCTGGGTCCCCCAGGATAACTACAGGCATTTCAACATCCCCAACTGTTATTTTCTGGTCTGGGAAGTAATTCCCTTGCTGCAGCCATTTAAACAGACCAGTGTTCCTGAAGATACAAGCATCGTGAACCCTTCCTGGCCATTCCACATGGATGTTGATGAAATGTCCCTTGTGATCCACCAGTGCTTGCAGCACCATTGAAAAGTACCCCTTGTGGTTTATGTAGTGGGTGCCCTGGTGCTCCGGTGCCAAGATAGGAATATGGGTTCCATCTATCGCCCCCCTACAGTTAGGGAATCCCATTGCAGCAAAGCCATCCACTATGACCTGCACGTTTCCCAGAGTCACAACCTTTCGTAGCAGCAGCTTAATGATTGCTTTGGCTGCTTGCATCACAGCAGCCCCCACAGTAGATTTTCGCACTCCAAATTGATTCCTGACTGACCGGTAGCTGTCTGGCGTTGCAAGCTTCCAGAGGGCTATTGCCACTCGCTTCTCAACTGTGAGGGGCTGCTCTCATCTTGGTATTATGGCGTTTTAGGGCAGGGGAAAGCAAGTCACAAAGTTCCATGAAAGTGCCCTTACGCATGCGAAAGTTTCGCAGCCACTGCGAATCGTCCCACATTCGCAAAACTGTGCGGTCCCACCAGTCTGTGCTTGTTTCCCAGGCCCAAAATTGGCGTTCAACAGCTAGAACCTGCCCCATTACCAGCAGGATCTCCAAAGCGCAGGGGCCTGCGGTTTGAGAGAATTCTGTTCCATGTCCTCATCACTCTCGTCGCCGTGCTGCCGTAGCCGCCTCCTCCTCCTCGTGTGGCTTTGCAGGTCCCGGTTCAGCATATACTGCACGAGAATGGACGAGGTGTTTACAACGTTCATGATTGCGCTTTTGATCTGAGCAGGGTCCATGCTTGCCATGGTATGGCGTCTGCACAGTTCACCCAGGAAAAAAGGCGCTAAATGGTTGTCTGCTGCTCTCAGGGAAGGAGGGGTGAGGCTGCACCCAGGACCACCTGCGACAATGATTTTTGCCCCATCAGGCACTAGGATCTCAACCCAGAATTCCAAGGGGCGGGGGAGACTGCGGGAACTATGGGATAGCTACCCACAGTGCAACGCTCCAGAAACTGACGCTAGCCTCGGACCACGGACGCACACCGCCGAATTAATGTGCCTAGTGTGGCCGCATGCACTCGACTTTATACAATCTGTTTTACAAAACCGGTTTATGTAAAATTGGAATAATCCCGTAGTGTAGACGTACCCTAAGTATAATTGTTTACTAGCTGTTTTCCTGGTTGTAAAGTGGCTAGTCACAGGTCAGTAGATGACCTGTATGAGTGTATGTCTTTGTTACTGTTTCCCTAATCTTCCCTCCCGTTTGACAAGTGAAATGCCTGCAAGATGCATGGAAACAATTTGAAAATACAATAATAGAAGTTCAAAGTAAATGTATAGCCCAAATTAAAAAACAAACACTAAGAGGTGCAAAAAACTCTCACTGTGGTTAAACAGCAGAGTAATAGAGATGGTTAGAGCGGAGAAAGGCATCCTTTAAAAATTGGAAGCCAAATCCCATGGAGGAAAATGAAAAGGAACATAAATTCTGGCAAGTGTAAAAGCATAATTGGGAAGGTCAAAAAAAGAATTTGAAGAGTAACCAACAAAACATACAAACAGCAATGTTTTTTTAAAAAGTGCATCAGATGCAGGAAACCTGCCAAAAAATCAGTGGGGCCGCAGGGCAATCAAGATGTTAAAGGAGCACTGAAGGAAGACAAAACTTGCGGAGGAGCTAAGGCCATGTCTACACTAGCGAACTAACAGCGAGACAGCTGTACCAATGCAGCTGCGCTGCTGTAAGATCACTCGTGTAGCCTCTCTATGCCAATGTGAAAGAGCTCTCCTGTTCACATAATAAAACCACCTCCACGAGCAGCGGTGGCTGTGTTGGCAGGAGAAGGTCTCCCACTAACATAGCACTGTCCACCCCTGGTGCTTCTGTTGTATAACATGTTGCTCGGGGCTGTTTATTCACACTCCTGTGCGACGTAAGTTATATTGACAAAAGTGATAGTGTAGTCAAGCCCTATGTGAATACTTTGCATTGGTCATCACTGCACAGGATATGAGGGAGATTCCCACATCTGAACCATTCTTTTAGGCGGCAGGTCTGAGGAACTATCCTCAGAGGAGGTTAACATAAGAATGGCCATACTGGGTCAGACTAGAGGTCCAATCTAGCCCAGTATCCTGTCTTCCGACAGTGCCCAATGCCAGGTTCCCCAAAGGGAATGAACAGAACAGGTGATCCATCACCTGTCACCCATTCCCAGTTTCTGGCAAACAGAGGCTAGGGACACCATCCCTGCCCATCTTGTCTAATAGCCATTGATGGACCTATCCTCCATGAACTTATCTAGTTCTTTTTTGAACCCTGTTATAGTCTTGGCCTTCCCAACATCCTCTGGCAAAGAGTTCCACAGGTTGACTGTGCATAGTGTGAAAAAAATTGGTTTTGGAACAACTGATAAATTAAACAGTAATAAGTCCCCAGGAATTCTGAAGAAACTCAAATATGAAATTACAGTACTACAAATCATGGTATGTAACCTGTCACTTAAATCAGCCTGTCTAGTAGATGACTAATAGCTAATGAGGATAGCTAGTGTAACACTGATTTTTAAAAAAAAAAAAGGCTCCAGAGGTGATCCTAGCAGTTATATAGGCCAGTAAGTCTAATTTTAGTACAAGGAAAATTGATTGAAACTATAGTAAAAAACAGAATTATCAGACACATGAACAAGATATGTTGGGGAAGAGTCAGCACAGTTATTGTAAAGGGAAATCATGCCTCCCCAATGTATTAGAATTATTTGAGAATGTTAGCAAGCATGTGGACAAGAGTGATACATTGGAATAGTGTACTTGGACTTTCAGAAAGCCTTTGACAAGGTCCCTCACCAAAAGCTCATAAGCAAAGTAGGTAATCATGGGATAAAAGGGAAAGTCCTCTCATGGATCAACAACTGGTTAAAAGATAGGAAACAAAGAGTAGGAATAAAGAATCAGTTTTCACAGTGGAAAATAATAAATAGTTAGGTCCCCAAGGATCTGTACTGAAACCTGTGCCATTCACTGTATTCATTAGTTCTTTGGAAAAAGGCGTAAACTGTGAGGAGGCAAAATTTGCAAATGATACAAAAGTACTCAAGATAGATAAGTCCAAAGTTGACTGTGAGAAGTGACAAAGAGATCTCACAAAATTGTGTGAGCAGGCAACAAAAAGAGAGGTGAAATTCAATGTTGATAAATACAAAGTTATGCACATTGGAAAAAATAATCTCAGTTACACATACAAAATGATGGAGTCTAAATCAGCTGTTCCCGCTCAAGAAAGAGATCTTGGAGTCCCTGTGGGTAGTTCTTTGAAAACATCTTAATATGTAGCGGCAGTCAAAAATGCTAATTGTAACCATTAGAAAAGGGATACATAATAAGACTGGAAATAGCACAATATCATTATATTATATAAATGCATGTTACGCCCACACCTTGAATACTGTATGCAGATCTGGTTGCCCCATCTCAAAAAAGATATATTAGAATTGGAAAAGGTACAGAGAAGGATAACAAAAATGATGAGGGGTATGAAAGAGCTTCCACATGAGGAGAGATTAAAAAGACTGGGACTATTCATCTTAGGAAAAATATAATTAAGGGGGGATATGATGGGGTGTGTAATCATGAATGATATAGAAACAGTGAATACAGATGTGTTATTTATCCCTTAACATAACACAAGAACCAGATGTCACCCAATTAATTTAATAGCCAGCAGGTTTAAAACAAACACAAAGAAAGTTCTTTACACAGTGCACAGGCAATCTGTGGAACTAGTTGTGAGGGGGTGTTGTGAAGGCCAAAAGTATAACTGGGTTCAGAAAAGAATTATATCAGTTCATGGAGGTTAGGTCCATCAATGACTATTAGCCAAGATAGGGAAAACAGCCTCATGCTCTCTCTTTAAACCTCTGACTTCTAGAACACAGGGCTGGATGATAGTTGCCCTCTTATCTTCATCCCTTTGAAACATCTGACACTGATCACTGTTAAAACACGGTATGCAGGGCTAGTTGGGCCAGGTTACAGGGTTGTTTGTTAGGTTCCCGCTGTCTCATGCGAACCACGTGTGTACATCAGGGACCAACATTTGACCAGCATACCTACCTGTGGTAGGGTCGATACAAAAAATGTTACATTCACAGTGGTAACCAGCGAGACAGTATCACAAAGTAGCTGCTACTGAAATTGCATAGCCGCTGTTTTGGAAATATATATTCCTTATTTAGAAGAGATGGAACACAGTTCAGTCTTTTTTATATTTTTTTTAATTGTGTAGTGAGTAAGTGCAGAAATATAAATCAATATAATAGCATGGTTCACTTTTAGTTCACATTGTTAGTTTTGTAGATTGTGCATAAAAAGCACAAAGTGGATCCTAACTTATCCTTGAAGACTTCACAGATCTCCCCCCGTCCAAGACCTTTGAACAGCAGGACTCTGCAGTGACAAATTTATGTCAGTTCTTAGTGCATACTAATCATATCTGTGGATTAGGTTACTGTAATGTTCTGTGCTCATTCCATTTTTCTGACAGAATCATTGCTTTGCAGCTGTAGTAATTTTCCTTGTCAAAGGCATTCCCTATTCTTGTCAACTTGTGTATAAAGAGAAATTGGCTGGAGTTCACACACTGCTGTCAACAATGATACTAAATGTAGAATTTATTAATATTTCTGTACTTGGCAATGTTGTGAGTAAGAAATATAAATTGGTTTGCTGAGTTACCGACAGTCACATCCACAACATTGCATTAAAACAGTGATAAAGTGGTGTATTGGATGGTTTCATGAAACTCATAATGGGACATTCAGCTTTTTGGCAATGGCTGTCTGTTACAAGTTCAAATGTGGCTTAGGTTGATAGGTACTGTAACAATTTTCAGTGACAGAGCTACTTTGCAGCCCACATGAACTGAGTTTAGCAGATTCAGGCCAACTCCTAGAAGTGGAATAAGACAAAATGAGTCCTAAAACCAAGAATTTTCCAGGATATTCATGACCAGACTCTTCCACGCTTCCCAGTCCCAGACTTAACACTGAGTATATTCTTCCTGCAAACTAGATCGGTCCTGCATGGACTCCCTGATTCGGGAATCCAACATGGGGGTCGGGAGGTCTTCCACCATTATCATAGGAGGGGGACAATATGTTTGTGGCTCTCTTGGCTACAGTCACTCCATGGGATGATGTCAGCTGAGCTACCCTGACTCCCACAAAGTCCTTTACTCAGGTGGGTAAATACTGAATCCTCTCTCTTCTGGAATGGGCCCTGGGTTTCCTGAAAGTGGGGAGGAATGGAGGAGGCCCAGGTTGCCCTAAGAGGTGATTTGTGATGGCTGTTGTGTTATAGGGGTGTGATACTGTCTGGGGCCCTGGATTTCCCAGGCCTAAGTTCCTAGCTCCCTGTGACTATCCTCCTACTTCATTCCTGTGTCATCTCTCCTCTCCCCCCACATTTTTCGTTCTTGCTGGATTGTACTGCAAGGCTTTCAAGTCTGCATGCTGCCTCCCCCTCAAATTTGTTTGGTGCCTGGGCCTATGTCCATTGCTGGTCTACGCTGAAGTTAATGGAGTTGCACAGGAGGCACTAGAGAAAGGAGCTGTGTAGAGTAGCAGTTCTTTGGGGTATACTGAAGCAGTGAGGTTAGGCGGGAGGGCCTCACAGGGAGAACATTAACAGGCTGAGGAGTGGCGTTTTGAAGGGGAGCTTTTTCCTCAGTACCATCCACTGCAGCAGCAGGTAGTTGGGCATCAGCTTGTCAGAAGTTTAAATTTTAAATACGCTGACAAGTGATGTCCACAAACAAATGAGCAGTCCAGGTCATCTGAAAGAAGACTGATTGTGTCTCATGATTTCCTCTTCTCAGCTCTAATCTAAAAGCCAAACCCACATACTACCTTTTGGCCAGGTCTGCATTAAAAGAGTCTCTTTCAGTAGAGCTGTGCTGGCATAGACTGCTTGTGTAGACACTGTATGTGCTGATAGAAGGAGTTGTTCTACTTCAGTAGCAGGACATCAACCCTGAGTGATTTTAGCTAAGCCAACAGAAAGACTCTTCTGTTGGCTTAGTTGCATCTGCCCTACTCCATTCCGCTGGCATAGCTAGACTGCTTAGAACAGTGGTGGGTAACCTGTGGCCCATCAGGGTAATCAGCTGGTGGTCTGCGAGACAGTGTTTACATTGACTGTCCGCAACCCACCACTGGCCTAGAAGGTGTGAATTTTTTCACGCTCCTACGTGACATAATTATGCTGGCATAACTTAGTAGTGTAGACCAGGCCTTTCTCAACAGACCTGTTGCAGAAGATTTGGCAGCCTCCTCCCTGAAACTCCTGCAATCAGCTGGAAGATTCTCCCTTTCCCCTTGCTTTCTGACACCTCCCCCCACTCCCAGGGAAATGCAGACTGTGTAGAAATTTGATGTATTTACTTGTATCTGCCCTTATTTTTCAATTTGACTTCATTCTGTTTAAAAAAATTGAATGGGGAAGAAATGTTAGGGTCCATAATAGCCCAATATCAGTGTTTTGGGGAAAATGCAGTTCCAAGCCTGCTGAATAACATCTGTCAGGGTTTCTGCTTTTGCAGCTCCATTACCTTCTGCTACTGCCTCCCTGCTTCCACTACAAGAGAACCCTGGCAAATATCCTCACACACATTGTTAAATGGGACGAGGCTCCTTTCATTTTCATCATAAGGAAGCAGGAACCCCTTACCTTTTTTTCTGCCTGCACAATACGAATCTCTCTCTCTCACACTTTTTCAAGGAAATAGGCCCATATTGTGATGTTATTAATCTTTGCCATAACCCTCACTTTTATCTAAACTATGGCTCAGAGGTACAGTAACACTATATCCTTATCATTTTTTCTAGTTTTCACACATCATTTATTTCACACTCTTTCCTCTTTTTCTCATTATAACTCTGAACCATTTTCTCCGCCCCGACAGTTTTTCTCTTAACCTGGGTGCAGCCCTCAGTTTTTCTCCCAATCTCTTCTGACCTGTTCTCCCTCTGCTCAGTTAGTTGTTGTCTCTGTTTATTTTTCTCTTTCCTACTTTCCCTTTAACCCTCAAGGCTCCTGTTCAGGCCAGTTTCAGCCTCCTCCCACTGGAGATCCCTGAGGTTCCAGTTCAAACTGCTACCAGCTGCGTCCACTGCCTTTCCGCTATTCTATCTGTGACCTCTGTGGCTCTTCTTAGTGTAGCTGTTATCTGCCTCCTGCAGCCAGCATCTGAGACAGGCCGCCTTCAGGTGGGATTTTTTCACAGCTTGGCATGTTTCTCTTGCTCGGCACAGCTTGACCTTGGTGCAAGTTCAAGGGCCATCTCTGGTCCTGCACTGGCTTGCTTAGTTTGAAAAATGGATGAGTTGAAATTCTAGTAAGGCCATCAGTGTTACTAGCCAAAACTACTGCACACCAGCCCATTTTGGGCCCTGCATATATGGTAAAGCCAGTAGACTGAATAAGGACCCTCTTAAATGTTCTGTATTAATCTTACCAATGACTGGTTAACTCCTGTAAGAATCTACCAACATGAAAAGCTTCCATAGCAAAAATACAGACTTAGCTTCCTTCCAGAGGGAAGTATGGCTGCTGTAGAGCAATACTCCTATAAACATAGACAACTCTCACAGTTTTATTATGAGTCTTACAATTTTTTTCATTAACCCCCTTCCCCTTCTCCAGGCCCTGGAGTTATATGAGCTCATCAGAACCTCAGCTTTCATTTTAATGAAAGTAAATTCCTAGCCATACTGGGTGTGGAGATAAGCTTGAATATCTGAGCACTGAAGATTCACAAGCTAAAAAGCAAGTAAAACAACACCTCAGTGTATTGCTTGTCAAATCTCATTCTTTTGGGGGCTTGACTCATGATTTGTTGACTGCTTGGGGCTGGAAATACTGAAGGAATGACTCCTCTTCCCCCAGCACTCCCATGAAGTTTCTTTCTAGTAGCTTCAGAAACTTAAGATACGTCTGCATTGTAGTCATACGATTTGGTTGCAACTCATGTGAATGTACCTGAGCTAGCTTTAATCTAGCACCTCATGATTGCAGCACAGCCATACTTATTTTATACTACTACTACTACAACATACTTTAATACTACCGTATTTTTGCTTTCTTCTTCATTGTGTAGCTGCAAATAGTTCCCAAAGTGATATCTCAGTGAGAACCCTATGAGTTATAAAATAGATATTCCTGAACTGTCTGCAATAGTTCCAGATAAAGTAATGATCCATTGCTTCGTAACAGAGACTACTCTCTGGTCTTCCTGCCCAGCAGCATGAAATTGGGAAATATTGCACTTGTCTGCTTACTGAGCATCTCAAGGGAGAGAATTTCTGAGCCCCAAAATAGAATTCTGCATACAGTTGTTCAGCCTTGAGGAGGCTTTGCACAACTGCATTCCTCCGTCTGTATATAACACCGTAAATTTTAAATGCCACATCTGATCAATTCCAGGGAATATTCTAGGTATCAGTGTACCGATTTACAGGCAAAATTAAAAAACGGAAAGGAGGAAAATGGGGGACATGGAGCTTCTGTCATCTGTTTAGCACAACAGCTTCCACTTTCCCTCCAGTTGTTTATATAAATCAGACTGGTTGAAGGCACCCATTAATATCTTCCAGTATAACAGTATCTCATCTCACCACCTCTCTGCTCATCCTTCCAGTAGCTTAACATGTTGACACCCTGAATGACTTATCTCGCAGATGGAAATAAAAATGATAAGGAAGAGGAAATAAGGGATGGGAGGACCCTGGTATAGGGGAGGGAATGAAACATACAGTTCATGGTGGGAGGGAATTTGGGGGACTCTGGTATAGGGGAAATGAAGGTGCACACAGAGTCCCTGCCATGAAGGGAAATGGGGGCGGGAGTCACAGAGTTTCTGACATGGACGAGGGAGGGTGGGGATGAGGGCACACAGCGCCATTTGCATAGAGGGGAGGGAGGGATAGGGGACACATAGAGCCTCAGGCATGAGGGACAGGGTGGGGGAAGTTACAGGGAGTCCCTGAAATAAAGGAGGATGGGAGGATGGCATGCTGGGAGCTTGTGGAGTGGAATGGAGGAATGCTGGTGTGTGCAGTCAGCTCAGCCTACGGAAGCTGCTAAACATGCAACCACCTAGTGATACACACCTTACACAGAAAGCACTAAGACAGTCTAAATGGAGAGGTAGAATAATAAGACAAGTCTGGTCTAGTGTGTTTTCTAGAAATTGTTCCTCTTGATTCTGGTTGATGGGACAACTCTTAAAATACACATAAAATAATCTTACATAGCAGTCCTATCATTTATAGGTTTCTTGCGAACGTGTAATTTATTGTTCTCTGACTCCCCTAGGTCCACAGCAGAATAAGCTACACGTTTTTCTTAGTGCAATAGAGATTCTTTTTTTTTTTAATTGTCTGTTATTGAATGGAAATGTGGCCTTTTAGAGCGCTCTGACTTCTGTGGTGAATTTGCATTCATTACAATTATATATGAATCTTCTGAATTCTAAATCTTTCATTGCACATCTGGGAATATATTTTTGATGTGCCGAACTAGAAACCAAGCTTGGCATCAGTAAATACTTAATTACACTAAGTACAAGACTTAACTGGCACGTTTTCCTTCTATTACATAACAGAAACTGGATCTGCAATTACTGCTTCCTGCATCGGTTTGGGCAACTCTACAACTCCTCCACCAGGACAAGCAGGAAAATCAGTGCCAGGATACAATGGTAAGAGTGTGCAGTGTATATCAATAGGAGAGCAGGTTGCTTACATGTCTGAGAGACCTCAGCATCTCACAAGATCAGGGTTTAAGATTGCAGTTATTGTTTAACAATCTAGGGCCAAAATTGGTCTCTGCTCAATCAGCTTTGCACCTCTCTGGCTTAACTGGCTACTTAACTGGATGAAAGTCCATGGGTCAACATAGTAGTTCCTCACCAATGTTTCTTTATTTTTCCTTCCCCCCAGTTTAGCTGGGGAAAAAACCACGATTTGGGAGCCGACACATTCTGGAGATCCCATTGTGTATGTTGGCGCAATTTAGAGCAGCCCTGATGCTATTTAATGTTATCGTTGGAACCAGTCTAGTGGCTCCAGGATTGACTTAAAGCCATTTTTCCTCTCTCTCACATACACACATGCAACTTTTTGACCTGTGTCAGGTTCAGAAGCATCAGTTCTTACAATCAGACTCCAGTGTCCAGTACAATTAAAATTACAGCAACCACTTAATCATATGGGTTTTAATTTACCCTGTATCATTTGAAGATGCTTGCATTTTTCAGGAGGTGCTCAAAAACTCACAAGGTCAGACCCGTAGCAATGTGCCTTATTAGCAAACATTCCTTTCCATCTTTCAACTGTTAGTCTTATACATTCCTTATGTACCCAGCATTTCTCAGGCATACAGTTAGATTTGAAAGTGCACAAGGAACTGGCTACTGTAGTTGTCATTGAACTGTTGAGTCTGAAGGTTTGGAATGCTTGCATACAAAGGGACAATGGATATTATGAAACTTTCAGAGCTTCAAACCATAATCTACAGTAATCTAGTGTTAAATCATAACCAGCAGTAACATTGTTTTTTAGTGGTTAGGAAAAATAGTGTTAATAGTGATCATCTTTATAATTGTGGAGAGGGAATAGTAGCTAAACTATGTAGCTAAATAGTGCTTTAAGAACGTATTGTCATACCTGTACCTTACATCTATGACTACATGTGTTATTCAGAGGCTAAATGGTTTTGCTTGTTTGGTATATACATTGTACATATATGTTTAAGAAACACACTAATCCAGTCTTTTTCGGCACAACAATTTAATATAAAAACTCACCTGATTTTAAGTGTATAAAGATGATTCTTCCTGAAGTCTGTGACCTCTACAAATATGTAATGATGAACTAAACAGCAACATGGTATGGGTATAAATCTTGTCTATTTGTACCTGCCTCACATCCCCATTCGTTTTATCAAAGACGACAAGTGTTTGTGTTCAGACTTGTACAGGGGCTCATATTTGGGAGAGTTGTTAAACACGTTATATTTCAATACATGTGCAGCATTTTTATTTCTAGCTGTACAAAATTGTAGACTGTGAACCAGCATAGGGCATAAAAAGTGAGAGCTTTCATTGTGTGGAAGGTATTTGCATGCAGAGTGTGCAGCCATGAGATGAAGAATTCTAAAATATTTTTATACCTGGGAACTCTGATTTTGACCCAGAGTGTTCAGGAATGACACATAATTAGATTTTTTTGAGGTCAAGCCATCTGCAGGAGGAGTCTCATATTCCTGGGAAGAAACAGTTGGCTGACTTTTCTTCTAACAAGTAGAAGTGAACATGAACATTAAAAAAAAAAAAAGTTTCAGCTGCCCTAGACTTTGGCACCAGTAGTTATTGAAGACAAACAATGAATGAAGGATGAAGTTAGAGAAAAGGCTTAAAGATTGACCAGAGCTCTAATAAGCAGGGAACAGTGGCAGAATATAATTGCATCCAACCTGTTCTCAAAGCTCTGGTGGTCAGGCTTAGCAAGTATATGTGGGAAGCACATATGCAGAGATTTTAAATGAACTCTGCAAAACCTGCTGTGAGGGTATCTAAAAACTTCCTTCTAAATGGATGAAAGGGAGTTACAGCAGAACGTCAGACTTCCGGATACCAGAGTTATGTACTGATCAGTCAACCACGCACTTGAAACTGGAAGTATGCAATCAGGCAACAGCAGAGAACAAAAACAAAAAGCAAAAAAATCCAAATACAGTGCAGTACTGCTTTAAATGTAAACTACTAAAAAAAAAAAGGGAAATCAGCATTTTTCTTCTGCATGGGAAAATTTCAAAGCTGTATTAAGTCAATATTCAATTGTAAACTTTTGAAAGAACAACCACAATGTTTTGTTCAGAGTTATGAACAACCTCCATTTCTGAGATGTTCGTAACTCTGAGGTTATACTATACTTTAAAATAGACTATAAAATGAACGTGCATTCAAGTATGTTCCATAAGGGAACAGATGTCACATTTCCTTTCTAACCAATGGTTCAGGACCACTAACTGGAAAAGTTTACAAATGCTGTAACCCTGCTGTTAATGAAATACAGGACCTTGAAATCTCTTCTGATTTCTATCTCACTTTTCCTCACTTCAGTTGTGATATGACTCTAGCTGCTGCTACTTTAGCTACTAGTTTGAGATAAATGTTTTATGCCACTTAAAAGATGGACTCTGTGTTTCCGATAGTATAAAATTGCATTAGTAGTTCTCTGGACAATGGTTGCTGAAGTCTTGATACCTTTAAATTGGATTTGGGGAAGTAAAATTGGAAGAAATGCCCTTTTAGCCCCCTAAATGGCCAAATTCTTTCCTGTTATACCATTGTAAATACAGAGTAAAGTAAATTGTGTGAAGTGACTCCAGCTTTACATTGTAGTAAATGAGAGCAGGATTTGGCCACAGTTGAAGATTCAACGTTGAATGACCAGGTTAGGCTATGAATGCTGCGTACCACTGGAAAACTAATTTAAATCTGAATTATTTTTTTAATAATATATCTCATTCATTTCTAGCTCTGATGTTTTCTGAGATCTGACCTATTTGGTATTGGTCCCTTGGTCTATAAGTTTGTTTGTTATTGTTATTGTTATTGATTGTTAAATACAGCAACTTTTGGATTTGAGGGCAGTAAATACCCCGAATATAAGTTGGTAGCCATGTAGTTCAGGAATACCCCTAAACTGCTGCTGTTCTTAAAATTTTTCTAAAAATCTTGGAAACCTAAATACTTAGCTGTCAAGAAACAAAATCTAATTTGAAAAACTGATGTTAGCACCTTGTTAAACAAATTACATTAAACTGAGGTCTCTAATGAAAAACAAAAACAAACTAAAAAATGTAAGTTGTGGAAACTGTGGTATGAGTAAGACTATCTCCTCTTACTATACGAGTCCAAGTTCTCAAATCTAACTTGTTGGATTTTTCTTATGTTACTTGAACAGGTACAAGCAACAAATAGTGTTTACAGAATTTGTAGTCATTGTCTAGGAGAATGGAAGCTTCTTGTTAGCATCCCAGATTCGCCCTCCCTAGGGCGACAGGGGACAGGATGACTTCTGAGTTCCTATTTATCCTTTGCAAAACCTTTCTTAGCTTACCTTTTGTCTGTCTAATTAACCCTTTATCTGTCCTTACACCAAGCCTCTGACCGATTGTCTGAGACAGGCTATGCAGGTGTTAAAATCACTGTCCTTTCTGAAGGAGTGTTTTCAGACAGCAAAGATCAAACTTCAGCAGTCTTGGAGTCTATGTATTAGGTAGGCACAATGATACTTCAAAGGTCTGTTGGCAGATGTGGGTATCTCTGCTCTCACCTCAACTTTCTTCCTTATTGTCCAAGGCTGTTGTAGCAGGATGGACCTAGCTGGATGTTACTGTTGCAGGTCAGGTAAAACTCCACCTGTATTCCCCTGTGGAGTCCAGCAAGGGCATCCACTTTTAGGCTCCCAGTTCCTCAGCTGTCACTTCT
Source organism: Gopherus evgoodei (assembly GCF_007399415.2). Taxonomy (NCBI): domain Eukaryota; kingdom Metazoa; phylum Chordata; order Testudines; family Testudinidae; genus Gopherus; species Gopherus evgoodei. The sequence goes on along the minus strand of NC_044322.1, from coordinate 291,580,973 downwards.
CTTGGGCAGAGACCCACATCTTGTTCCCTCCAGTCATGGTCAGGATTTTCCAGGCAGCATAGTTCTCTGCCTACACTGTGTTATTCCTGGTATGCCAGACTGCCTAAACAGGCCAGTGTCTACTCTTTGCTTTCTTTTCAGAGGCTGTAAACAACATGATTGCCCATACTTATAAATTACTACACAGCTCTTCCTAAGCAAGCACATTTATTCTTCAAGGGAAAAGCATTATAGAGAAAACATTAAAAACAATAAAAGAACCTACATAAATGCTAATAAATTTGACAGAGATCACCCCAACTCCAGCAAAGACTCTCTGGTAGGAGTTAGTCCTTTCTTTAGACAGCTTGGATCTTTGAACTTCAGATTCTGGGAATGGGTAAGCAGTAAACAATGATTCCCTCCTCATGGCATTGCTTCAACCTCCCCTTTGAGATTCCCCAGGTGAACCACTTGACACTGTCCAAAAGTGCATTCTGGTCTGGCCCATTATTCAGAATAATCCTTTGAAGTTCATAACATTTCCCAGGGCTCACAATAATACATTACCTTTGCATTTAATACAATGGATTCCAAATAAACTTAATTCAATAAGGTTTTTCAAGGATATTGCAGGAAATTGGCATATCTGTCAGAGTTACATCCTCTGCTTAGCCACACTCAAATAGCTTATGATTTAAAAGGCTTAATATGCCTCTCCTTCCCACCTTCACTTGCTTTTCACATACATCAACCATTCTTAGTGAGGTAACTCTAGCTACTCACGCCTCTGAGTAGTTAGTACAGATAAGGGTACCACAGCCCAGGGCAACAAGTTATTTGTCATCCTTCCCTTGTTCCCAGGCAGCATGAATTTGATTCTAATAGATTGCCTAGTTAAAGACAGTATCCAAGAGGAGATTCCAGGCTCTGCCCTTGTAAACCTAAATGTCCTCTGTTGAAGTATAACCAAATTACTGAAGATTGTAACAAATGTAGTGTGGACCATTGAAAATGGCACTGGAGATGGTCTCTGGATTCTGTTCCAAGCTATGCCACTGACCTGCTGCGTGAGTTTGGGCAAATCAGAAGCTACTTCAACTCACCTCTCTGTAGTATAAAAAACACAATCCTTCCCTGTTGGGATGGTGGTTTCACTATGCAGAGTCTGATGAATCAGAGACAGATTTTGTGCATTTGAAAAACAGACAGTGTTTTTAACCACAAATGATATTTATTGAGTGGATGCTAGGTCAGTCTCTAATAACCTTAGTTGTTATCACTTACTAATATTTCTTGTGGGCTCTTTTTCATGGGCTCACTTCCCTACTTCTGAAAGGGCTTTTTTTTCTTTTAATTTTTAGTTTGGGATTGGGTTCTTTTAATTCCAACCAGATGTTTCTCCTTCTCAGTTTGTGTGTCTTTAGTTTAAGGCCTAAGGTATTTGTGATGGGGATGCTAACAGGAATCTTTAACTCATCTATTTTGAGACCGAGAAATTCTATAATTTCTTTGTTGCCTTTTCCTACTCCACACTGAAGTGTGACATAAGTGGGCATTCATCAGATTAAAGTTTGTAGACATGGTGAGTTAGTGTGCTGCAAGACAGGGTGTGAATCTACAATGTACTAGCATGCTGCGTGGACCCTGTTACTGCCCAGTAGATGTTCCATAGTGCTCCATATCAGGGTTTACCTAGCCATTAATGCATTGTAGCTTCTCACTCTGGCTTGCCTTGCACTGACTCCCCAGGTAGACAGGCTTTTTAGAGATTGTCCTTGTCCATCTGAAAAGTACCATTTGCAAGAGAGAAAATGATCTCTTTCTTTGTTACTTTGCAGTGATGGTTCTGGATGACAACAAGCAACCAGTGAAGGCCAAGACTTTAGGAAATATTGTGGTAAAGTAAGCAAGTCAAAACGTACAAGGTGTCTTATAATTAAGAGGAGCTGCTTTACATGAAAACTGTTGAGAAGGGCAGACTATTTTTTTTTTTGGCAAAGACATAAATAGCAGTGGCACATAAAGTAAGGAGGATGAGAGTAGAAGAGCATGGCTGTCTCTCATGTTGATTTTTAGGAATCTCTCACTGCAACACTGATATCGGAGCACTCAGCTCACCTGGTACAAAAGGGTTAAAACAAACTCTATACTGCTTTTTTTTCTTAATGGCAGACTTCTTTGCCTTGTTTCTTATTTGCCGGCATAAGAACAAGCCTAATTACTGTGATACAAGAGAACACTGCCAGGTCTCCGACTTCCTTCTGGTTCCATGGAGGTCTGCAGCATCACAGAATTACATGCTTGATTTCTAGGAGGATGAAGCAATTACTGCTTGCTGCTTCTTTGTCTAGCTAGCTCAACCTAAAGAGCATTTGAAAATTCTTAGGTTTCCTCATCCTACTAAAGCAAGAGCCCTTCTGTTATCTGAAAGTGTGGTTTGTATGGAGAGGATAACTTGTCCCAGAATGGCTACAGGTCAGAGGAGGAACGTGTATTGACAGACTCCATAGGCAAGAGAATCATTGGTGTTCTCCTTGCTGTGTGTTCTCTTTGATAACACTTGATAGCAGACTCCTTTGTCTTTCCAGTCTGGTGCGTTTTATAAACACTAAGAGTCACTTTAAAATGCACACCCTTTTTTATATCTTCCCACTCTACTCCCCAGAGCAGATTTTTAGCTTAAAGCCACTCTAAATACTGACTGCTTTTCTCTTATCTCCTTTTCTGCTTTCTCATCATCTTGAGCTTCCATTGTGTCTGCTCCCATGGCACATGCCCGTTGCATTTCTTGGCTGATTTACAGGTAATGCTTGGGGTTACTGTCCTTTTAGTCAGCCAGGTACCCCTTTCTGACTTACAAGCTAGTCTGACTCTCAGCAAACACAGGTCCCTATGACAATGCACCAACTCACTGTTGTTTCAGTAAAAGCTAGGAGAGCAGTGCTAGGTCAAAAACATTCTTTAGAGGACTGGTAAGGAACATACTGGAAGTTTAACATTGGCCTGCACTAGAACTGATTGGAAGATTTTTGGTTAAATGAAATTTCCTTGAGATGTGCTCAAAGTCAAAATGTTTTGTGCAGATGTATCTGTTTCAACTGAGTTTTTGTTGGGAAATCTGGAGAGAAGGGGAAGGAAAGCATGACCAACTGACATACTGTAGGTGGGTGGTTAGGGCATTGGTTGGAGATGTGGGAGACCCAGGTTCAAGTCCCTGTTCTCCCTGACTGCGTGATCTGGGATGAAAAACTCCACTTTGGTTCATGCAGAACAAGCACTTGAACTTGGCTCTCCCACATTTCAAGCCAGTGCCTTAACTTTTGGGACATTTGACCTCTTTTCCTCTCTCAATTTAAAATCTCATTTGCAGTCAGAAAATGGACACTTTGACACATGGCCATCAGAAACTTTTTCCCTTCACAATACCCATTGGGCAGCTCGAGCATCTTCTGCTCTGGGCACTGCTGTTTGCACATATAAAGGGCAGAGCTGCTCCCGCTCCCCTCTCAGTTCCTTCTTACTTTTCACGACAGTCGCTGGAATCCCTGTTCATTACCAGAAGTTTTCTCTCTGCTCTGTGTGTAAAGTATAATTGTAGTTAGTTAATAAGTTTGGTTGTTATGTTCAATTTTTTTATTGTTTTCCATGTTTTGGGGTTCTACCACAAGCACTTAGGAGTGCCCCAGTTGCCAGGCTTCATGCCATGTCCTTGTTGCTAGTGAGTGACCCGCACAGTTGTTGTCTTAAATGCCAGGGTGAAGCACGTGAAAGACTGGTGCCAGATTTGCTGTAAATTCAAGCCTAAAACAAACAAGGATAGGGAGGCTAGGCTGAAGTTCCTGTTGATGGAGGTGGTACTCAGGCCACGCTTGAGCTGTCCTGCTCCAACGTTATCAGAGTCCCGGCACTCATCTCCTTCCCTTGTGCCTAGCAACAATAGATTCATAGATTCTAGGGTCAGAAGGGACCAATGTGATCATCTAGTCCGACCCTCTGCACAAAGCAGGCCACAGAACCCTACCCATCCACTTTTATAACAAACCCCTAAAATATGCCTGAGTTATTGAAGTCTTCAAATTGTGGTTTGAAGACCTCAAGCTGCAGAGAATCCACCAGCAAGTGACCCATGCCCTACGCTGCAGGGGAAGGCGAAAAACCTCCAGGGCCTCTGTGTCATAACCTAGTCCCAGATTTGGACCTTAGCGTCCAAAATATGGGGGTTAGCATGAAAACCTCCAAGCTTAGTTACCAGCTTGGACCTGGTACTGCTGCCACCACCCAAAAAATTAGAGTGTTTTGGGGCACTCTGGTCCCCCCGAAAACCTTCCCTGGGGACCCCAAGACCCAAACCCTTGAGTCTCACAACAAAGGGAAATAAATCTTTTCCCTTCCCCCCCCCTCCAGGTGCTCCTGGAGAGATACACAGAAGCAACCTCCATGAATCTAAACAGAGGGATTCCACCCTCCCCGTTCCCAGCCTGGAGAACAGAATTACCGAGAGTCAATTTCTCTTCCCCCCCTCACCCAGAGGGAATGCAAAGTCAGGCTAGTACATCTAACACACACAGGTTTTCCCCTGACTTCTTCCTCCCACCAGTTCCCTGGTGAGCTGCAGACCCAATTCCCTGGAGTTCCGCAGTAAAGAAAAACTCCAACAGGTCTTAAAAGAAAGCTTTATATAAAAATGAAAGAAAAGTACATACAAATGGTCTCTCTGTATTAAGGTGACAAATACAAGGTCAATTGCTTAACAGAAATATGAATAAACAGCCTTATTTAAAAAGAATACAAATCAAAGCACTCCAGCAACTATAAACATGTAAATACAAAAGAAAAACAATAACCCTTATTGTTTTTATGATCTCTGTACTCACAACTTGGAAACAGAAGATTAAAAAGCAGGAAACAGAAATCACTTCTCAAAGCTGAGAGAGAGGCAGGCAGGCAGGCAGACAGACAAAGAACTCAGACACAAACTTTCCTCCACCCAGAGTTGAAAAAATCCGGTTTCCTGATTGGTGCTCTGGTCAGGTGCTTCAAGTTATTTTTTTTTCAGGTGAAAGAGACATTAACCTTTAGCTATCTGTTTATGACACTCTGCCAATCTGCCCTGGAGGAAAATTCCCTCCTGACCCCAAATATGGCGATCAGCTAAACCCTGAGCATGTGGGCAAGACTCGCCAGCCAGCACGCAGAAAAGAATTCTCTGCAGTAACTCAGATCCCATCCCATCCAACATCCCATCACCAACCACTGGGCATACTTATCTGGCGATAATCAAAGATCAGTTGCCAAAATTAGGCTCTCCCATCATACCATCCCTTCCATAAATTTATCAAGCTTAATCTTAAAGCCAGACATGTCTTTTGCCCCCACTACTCCCCTTGGAAGTCTGTTCCAGAACTTCACTCCTCTAATGGTTAGAAACCTTTGTCTAATTTCAAGTCTAAACTTCCTAGTGTCCAGTTTATACCCATTCGTTCTTGTAACTACATTGGTACAAAGCTTAAATAATTCCTCTCCCTCCCTAATATTAATCCCTCTGATATATTTATCAAGAGCAAGCATATCCCCCCTCAGCCTTCTTTTGGCTAGACTAATCAAGCCAAGTTCTTTGAGTCTCCTTTCATATGACAGGTTTTCCATTCCTCGGATCATCCTAGTAGCCCGTCTCTGAACCTGTTCCAGTTTGAATTCATCCTTCTTAAACATGGGAGACCAGAACTGCACGCAGTATCCCAGGTGGGGTCTCACCAGCGCCTTATATAACGGTACTAACACTTCCTTATCTTTGCTGGAAATACCTCGCCTGATGCATCCTAAAACCGCATTAGCTTTTTTAACGGCCATATCACATTGGCGGCTCATAGTCATCCTGTGATCTACCAATACCCCAAGGTCCTTCTCCTCCTCTGTTGCTTCTAACTGATGCATCCCCAATGTATATCTAAAGTTCTTATTATTAATCCCTAAGTGCATGACTTTGCACTTTTCACTATTAAATTTCATCCTATTGCTATTACTCCAGTTTACAAGGTCGTCCAGATCTTCCTGTATGATATCCCGGTCCTTCTCCATGTTAGCAATACCCCCCAGCCTTGTGTCATCTGCGAACTTTATTAGCACATTCCTGCTTTTTGTGCCAAGGTCAGTAATAAAAAGGTTAAATAAGATTGGTCCCAGAACCAATCCTTGAGGAACTCCACTGGTAACCTCCTTCCAGCCTGACAGTTCACCCTTCAGTACGACCCGTTGTAGTCTCCCCTTTAACCAGTTCCTTATCCACCTTTCAGTTCTCATATTGATCCCCATCTTTTCCAATTTGACTAACAATTCCGCATGTGGAACCGTGTCAAATGCCTTACTGAAATCGAGGTAAATTAAGTCTACCGCATTTCCTTTGTCTAAATAGTCTCACTTTCTCAAAGAAGGAGATCAGATTGGTTTGGCACGATCTACCTTTAGTAAAACCATGTTGTACTTTGTCCCAATTACCATTGACCTCAATGTCCTTAACTACTTTCTCCTTCAAAATTTTTTCCAAGACCTTACATACTACAGATGTCAAACTAACAGGCCTATAGTTACTCGGATCACTCTTTCTCCCTTTCTTAAAGATAGGAACGACGTTAGCAATTCTCCAGTCATACGGTACAACCCCTGAGTTTACCGATTCATTAAAAATTCTCGCTAACGGGCTTGCAATTTCATGCGCCAGTTCCTTTAATATTCTCGGATGATGATTGTCCGGGCCCTCCGATTTTGTCCAATTAAACTGTTCAAGTATGGCTTCTACCTCAGATGTGGTAATATCCACTTCCATATCCTCATTCCCGTTTGTCATCCTTCTGTTACCCCTAAGCTCCCCATTAGCCTTATTAAAGACTGAGGCAAAGTACTTATTTAGATATTGGGCCATGCCTAGGTTATCCTTAACCTCCTTTCCATCCTCAGTGTGTAGCGGTCCCACTTCTTCTTTCTTTGTTTTCTTCTTATTTGTATGGCTATAGAACCTTTTACTATTGGTTTTAATTCCCTTTGCAAGGTTCAACTCTACTTGGCTTTTAGCCTTTCTCACTTTATCCCTACATGTTCTGACCTCACTAAGATAGCTTTCCTTGCTAATCCCACCCTTCTTCCACTCCTTATAGTCATTCTGCTTTTTCTTAATCATCTCTCTGAGATGCTTGCTCATCCAGCTTGGTCTACAACTCCTGCCTGTGGTTTTTTTCCCCTTTCTTGGGATGCAGGCTTCCGATAGTTTCTGCAGCTGTGACTTAAAGTAATTCCAGGCCTCTTCTGCATTTAGATCCACAAGTTCTTCAGTCCAATCCACTTGCCTAACTAATTTTCTTAATTCTTTAAAGTTAGCCCTTTTGAAATCAAAAACCCTAGTCCCAGATCTATTTTTGTTTATCCTTCCATCTAGTTTGAACTGAATTAGCTCATGATCACTCGAACCAAGGTTGTCCCCTACAACCATTTCTTCTATGAGGCCCTCACTGCTCACCAAAACCAAATCTAAAATGGCATCCCCTCTTGTCGGTTCTTCAACTACTTGGTGAAGGAATCCATCAGCTATCACATCCAGAAAAATCTGAGCCCTACTATTCTTGCTAGCACTTGTACTCCAGTCTATATCTGGGAAGTTAAAGTCTCCCATGATCACACATTTCCCATTAGTGTTTACTTCCTTAAAAACATTAAAGAGGTCTCTATCCATATCCAAATCAGATCCCAGCAGTCTGTAGCACACCCCAAGCACTATCTCAGGGGAGGGTCTAGTAGCTTTCTTTCCCAGTGTGATTTTTGTCCAGACAGACTCTGTCTTGTCCATTCCATCACTTCTTATTTCTTTACAGTTAACCTCCTCATTGATGTACAATGCTACTCCACCACCTTTGCCTTTATTTCTATCTTTCCTAAACAGCACATAGCCTTCAATACCTGTACTCCAGTCATGACTACTATTCCACCACATTTCTGTTATCCCTATAATATCCGGTTTCACTTCCTGCACCAGTAGCTCTAGTTCCTCCATTTTGTTCCCTCCTCGCATTAATGTACAGACATCTTAATTTTTGCCGTTCGGCTTCACTCACATTCTGTACCCTGTTAGGCACAGACATTCTACCACCAACATCACCTGTTAGTCTGTTATTTACACTACCCTTCCTCCTTATTCCAATTCTTCAGTCCATGGCTGTATCCCCTCTTACTTTGTTTATTTCCCTCTCAAGGTTAAAGCATGTGTCTTCTAAAGAGGCGCCCACCAGGAGAAGATATCCACCCTCAAAGCCTGAAAAGAGGGGTGAGAGGGAGCTGAGTAGAATATATCTGAAATCCAAGCATTTCTCCTCCAAACCAGTGCCTAAGTCGGCACTGGACTTGATGGTGCCCTCTCTGGTGCCGAAGTGGCACCATTGTGGTATAGCAGTAAACACATATGATCTGAACTTGAGGTTTCAGACGATTCAGTCTATTGCTATAGATCACAAAGCTCATTCAGTCACAACAGCATGAAACTGTTTGAGGCTTCTGGGGCATGTGGCCTTGTGCACTTACATGGTTCAAAATGCCAGACTGCACCTCATAATTCTACAGGGTTGGCTACTCACTGTGCTGTCACCATCTGGACTCAGTAGTGAAGGTGACCTCTCACGCCCTCATCTCCATAGCTTGATGGACAGTTCCAGCCAATGTGTGTGTGGGAGTCCTTTTTTGTCTGCCAGCAACAGACGCTCATGTTAGTGATCGATGTGTCTGCCCTTGGCTGGAGGACCCATCTGGATTCTCTACAGACTCAGAGTTTAGGTCCGCAGAGGACTTGGCTTTCCACATCAAGGTCAGAAAGTTGAAAGCTGTTAGATTGGCCTGCCAAATTTTTCTGCTACAGATCAAGGGAAACAACCTTTTAGCAGGGCTGCCAGAAGGGGGTGGGGAAGTGGGGCAATTTGCCCCAGGCCCGCAGGGGCCCCCACAAGAGTTTTTCAGAGCCCCTGGAGCAGGATCCTTCACTTGCACCGGGAGCCCTGGAAAACTCTTGCGGGGCCTGGGCCCCTGGAGCTTCTTGTGCTTCGGGTCTTTGGTGGCGGCGGGTCCTTCCGCTCCGAGGTGGAAGACCCCCCGCCGCCGAATTACCACCGAAGACCCAGCTCTTTGGCGGCAGGTCTCACTTCGGCGGTAATTCGGCGGCGGGGGGGTCCACCGCGGGTCTTCGGGGCATGTTAGCGGCGGATCCCGGAGCGGAAGGACACCCCCCCGCCGCCGAATTACTGCCGAAGCGGGGGCCCCCCGCCACCAAAGACCCAAGGCCCCCTGAATCCTCTGGGCGGCCTTGCCTTTTAGTCCTCACAGAGAACACAGCAGCAATGCTCTTCCTCAGCAAGCAGGGAGGAGCCCGCTCTGTCAAGAGGCTACACTGCTTTGTGAGCTTTGCACTGCCAACTCAATAGGTCTAGAAGCTTCTTATCTACTGGAGTCCAAAACAATCTGGCAGATCACCAGAGCAGATCATTTACAAGACACCATGAGTGGTCTCTTTGTCCACATCTGGCCAGCTACATCTTCCATCGGTGGGGGTTTCCACAAATAAACGTATTTGTGACAAGGATCAAGAGAAAGTGTCAACAGTTCTGTCCCCTACAACATCACAGCCTGGGTTCCCTGACAGATGCATTCTTACTACTGTGATCAGGCAGGCAGAATCACCGTTCCTTTTTTTTGTTCAACAGCTACTAGATTACTTATTGTACCTGAAACACTGAGGTTTGACTGCTAATTCTGTCAAGGGATATCAGGCAGCTATTTCAGCATTTACTCTTGGGGGAATTCTGCGCCAAAAAAATAAAAAATTCGCCACCAAAAAAATTAAAAACTCTGCATACAATATTTTAAAATGCTACAAAATTCTGAATATTTAATTGTCAAAATAACACAATATAATCAGGCCAGTTTTAATTATTTTGGTCCTTTATTTCAAAATACCTGTCAGCAAGTATGTCTGTACAATACAGACAACAAAAAAGATTCCCTCAGGAGTAGAAAGCTTACGACAACTCAGTTCCTATTTCTTGGTTATGCTTTTGTCAGGCGTCTCACACAAGCCGGCTCGGCACAGCTTGAGGGAAAACTCTGCCCCTCTGGTCTTTTAGTCAATTCTGATTTTTTTTACCCTGCCCCCGTAGGTTACCGTATTTCAAGTTCCCAAATAGAGGACACTGCCAGGGCAAGAGGGAGTTGCAGGGGTACAGTTGAGAGGGGGGCTGGAGTTAGCTGCACAGGGCCCCCTAGCCCAACACCTGCACCCCCTTTCCCCTCAGAGTTCAGCTGTGGGGCCAGACACCCGCACCCCCTCCCTCTGGAGCCCAGCTTCAGTCTCCACTCCAGGCAGCATTTGTTATTGTCCTACTGGGCAGAGATGACCCATATCTATTGATGGGGGAGGCAAAATGTAAAGATTTGGTCGCCTCCTGGAACAGGTCAAGTCACACCCCCTTCTGAAAGGCCCCCCCCCCTTACCTTCAGTCTCCCCTCTTGGAAAGCAGTGGTACCTCCCTGCAGCTTTCAGCTGTTGCTTCTGCTTCTCCCTGGAGGGTGCAGCCTGCCGACTCCAGCAGCTTTTGCTCAGGGAGGGGGCCTGACCACACCATGTGACCAAGCAGGGCTGGCAAACTCTGCTTATTGTGCAGCCCTGGCTCACATGCCATCTTCTTTGTTCAGGGCGTGCTGGGAACTGCAGCCCGTGCATGCCGCTTGCACTGGTGCATTGCGATTTGGGGAGCCGGGCTCTGTCAGGTCCAGCAGTCCCTAGTAGCAGCTCTGCAGCACCAGTTATGTGGGAAAAAATTAAATTCTGTGCAGAACATTACTTCTGTGCAAATTCCGCATTGCGCAGTGATGCAGAACTCCCCCAGGAATAAGCTTTCCAGCCCAAAGTGGATAATTGGTCTGTTTTCTCTAACAACATGTTCACAGGGTTTTTGAAAGGGCTAGTCAAATTGTATCCTTGGTTGCAAAACCACCTTCTCCCAAGCAATCTAAATTTAGTGCCTTCCAGACTTATGGGTCTCCCTGTATGAGCCTTTGGCTACATCTATGAATGAAGATGACAGCTTTGGTTGCCACTACCTTGGCCAGAAGAGTAGGATAGCTGCATGACTTAATGGATGGGCCTCTCTATACAATCTTCTTTAAGAACAAGGTTTACTTGCAGCCTCATCTGAGGTTTGTCCTAAAGGTGACATCATCTTTCCATATCAGCCAGCCAATTTACTTATCTGCATTCTCCCCAAAGCCACAGTTGTAGATTGCCAACCTAGTCCTCAGTCAACCCATTTTTTTTCCCGTTGTGGTGTTGCTCAGGATTCGAGAGACAATGCTAGGGTTGAGTGAGTTGTTCTCCACTCATGACTCGCCCTCCTAACCCTCTGTGTTGGAGGTCTGGCAAGATACAACTGAGGGGGGACTGGGGCCGCTCAGTCCTTTATACCTGCATGCAGTGGTGTGTGCCAACAGGAGCTCAAGCTACCCAATGAGTACTATTGAGGGGAAAAGTTTCCAATGACTGTCCTCTGGGCAGACAAACATCAAGATTGGATTGGACATGTGCAGTATGTCCAGAACAACAATTACTGAACAGCTTAGTAACTGCTTTTTCCCAAATACCAACACTCAACAAAATATTTTGAAGCTCTTGACTGTTTGCCCCAAAAGTGGTAGAGGAGGAGTACTCATTGGTGAATTTTGTGACTTTGTGGCAGTTAAGCTGAACTATATTTATTTCTTTTATATACATGTACAGCTATTTCTGTATCTTGTATCACGTTTTATTCTAGGTTCTTGTCATTAATGGCCTATACTGTAGGGGACCATTTAAAGTGTCATTGCCAGCCTTGATAAAGCCAAAAGTGAGCTTTCTTAACAAGTTTCCCTTTTTAAAGAGCTTTAAAAATTCTAAGGGTATTTGTTTTGTGGGTTTTTATTCTGTCCTCCCAACCCCCATCTTGACTTCTGCTGCATTTGGATGAGTTGGTGGAGAAGACGTGGGTGGGGAATCAGAATACTTTTTGTACTCTGTAATTCCTGGTAGAATGCCAGTACACTATCTTCTATTGTAGCAGTTTGGCCTTCTGTCAGCAGGGGGGGTAGGGGTTGGGTCTACGTCCAGCTGTCTTGCTTAGTGGCAAGAGTCTGTGGCAGTATCACCAGGTGGCAAGAGTCCTTAGGGTCAGTGGTAGGGGACCCCTGGGGCCTCCCTGCTCCATGTGGTTCCAAGCAGGTCGGATATACGCCCTGAGGGCGGTCACCACCAAATCTGTTTCCTGGGTCTCTTCCTACCGTGGCTTCCGCCAAATTCTCCACAGGGTTTGGCTTATTGATGTAACCCTTCTGCCCCTCTGAGTTGGCAGCAACAAGGGCCGGGTTCAGTATCCAGGGGTTCCGTTTCAGTAACACAATGCATAACCGGCTCGAGCCCCCACCCAATGACCTGGGACACTCACATACCACACCCCCTGGGCGCCTCTAGGAGGCAATACTTGCCCTCTCGCAAGCACGGAGTCTGAGTGTAGCAAAATCTTTTTAATGAAGGAAGGAATGAATGCAGCATCCCATTGGAGAAACACCACAAACAGGGTTATAACACAAACCATAAACAAAAACCCACCTCCCAGTATGTTTGGCAATGTCCTTTTTCCCCTTAGGGTTTTAAGTCCAATCACCCCAAAGTCCAACAACCCAAAAGTCTCTGGCCAATGCCACCCCAGAGTTCGAGAGTTTATCTGTAGAGGTCCTTCCCCCCAGCCTGGGTAGAAAGGGGCACCTTATGTGGTCCGGGGCCAACTGCCCTGCCTCTCCGTGGGTTCTGCTTCCGCCTTCTCCACGAACTGCTCTGCTTTACCAGCCACTCCATTCTGCTCCTCCAGGAATCCTCACAAACTGCTCCGCTCCACCAGCTGCTCTGCTCCATGAGCTGCTCCAGTTCTCCCTGCAAACTGCTCGGCTCCGCTCGCTCTGTGGGCCGCTCCACCCGTCCCACAGCTACTCCGCTCTGCCAGTCGCTCCGCTCCACCAGCTGTCCCGTGATCCGCTCCAGCCATCCCCACAAACTGCTCCACTCCGCCAGCTGCTCTATTCCGCAGTATAGCTTCAGGCTCCCCCACTAGTTAGCACAGTACTCAGTGCTCTCAGCTCAGTAATTTCAGCTCTTTAGTGATTTCAGCTCTTAGTGATCTCAGCTCATAGTGGGGGAGCCCCACTAGTGCACCATTAGCCCAAAGTGAGTTCAGCTCAGTAACCTGTATCTAGATTCTTAAGGGAATAAAAAATCAACTCTGACATTCCACAGTGGAGAGAGGAGGGGGTGGAACTGGTGCTTCTGGCTCCACAAGGAGACTGCACCACCAGACACAGATACCTGTCCCCAGCCTCTCTCTCTTCACTGGGTTTTGGAACCCATGTCCCTTGTCTAGCAGGTACCACCCAACTGAGGTTGAGTCATTTCTGTCACAAAGCAGTCCCACAGCTCGGCAGCCTGGGATGGGATAGGCGTGCCTATGCAAATACACTCTCTGAAATTCTTTCCACCCGATGTCAGGGTAGAGCTCATCCTGACTCTGCTTACATTGACTTACACTGAGGTTTCTCACTGACTCTGATCCGGAGGCTATTTTCCTTCAGTCAGGCCCTGCTTTGCTCAGTCTTCATGGGGCCTTCGGCAGCTCAACAATGGGGTCTGGTCCAGGTGTGGAGGAACTCCTGCGGCCTCTCTGCAGGAGCTACAAGCCTAGGAGTTCCCTTGCTCTGTTCACCCTGATGGGGCTCGGCTTCTGCCTTTTGAGCTATGCCACCATTGTGAGCGTGCCCAGCAGGTATGGCTGGGCAGGGCATCTGGGCCCAGAGTTGCTCGTTAACTCTTTATTCCGTGTTGCAGGGCTTATACACCGCACCACTCCCTCATAGTATGGTGGGAGGAGAATCAGAAAATATATTATACACCAAGAATTCTTAGGAAACAACATGCGACCACTTGTGAAGTAGGTTGTTTTTCCCCCCTCTTCTTTTGATATAGCCACTTGGGTCCAGTGTCCCTTTTAAATTATATTCTATTAGGTGAAACTATGGAAATGTAAGAAAAAACATTAGTGAAGTGGAGAAGGGTGAATGATGACCATTACACTACTTGCTTGTGAAGTTGCAACTTGGATGGTGCTGAGTGGAAACACATTTGTAGAAATTACGGTCAGCAATCTCAGCATTTTTCTCCAACTTTAATTCTAGTAATATGACATCTTCTTGGCAGTTTTTAACAGGTTTTACTAATATTAAACTAAAAATCTGGGGTTGTTAGGAAATGTAAATCCTCAACTCATTTGCTGCTGTTTCCAGCACAGCCTTTGTGTACTAGAAAAACTGAAATGCTGACACACTACAATTTTTTTTTCAGTTAAGGCTAGAGTTTGATTGTCCCTTCTGAATGGTGAGGAAAAAGAGATCTTTTCTCACCCTGACCTCGCACAGATCCCATAAAGATACTTCAGAAAGGCAACCCATGTTGTTGGGAGAGTGCAGGGCTAATAAGGAGCACAGCACCATAAAGCATTGGGAGAATAGACGTAGTCATGGCCTTGTGTCTGCAGTGCATTAGTCTGTGAAGTATTATTGCACTTTTTAAAAGCATGTAGCAGTTTGTTCCTTGTTTTCATGCTGTTGTAGTCTGATTAATTCATAATCTATATATTACATTGATTACTTAAGGATTCCCACTTATCACTTTGCGGTTTGACAGGTTCTTGTCCCAAGATCAGGCCCAGTATTATTAAAATTACTGTGTAGTTGGGAACTCTGATGTGCACAGTTGCAAAACTCTCACTGTAGGAACCCTTCTGTGTTTACAATAGCACTTTTTATGTTTAGGTTTCAAAGTGCTTTACAAAAGAAGGTCACTATCATTATCCACATTTTACAGATGGGGAGACTGAGACACAGAGGGGGGAAGTGACTTGCCCAAGATCACCCAGCATTCCTGTATCAGAGCTGGAAATATAACCCAGATCTCACGAGTCCCACTGTAGTGCTCTACCTACTAAGCTACGCTGAAGTGAGAGGAAGTTGGCAGTTTTTCAAAGAGACATTATTAAGGGTACAAGAGCAATCTATTACACTGCGTAGGAAAGATAGGAAGTATAGCAAGAGACCACCCTGGCTTAATCAGGAGATCTTCTATGATCTACAATTCAAAAAAGAGTCCTACAAAAAGTGGAAGCTCGGTCAAACTACAAAGGATGGGTATAAACAAATAACACAAGTATGTAGGGCAAAATTAGAAAAGCCAAGGCACAGAACGAGATCAAACTAGCTAGGGGGGAAAGACAATAACAGACAATGTGGAAATGGCAGAGGTGCTTAATGACTTCTTTGTACTGGTTTTCACCGAGAAGGTTGGTGGCAATGGGATGTATAAAATAATGAATTCCTGTGAAAATGAGGTAGGAGCAGAGTCTAAAATAGGGAAAGAACAAGTCAAAAATTACTTAGACAAGTTAGATGTCTTCAAATCACCATGGCCTGATGAAATGCATCCTAGAATACTCAAGGAGCTGACTGAGGAGATATCTAAGCCATTATCAATTATCTTTTAAGAGTCATGGAAGGCGTGAGACATTCCAGAAGACTGGAAAAGGTCAAATCTAGTGCCCATCTATAAAAAGGGAAATAAGGGCAACCCGGGGAATTACAGACCAGTCTGTTTAACTTCTGTACCCAGAAAAATAATGGAGCAAATAATTAAGCAATCAATTTACAAACAACTAGAAGATAATAAGGTGATAAATAACAGTCAGCATGGATTTGTCAAGAACAAATTGTGTCAAACCAACCTAATAGCTTTGTTTGACAGCTTAACAAGTCTTGTGGATGGGGGGAAGCGGTAGATGTGTTATATCTTGACTTTAATAAGGCTTTTGATACTGTCTCGTATGACCTTCTCATAAACAAGCTAGAAAAATACAACCTAGATGGAGCTACTATAAGGTGGGTGTATTAACTGGTTGGAAAATCATTCCCAGAGAGTAGTTGTCAGTGGTTCATAGTCATTCTGGAAGGGCATAATGAGTGGGGTCCCACAGGGATCAGTTCTGTTCAATATCTTCATCAATGATTTAGATAATGGGATAGAAAGTACACTTATAAAGTTTGTGGATGATACCAACCTGGGAGGGATTGCATGTGCTTTGGAAGATTACAATTCAAAATGATCTGGAGAAACTGGAGAAATGGTCTGAAATAAATAGGATGAAATTCAGTAAGGACATGTAAAGTACTCCACTTAGGAAGGAACAATCAGTTGCACACATAGAAAATGGGAAATGACTGTCTAGGAAGGAGTAGTGTGGAAAGGGATCTGGGAATCATAGTGGATCACAAGCTAAATATGAGACAACAGTGTAATGCTGTTGCAAAAAAAGCAAACATCATTCTGGGATGTATTAGCAGGAGTATTGTAAGCAAGACATGAGAAGTAATTCTTCTGCTCTACTCTGCGCTGATCAGACCTAAACTGGAGTATTATGTCCAGTTCTGGAGGCCACATTTCAGGAAAGATGTGAGCAAATTGGAGAAAGCCCAGAGAAGAGCAACAAAAACTATTAAAGGTCTAGAAAAAATGACCTATGAGGGAAGATTGAAAAAATTAGATTGTTTAGTCTAGAGAAGAGAAGACAGAGAGGGGACATAACAGTTTTCAAGTACATAAAAGCTTGTTACAAGGAAAAGAGAGGAAAATGGTTATTCTTAACCTGTGAGGATAGGACAAGAAGCAGTGGGCTTAAATTGCAGCAAGGGTGTTTAGGTTGGTCATTAGGAAAAACTTCCTAACTGTCAGAGTGGTTAAGCACTGGAATAAATTGCCTGTGGAGGTGGTGGACTCTCCATCACTGGGGATTTTGAAGATCAGGCTGGACAACACCTGTCAGGGATGGTCTAGATCAGGGAGCGAGCAAACTTTTTGACTTGAGGCCTGCATCAGGTTTCAGATATTGTATGGAGGGCTGGTCAGAGGAGGCTGTGCCTCCCCAAACAGTGAGACGTGGCCCGGCCCCTGCCCCCTATCCACTCCCCCCTGCTTTTCACCGCCTGACAGCCCCCACTACTGCCCCATTCACCCCTCCTGCCCTCTGTCCCCTGACCACCCCGGACCCTCTGCCCCTAACTGCCCCCCTGCTGCTCCAGCCAACCCCCATCTTCCTTCCTGACATCCTCCCCCGGGATCCCTGCCCCATCCAACCACCCCTTCTCCCTGACTGCTGCTGGAACCCCCGACCCCATTCAACCCCTCTGTTCCCCACCCTCTGACCACCACCACCCCCATCCACACCCCAGCCCTTGACCACCCCCGGAACTCCCCTTCCCTCCTGCTGCTCCAGCCACCCTCCCCTCTTCCTTCCTGATGGCCCCTCCCAGGACCCCATCCTCTTCTCTTCTCTGTTACCGCCCCCAGGCCACCTGCCCCTAACTGCCCCTACCACCACTGCCCCCCACCACTCCATCCAACCCCACCTCTTTCCTGACTGCCCACCACCACCCCATCCAACCCCTCCTCTGCTTCCTGACTGCCCCCCCGGAACCCCTGCCCCATCCAACCACCCCTGGAACCCCCGACCCCATTCAACCTCCCTGTTCCCTGCCCTCTGACCACCCCTACCTCTTCCACATCCCTGGCCCTTGACCAGCCCCCGAACTCCCCTGCCCTCTATCCAACTGCCCCTTCTCCACTCCCTGCCCCCTTACTGTGCTGCCTGGAGCACCGGTGGCTGGCAGTGCTACAGCTGCGCCGCCTGGCTGGAGCCAGCCGCGCAGCACAGAACGCCGGGTCAGGCTGGGCTCTGCAGCTGCGCTACCCCAGGAGCGCGCAGCTCCGCTACCTAGAGCATTGTGCCCGCGGCACAGTGAGCTGAGGCTGCAGGGGAGGGAGAACAGCAGGGGAGGGGCCGGGGGTGAGCCTCTCGGGCGAGGAGCTCAGAGTCTGGGCAGTACGGTCCCGCAAGCCACCGTAGTTTGCCCACCTCTGGTCTAGATAATACTTAGTTCTGCCTTGAGTGCAGGGGACTGGACTAGATGACCTTCCAAGGTCCCTTCCAGTTCTATGATTTTATGAAATTAGCATGAGGCAACTTGTGTCTCTGTTTCTTCTTCTGTGAGCTAAAATCTTTGGACATGAAGGTTAATGAGGGTTCATTTTGAAATAATTGTTGTAATGACCTCCAGCTTCCATTAGCAAGGGCAGCCTGATGAGGAGACCGACATTTTAACACAGAATCTGACCTTTCTGAGATTATATGTAACATGTATATACATGTGCATGCTTATGTGTGTAACCATTATTATGAGCAAAAGAGAATGTTGTCTGTTCTCATACTGAACATTAGCAATGAAAAATCAAGTGAAAATTCCGCTGCTGGAGGAAACTCAGAATCCGTGTATCTGTAGACTGTAAATGTCACAAGCCTTCTGTATTTATTTTTAGAGGCAATTACTAGTACTTCTGTTTCCCTGGCTACCATCACTCTTTACACCAGCAGTGGGCAACATGCGGCCCATCAGGGTAATCCGATTGTGGGCCGTGAGACATTTTGTTGGCGTTGACCATCCACAGGGCACGACCCCCTGTGGTTCCCAGTGGCTGTGGTTTGCCGTTCTCGGTCAGTGGGGGCTGTGGGAAGCGGCAGGTTGCAGGGACATGCTGGCCACTGTTTTCCACAGCTCCCATTGGCCAGGAACGGCAAACTGCAGCCACTGGAAGCTGTTGGGGGCTGTGCCTGCAGATGGTCAACATCAGCAAGATGTCGCACGGCCCACAATCAGATTACCCTGATGGGCTTCAGGTTGCCCACCACTGCTTTACATCAGGCCAGAACACTAAGGGAGGACACACAATCGTATCATAAGGACAGCAATGTCTAACAGCTGATCTCCCACTAGAGCCTCTCATGCAGCTCTGTGTCAATGCTTCTGATCTCAGTGTGGTAGTTCTCCCCTAATATTTATATAGCTGTTTTTGCACCCTTGCCGTGAAGCACCCTGGGAGAAATCCTGGCAGTAGTAAAGGTCTAATAACCATCCCTTCCCAGTAGCAGCATTGCATCCGTTTCCTTGTGTTTGGGAGGCAATGTTTTATTTTAATTTACAAATCTGGAACTGAAGTTTTTCAATCAGATCACCTTGGATTATGTTCTTGTCAGATTTCTCAAACTGAGCAAGGTCAGGCCTGGTCTGTATTGAGATAGGAGAGCTCCAAGGAAACCGAGGATGCTACAGGAAGATGGGCAAATGCCTTTTCTCTCTCCAGTGTCTCAGAACAGAACCAGTGCCCTCCCATGGTGCTAGGTTACACTTTATTATGTGAAGTACTCTTTCAGATGAAACACCAAATAGAGCACTTGACCATTTGATTTGTCGTCCTCTGGCTCTTAAGGTCCCAATCCTGCTGTTATTAAAATCTGTGGCAAAATGCTCATTGACTTTTATGGGATGGAGATTTGGCTCTTTGGGTGTAAATTCAAAATTCCAGTGTATAGATGTATATCCTGATCAGGTGACGTCCCTCTGTAGTTTATGGGATTCATTTTCTCTTCCTGACCTAAATGTGTCCTGTTATGTGACATTAGAGGTGGAACACGTTACTGGTAACATGAGTGGTTCCAGTGTAAATATTGTTTTGGAATCCTTTGGCATGAAAGATGATGTACAGGGAGTCCTCGGACTTACGATGCCCAACTTAGTTGGATGCCACTTACAACGCTTTTCAATTGACTGCTCATTTCGCCCCTACAACACTTGTTTCGCCCTTACGATGAAAGCCAGCAGGGAGAACATACACATCACATGCTGAGCCTCAGCCAGTAATGGATTTCACTGTTCAAGCTTTCTGATTGTCTGAGCTGGGGGCTGGGAGCCAATCAAATACAATTATCAAGGCTACCTGGCAACAAGCTACCCTAGCTGTGGAAGCCAATCAGACAAGTAACTGCAAGGGACCCCTTTCCAGCTCCATTCATTATAACATGACCACAAAGTTATTTACAAGAAAGACTGTGAAAAGCAAGCCCAGCTGCCTGCCTTGCTATCTGCCCCCCCGACTGTCTGTCCACAATGTCTCTCAATACTGAACTCAGTGCCTCTGTGAATAGGGGCCTATACAATATGTACAGCTGCTACAGAGAAATTTACAAGGAGAAGAGGAGAACATCTGTCCAAACTTCCTTAGACACTTTCTTTAAGACTCCAGAGAAGATTTCAGAGAAACCTGCAGCCTAGACTTCAGAGAAGCCCCCAGCCAAGAGCCCTTCAAAAAGTTCTGGAAAGTCAAAACATGTGATTTTATTTGTTTATTTGAATGTTGTTTGCCAAATAAATACATTGATGGTGCTACATTAGACATCTATCATTCATTTAGTACAAAAATCTGGGTTGTTGTGGTGAAAATAGTGTATCGAGCTTTGGTTCAGGAACCACTCCCCGCTTTAGACCATTGATTCCTATGGGAAAAACAGTTTTGACTTATGTTTCGACTTATAACACAATTCTGAGGAACGAATTGTGTCATAATCCCAAGGACTCCCTGCACATACATGTAGGATAAGTTCTCTTGGTTCTCATCTGTGACTAAAGTGCTGCTGAGAGCCATGGCAAGCCACTGTTAGTCATTTTGTTCTTTTTCTATCCTGTCCTTAAAGACAGCAAGGCTCTGGGTAGGGCTTCAGCTGTGCTTTTTCAATCTGATTCTTGTTAAACTAACACTGAATCCCAGGTGAAATAACAGAAAACTGAGATGGTAGGGACAAATAGAAGGAAGGCGGAAGCATGAGGGAAAGGAGTGATGGCGGGGGAAAAAAGCAAGGGAGCATGAGACAGAAAGGAGAGGGAGCTGGAGCAAAAGTGTAGAAGTAAATCTAATGTGTTCCAGAGAAATAATATGCTGTCAGACTCGTAAAATACAAATAAAAATAAATACAAAACAACGAAGAAAAAGTATGAAAAGAGGGATAGGGCAGATCAAAAAAGCCAGTAATTTTGTTTATGGATTTCAAACAACAAACAAAAATGCCACACACAATCCTGACATTATTACTAATGTATTTAGAAATTCTTGCACTCTAAGCTGTCACTAGCCATGACTTATACAAATGACCTGGTGCTACGCATAAGGTAGTTTAATTGCTAAAGTACTGATCTACTGCTATTGACCAATCAAGAAATCAGGATTCCCTGATGTCATATGTTACATATTTCTTCTGTTTTTAATTTTCAGAAATCATATTTACAAAACAGCAAAATGAGGTTTTTATGTTAGAAATGTGATGGGTTCTTCTGTTTAATCACTAAATTGGGGGCGTTTTAATGCAGCTCTGGAGAAATCATTAATGACTGTCAATGGGTAGTATCCTTTGTCTCTATCATAAAGACATCTCAGACAATTAAATAAATTAAAGGTGCAAAATCTGCAACTACAATACCTGTTATGAATTCTTACACAGTTAGCAGTCAGGCAACAAACATGGTAATTACCATTCTCTCATGGTTTCTCTTGAATCTGAACAAGAATTTTTTCTTTAAAACTCTCACATTTCCAAACACATGGCTTGATCCATTCCTGGGTTTCTTCAAGCAAGATTCCATAAAAATGGAGTTACTCTTTTGCAAAGCAACTAGTACTCCCACTCTGGGCACCTTAAGCTGTCCAATAAACCCACCAAAATGGGCAATGTGGGGAGTGGCTAGATACCCCATGGATGCTCATGCAGTTTACTGGGAAAAGTTCCATCATCTGAACCCTTGACCACATCCTGTTGCCAAATACACCCTTCTGGTCCTCTTAAAGTGAATCACGTGGAGGATAGCTGAGTCTGACCCTGAGAGGCCCCCATCATCTTAGGAAGAACAGTGATGATTTAGCTTGTTTTGCCATGGCTTATTCTGTCAATACTTTCTATAGAAAAAAGGAAATTGTCCTTTTGTGCTGATAAAAGTAAAGCCTGTAGTGTAGATGTGGTTGACTTGCTAACACCATTTCCTGTGGGCTAAAATCCCACATGCAGTTTATATTTTATCAGTATGGACATGGCCACACTACTGGGGAATGTTTCAGTGCTGGAGGTATTGTCCTTTGGATAGTATTATGAATCACAGTGGCATTTGTCAGGGTTTGGTGACTGCCAGGGTGAAAGTGAAGATCCCATGTATGAGGGATTACTTGTGAGTAATACATTCATCCCATACTCATACCAGGAGACCTTTTATGCCACTTAATAGAATTGCTCTAATATATGCATGCACACTTGCTCTGTCCTCTCACACACTCTCTCTCCTGCAAATCTGCTTTGAGAGTTAACCTTTATAGAATCCCAGTTCAACCTCCCCCCCCCCACCGAATTTATATCTTATAGGGTTAAACCCAGTTTCCTTAAACTTTTTCTCTACAGTCAATACTGTGAAATTTAAAAAATCACCGTTTCTCCTTGTCAGCCCAAGAAGCTTTGACACTTCTTCCCATCTGACAGATATTATTTATGTGGAATGCTCCTTCTCTCATCTTCATCACATTCAGATGCTGACTAAAGTGGCAGAAAGGAGCACATGTTGATAATTCAGCTCATGGTGCATTTCAATTTTTGTCATTTCTGTTTTCTTCTGTGAATTAAACCCAAATTATTTTATTTTTGAAAATATAGGTTTTTACCTTTTTCCATCTTCCTCCCCCCAATAATTACTGCAGTTTAATCTGCATAATTTCACTTCATTTTTGTACAATTAAAATAAGTATAACCACCTGAAAATACTGTGATCCAGATCCTCATGACTTTGAAGTCAATGGTGCTGGGACAATTTACACAAACTGAGGGTCTGATCGTGTGTGTGTGTGTGTGTGCATCTGTGTGTGCACGTGTGTGCATGCATTGTATTGTATGTATTATAAAATGTCTGTATCCATATAGAAGATATATGTATTTGTGCCAGGTACTTTATCTTGGGCAATGTTTTAAACTGAATGATGATGATAGATTTTTATAGCACTTTTTTCACATTTACTAGAGCAAACTTTATTTTACTAGAAGTTGGAGGCCCTGGTGTTCTATAAAATGTATCAGCTAGCAGTATCTTCAAGTTTAGAACTATATGAATGTGATTTAACATTAGTTTATGAAATACATAACTTTCAGGATCATCTGGCACTAAGCAATATAGGTGTTAAGGGAACTGTCATCCAGTTGCATAATCCTCATATGTTTACCTTACTATGCGACCTGAATGCAGTTCTATCACATTGTGATTATCTATTATACTGTGCATCTTTGAAGTTTTTAAGTTTGTATCTTATTATTCTAACTACTGCACTATTTTCCTTTTTAATGTAAGGTTGCCTTTGCCTCCTGGAGCCTTCTCGGGTCTCTGGAAAAATCAGGAAACGTTCAAGGAGTTATATTTCCAAAAATTTCCCGTAAGAATGGCAAAAGGAACTATATAAATTCCAGTAATGCTATGGCATTGAACGATCTTAGTTAGCAGTTATAGGATTCTGTCATTTTTTCTTTTGATGAGAGAGCTTTGATATGTATGTCCACATAAGATTAAAATCATTTAAAGTTAAACCTTTCATTGTGCAGAATATTAGAATGTAGTCACTCTCTTTTAAAGAAAATCTAAAAAATACAGTTTGTCTTCTGTGTGGGGTAACATATGCAGGAGGGGAGCATGACTAGGAAAGGGAATCAGTAAATAGATGAATAAATTACACTTCCCCCATCAGATCCACACATGGAAGAGATTGTACATAAGCTGATCTCCTCCCTACACAGAAGTGTGTGTGTGTGTGTCTTATGCATGACCAAGAAGGAAGATTTGGTCCAAGGGTGGAAATAGGTGAGGGAACAAATTTATGTGAGGACAAGATGTCATTTTGTGGTCTGGCAAGGTGTTGCTATCATGCTTCTGGGTCAAGATATTCCCAAAAGAAACAGAAATATCATGAGAATTTGAGTTCAACTCTGCTGCCCCATCCTTTAGAGACAACCCCACCTCTTCCTCTGGGCTTAGGAGAGCCCCATCTTCCAGGGGTTCTGAGGGAGCAGTGAACAGGCTGGAAAAGATGTGAGTGGACTTGCAGGTCATATACTGTTCCTGCTGACCCCACCAATTTCACTCAGGGAGGGGAACCCAAGCTGTATTATGAAATAAGAACAGTGAATAAAGTGTTTCAGAATAAAATCCATGTAATGAAAAAATAATAATTGGGAAAAGAAGGAACTGCAGAGTTTATAAAGATTTTTAAGTTTTAAAGTTGATGTGATCCTATTTTGCACCGTGAAGGTAAATATGTTGATAATTTTTAACGCATAAACTTTAGGTGGGAGATGACTATATTAAATAGACCAGGAACTTTTTTCATTTTGGGTGAGTCACTCATCCATCTTGCTGGTAAACATTGCTGATGACCCTAGCATTAATACCAATTTATTGCTTGTGGTTTTATTTTCAGGGATACTATGATACCATGGATGCTGGGTGCATGGATGAAGATGGCTACTTATATGTCATGTCTCGAATTGATGATGTGATCAATGTTGCAGGTCATAGAATTTCTGCAGGTGCAATTGAGGAGGTGAGCACAAATTTAACAGTGAAAATGGGTACAAAAAGGCTGGCATCACAGGTACGCCTACACATTGAGTGGGAGACTGTGGAAGTGAGTCTCAGAGCCCAGGTTTCAGAGTAGCAGCCGTGTTAGTCTGTATCCGCAAAAAGAACAGGAGTACTTGCGGCACCTTAGAGACTAACAAATTTATTTAAGCATGAGCTTGCATGGGCCACAGCCCACTTCATCAGATGCATAGACTGGAACACATAGTGAGGATTTATATATATACATACAGAGAACATGAAAATGTGGGAGTTCCCCTACCAACTCTAAGAGGCTAATTAATTAAGATGAGCTATTGTCAGCAGGAGAAATAAAACTGATAATCACGATAGCCCAGTCTCTATGCAAAAGAATAAATGGATGCACATCTGACATCAGAACATTCAAAAACGTAGGAGAATTCTTCAACCTCTCTGGCTATTCAGTAACAGATTTAAAGGTGGCAATTTTGCAAAAGAAAAGCTTCAAAAACAGACTCCAATGGGAAACTGCTGAACTTGAATTAATATGCAAACTAGATACTATCAATTTAGGCTTAAATAAAGACTGGGAATGGCTGAGCCATGACACACATTGAATCTATTTCCCCATGACCGCCCCCGGACATCTTCTTGTCAAACTGCCTTAAATGGGCTATCTTAAGTATCACTACAAAAGTTTTCTTTTTCCTGTTGATAATTAACTTGCCTCTTAGAGTTGGTAGGGGAACTCCCACGTTTTCATGCTCTCTGTATGTATATATATCTCCTCACTATATGTTCCATTCTATTGCATCTGATGAAGTGGGTATGCTCAGAGCCCAGGTTGACAGACTCAGGTTTGTGGGGCTCAGGCTAAGGTGCTTAAAATAACTATGTAGACATTGTGGCTCGGGCTCTGAAGCAGAAGGTGGGGGTGAGCTTCAGAGCCCAGCGTCTAACCCGAGCCACAACATCTACACAACTATTTTAAGTGACAGAGCATGAGCCCTGGGAGTCCAAGTCTGTTGAGCCAGGCTTTAAGAGTCACTGCCTGCAGTGCGGTAAGGGGGCAGGGAGCAGGGCTGCAAGGCTGCTGCTTACTGTGTAGATGTGTCCACAGAGACTGAAAACGTCAATAAAAATATGTGTTTTTTTTCTTTTCGGCTGTGTACTTGTTGGTTTTGATTTCTTTGGAAGTGGGGTGTTTAATATCACACATTTCTAAGATTAAAACTTTTGGAAAGTTTTTTAAAAGTAGTTTTAGGGCTGATTTCAAAAAGCGCTCAGTGTTGGCTTAAATTCTGCTCCTGTTGAAATCATTAGGAGTTTTAGCATTGGCTTCAGTCAGAGCAGAGTTAAGCCAACAGTAAACACTCTGAAAATTTCACCCTCACATCCTAGCTCACTAATGTAAAATACAAGTAACTCCAAAAGTTAAAACTATGCATTTTAAAATAGCATTTTGAGACTCATTTCCTGATTCACTGACCTGTCCAGATCTACTGTAATTGCCAGAAGATCTTGCAAGTACAGGAAGCCATGTAGGGAGTACAAGAAAATTCTGCTTATTTGGTAGTAGGCATGTTGTACTTTTCTCTAGACTCTGAACTTAGCAGTTGAGTCAAAGGAGAACTAATTTTGTAGTATTTTGCTTTACAAAATATCTGTTTGCAACCTGTATGTTGACCTGCATATTTTATTTAACATTTTGGATTTTAAAGCGTAGAAAACCTGGAAAAAAGCCAGAGTACAGATTTTTGGACTTTCTGACTGCACAAGCCTTTTGGGTTGCACAAAACCAGTGCATAAACCCAGTGGATCCACCTTCCTGAGCATTTGCATTATATAAGGCAGGGGCAGGCAAACTTTTTGGCCTGAGGGCCACATCAGGTTTCGGAAATTGTATGGAGGGCCAGTTAGGGGAGGCTGTGCGTCCCCAAACAGCCAGGTGTGGCTCGGCCCAGCCCCCGCCCCCTATCCGAACCTCCCTGCTTCTCGCCCCCTGACAGCATCCGCCCATTCCCTGATGGTCCCCCACCCCGGGACCCCTGTCCCATCCACCCCATGTTCCCTGTCCTCTGACCGCCCCTGAAACCCCTGCCCCTGACTGCCCCCTGCCACCTCATCCAACCCCCCTCTCCTCCCGGGACCTCTGCCCCATCCAACCACCCCTTCTTCCTGTCCCATGACCGCCCCCGGAACCCCTTCCCCTGACTGTCCCCTGCCACCTCATCCAACCCCCCTCTCCTTCCTAACTGGTCCCGGGGACCCCTGCCCCCATTCAACCCCCTGTTCCCTGCCCTCTGACAACCCCACCCCCTATCCACACCCCTGACCCCTAACTACCACCCTTAACTCTCCTGCCCTCTATCCAACCCCTGCTGTTCCCTGCCCCCTTACCGCACTGCCTGGAGTACCAGTGGCTGGTGGTGCTACAGCCACACCGCCCCGCTGGAGCCAGTCACGCACAGCACAGACAATCAGGTCAGGCCAGGCTCAGCAGCTGCGCTGCCCCAGAAGCTCGGAGCCCTGCTCCCCAGAGCATTGCACCAGCGGCAGAGTGAGCTGAGGCTGCGGGGGAGGGGAACAGTAGGGGTGGGGCCGGGGGCTAGCCTCCTGGGCCAGGAGCTCAGGGACCAGGCAGAAAGATCCCACAGGCCATAGTTTGCCCACCTCTGATATAAGGGGAATCTCTGCTTGGAGTAGAGTGGTATTAAAAGCTCTGCACCATGCCATCTCATCCTCCAGGGACATTACTGGCGATCCCTGCTCCCTGGTGCTCCCAAGATACTGGAATGTCCTCTTAGGTCTGGGAATAATCTATCTTAAAATAGAGCTGTTTTAATGTAAGAGTGCTAGGCTAGTGTACGTTGACTCAGAATTGGGAGAATGTAAATGTCACATAAAGCCACCTTCCCCTCCCACTCCACAATCCTGTAATGAGTACACCACCTGGGAAGGGATTCTTCCCTCCATTATGGCCTTTTAGTTTAAGGGATATCACAACACCAGATCTAGGTGGGGAGGATCTAATCACACACACACACAGCCGGTATGGACTTTGCACAAGGTATTTTATGTGGCCACATAAGACCCATGCCTCAAACCCCTGGCATAGGGGGCATGTCTAAACCAGGGAGCAGTAGGGGGAACAGCAGCAGCATAGCACTTCAGGGATTGTGCTAATTTAGGCCGCCCCTCAATGTTAAGTTATTCAAGGGACCATACAGGCCCCTAGAGCAACCCAGGATTAGCAGGGCACAAAGATGGTTTGAAGACACACAACACAGAATCTCGCCACTGGTCTTCTACTTTTGTATCGTTAAACAAATTATTCAGGTGTTGTTCCTTATCTTTCAGACTGGATCTGAAGCTGATAAAATGGCTGGTGTTGTGAATTCCCTGATATCTAATATTGTACTACTTTATCAGTGTGTACCATGTTAGCTTTCTTCTTTTCTTTAATTTCAGTCACTTGTTTTTCTGTCTTCTTCCCTACTGTTTTGTAATTTTGTTCCCCTGAAACAAGATACACTTAATCACAAGAAAATACTTAGTTTTTCAATTCACCTTTTAAACCAAGCTAAAACAAGCTAGACTGTAGTTAGTTTACAGAGCAAATTGCTATTTAAATGAGAAAACATTAAAAACAATGCAATTAACTTTTCAGTAAGATCAGTAAAAACAGAATTAGAAGCTCAGTGAATCTTCCTTTAATTAAATGACAGTCACCTGGTCGAGTATGCATATTTATCTCCCTTTCCATTATAGCTACAGGTAGTTGAGCAAGTTTTTCCTCAGATTTTGACTATAAATCTCAACAATAAGAGTTGTTTATTTCACCAAGATTTTCTATAAGTATCATCAGGCCCCTGTGAAACTACAGAAGTTACCATTTATCTGATGGCTCAATGAGTAGTTGTTATATATTTGTGTTAATTTCAGCTTCCATCTTGTGTTCAGTGTGTGTGTGTGTCTCTTTCAGCTGGCATTGCTCACCTTTTCTCTGAAGCAAGGGATTAATACTAAAGGGATTTAGCACGACTAGTGCCCTCCTGACTGCTGCTGCTGTAGAAAACAGAAATGCATCCTGTTTCAGTAACTACCATTCTAGAAACACTACCTCTTTATTTTTTTTTGTTTCTTAGTTTTACAGCTTTTGAATGACTTGTGGCTGTTTCTATTTTCCGTATTTCTATTTTGCATGTTTTAAAAATTTTTATTGTATTTTTTTAAAACTTTCTACTAATTTTTAAAGCTCTTATTTGCTTCTTATGAATATGGAACCCTTCACTCTTCTTCAGAATTATCTATAAGCTTTCTGAACTCCATTGAGGGTACCTGATCCAAGGCCAGGTGTGGGGCCCGAAAGACTGCACTGGGAGTAGTGGCTTTAGAAGGGCTTAGTCCATAGGCAAAAAATGGGAGGCTGAGTATTTAAGGAATCTAATGGCAGGAGCTCAGACCATAATGTCAAGTTCAGGATTACAACTGTTTTTTGTATGGTTTCCCTATGTTGTATCAGTGTGTTATGTTTCCCTGAGGTGCACTGAATTTTTCATGATATTTTCTCTGCTTTGACTTTATTTTTATATCCCAATCCCAAGGGTTTAATTGATTAAGATTTTACCTTTTCCTTTTGCGTGTGTTCACTTTTCTAGTGGTTGTCTCTATTTATGTGTTATATTCTATTCTTTGCCCACTTGTATTTTCCTTGATATATACAAAAAGCAGCTATGTCAACTAACACTCCTGACTGAGCAGGCAAAAGAGTCTTCAGGAGGTGCCGTTAAATTATAGACAAAGACTTCCTTTAATGGAAATTTGACATTTTGAAACCCAACAGTCAGGACAGAATAGCCCTTCCTTGTAATGAGGGAATTCTTGAACCTGCAAAAGAAATTATAGACTACTCCAGCATCTCAGCAACCTGAAAGAGAATAGAACAAAAGTATGAAGGTCCCCTTAAAGGGTTAGAGTATTTTTATTCACATCTGCTGCCATCATCTGTTTCCTTCCCCACACATGAAGAAGGGCTGTGTGTTGTTCGAAAGCTTGTACCTTTCACCAACAAAAGTTGGTCTGATAAAAGATATTATGTCACTTGGCACCCTCATCTCTAGTAGTCACTGCAGCTAATGAAGACCATCCCATGAGAAAAAGAGGCAAAGAAATTGGATCTGTTTGGTCGTAAGAATTATTCAGTGGTATCTCTTCAGGCCAGGCTTGCAAACTACTTAGCTATGCTAGCCAAATACAGTTATCTACAATGGGACAAAATTGCAGTCATGGTTCTCTTCAAGGTGGAGATCTCAACCATGTATTTTGTTTTATCCTAATTTTTTATCAGAAGAGTCAGAGAGTCCAAAAGAGAAGACTGTCCTCTTCATTCTCTGCTCAACCATCTCATTCTCAGAAGCAACAGTTTTGATACTTCAGTGGAGGTTACTGCACGAAACTATGTGGATTGGTACTCTTCCCTTCCCCTTTTTGGGACCTGCCTTTCTTCTTTCAAGAGTGCTTGGACTTCAATAACATTGCGCTTTTGGGTCATCCAGACAGGATGCACCCTCCGATTCCATACCATTTTCCCCCTCACGCACCTTCCCCATACTTTTTTGGGGACCATTCTCATGCATCAAGAAAAACTGTTACTACTGGAGTTAGTGGAAATGTTCTGGTTCCCGTAGCCTTTGGGGGAAAGGGATTTTATTCCCCATACTTTCTTATACCAAAAAAGTATACTAGACCAAGTGCTCCACAGTAGACCTCAGGCTCCTCAACACCGTCATCACAAATACAAAATTCTGCATGGTGACTCTGGCATCCATTATACCTTCTTTATATCCCATGGATTGGTTCAGTACACTCGATTGGTTCCGAACACTCGGTTCAGTGCAATACATCCTTTGCACAAGAAATGTTTTTATTTCCCAAGTACTAGGCAATCATCATCAACTACAGGTCTTTCTGATCAGACTCTCAACTGCACTCCAAGTGTTTACAAAATGTCTATTGTTAGTATCTGCCCATCTTCATCATCCAGGGATTTATGTTTACCTGTCTCTTCACAATTAGTTAATGAGGGAAGATCAACTCAACAGGTCTCAGAGTCAGTAAGATCGAATCTACATCTGTTCTCAAACTTGGTTCTAAAGTTCAGTCTCAGGCTCAATCTCGGTCCATACAATACCTAGGCATACATCCCTGCCTCAGGAGAAGTTCCAGAATTTCTCTCTCATATTTATTTTCAAGCCTGAGATTGGTCTCAAGTACTTATATCACACCCTTTGCCAGACTGAGGGTGAGACCTCTTCAGTCTTGGATTAGGTCAGTTTACTATCCAAACATCCACAGAATGATCACCCCTTCATTGATGGCTAGAACCAAGCAATGTCTGTTGTATCTTTTCTCTGCACTCTGCTTTTCATATTATTGCAAATAACCTAATTCCATAACTAACAGGATATTTATCTTAATGCTGTGCCAGTTAAGGCAAAATATGCATATATAATCACTGCTACCTTAAAAGTATGGAAAGTTTCAGCGTGTTGATATCATGTACATGTGTGCTGAAAAAATAGTGTCAATTGAACACACAAACTAGGAAGCAAAGGAACGTTCAGTGTGTTTGTGTGAGCAGGTTTCACATACTTTATGACAGCTGCCCAGCAACCTGAGGCATATGTTATTGGATTTAGATTACTGTCCGTCATTAGCGTGGGAACGAATCTTTGTTTTTGCAATAGGCTATTTCTTTAAAGAAGCGTTGGCTCATGCTCATGGTTTATCCTTTCGCCTTCTTGCTTTAATTCTTTTAAAAAACAGTGGCTTGGGACAATGTTAACGCATGGTGAATTTTGGGTACATTTTGCATAGTATTTTATCCGCAATGAGGAAAGCATTAATGGATATTATCACTACTATAATTCCTACAGGAAGGGTTTGATTAAGAGTTGGACCATTAACACCAGTGGATCCAAAGAGTTTCTTAGGAGGGAAATCAAGGATGCGTATCCTATAGTTTTTATAATCATTTTGGACACCTGGATCCCTAGTTATATATGAAGAGCAAAACAGAGTACTTCAGGGGCTATAGTCAGGATATCTATTTGGAAAGCTGAAGTGTTTTTTGCCCAGGCAAACTGAGGTCTCATTTTACCTGAGTTTTGACTACATTATGAGAGGAAATGAAGAGGACTCTGAGGCCATGTCTACATCTAAAATTTTGCAGCGCTGGTTGTTACAGCTGTATTAGTACAGCTGTATAGGGCCAGCGCTGCAGAGTGGCCACACTTACAGCAACCAGCGCTGCAAGTGGTGTTAGATGTGGCCACACTGCAGCGCTGTTGGGCGGCTTCAAGGGGGGTTCCGGGACGAGAGAGCAAACCGGGAAAGGAAACCAGCTTCCCCGCGGTTTGCTCTCTCGGTCCCGGAGCCACCCAGCAAACCACAGGGAAGGAGACCTGCTTGCTCGGGGTTCCGGGACCGAGAGAGCAAACCGGGAACGCCGCGGTTTGCTCTCTCGGTCCCGGAGCCAGCCAGCAAACCGCAGGGAAGGAGACCTGCTTGCTCGGGGTTCCGGGACCGAGAGAGCAAACCGGGAACGCCGCGGTTTGCTCTCTCGGTCCCGGAGCCAGCCAGCAAACCGCAGGGAAGGAGACCTGCTTGCTCGGGGTTCCGGGACCGAGAGAGCAAACAGGGAACGCCGCGGTTTGCTCTCTCGGTCCCGGAGCCAGCCAGCAAACCGCAGGGAAGGAGACCTGCTTGCTCGGGGTTCCGGGACCGAGAGAGCAAACCGGGAATGCCGCGGTTTGCTCTCTCGGTCCCGGAGCCAGCCAGCAAACCGCAGGGAAGGAGACCTGCTTGCTCGGGGTTCCGGGACCGAGAGAGCAAACCGCGGCGAAGCTGGTTTCCTTTCCCGGTTTGCTCTCTCGGTCCCGGAACCCCGAGCAAGCAGGTCTCCTTCCCTGCGGTTTGCTGGGTGGCTCCGGGACCGAGAGAGCAAACCGCGGCGTTCCCGGTTTGCTCTCTCGGTCCCGGAACCCCGAGCAAGCAGGTCTCCTTCCCTGCGGTTTGCTGGGTGGCTCCGGGAACGCGAGAGCAAACCGCGGCGAAGCTGGTCTCCTTTCCCGGTTTGCTCTCTCGGTCCCGGAACCCCGAGCAAGCAGGTCTCCTTCCCTGCGGTTTGCTGGGTGGCTCCGGGACCGAGAGAGCAAACCGGGAAAGGAAACCAGCTTGATTACCAGAGGCTTCCTCCTTCCACGGAGGTCAAGAAAAGCGCTGGTAACTGTCTACATTGGATTACCAGCGCTGGATCCTCTACACCCGAGACAAAACGGGAGTACGGCCAGCGCTGCAAACAGGGAGTTGCAGCGCTGGTGGTGCCCTGCAGATGTGTACACCTTCAAAGTTGCAGCGCTGTAACTCCCTCACCAGCGCTGCAACTTTCTGATGTAGACAAGCCCTCAGATACCTGAAAGATAGTAGATGAAGGTTTGTGCATTCATTCATTTTAGCTTCCAACATTCATGTGCAGGTTCTTACTCATTAGCAAATTCTTATAGCACTCCATAGTGTTGCTCCATGCAGGCTTTTTGAGGCAGGAATTTTGCCTTCATATGTGTTTGCACAGCACCCAGTACACCCCCCTAACAGTCTTCATCCACCTAAAGGTCCCTAAAGATAGCAGATTAATTTTTTCTCTGATTGTGATCCATCAGTGAGCACTCTTTTCCTCAATTTCAGTCTCCCTTTTTCCTCTTTAAGAGGTCACCAATGAATAATGGGGAGATTATACAGGCCATTATGATGTTTTCTTTTATATGATTAGGAAAGTTCCCTAAGCAGGAGATGTGATTAGGAGGGAAGGAGACACATTTTTGTATATGTTAATTTGATACTTCAACTTGACTGACAAATGTGAAGCAGTAATAACTTGTGGCTTTACTGTTGCTGGTTTGGATTGGCAGAAAATAAAATCTCAGATAAATTACTTATGTAACTTTAGTGCCCTTATGGTCAAGTGGAGTCTGCTCTGCAGGCAGCTCGGTCCAAGAGAAGCATGCAGGATGCAGCAGGGAAAGTCCCTTCCACCTCAGGGGCACCTGTTCCAACCCCCCCAGAGTAAACACACACACCAGAAAAGCACAATGAATATAGGAAAGGGAAATGTTTATTTACAGAGGGGTGAAAGGAAAAAAACAATGGGGAAATATAGGGGGAGCGATAAAACAGAGTTGCATTCAACTCAAGGCCCCACAGGCTTAGTGTAACACTGTCTGAAAGGGCAGACACTGAGTAATGTGTCTGCACACAGAGCTCAGGAGTCCTGGGCAAAGCTCCAGTCCAGCGGTGAGTCTTGGGTGCTCCTGGTCATCTTTGGTGCCAGTAAACTTCCCCCAGCAAACCCCTCTGGTGCCCTCTTCTGCCACTCTCTGTAAAGCTATGCAGAGTGACAACCTCCCCACTTAACTAGCTAACTCACTCACTCACTCATGCCCGTCACCCCACTCGGGGTATGGGCCGCCAACCACAGATCTCCAGAGTCCTCTATCTTGGGCCATTCGCTCTAGCTGGTTCAGCCTCCCTAATTATTCCCAATGCAAAGTCAAAAGCCCCAGAACTCACAGCCCCATGCAGCTCTGGACAGCAGTGATACTGGTTTCAGCTCCAGTTTGCCCGTCTCAGGCGATTTCTCCCTGGCACAGTGCTCCTTCTGGCTCCTATCCTGGGGTGTCCCCAGTCAGCTACTCTGTCCCTCCCAGGCTTCAGGCAGGTTCTTGACTGCTTCATTCTTTGAGGAGCCTGCTTGCTGCAGCTCTGCTATCTGGACCTCAGACACACCTCCTGTTGCTCTCTTCCCTTCTCTCTGCTTCCCCTCCTACCAATAGCACTTCCTCCTTCTGGAACTATCAGCACTTCCCCCCTCAGGAAAAATATTTAAAGGGGCAATGCTGTCTCTAAACCCCAAAGGAGTGACACTTATTAACATACTGCAGTTTGTGTTTCATTATAGAGTTGTAGTCTCTAGTTATGGTTGAAGAGGCTCTTTAGTTCCAAGTCCCTGCTTTCCGTACAGTTGGAAAGATTACAGGTAGATTACGTATCTGAATTGTGGTAGATCAGCTATTCAAGAATGTACCTGCACTCACTTGCTCTTTCCTTCCTGCATAACTGTGTGAATATTGTATCAACATAACATTTTCCAGCTAAGGTCTTGTGGAATGTGTTAAAATGTGACATTGTCATTTTTAACATTGTATGTTGCATTTCCTAGGAATTGTTCTTATTTCCATCCAAACACTAGATTGGCTATGCTCCCTGCGTATTAATTACAATAGAATATATATTCAGCTATTTGAGTTTTTGTTTTGTTTTGTTTTCTCCATCAGTCTGTTCTTTCCCATGGAGCTGTGGCTGATTGTGCTGTTGTTGGCCAAGAAGATGCCTTAAAAGGTCTTGTCCCATTAGCACTATGTGTATTAAGAAATGGTGAGAGCTTATTACTATTCATAGACTCGTCTCTTGTGTCACTAAGATTTGTATAATGTTGTAAAGTAGTTACAGCATCTGAAATTCCTCACCAGGTATAAAGATAGAGGAGGAGAAAGTTTTGGAAGAAATTGTTAAGCGTGTTCGAGAAAGCATTGGCCCAGTGGCAGCTTTCCGAAAGGCTGTGTTTGTGAAACAGATACCAAAGACACGTTCTGGCAAAATACCACGTTCTGCTCTTTCTGCTCTTGTCAGTGGCAAACCATATCAGGTAAGCTACAGGTGCACTTTATTCTAACAAGGGACGCTAGCACATCAGCAGAAGTGTCTTAACCTTTTGGTTCTTTAATGTATTTTGCTATTGATTCACAATATCTAATATTGTAATGTCATTTTATTTTTGCCTGGTATATTTTATCTTCAGAATCTTTATAAATGCTTTCTTCTTGATTACTTTAGAAAAATTAGCATTAGAAGAGATACTGAACCAATTTCTCTTTTACTGTATGTGGTATTTGGCAATTCTCTATCATATGTTTATGTATGTTCTTCTCTCAGATAACTCCAACCATTGAGGATCCTGGTGTGTTTAAACATGTAGAAGAAGTACTGAAGAAACAAAAATAATGTGACTTTTATCCATCATACAGTGTCTTTTAATGGTAAACTTCCGAACGTCTGGAATACATGAAGAAATTTTGTATTTGGTAACACTGTTATGGAACATATTTTAGAAGTCTGAAATAACCTGGTGCTAATTTTATTATTACTAAACTGTTGCTGCTTTCTCTGTCATGTAATATCATGGACAGTGAAACATTTTGAGTTTTGGCAGCCTTTGTCATTTGTATTATATTGGAGGTTGTAGACAGATAAGAAGTAGATGTAGATACTTACAGTAGAGAGTTTTAACAGAGCCCTGTAAAGAGGGTTCATAAATTCATCGAGTTCAAGGCCAGAGGGGACTATCAGATCATACAGTCTGACTATCATATAACCCAGGTTCTTAATTTCACCCAGTAACCCCTGCATTGAGCACAATAACTTGTTTGGCTGAAGCAGATCTTCCAGAAAAGTATCCAGACTCGATTAGATGATTTCGAGAATCCACCACTTCTCTTGGTCACTTCTCAACCTTTTTTTTGATAAACTAAACAGATTGAGCTAAGACTCTCGCTATATGGCATTTTCTCCAGCCCTTGATTCAATTTTGTGTCTCTTTGTCTCCACAAATTTTCAGCTTCTTTTTAAAATGCGACACCAGAACTATGTGCATTATCTCAATATCAGTTTCACCAATGCTGCATGAAGAGATAAAATCACCTTCCAACTCCTATTCCCTGTTTATATATATAAAGATCACATTAGCAGTTTTTGCCACAGCACCGCACTGGGAGCTTATGTTGATTTGCTCTACTATGACCCCTAAATCCTTTCCAGGATACAGACTCCCATGCTATAGGTCTGGCCTGCGTTCCTTGTTCTACTCCTGGTAGAATTCTCCACCAAAAGCTTAAAAATTCTGCGCACAATATTTTGCAATTCTGCATATTTTGTCACAATAATATAATCACACCAGTTTCAGTTATTTTTGGTCATTTATTTCAAAATACCTGTCAACAAGTATGTCTGTAACAATACAGGCAACAAAAAAAAGACTCAGGAAATGTTTTTTGACAGATTCCTTACTATGCATATTAATACAGAACTCTAAGTAATAATTCATTTAAACTACACTACAGAACCATATTGCCCACACCCCTCTGAAGCAGAGCAAAGGCTTGGGGGAGTCGGGGGGGGGGGTAACACAGGAGCTGAGTGAGAGGGAGGTAAATTGCTGGGAAGAAGTCTGGGTGTGAACTTGGAGAGTTGTTGGGTGTGGGTGGGAAAAGTATGAAATAGGGTTGTGGGGGGGGGGGGTTTGGGGGGGGCAGGGAGGAATTGCATGCAGACCCTGACTGACCCCTGGCCTCTCCCGTTCAGTCAGGCACATCCACTCCAGTCTCTGTGCCCTCACCCAGCCACTCCCCCTCCCTATGCAGCTCTGCCCCACCTCCCCTTGTCTCCATGTGCCTCTGCACCTCCACTTCCATTCAGCCCCTGCCCCAGTCCTCCCCCACTAGCCCTTATGAGCCCCTGTCTGACCCCTCACACACAGCCCCGTATCGTGACCTGGCGTGAGAAGCGCTGCAAAAGCAGCTCTCGCTCTTCCCTCACTGGTCTGGAGCTGCAACTTTGTTCTGTCACCACAGCACCCTCTGGTGGGAAAAAGTGGAACTGCAGCAATATTTTGGCAGAAGCGCTTTCTGCATGAAAAATTAGAAATCTGTGGGGCTCATTAAATGTGCGCACATGCAGTAGTGCAAAATTCCCCCAGGAGTACTTGTTCTTAGATGTATAACTTTGCATTTGACAGTATTTGGATGCATTTTGTTTGCATAGTCCCCAGTTACCAAATTATCCAGATTGCTCTGCATGACTGCCCAGTCCTCCTCATTATTTACCATTTCACCAATCTTTACGTCATCTGCAAAATGGAGCCCTAGTGATTTTTATATTTACTTTCAGCTCACTGATGAAAATGTTGAATTGGATCAGGTATCATACTGATCCCAGTGGATTCCCACTGGAAATATTTCCATTTGATGATGATTACCCATTGACAATTCCTTTTTGACAGCTGTCTTTTAGTCAGTTCTTAATTCATTTAGCTGTGCTTTAGTGATAATCATATGCTGTTAATTGTTTTAATCAGAATATCATATGATACTTTGTCAAAATCACTTATGTATTTTGCTGTTACTTTTGTCAACCAAACTTGTAAACTTTTTCAAAGGAAATCAGGTTTGTTTGACAAGACCTAATTTCATAAAACCATTTTGCCTAGCATTAATTACATTCCTATCTTTCAATTCTTTATCTGTTGACTCCTGTGTCAGCTTTGCGTTTAGTTCGCCCAGCATTGGTTTCTGGCTAATTGGCCTATATTTACCCAGTTCATCTTACTTGCCCTTTTTGAATATTGGCACATTCCTCCACTCGTCTGGAAGTTTCTTGAAAGTTATCCAGGCCTACTGAATTGAAAATGTTAATCACTAGTAGATGTTGCTTAACATGCTCTGGACTAATAGACTGGACAAGTGCATAATCTTGCTTCAATTCAAATATAAAACGCAGATATTTATTTAACACTTCTGCCTTTTCTGCTGCAGTATTAACAGTTTTACCATCTTCACCTAGTAATGGGCCTAAACCATTGCTAGGATTTCTTTTATTACTAATGTACTTTAAAAATGCCTTCTTATTGTCCTTAGCCCTAGCAGCCATGGAGTTCCCAATGTTTTTAGCTTCCCTTATCCATTTTCTACACTTCACACATTATCAATTGCTATTCCTCTTCTTTTTCCATTTGTTGTATGTTGATTTTTTTATTCCTAATTGCTGCCTTCACTTTGCCACTCAATTAAGATGGCTTTTTAGCCAAAGTTTTTATCTTTATTGATTGTGGACTTATGGCTTTTTGGCCATTGACTTGGTGGTGGAGCATGCTAATTTGCCTAATGCTTTTCATGTGTATCTTTACTTTAAAGTTATGTAACAAATAGATGGGAAAGAAGGAAGGAAAGACAAAGACTGAATTAGGACCGGATATCTTTCTAAAATATATCTCCAACTCCTACAGACGTTATGGGCTTGATGCAGAAATTACTGGATGAGGCTCTATGGGCTGTGTTATGCAGGAGGTGATTGTAGATAATCATAATAGTCCCTTCCAGCTTTAAAATCTGTGAACATCTGATTATGGATGACCATCACTATAGCCTTAATTCATATCATTTAAAAAAAAAAAAGATACAGAAGGATGACTTGATCATTGACGTTTGGAACTTTCTGGCCTTTTACAGTGTGTACCACTCTTAAGATAAAGAAAGGGATAACCAGATTCTGTGTGTGTATACTGCTGCTGAGCTAACCACATGCTTCAGGCTTGCAGTGAGACACAGAAACACTGGCAGCAACCCAGTAACATGATAACTGTTGGCTAATTGATGACAAACGAGCCACGGAGCACCTTTTTTACAGAAGTTTCTGACCCCCTTCTCTTCCCCCCTCCCAATAAAGCAGAGCTGTCCTTCTTGGGTAAGCCCCAGACAAACTCAGCCCCATCTTAGTTGTGGTGCAGTCAGTCTCATAAGGTGCTGAATATCACAGCGAGTTGTTTGAACACCCCTATGCATTTATGAGGTTATTGCAGGCTGCAGCTGCTAACCCAGTCAAAGGAGAGAGCCTGTACATTTGAGTGTGTTCTACATTTCAAGTGGTAGTTTTTAATGCGTAGTGAAATACAAAATGACACTAAGCAATACGTGAATTCAAAAGTTGCTATAATGAATGAGAGACTCATTTAGCATAGCTTCACTAAGGGAGAGTCCCTTAGTGAAGATAGTTTAGGGATCTCCAGTTTGGTCCATAGCTGAGGGATATATTTTGTTTTAAAGAGTATCTATAGGGATTTATGTATCGGGGGTAGCCGTGTTAGTCTGTATCCACAAAAACAACAAGGAGTCCAGTGGCACCTTAAAGACTAACAGATTTATTTGGGCATAAGCTTTCATGGATAAAAAATCCACTTCTTCAGATGCATGGAGTGATAATTACAGGTGTGGGCATTATATAATGACCTCACAAGTGGAGAACCAGTGTTGACAGGGCCAATTTGATCAAGTTTTCCACTTGTGAGGTCATTATATAATGCCCACTCTGTAATTTTCTCTCTATGCATCTGAATAAGTGTTTTTTTTACCCACGAAATCTTATGCCCAAATAAATCTATTTGTCTTTAAGGTGCCACCAGGCTCCTCGTTGTTTTTATAGGGATTTATAAGACTACACTTTATTTTTTGCTACGGGCAGTATTTCCTCAGAAAAAGAAGACATCCAGGAAGTAGCCATCAACTAAGGAATAAAGGTAGGAGGCTGTTAAGTGACACAATACTAGAACCAGATAAAACAGCAGGCTGATCATAATGGCTGGGAGTCTGCCATATATATAAAGGTGACTCCCATTTGAATGTTCTCTTGGGCCCAGCACCTGCAAACTGTGCTGGGTGAGTGAGGAGCTCTGCCTTTGCAGAACAATTTGCAGGACTGGAGCCATACCTGGGAACTGTAAAATATTCCAGAAAGTTTTTGCCTTGCAGTGAAGACCTTGGACCAAAACAATGAAATAGTGAGACTGGGATGAAATATGTTGGAAGAAACCACTACACTTATCAGATAGAATGAGTAGAATCACATAATAATTGAGTCCATATTTAATTTTATGCTTTACCAACCAGGATGAATACATTAACAATCCTGCTGTCCTGTTCGATTCAGGTGAAATCCACCACCTAAGCATGGCCTAGCCACTACCTAAGACCTCCAAATAAAGGGTGAGGGGGGGGGACTTACATAGGGGATAGGCCTTCTGCACAGGTTTTAAATTTTCACTCATGAGACAGCGATGTAAGTTTGCTCATGTGAGTAGTACTGTTGACTTCAGTAAATTACTCACCGAGGTGTTTGCAGGATCAGCTCGTTAATTTCCTGAGTTTGGCTATAAAAATGACATTTTGCAGTTTTCTACTGCATTTGCTGTCGCTTTGTAGGTATCGAAGATGATCCGTATGCATGTCTTTGTAGCTTTGGAGGGAAGACAGAGATGTCCCTATGAATGCTGCAGTGCTGTCTGTCTACCTTGGCTTCATTAGCTAACTAATGTTAACCTAAAGTGTACTACCTAATATGGAGTGAATGAAAAGCTCCAAAAGTTGCCCCTTCTGAAGAGTAGTGTCAAGCTGTGAGGTATAAAATTGCAGAAAATCTAAATTATTGACACTAACAGCAGAGCACTGTACAACAAATATGGCAGCTGTTAATATAAACCTAGAGCCTTCTTCACCACTGCCTTGCATCTTGTTTTAGATCGGTGGGGGAAATGATACTAAATCAGATGCAAATATTTTTGTGAATATGAAAAATTCAGTATAGCAGGCTAGTTTTGTTTGTACTTTAAGAACTACTTTGTGAGTCATGAGTTTGGACTGTAGAGTTGTATGCTAGTTGCTTTCCTGTGTAATTGATGAACATTTAAAAGTAAATTATAGTCTTTTGGGTTAATTTTTTTCTTTCGTAAATAGAATGGCAATGGAAGTCCTCGCTGATGTGAGAGGCTAACTTAAAGCTATATTACCCAACTGTATTCATGCTTATCAATACGTAAGGAATGAGTAAGATAGTATGAGTGTAAGAAACCAATCACAAGGCTTGAACCAAAATATTACTGTGTAAGGCTAATCAAGGTGTAACTGGAACTGTATATAAACCTGCAGTAATAGCAGCCAGAGAGAGATGTAACCCATGATAGCAGACACTCAGGACTGGACCGGAAGCAGTAGCTCCAAAGGGACGTCGAGGGTTCTCATTGCCTAGTGGTTCAATCTCTGGGAAGTTGGAACCTGGCCAGTCTGAGTCATCTAAGATCTAAAGTAACACCCACGTCTGCAGCCTGTCACCAGCATGAATGGAATGTGCGTCGGAGTATAAGTGCACAAATAATGGAAACAAGCAATAAATCAAACCTCAATACTGTTTTGGTTTGACCTTTTTTTTTTTGTTGGTTATTTCTTGGCTGGTTCCAAGAAAGGGTAATCTGAGAATGGAATGGGCCCTTTAAATGAAATTCCTTTTAGTTGGCTGCTGTTCCTTTTTCTGCCAAGGTTGAGATGCATTATACTTGCACCACTACTCTTGGTGGTGCATTAATGTAGAGATAAATAGGCGCTCAGAGATGTAAAATTGATAATTTTCACTAGTGCATTAAGGAATTAAATTGTTTATAAAAGTGTTTCTGGAATTTTAATGGTGATACAAAAGGCAAAAATAATTGTTTGGCCATGATGTTATGGTTTCAGACTGTATTTTATTTATACTACTGTTTGATGGTCTATGCACAATCATGTGAGGGCCCTTTGTATAGGGGGTAGCCTCCTCCTCCAAGCACAATGTAGCTCCTTGCACAGCATGGCTACTGGCTGATTATCAAGAGTTTAAGTACCCTGAAACTAGGAGAGCATTTTCACTTTTTTTTGAATACCAGCTTTCAAAATTTTGTTCGAGTCTAGTGTTTGAACCTCCTATAGTGTTTTGTCTGTGTGCTAAAGGAGTGTAAAATGATATTCTGACAACTGTGGCCATCTTAGATTCTGGAACATTTATCTTAGCCAACCTAAATCATACATAAGGTAGACACATCTTTGTGAACTATACCAGCCAAAGAACACCCTAAAACCCTGGACACTTGGATAGCTGAGAATGGGTTTGAACAGCTACCACAGTTGCAAGTTTTTAATGTTTTTCTTGAGAATGGCAATCTAACTCAGCAGCAGGGAGAAATAATTAGAGAGAGGCTCTGGGTCAGAACTGTTCACATCCAGCTTTAAGCTTTTATGAGTCCCCCCGCCCCCCCGATCTTCCAGAGTAAGAGATTTAGGGGTTAGTCTTCTACAGGCATGTAACTTCTTGTTCCGTTCACAGGGATTTCTCCTGTGTGTTGCTCCTGGTTTGGGCTGAGACTCTGTGAAAACTGCAAAAAACCCCAATAAATACTGGACTGGAACATAATGAGGGGTTTGCTCAAAAGAGACAAGTAGTACTGAAAATGTTGGAGTTTGCACTGTATTTACTTGTTTTTTCACTAAAACAATCAAAAGGGGGGAAAACATTAACATGAAAGCTAGTTAAGGCTGAGGAATTTGAAGTAATGTCTTTATACTATAGCTTTACTGTCTTGACAGTTTGATCAAATTCACCATATCCTACATATAAGCAAGTTTAGTGCTCCCTCTAGTGGCAGACTCAACATTAAGCTCATGTTGATAATCTCTGCCGGGGAAAAAATTCTTACACTTTGAGATGTGCCAGTCATCCAAACTGCTTTTCCATGCTACCATATACTCAGCCTTATAGATATTAAACACAAATAGCACTGAATATTTTTATTGACAATGGGTGAGAAAAATCTGTCACCATTTGATTGACTGAAATCTGTCAAATGAAAATAGACAATAAAACAAATGTTTAGGTACGTGCAAACATTGCAGATCAAAATGCTAAAAGAAATAACTAAAAGACAGATCTTGAGATAGTATCAAGCAGCAGAAAATTTACAAATAGGTCAACGACATTATTAAATAGGTTTTACTTTGGAACTTCCCATATAAACAAAGAATAAACAACACTAACACCACCAAATAAAGCCACAATAGGTAATAATTGCTCTTCTAAACTTTTATACACTATATATATTATCATTCTGTCTTTCAGTTATTTCCTCTGATAAAACTGACTTGCAAGAAGTCTCAGCAAGGCCATCTTGGCTAAAAGCATAACGTTAGACAGCAATTTGTCTAATGCCCTGTTACAATGAAGAAATGGTGGGGTTTGGCATTTTTTTAATTTTCTTTTTAATAGAAAACTTGAACATCAGCTTCTTTGCAACGTTCAGATT
Source organism: Gopherus evgoodei (assembly GCF_007399415.2). NCBI lineage: Eukaryota > Metazoa > Chordata > Testudines > Testudinidae > Gopherus > Gopherus evgoodei. Next base: position 291,537,292 of record NC_044322.1, on the reverse strand, counting down.
TTTACATCCCACGCTGGCTGGAACAAAAAGGTGGCTCTTGGTAAAGCAAGGTTCTTCTTGGTCCACAGGTAACACAGGAGAATGTTTGTTTTTTTTAAATATATATTTTTTCGGTAATTGCTTGTGACTCTTGTAAACAATTTTGTTGTTTTTGTTTTTAAGAGGAGAGCCATCACAGTGCATTTCTACAGGTATTACAGGTATCTGACCTTTCTGCTTGACTTTATAGGTCCATTTTGGCTCCAGTTCCAGTTTAAATCATCCTTTCATACATCTTCAGAGGCAGGTGTTCAGCTTTAAATATTGACAGATTTTTAAGCAGGAACAGGTTGTAGCTTCTAACTTTGCTAAACATATTAATTTGACTGTTACAATCAAAAACCTGTAAAAATGGTGGAATGGAAAGATACAAACATTATTGTTGACACTGTATTGTCAAGTGTTTGCACTGGGACCTCATGTACTATAGATTTTATTTTTAAAAAATCATTTATATTCCTTTACATACACATTTTAAAAGAAATACACAGTAAATACACAGATGGCTAGTATATAACAATAAAACAGATGAACAATATAAAAAATGAGTGGCTCCAGTGGATAAAACCATTGGTTTTGCACTACTGCCAAATTTATGATGACAGAGATGCTTGGGTTTTTTTTGTTTTGTAAATGATTTAGGTGTTTTATTACTCTTGTATTAAACTAACCAATAACTTAATACATGAAAAGAACATCACATTTTTTTAGCTTGATAAAACTTTGTGTTCTCTTCCTTAATTACCCTGTTCTTGAAGAGACCTTTACTGCTCCGTTCCCCTAAAATAGTGGTAGTGCACTTCAGGTAAAGTAGAAGAAAGAGATGATATCTAAAGACAAAAATAAAAAAAACCCATTAATTAGCAAGATTCTTGATTATATCCTTTTTGCCCAGACTTGATTTACAGTGAGCCCACTGGACATATAAACAACACTTCATACTATCTTGTTTTGCCAAAACTTGAGTTTGAGAGAGAGATTAAATTTTCATTTATTGTAAATCTTACATCTCTTTCTGTGAATATATAGGTGAGAATGGAATTTAGCTGTAAATCTTCACAATAATCATTTACTAACGTAGAAATTATTTTTCAAACTATAACAATTTATAGATTTAGCATATTATATATTTGAAGGCCATATGAGGCCTTACAGTATAAAAAAGTTGTGTACACTTAAAATCTTTACTCTACACACACTAAATTTTATGTCCTCCATCCTGCAGATAGTCAAGGACAGACAGCATTAGGGCTGCACGTACTTGAACCAGGAAGCAAAAGCTGTTAGTTATGTATGAAGTCTTGGTCCATCCACTGCAGAACCTAGTTCTTTTGCCTAGAAGCTTAAAGTCTGCACATCAGTGCTCCTTCTCCTAATTCAAGTTCCTTCTCTTTGGGACCAAAGAGAAAAAATATTCCAAAACTCCAGAATTGCAGATTAATTGAGAAGAAAGAAAAAGAAGAGGGAGAGAGACAATTCCCTGTTTCAAGCTTTGGAACTTGCTCCATGGGAGAGAGAACCAGAAAACCCAATCACTTCACCTCCCATTTCATGGGGCTCTCAGGTACCATTTGCTTGAGTGTTGGATGGTCTTGCATGGTCTGAGACCCTCTAGCATGCAAGTCAGCCATTTCCTGTCTCAGTGAGACAAGACAAGTGTGTATGTTTAGTTTACTCCTATTAGTTCTTCATGTGACTAAGCATTGGGAGGGAGGTTGTCATTCGTCCCTATCTTGGACTGTTGTCTAATCAATTGTGAGCTGCCCAAGTTGCATATGAGTAGTCATCCTAGGTCGATGCTTCACTGTGATTTCCTTTGTTCAGTGGAGCTGGAGTACATCTACCTTGTGTCCCTAGCCACCTAGGATACCAATGCTTTGAGCTATGAGACAGTTGTTGCCTGTTCACACCCATCTTTTCAGGACTCTCCTGTTCCCTCAGTTTTTTATGAAGATCCTGGTAGATTTCATTGCTAATCATGGGAAAGGGTACATCTCTACTTGGATGTTATCTGTAACCAAGTCCCTTTATTATCTCTCTCAGAAAAATCCAGTACCCACCGGTAACTAAGCAAGTGTTGCAAGCCTTAGCTGTGAATGGTCCTCACCACCTGACTAATAAAAGTGTTTTGTCTTCTGAGCCAGGTTACAATCCCTACTGAGCTTTCTTCCCGATCTTGACCTAGTCAAATTTATTCTTTGGCACATCAGAGCCTGTGAGAATCTAGTTTCCAGGTATCATCTTCATCTGAAGTTGCTGAAGTTTTTCCTTCTGTCCAAATAGCACTTATCCCCTTCCCTTGAGGAAACTCTTCATTCCCTAGGAAGCTTGGTTTGCCCTAGTATAGTGTTCCCATTGCCACACATGTTGCTAGAATTCTAATTTCTACCCTCTCTGAACCAACTGTATATCACCTCAGATATGATTAGCTTGGATTTGGGTACTCTGCTGGGTCAGTACAACTGTGGATGTCATTCCTTTTATGTAGACTAATTAACCTTACAAGAGAAATATACCACTAACAGTACAATGCAACAGAATCCTCACCTTTGTTTTATATAGCTTGTCTGTAGCTACAGTTATCACATTTGCTTTTGTATACATTTTTATTAAGATCATTTTCTAGCCTCCTTGAAATTTTTGCAGTTGCATATAATAACAGTGAATGAGACCATCTGAATAATTACTGTAGCATATTCCCTCTATAAAAAGTGGGCTGGAAATTAATTAAACCAGTATTACATTAGTAACATTTTAGTCATTCACATGTTAGGGATGGGCAACAGGAAATTAAAGGAAGAAATTATTGATCCTTCTCACTGGAAAGATGACTTGTAATAAACATGTAATTGCAAATGACTGGCCAAAGGCATTGACCCATTAGACATCACTCATTCTCAAGGTAGCAGCAATACTCCTACAGAGTATATTAAACTTATTTTTATAATATTCTATAAATGTATTTTGTTTAAATACAACACGGTGCAGCTCCAGTGATCTTTTGCTGCTACTTATCTATTTTTAGCTTTTGGGTTCTTGGGCAATAACAGAGCTCCAGCAGTAACAGACTGATCGGATAATTGGAAGTTTACGCATTTGCAGTCCCTGCCCTTCATGTATTCATGGTACTTTGAAACTCTTTGGGGCATGTCACATAAATTACATCCAGGGGAGGCTTACAATATTTGGATAATTTTAGTTGCACACCATTGTAACAGTTTTTAAATTATGATTTTTGATCTCTGTATTATGCCTTTCAAGCTTAAAGCAACACATGCTTAATGCCTGCTCCCTTTGAACTGAATGAGAGTTTTGTCATGAGGTAGCACGGGGCCCTAAATGACTCAGCCATTGTTCTCTGGGTAGAGATGGGCTGTATTGTCATCCTTACAGGATCATGCACTGAGGCTATTAGAGCACAAGGTTTGAAACCAGATCTGAATTTTTCCTAAGTGATTCAGAGTTTGAGTCCAGAAGGGAACATTAGAACATGTAGGTTGATCTCTTCTATGTCTCTGACCATTAAGTTTCATCCAGTTACCCCTGTATTAAGTGTCAAGAGGTGTTTGGCTAAAGCATATTCCTCAGAAAGTCTTGATCTGAACACATTAAGAGATGGAGAATCTGCCCCTTCCTTTGGTAGTGGACTGCTCATTATTTCCCAGGGCGTACAATATTCTAAGCCCTTCAATTGGCATTAAAAAAAAAAAATCAACCTGACAGAAATGCTTCCTCCTCATCATCCATACAAATATTTACCAGCCTGAGGTGCAGGATGGTCAGTTTCGCTGCTGAACCTATAACAGTTTTTTACTACATACAAATGATATGAATTTTATTTTACTACTCTGCATGGCTAGAAAAGGAAAGGGGAGATTTTCAGCTTGCCTAGAACTTGCCTAACTCCCACTGAAATCAATGAGAGTTAAGCCCAGATCCTCAAAAATAGTTAGATACCTACATCACCTGGCTTTACAGGTGAAAGGCTACAAAACAATTCTTAATGTTTCTGTAACACACATGGCATATATAGAACAATGATTGTGTGGTGTAAAATTTCTTTTGAACTCATTGGGAGAAAACCTACGCATCTCATTTGTGAGTAATGCTGTAATCCAAACTCATGGTTTAATACACTATTGTGTATTTTTATTCTTTCTCTCTGTGTACATGTATATAGAAAGATAGAGCCAGCTGAATACTGTGTTGACAGGTGCTTTATAAATGCCTATGATTATCTGCTGAAACTTAAAATGGAAAGGAAAACTGTTAAGTAAAATTAGCATGAAATGGTGGCATATTAATGGAGGTGCTCATCATATTCTTATTTTTGCACGACTGATGATTTGATAACAAACAATATATTTTCACACAGCTGTATTTTGTTCAGAAGTCTATTTGTACAACTAGTACAGTGTGTAGATTACAAACGATGAGATATTTAAGTAATAAGAACTACTACATACGACCTGACCCCTGTGTATATCTAGTCCAGTATCCTGTCTTTGCCACTGACGAATATCAGGTGCTTTGCGGAATGTGTAAGAACGTTCATAACTGATAATGTTGGAAGACCTTATCCACTGGAGATGTTTTGTTCTAACTCATGCCAACCACCAGCCAAAAGATGTCCTAAAGCGGGTTTACAGCTCTAATTTTTTCTAAAGTAAATCTAGTGTAACTGTTCTCTCTCATTAGGCTCCTCTCTAAAGTGAAGTTCCCCAGTGTCTTATATGCATGAAAATTCCTTCTTTTTACCCCATCATCTCATCCATACAGTGAGACCCTGAAGTTCCTGTCAAACTTTCTCTTCTTCGGGCACCAGAAGCATTTTAGAGAAAGCTATCAGAGACCTGACTCTGTGCCTTTCTCCTAATTAGTTGAATGTAGGCTCCAAGACCCTGCCTCTCCCTAATATGTACCATGACCACAGATTCCTCCTGAGCTCTCACTAGCAATTCACCTAGATGTCTCAACACATTTTCTTGGTCAGTATCATCACAAGCTATCCATCTTAAACAGCATCCTTATCTCTTGGCGGGCATGACCAGTTTATTAGAAGGGATGTCCATGAAAGAGAGGGAGAAGTTGCTGTTTGAGATGGGAGGTGGAATAACACGCTGGCATCCCCCAGACTGAGCCCCACTTACTTAGGATTTTTTGGGTTTTTTGGATAAATTAGACGTGCTGGGGGCAATGGACCCCATCTTGGCTTTCATTCCAGTAATGTCAGTGAATATGGGGTATAGTGTACATTTATACAGCCTCCATGATGGCTTTTTGTGAATACTCACAGCAATTCAGTGCTGGCTTCTTTGCTAGCCTTGTCAACATGAATATGTGCGAACTGTAGAGCTGTCTAACCTCTGCAATCGTGATGAAGCAACTGCAAATTGGAAAAAAACCCTCTTTAGAATAACGAAGAAAATTAATTAATATATTTTTCCTCCCTAAAAGTGTGACTGTTAAATTACTATTTAGCTCATTCTGTCCAACCTTCTGGGTTTGGTCTGGTCTATACAACTCATTTAGTGTAGCTACATGTCTGAGTTACTGTTGAAAATTGGACTGCTTCAGGAAAAATAAGAGGTTTTCCAACTTAACTGATGCCATTATTATTGTTAATACAGCATCACAGGTGTGCATTACAGTTTATAAAAAAATAATGTTCGTATCACAGGAAGGTGGGAAATATGGTCCTGGAGCCTGGCTTAATGGACACAGAATTGGGAAGCAAGTAGCCCTGAGCTCAACTGTCATGTCAGCAACAGACTCCCTACACTGTGTGACCTTGGCAAGTCACTTAATCTACTCCGTGCTTTAGTTCCCTAGCTGTAAAATGGGAATAATACTTTCCAACCTCACAGTGGTGCTAGGAGGATAAAATCCATTAAAGAATGTGCAGTGTTCAGATCCAGTGGTGATTAGGGTTATGTCAGTACCTACTTAGATAGTACCTTTGTTCATAGCTGGAAACCGCCTTTGAAACTGATCCCTTCTACCCTAGGACTTTGCACTAGTGCTAAAAAGTACAGAATAGAGAAAAGCATGAACATGAGCAGTGCAGTCAATGGAATTAGTGATGCGGTTAGTAACTTATGCCATTTGTGCTACTATATAAGATGCTTTTTAAAAAGATACACTTCTCAGACACGGAATGTAGAGGGATATATTTTTATACTAAATACTTTAAACAGCAGAAAAACATAGCAACTACCACCAATATACCAAGGCACAGAAGACACAGAAAATTAGAAGCATTATCAGGTAGACCACAAACACTGTCAAGAATGAAATACTATTCTGTGGTGAAATGAGTGCATAGTGTTTCTTTTTGGGCTAGAGGGAACATTAAGACTGGTACTAGATAACATTGCCAATAACTGCAATGTGGCCTTTGCCTTCTATTTACCCAGGGTCTTGATATTTAACTGCTAGCAACCACAGTTACTTCCATCATTAAGCCGAGGGATCAGATAGGACAAGAAGAGTAATAGTACTGCAAACTGAGACTGTGGAACACAACTTGAAAAAGACTCGGGGGGAGGGTACACCATGTCACTGCATTTCCCTCCCCCAGTTGATTAAACCTCTATTTTACCTGTGACCATACTAAACTTGTTCAATTTCAGGCTTAGTGCTAATTGCCCAAGTTCGTGTTAAGTACCAAAACACGTCATACCATCTGTTGTCATTTTTCGTGACTGCCCTGATGTTGTAGTTAATCTGAATCCAGCTGGAAGTGTTTCTGAGGAGCCAGGCATCATGCTGATCCCATGGACCTCACGTGGAGGAAATTGTCTTCGCCAGGAAGGGCCACGTCTGAAGTTCTTATCATCGCTCTGCCAATACAAATGTTTGTGTTTGATAAAACTAAATTAAATTCATGATTAGTTATCTGGATGGTTGCTTCTTCTCCAGCAAATAGATTACTGCATGTTTCATGCAATCCAGTAAAAAGAAAGTGTATGTGAGACATTCAAAGTTTCTAAAGCAACTGCTCTTACAAGAAATACTGGATCAGAGGGCTTTTCCTTGAATCTTTTGCATGATACACTATCAGGGTTTTTTGGCTGCTGATTTAGAACTTTCTTAAAAATCGAGGAGGCATAAAGTATCGCCACATAGGCTGTCTATTGAATTCAAAGGCAGGAAATACTGATCAGATGAGGAGGAATAAAATGATAGAAGAACTGAATGTTTGGATTTAAAAGCTGTATTCAGTTAAATTTCATGTCTGATTTTACTATTTAGAATTTTGGAGTCACATATATATTCTTTTTTCAACATAAATTCCAGTCACCTGTCATATACTGGAATTTATTTATTATTTTTAAATAATAATTTCAGTTTACATGAACATTTGTACCATGTGTTTGTAACCACATGCAGAAAATCCTAGATAGAAATACTGAGTCTGATAAAAGAGAAGACTAATGGTGTGGGTTCTTCTCTTGGTGGATCTGTGCCAATTTGCGTTAATACTAATGAAAACAACATTGAGTACCGTACCTAGAGGGAGATATATTAAGTCAGCAATTTATAAACCACTTATCAAATTTCAATAAGTGGTTCTTGAATAGATTAATATTGGGTAATAAACAAATAGTGAAATCCAGTTCTAAACCAGTTCAACTATCAGTATTTTCTCACAACCTGCTGTAAGGAACAAAGTATGGTTCTGAAAGTATTTTTCATACATCCTACTCCTTTTAATCTATCGAACAGAGTTTTGTCTTCCCTGATCAGGAGGCAAAGATCTGTCAATCAGAGATGGTATATAACTAGGGCCCTACCAAATTCATGGTCATGAAAAACATATCAGGGGCTGTGAAATCTGGCTACTGTAAGGGAGACCAGATTTCACAAAGCTAGATAGTTGGAGAGCGGCAACTGCAGGCCAGGAGCACAGCTCTGAAGGCAGTGCTGCCACCAGCAGTAGCAGCACAGAAGTGAGAGTGACATGGGGGGAGGGGGCAGTCATCACTTTTGGGGGGGCAGGGTTGGCCTTATGGGTGGACAAGTGGGTGACCACCCAGGGTCACATAGTCAGAGGGGTGCCGTGGTCACCTGTTACAAACAAACACAGAACCAACCCAAGGCTTCTTAACTCTTGAATCCTGGGCCTGGACCTGGGAAGGGGCAGGGCTGAGGGTGCCCCAGCTTGGGGTTCCTACTGTGTGCCAGGCTCCAGCTGCTTGTCCCAGACAGGCTGGGGAAGTACAGGCCTTCCTCTTCTTCGAGCGATTGCTCATGTGTATTCCACAATACGTGTGTGTGCTCGCCACATGCACCGGTGCCAGAACTTTTTCCCCTAGCAGTACCCGTAGAGGGGGAGCGCCCCGTGACCCCTGGAGTGGCACCTGCCTGGTGCGGTATAAGGCACGCTTCACGCTCCCCCCACCCTCAGTTCCTTCTTGCCGCCATTGAAGGTGCGGCGGAACTGCTCTGCTCCAGCTCTGCTGTTGCTTGTCCCCAGAACTGTTCATTGCGTTCAGCATTAGTACCTATAGTTAGTTAGCTGTTTATTTAGTCAGTGAGCCCGGGCCTGGGCATGCCCCGCGCCCCGGGGTTTAAGTCTATGCCAAGAAGTGACCCGCATGCAGACTGCGCTGCTTGGAAGAAACCCCCTATGAGCGAAAGGTACAAGATTTGCAAGTCATTTAAGCCTCGAACTAAAAGAGAAAGGCACATTAGGCTTCAAGCTATATTGATGGAGTCGGTTCTGGCGCTGCCCCTGACCCCAGCACGCTACTCCGAGCCGGTACCCAGCACCACGGTGTCAGTATGCGGTGACCCTCTGGTGCCATCGACCAGCCAGCACCACTCCCCATCCACGGGGCAGACCGAGGGCCAGGAAGACTCCCCTTCGCAGCGGCATTGAGGGAAGTCTGGGACAGAGGCTAGACCCATGCTGGGCAGTCCTCAATCCCCACCAGGCCCCAGGCCTCTGACTCAAGTTGAGCACAGTAGCCCAGCCCCTCCGGGACAGGCCTCTCCAGGACGTCATGTCCATGCTGGTGCTGGAACGCCACCGATGTCGGCCCTGCACTCCAGAGGCAAGCCGCCACTGGGATCTCCATGGTCACCTCCGGCCCGGTACCAGTCTCAGGAACATTCCCAACGCTGATCACTGCCCAGTGACCACTTGGGGCAGAGTCCAGGTGGATCGCTCTCGACGTCGACCAGCCTGTCTGGGTGGATCCCGTCAGGTCAGAACTCACAGCACCGCTCGTCCTCGAGGAGCGAATATCAGTGGGACTGCGGCTGGTGTCGCCATTGGTCCTCATCTCAGACAGGGTACCACAGTCAGTCATGGCATGGTCGTTGACGCCGTTCCCATTTGGACTCCCGCTCCAAGTTTCCATCAGGACATCACAGCCCTGGCTGTCAATCGCTGGCATCTTGCCATCGTGGGTCCGCCTGTCAAGGCCATTCGTGGAGCAGCTATTACCATTGGTGCCGGTCCTCCATGTCGCGATCGCGGTTCCATGGCCATCATAGATCCCGGCACCACCACTCCTCCCGGTCCAGAGACAGCAGCAGATATTATGCCAGCCTGGTTTCCATTCGTAGCAGTCCTTCAATGGGCCAGGCCAGCCAACCTGGACAGGAAGCCCCACTGGTTCCACAGCAGGTGCAGTGGGAGCTCGCTCAGTGGCCGGAGGTTCAGAAGCACCATTGGCCCCCCTCTCCAGACCCCCAAGAAAGGAGTTGGTGGGATGTATGTCCTCGGCACCATGCCCGGAGTCTGACCAGGTGGTGGACCCTCCGGAGCCGGCCGACACCCAGAGCACTGCACCAGTCTCTTTGCTCGTCCCACAGGAGGACTTCAGGGCCCACCAAGATCTCTTAAAGAGGGTGGCAGCAAGCCTACACCTCCAGGCAAAGGAGATGGAGGAGCCCTCTGACTCACTTTTTAACCCATCAGCCCAGGTAGGATGGTGTTACTTCTCCATGAAGGTGTGGCTAAGATTTCAAATGCCCTCTGGCAAACACCGGCCTCGTTGGTCTCCATCTCTAAGAAGATGGAACGCAAGTACATTGTACCCACTAACGGGCATGAGTACTTGTATACCCACCCAGTGTCCAACTCCCTGGCGGTCGAGTCAGTCTACCACAGGAAACGGCAGGATCAGCCAGCCCTGACCCCAAAGAACAAAGACTCTCGGAGACCGGACTCTTTATTCATCTTTGAACTTCCAGTTACGAGTGGCGAACCATCAGGCTCTCCTGGGCCTTTCATCCACCGGTGCAAGGGCACACGGTATTTTCCCTGCTATGACTGGCCGGTTCCTTAAGGGTTTGGACCATCTTTTTTCGTATTGTAGACTCCCGTTCCCACAGTGGGACCTAAACCTGGTGTTGGCTTATCTCACAGGGCCCCCGTTTGAACCACTGGCCACATGCTCCTGATCTCAACTCTTGTGGAAGGCGGTCTTCCTGGTTGCAATCATGTCAGCCAGACGAGTCTCAGAGCTCAGGGCCCTGACCTCCGAGCCGCCGTACGTGGTCTTTCATAAAGACAAGGTCCAGCTCCGCCCACACCGTGCGTTCCTCCCAAAGGTGGTCTCTGCCTACCACATGGGTCAGGATATTTTTCTGTCAGTCCTCTGCCCCAAGCCTCACGCATCCAGTGAGGAACATCGTCTCTGCATGCTTCATGTGCAGCAGGCTCTGGCTTTCCAGCTTGAGCGGACTAAGCTATTCAGAAAGTCCTCGCAACTATTTGTTGCCTCGGCTGAGCACGCAAGGGGCCGGCTGACCTCCACTCAGCTGCTCTCCATCTGGATCACCTCATGCATCCGTACCTGTTATGGCCTGGCGGGAATCACTCCGCCAGCCATTGTGAGGGCACACTTGACTTGGGTGCAGGCCTCATTGGCTACCTTATTCACCCACGTCCCCATCCAGGACATTTGTAGGGTCGCCACATGGTCTTTGGTTCACATGTTCACCTCGCAGTATGAGATCATCCCCCAGACCAGGGATGACACTAGGTTCGACAGGACTGTCCTCTGTCCTGGGAACTTGTGAACTCCTACTCACCTCCAACAGATATAGCTTGGAATCACCTATTGTGGAATACACATGAGCAATCACTCGAAGAAGAAAAGACAGTTTCCTTTCCGTAACTGATGTTCTTCGAGATGTGTTGCTCATGTCTATTCCATGTCTCGCCCTTCTTTCCCTCTGTCGGAGTTGTCTGGCAAGAAGGAACTGAGAGTGGGGGAAGCGTGCAGCTCCCCTTATACCGTGCCAGGCAGGCGCCACTCCAGGGATCACGGGGGCACCCCCCCTACGGGTACTGCTAGGGGCAAAAGTTCTGGCACCGGTGCATGTGGTGAGCATGCACACCTACTATGGAATACACATGAGCAACACACCTTGAAGAACACCAGTTACAGAAAAGGTAACTGTCTTTTTCCCAGTACGGGCCACTCTTGGGGCCAGATCAGACCTGCCTCCAGGTACCTCCTCTGGCTGCAGGAAGCGCCATGGTTGCAGGAAGCTCTGCGGCTGCTGGCTGGGATCCCAGCTCTGATGCAATGCTGCCACCAGCAACAGCGCAGAAGTGAGGGTGTCAATACAGTGACTCCCTGACAATAGCCTTGTGTCAGGGTCTGCTTCCCACTTTGAACTTAACATCCAGAAAGTGGGGACCTGCTTATTCCCTTCTAAGCTTAATTCCTATCTTAGATCTTATCATGCTGCCACCAACCCAAAATATAGTGTTTGGGTACACTCTCTGTCCCCCAAAACCTTTCCTGGGGAACCCAAGACCCAAATTCCCTGGGTCTCAAAACAAAGGGAAATAAACCATTCCCCCCTCCTTTCTTCCTCCCAGATTCCCCCCTCTCCCCCCGGGTTACACTGGGAGATCACTGTGATTCAAACTCCTTGAATCTTAAAACAGAGAGGAAATTCACCTTCCCCCCTTCTCTCCCCCTCCCAGACTCTCCCTGAGAGAGAGACAGTGATCCTAACACAGAGAAATTAACCTTTCCTTCCCCCTTCTTTCCTTTCCCCTCACCAATTCCTGATGAGTCCAGACCCCGTCCCCTGGGGTCTCACACAAGAATAAAAAAATCAATCAGGTTCTTAAAAGAAAAGCTTTTAATTAAAGAAAGAAAAAAGTAAAAAAATATCTCTGTAAAATCAAGATGGAAAATATTACAGGGTCTTTCAGCTTCACCTAGACCAGAGGGCTCCCCCTCCCAGCCTAAGTATACAAGTTACAGCAAACAGAGTTAAAATCCTTCCAGCAAAATACACATTTGCAATAAAGAAAACAAACAAATGCCTAATCCGCCTGCTATCTAGTACTTACAGTATTGAATAGAAGAGACTTTTTCAGAAAGATTGGAGAGCATGTCTGGTCCTTCTCAGACCCCAGAGAGAACAGCACAAAAAAAAACCAGCACAAAACAAAGACTTCCCTCCACCGAGATTTGAAAGTATCTTGTCTCCCGATTGGTTCTTTGGTCAGGTGTTAGCCAGGTTTACTGAGCTTGTTAACCCTTTACAGGTAAAAGAGACATTAACCCTTAACTATCTGTTTATGACACCTTGTGATCACCCTCGGCACCTTTTGGGTCAGGACCTCCAAGGTTACACCACCATGAAATTTCAGATTTATGTATCTACAGTTTTAAAAATCTTATGACTGTGAAATTGACCAAAATGGACCATGAATTTGGTAGGGCCCTATAACTCCTGGCCCACCCAGTCCACTCAATTCTTTGCCTCCTACATGGGGAGCTCCAGCTCCCTTAGCCCTTCTAATTGTGTCATCTTAGCTTTTCTCTGCTAGTACAAGAAAGAAAGCTGAAGTAAACATTAAGACCTTAATCCCTCTGGTTCTAACATTTCCATCTTTAAAATAACCTGCCTATCTTACAGGACCATGGTGAAGATAAATTCATTGGAGTGGGTGTGAGGTACACTCCTACTATGGTGACAAGTGCCATAGGAAAAGCCTATAAGGAACTTAATAATTGCCTATTTAATACAGGATTTGGATGGTGTTCAATATAAGTATGGGACAATGCCCTCACTGATGATGAAAAGAAATACTGAACTGCTGCCTCATTCTCTGAGCATTGTGAGTCCGAGGCAGGAGTCCTGTGGGAAAAAATAGTTATATAATTAACACTCATAATGCATATGCACAAGGGGCAGTAGTAAGGTTGCACAGGCTACCTTAATTCTGGCATTTCCTAATTTTTGACTTTGTAGCCTTAATAACATTCTTTTAACGTGTGTATGTGTGTGTGTGTCAGTGTCCTCCTGAACTTAGTGTGTGGCTTTCAAAGACATAAATTAAATTACTTACTTCATCAAGTCGTCTCTCAGTTCCTAGTGCTAAAAGATTGTTGTATTCTCTCTCGAGGATTTGCCGTGCCTATATATAACACATTAAATAATTAAAATAATTGAAAATAAGCAAAAATAAAATCCAGACAAGGTAAAAGTCAGGAAAGGACTTGCCTGGGTGTTTTGTGTTGGAATTTGTAATAATAAAGCTAAACTGCTATAATCAAAGTTTTCATCCAGGGCTATAAGTGACCCATGTACACCACTTTCTAAGACATTATTTGCATATTCTCGTAGTCCAATAGCCTGTATCCAGCGTATGACTCGATCATTGCTCCAGACCAATACATCTACAAACACAATATAGTATTAGTTTACTATTAATTGAACTTTCATAAGCATACAGATACATGTATGTATATGGTAGTTAACCTACTACACTACTTTCCATATAAGGAATGCTAATACATGATTAAAATAACCTCAGTGGTTTCATTGTTGATACAGAGTCCGGAAACTTGATTACCTGTGTGTCCATTCCCACTTGCTATTTAAACATACCAAATGACAACCCTCAGCAAACACAGTAGTGTCAGCAAACGGCTTTACAATTTTCAGAAAAGATTTTACAGGTTCTTGAGAGAAAAAAAAAAATCAGTCCCCTGAGGTTCAACCTCAAGGGAAGGTGGGGTGGGATTAGTTAATCATCAGCTGAAGTGACATTTTCAGAGCAAGACACGTACATAAAATAACTAGAGGTCAAAATCTATAGTTTTCTTATGTGACCGACACTAAAAAAAACACCTTGTGTTGACATTTTTAGTAACTAGCTGTTCTCACTTCTGAAAGTTGTTTCATTAAGAGCTGTGCTAATTAGAAAGCTATGGACAAGTAAAAAGAGAGATGAGGTCTTATTTGAGGACTGAGTAAAAAAATAAATCTCCACATTAGAAAGAGAGATATTTGTATCACATTCTTAATATTTAATGTTTTGCTTCTCTAATTAAACACAAATCAAAGATTGCTTTTTAAAGATCTCCTTAACAGCATAAGTCTCAGGTGTAAATAATCATGAGCCACTGAAGTCGTCAAACAGCAATAAAGTTAATTTAAATGGAAATCCTTCCCTGGCTCCTCCCTCTGTTTGTTGCACGACCAGCACAAAGAGGCTGGAAAACTGTTAGTTTGAAATTCTGTGAGAAGGACTCCTCAGCTGGTTTAGGGCAGTGTAACTGTTCTTCTTTGAGTGTTTGCACATGTCCATTCCAGTGTAGGTGTGTGCATGCCCCAAGCAGAATTTCTGGATTTTTTTCCCCAGTGGGATCTGTTGGGTTGGCTCCAGCACCCTCTGGTGCCGCATGCTCACAGCACTGGTATAAAGGGCCATGCCGACCCTGCTTCCCTTCAATTCCTTCTTACCACCTGTGAAGGTTGCTGGAACTCCTCATTGCTCAGGCAATTTTCTCCTAGTGGCTTTTCTACTTCTTTAGTTATTGTAATTTGGTAGTTAGTAGGTAGTTTTTTCATAGATACGCTGAGATGCTCGGTGTTGAGTCCGATTGTGGCTCTGAGACAGGTCTTAAGGCTGCCTCCACGAGGAAGAACTTTTTGGTGCAGTGTTTGGTCCCTGCAGATTTGGCAATGGTCTTTCCTATGAGATTGCCCCAATCACTTGAGACAACTCAAGTGTGGGTCACTCAAAGGCATAGACTTACCACAGGAAGTGCATGCCCTGGCACCGGCAGGTGCATGCCCTGGCACCGGGAGGTGGAAGACCTCGCTAACTAAGTGCGGAGGCATCTAAAACTGTTGATGTCTCTAGACGCATCAGCCCTCAGCTGGGGAATCCACCTACGGTGCTTCAGGTGTCTGGTTCCAAGAAGAGCTTTCCCTCCAGAGCTCAGGGCAGTCCACCTATCCTGTCAGGCATTTCTACCTGATATTACAAACAAGACTGTTTTGTTTCTCACAGATAATATGATGTGCATATTCTACATGAACAGACAGGGCAGTGAGTGTTCTACCCCCGATTCAGGAAGCAATCTGACTATGGGAGCTCTCCACTGATCATTCCATCAGTCTAGAAGTATACTACCTTCCAGGAATGCAGAACCAGCTGGCAGGATTACCTCAGCAGGTCTTTCTCCTCTCACCACGAATGGTCCCTCCAACCAGACATCACAAGGGATATCTTCCAGCGGTGGGGGACTCCCCTTATAGACCTGTGTGCTGTCTGGAACAACAGAAAATGCCATCAGTTCTGTTCTCTGTGACGTTTCAGCTTGGAGTCTCCCATAGATGCGTTTCTGTTGTATACATTTCCTCCTGCGTGACTGATTCACAAGGTTCTGATGAAGATCAAGCGGGACAGAGTGTGGGTCATTCTCGTAGCATTGGTTCACCATCCTTTTAGGCCTTTCAGTGGAGGCCCCACTATGGCTTTTGGTACACGCAGATGCCCGAGACCATGGTTGGCTGCTCCACCCGAACCTCAGTTCTTTTAATCTGACAGCCTGGAAGCTCCATGGCTGAATCCTGAGGAGGATCCTGAAAAGTCCTCCGTCAGGGCCACCTACCTTTCAAAATGGAAGTGGTTCTCCATCTGGTCCTTCTGGGGAATTCCACCTACCCAGTCCTCCCTGCAGCTCATCTTGGAGTACCTTCTGCTGAAACAACAAGGTCTGGTCCTCTTTTCAGTTCAGATTCATCTAGCGGCCATCTCAGCTTTCCATCCGAAGGTTGACAACAATCTGCTTTTTGCACAAGATGGTGATCAGTTTTCTCAAAAGCCTGGAGAGGCTGTATTCCCAGGTCAGAGAACCCATTCCTCCCTGGAATCTGAACCTTGTCTTGTCAAAGGTTACAGGTCCACTGTTTGAGCATATTAGCAATGTGCTTGTTGTTATACCTCTTCTGGAAAGAGGCCTTCTTAGTGACCATCACTTCAGCCAGAAGAGTTTCAGAGATCCAGGCCCTCACATTGGAGCTGCCATATATGGTCTTCTTCAAGGATAAAGTCCTGTACTCACACCCATCATTCCTCTCAAAGGTGGTCTCACAATTCCACTGCAGTCAAGCAATCTTCCTGCCAGTATTCTACCCTAAACCACATGCAAACAGAGAGGAACAGTGCCTACACTGGATGTTAGATAGGCCCTGGCTTTCTATATATGAAGGACCATAACATTCTGCAGATCTACTTAGCTGTTCATAGCGATAGTGGAGGGAATGAAGGACGTACCCAGCTCCGCTCAGAGAATTTCATTCTGGTTTACTTCATGCATCTGAGCATGCTATGAACTCATGGGCATCTCACCCCTCAGCTAATTTGACTGCTCATTGTACAACATCTCAGGCCTCATCTGCCGCCTTCCAGCACAGATAGCTATTCAGGATATCTGCAGAGCAGCAACTTGGTCATTGGTGCACATGTTCTCAACGCACTGTGCCAACACCCAACAGGCTAGAGACAATGCCAACTTTGGCCACACAGTCTTGCAGCCAGCCTGTCCTTGTACTCCGAACCCACATCCTTTACAACTACTTGTTAATCACCTTTATTGGAATGGACATGTGCAAGCACTCAAAGAAGAAAAAATAGTTACTAACCTTTCTGTAACTGTTGTCCTTTGAGATGTTCATTCCACAACCCACCCTCCAACCCCTCTTATCGGAAGCAGTTAGTAAGAAGAAATGGAACATGGTGGGTAGGGGCCTTTATGTTGGTGCTATGAGCACATGGCACCAGAGGGCATTGGAGCTGAAACAATGGATACCACTAGGGGAAAAAATTCCGGTAACTGCTCAGGGTGTGCACACACCTACATTGGAATGGAAATATGCAACACATCTCGAAGAGCAAGTTATAGAATGGTTAGTAACCATTTTCTTCTTCGCTATCCATTCTGAAGTCCCTGCCACAGAGAACATTCCAGGGTTTGGATAGGGGAGTGACTGAAATGCAGTGTTCCAGCCATCCCTGGCTGTAAAATATTCCACTGGGGAGCATGTCCAATCAGCACAGATTGGAACAGCCTAAGGCCGCTGTAACCTCTGCTGGGATCAGGGCTAGCACAGAACTAGCACCAGTAACCAGTTACTCCATGTGCTTCTCCATGCACACCCAGCAAATACTGGGCACACCAGGAAATTTGACCTTAAGTCCTCAGCACTATGTAAGTCTTTTGCATTAGAGTATGACACCATCTCTGCTGATGCAAGCACAGGTTCAGATGTTATAGTTAATTCTGTCCCACTAGTTCTTGTATTGTTAATTCTTCCAAAGAAAGTTGCACTTGAAAAGATTTAACTGAAAATGTTCTGGTTTCCTTTAATACTAGGCAATGCTTAAAGGATTCCCTTCTAATAACAGTTGGAAAGAAAGCCTCACTCTTAAGTGCAAGACCTGTACCTTGAGCTTGCATGCTCTCTAGGAAGTCTTATGTAGGAAAATACTGTTTAACAACTATTACGTCATACAATAAACCTTGTTCTTTGGAAACTAACATTATGGGTCAAGGCCTGACCCACAGTGAAATGGCAAGTTGTAAATTTGAAACATGTGCCTTTTCAGATCTTAAAGACCTGACTTGATGGGAATCCATCCATGTAATTTTATTTAAATCTGAGCTGCTTTAAAATTAGGAAACAAAAGCAATGATTTTCTAAAGCCTGACATTACGCTCCTAAATTCATGCTTAGGTATTGGCCAGATTTTCAAACATGTTGCACCCAGCAGCTCCCATTGACCAGCACTGGGGACATTCTGAGGCAGTTGGACTTGTCAGTTTTATGGCCAGTTTCTACTGGCTGACTGGTGCAAAAGGACTATAGTGGGATCTGGCGCACAGTCCCTGCCCCAAAGAGCTTACGATCCAATTTGGCCAAACACATACACACAAACATATACTTGCAACAACCATTCAGGAATGTGTCCCGGTTTAGCAAAGTACTTAAGCATGTGCTTAAGTGTAAGTAAATTCTTAAGTGCTTTGCTGAATAGGCATGGATTCAAATTTGTGCTTAAAGTTAAGCTCATGCGTAAATCATTTGTTGAATTGAAGACTATAGCTGAAGTCTCACAAAGAAAAAAAAATCACAATACCCATTCCCTGAGACTGTTACCTTTTATTTCATGCTGACTCACTTCTCTTCTTCTTTCCAGTTCTTTTCTGTCATAATTCAGCCTCTTTAAGCACATGATCCCATACTGCAAGCTTGTTCTGTTATTTGAGAGAGAAACATTTACAGAGTAACATAAGACATTTCAAAGAAAATAAGGTTGTGGATGCGAATGTGTTTGAAGTATTTACTACATTTTATATACGGTAGTTCAGTGTGCTCATGTATCAAATCATAGGGGCAAAGAGTCAAAAAACATAACAGACTAAAAACTGAAATGGGCACAAGCAAAAACGAATGGGGTTTAACTAAGTTATCAAGCAGAAATACATTTTACATTAAAAATGTATCCAAAACAGGCCAACAAATTATGTGAACTTAAGTGCTCTATTGAATCAGGATGTAGGCAGGAAGAGGTGTTTATTGCCAAATCAGATGGTAAAGAATACATCCTTGCAGGAATGGCTGCCTCCTTTGGTAGATGAACCTACTGCCCACTTGTTTTTTCCACTGTAATCTGAAGTAGCTTAAACATTTTCTTTATCATCATGTTTCTTGTCTACCATCTTCTGATGCTTTGCCTTTTAATATATTTTTTTTACAATTCATGTAGTGTTACAGTTACATTTATGTATTAAGGCTACTCTCTGCATCATGGAATTGCATTCCATAACTAATCATACTTACAGTTGCTAGGTCAAAAGGAACCTCTTTCATTTTCACATAGTTTATTGGTGCTGATTGTTTATATTTTCATGTGGTTTTCTAAAGTTGGAACAAACTTAAAACTAAAGCTCTGTTAGCTTATGCTGCACTGAGCATAATATTACATCCACATGCTCATTTTGAGAGGCCTTTGTAAACATACCGATGAAAGCTATCCACCATTTTTAAGTGCACGCGGAGATCTTTCTTCGTCAGATGGTCTAACATCCTTGCGTCTACCAGGCACTCCATAAAGTAACTTCGGTACTGAGGTAAACCCAGACTGGGGAGCCATTCATTACCAATCCATTCATGGTTCATATCACCATAAGCAAGGGTCTATAGAAAAATAGGAGACTTCACGTTTTTATCTATTTGGGTCAATGCCACAGAATGAAGGCAGTTGATCCTTCTGCTGTGCCATTTCAAATAGGAGTTCACTGTCTAGGAAATTCACACTGCTTTCTGTAGTAATTCTGACAATACTACCATTTGGGCCTCAAATATGTAACTAAAACACTATTAGCTCTCTGTATACATAAAATATTTTTGTTACATAAAAATATGATCTCTCAATATCATGTCTACCACCTTTTGAAAATGGAAATTCTAGTTGTAATAAGAAATAATGCATTAGAAAATTCACTTCATAGCAAAATCAAGAAAAATCAGACATAGATTGAGGGAAATTTGTTACAAGAACCTAAGTGAGTTAGGAGGACAATCCTATTGAATTTCAAAGGGATTTGTTATCCCAATGCATGTATGTGCTTTTAAAAATCCTTCAGTGCATTAACACAAGTGATATAATAAACCATTAGGGTGAAATCCAGGCAACATTAAAGTGAATGGAAGTTTTGTCGTTGCTTCAATGAGGCCAGGCTTTAATCCACTGCTTTCTACATCTTATTTCACCAAGCAATTAGCATTATACATTTGTAGTCCCCCTGAAACACTTGTTATTTTTAATTGGTTCTTGGCCAAGTCTGCATACCTGCCTCTGCTTCCAGCCCCAGTAACAGTAAGTAGCCAAATGCACACCACTAACAATATGTTTAAAAGTGTGACTAGCACAAATGAAATGCACCTTGTGGGACTATCAATATGTGCATCCTTGAATAAAGAGAAAAAACAATCTTTGGAGAATTCCAAAAACACTACAATTCAGGAATACTTTCTGTGCTGTGAGATTATAGTTGCAAACAAAAGTATGTGTGTAACGGGGTGCCTGCCCCACACTGGGCTCTAAGGGTTTAATAGAGCCCTCTGGAGGCTGTTCAGGAGGCAGCCAATCAGGGCCAATCAGGCCTATATAGAAAGAAAGCTTCAAGGCAGAGGAAGGCAGTTCTCTGCTGGGAGCTCAGGGAGGAAGGACTGTGTCCCTGGAGGGCTGAGAGAACTGCCAGTACCCTGGACAGAGCAGTGCTGCTAGCAGGAACCGGGGGAGCGAGACACAGCTCCTCGGGCTGCTGGGTTTGCAGGCTGAGGCCCTGAGGCAAAGAGGATCCTGGGGCCATGAGGAAATGGCCCGACAATTTGCTGCAGTAGCCCAAGTGACTGAACAGCGGACTGCACGTCCCCCGGAAGTGGGGAGCACAGTGTGTGGCACGGACGGAGGGCTGTGTTGCTGAAGAGGGCACCGTGGTCTTTGAAGAGATGTGGGTCCTAGAGCAGAAGTGATGGCAGTGAGGCACCACCAGAGGAGGGTGCATTGGCAAACTGAGCTAATCCCCAGGACAGCCAGCAGGAGGTGCCACAGTGGTGAGTGAACCCTGTTACAGAGTGTGATGTAAATGCACATAGAACTACTTTGGTATGGTTTATTTTAAGTATATAATCTATATTGTAGAAAGAGAGAGATTCTGCCTTCAATAATGCTTTGTGCAATCCCCTTGAAGTCAACCTAAAAATTGCAGGGTTTTTTTTTTTTAAGAATCTCTCACTTCTCAGGATAAAACACATTTTAGTGACCATTGCTTGTTATTGCAATAGTTTCTTGTCTTATACTTAGATGCTAACTCACTCTTTGGGTCAGAAACTGTCTTTTAGTTATGTGTACATCGTGAAGAACAAAAGAGGGCTCTGATCCTTGACTGGAGTGACTAGTCACTACTCCAGTATAAACAAATAATAAATCAATTATCTGAAGTAGTGAAGAACAGAAATGGGCCCACAGAAGCCTACTACAAGAAACTAAAATTTGGAAAAAATAATTCCTGCACTTGTTCTTGATTAGTAATATTATTGTTACAGCTAACAGAAGGCTATTGATAAAACTGAATTAGAGGAATTAGGTGTTAAAAGCTCTGTTCTTTCAGATACTGACATGATATTTTGGCTAATTTTGATTACAGATAGAGGTGATGCCTACATATGTATTAAACGATGAAACTGCATGTCTTTTATACCCAAATAATAATTAGTTTGCAAAAGGCATGTAGGTACATTGTTTCTTTTTTTGTGGTCCAGTTGTTTTGTAAAGTGTGTTGGTTTTCAGAACTGGAAACTATATACAGGAAGAAAAAAAAAGTCTGGTACTGCTTATAAAATATCTGTAATGGATAATCACAATAAACTTAACTAGTAATGAATATACAACTTAGAAGTTTAACACTCATGTACATTAAAATTATGTGGCACAAAACTGGATTTTTGACAAATAACTGTAGAAATGATTTACTTCATTGCTTACATTATCTATGTGCTTGGTATCTAGTTGTGAGCTACACATTCTAATGGCAATTTTTGCATAATAGTGCAACTGTTTAGTTTAAAATGCCAGGCTTTTTTATCCTTGAGAAAAACCACAAGCCATCAAGATGATTTAACTGTTGATGTTGATGTTATACCAATTTGACATTAACGGCCATATGATGTTACAGTTTTGCTCAGTGGGCAATGTAGTTGTAAACTTTGAAACCCAATTTTAGCTTCACTCAAGTGAAAAATATTCAAACACCAATATTTGTTTCAAAAAAGAGTCTAATGTGCATAAAGTAAATACATAAAACCAAACACTGATGTTCAGGAGGAACACTGTGTTTCTTGCTATTATACAGTATATATATATAATATATATATATAATCTTTTTATATAAATAGTCTTCCCTTAGCTGCTGACATCTGCAGTAGTACTTTGCTGTCACTCTCTTTTTAGTTGGATAGTTTTTTTCACTGAAATCCACACATTTCCATGAACCAAATGCAAACATTTCATTTGCCTCTAGCTGCTTTATTTACACCACTACCTTGGAAAAAGTTAATTGAATTTCCTCTAAATGTAAAGAGGTTGCTCTTTCAAGTGTAATGAAGGGAGTATCCATGCTGAGCTTGCTCAGGGAAGCTGCACATTCACCTCTGGTGTAGCGTTCTGGTGCAAGGCCCTCTGCCCCACTCTATGGGGGAGTGGGCAAGCAGGGGGAGCAGTCATGCTGTGGGTTGTCTTTGCACCTTTTGCATGACATGGGGGAAAAAGGCTCTGTGCTGCCCCCAAATGGCTAGTATGTAAAGCAGTGGACCAGAGGTGGTGCCATGGGATCAAAACTCAGGACACTTGAGAACCTAATTAGAATTCAAAACATTTTAAAACAAGGAAGCTAGTCCTTTTGGTGTAGGCAGAGAACAATAACCTAACCTTGGGTTAGGAAGACAGAGAGGGATTTGAACAGTTACACACATGGAAAAAGACTTCCTAACCAAGTTGTATGTGTGACATTATGCCCCATATTCTTCATAGAAATATTGTTATGATATGAATATGGCATAATTAAGATATATTTTTGGCAAGAGGGGTCATGTGAGATATCAGTGGAAAGGTTATAATTCACTAAATGTAATTATCCAATCTGTGTGCATATATCATTTCTGTATCTGAAATTAGGGGTATTGACTATATAGCAATTACAACTGTGTATGTACTTGGGGGAATGCCCATCAGACAGCAGGCAATGAGCCTGGATGGGCCATTAAGAAGGACAAAAGAACTTTGAAGATACTAATCTCCTGCCTTCCTGAGAAGCTTCCTGGGATGCTGCTTTGACACTACAAGGTCAAAGGGGGGAGGGGAGGCAGGCAAAGAGCTCTGCAGATCTCCTCCATTTTGAGGGAGGGGATGAATTTATGAGCTTCCACTATATAGATCTCTATACAGTGCAGACAGTACAATTTTTGGTTTGTATCCCAAAGGAGATGTGCACTTGAGTGCTGGGTAATCCCGAGCTGATTCTTCACACACAGAGCTGATCTCAGTGTCTCTGTGACCATTTGCAGCTGGGTGTGCCCCTACTTGTGTATGCTAGAGAAGGCTTAAGGGCCTGGCACAGCGAAACAGGGTGAGGGAGCCCAGGCTGGTGGAATGGTCAGGCTCAGTGGGACCCCGGAATATCAAGTGGTACCTTGAAAGGGGTGTCCAACCCGTCACAATATACAGATAAAATTATGGGCACATCAAGGGCTTGTCCTCACTAGAGTTTTTTTTTTACCCTGCATCAATTGCTTGTCAGGCTAATTGTAAACCTCAAATTTTGTAGGCTGGTATAAGTATTTAGGAAGTGTTCAGAGTATCCTTTATCAAGGTGTTAATTACAGGAGTTAATTGGAAAACAATTAACGGATATTTAAACAACAAAGCAGATAATTTCAAAGCACTGGACATGAACAATTGTCATTGTCAAGCTGCTGATCATGGTTTGAATTTGGGAGGGGATATGGGGCAATATACACACAGTTTCCCGGAGCTGCCATCTTGTTATCTAGAGTCTCAGCTTCTTTTAAGAAGTCTCTAGCTATTTCAGTTATGAAGAAAACCTTTAAAATATACCCAAGTGTAACTGATGTATGAAAGTTTGCCTGAGTCTGCAACCAGCCTGTAACAATAGCACTGAACTGTGGTATTAATTTCAATGAGGGTGATTATTCAGATGGAAAATAATAATAATTAAAATGTTGCTATTGTGAACTTCACTGCTGATTCTGTGTAAGAAAGAAGGACTAGTATATTATGAAGATCTGTGGCATGTCAAGTGAGTACAGCTTGGTTTGTGAGTACAGTTTGGAAAGGTACCACTAATTTTTTCAGTTTGCCCCCTAAAGTTAATAGGTATAATAGCTAAAATGATGATGCAGAGGCTGACACCTAATCATGAGAGTAAACTGGGTATATATGAAGGGATGTGTCAGTCTGAGGGAAAGAGGGATGCCAAAATGGAGAAAGACCTGACAGCAGCTGGACAGACACAGAAGTCTAAGAATATAAATATTTGATTCTCTGACCTATCTGAAACCATAAGCTTGTGCTCTAAGTAGGCAGGACTGCTTGTAGATTAAAATCTGCGATTTATATAATTTTACCTTGGATTTTCTCTCCATTTTCTAATAAAACTTCTAATAAAATCCTGTTATTTTGTGTGAGTGTGATGAATTTCAGGTAAGCATACTGCAGCCAGGTCTTAAGAGTTAGCTAAAAGTGGGTCCAGTTCTAGTCACTCTCTTCATACATGATTTGAATAATGGTGTAGAGAGTACATTTAAAAAGCTTGCAGGCAATACCAAGCCAGAAGGGGTTGAAAATGCTTTGGAGGGCACAATTAGAATTCAAAATAGGATAAAGCCTGGAGAAACCGAAGAAATGATTTGAAGTAAATAGGATGAAATTCAATAAGGACAAATGCAAAGTACCCCACTCAGGAAGGAATAATCAATTGCACAAATAAAAAATGGGAAATGACTGCTTAGGAAGAAGTACTGCAGAAATGGATCTTGGCTTATAGCTGATCACAAATGGAATATGTCATCAATATAACACTGTTGAAAAAAATGAACATCCTTCAGGGATGTATTAGCAGGAGTGTTGTAAGTACAGTGGTGCAAGTAAGCAGGTATGGTCAGGTATGCTGTACCATTGAGATATGTATTGCCAGTATGTTGTACCAGGAAGAACCATTTTCAGAACTGCAAGGCTCCCAGGAACCACAGCTGTACCGCCCCAAGCCCCACCCACAGCCCTTCCACACAGCTGCATCTCTTGTCTACGGTCTGTACAGCCCTGCTGGAGGTCAGGGCTGGGGGAGGCACAGCTGCACTGGAGGTGCTGTCAGCATGGGGCAGCCAATGCTCCTTTTGCCCCTGCGGTTTCCGGGAGCCCTGCAGGTCAGAAATCCATATCTGGCGCAGCGGGATAACAGAGCCCCCCAGGTAACATGGGACGGGGAGACCGTGGGGGGCCCCAGTCTGGGGGCAGGAAGGAGTAACATGGGCAGTCACATGCCCCCCCCCCCGTTAGCTGTTGCCCACTTTGTGTCCCTCCCATGAGTCGCCTAGGCATACCAATAAGAATTAAAATCTACTTGCACCACTATGTAAGTACAACACAAGAAGTAATTCTTCCACTCTACTCAGTACTGATAAAGCCTCAGCTGGAGTATTGTGTCCAGTTATGGGCATCACACTTTGGATGCCCAGAACTGGACACAATACTCCAGTTGAGGCTTTATCAGTACTGAGTAGAGCGGAAGAATTACTTCTTGTGTTGTACTTACACAGGACAAACTGGAGAAAACCCAGAGGGGATCAACAAAAAATGTTAAAGGTCTAGAAAATATGACCTATGAGGAAAGACTGCGTTTGTTCAGTCTGGAGAAGAGAAGACTGAGAGGGGACATGATAACAGTCTTCAAGTACATAATGTTATTATAAAAAGAGGAGGGTGATAAATTGTTCTCCTCATCCACTAAGCACAGGACAAGAAGTATTGGGCTTAAACTGCAGCAAGGGAGATTTAGTTCAGACATTAAGGAAAATTTCCTAACTATATGGGTAGTTATGCACTGGAACAAGTCACCTAGGGAGCTTGTGGAATTGCTGTCCCTGGAGATTTTTAAGAACAAGGCAGACCTGTTCTTAAAAACAGGTTCTTAAAACCTGTTCTTAAAAACATCCTGTCAGGAATGACCCACATAATACTTAGTCCTTCCTAAGCATAGGAGACTGGACTAGATGACCTACTGAGGTCCCTTCCAATCCTGCAATATGGTGATCTATGATTTAAAAGGACTGGGTAGTATATGGTGTGGTTTTCAAATAAAATAATTAATAAAAAAAATCTTTGAAATTGTGTAATATGCTGAAAAGCTTCTACATTAATGGTTTAGCTCCAAGAACTAGCACAATTTCCTTGACAGCTGTGTCACCTCAGCATGCTGCAATTTGGGTTATCAAAGTGAAGCCAGTCTGCTGTGACCGTTGATCCTAAACACAATTTGCAAAGGGTATTCTTTCTAGTAGTTCCTGGGCATTCAGCCTTTAGTGTAATTAAAAGGGCCTTTCAGCTTTCAGATGTGAAGTACATGATGGTTGTAGACCAGTGTTTCCCAAATTTGTTCCGCCGTTTACGTAGGGAAAGCCCCTGGTGGCCAGGGCCAGTTTGTTTACCTGCCATGTTTGCAGGTCCGGACGATTGCTGCTCCCACTGGCTGCAGTTCGCCATTCCAGGCCAATGAGAACTGCTGGAAGTGTTGGCCAGTACGTCCCTCCATCTGTGCCGCCTCCTGTAGCTCCCATTGGCCTGGAGCAGTGAACCACGGCCACTGGGAGCCACGATCGGCTGGACCTGCAGACACTGCAGGTAAACAAACTGGCCTGGACTGCCAAGTGCTTTCCCTGAACAAGCGATGGAATAAGTTTGGGAAACACTATTGTAGACTTTACATGCAGAGCATCTAGGCCCACATTTTTAGAGATATTTAGGCACTTAACTCCCATTGAAATCAATGGGAGCTAGGTGCCTAAATACCATTGAAAATCTGATCCTGTATTCTATAAATGACACACACAATGAACCTCCAAAAATGGATACAAAAATTGTGCAGGCACTTGATTGTACATTCAGTTACCCCTGCTGCACATACATATAAATGAGGATCTTAGTTTACTATGAACCAACCACAGGATGGTGTCAGGATGCCTTCAGCTTCCTTTCTCCCCCAGAGTTTACTGATTGTTTCATCAAGAAGAGGGAGCATGCCATCTCTGTGACTTGGATGGCCTTCCACAGACACTGGTGGCCAGAACAAACGAGGTCTTTTTTCTGTGCTGGCAGAGTTTGAAAGACATTGCCAGTAGGAACAGGAACCATACCTGCACCATTCACAATAGCCTGACATTAATATCCCATCTGGATAAGCAGCACATAAACTCAATTTTTTGTGACCTAATTGCCCCAAACTTGGGCATGTGCTTAGGAAAAGGTGTGCTAAGGACAGTGTGGGAAGGACATGAGGCATGCAGGGCCTTATTACTGAGTACACGCACACAGGCCCACCGACAACAATTCTGGGCCCCAGGGCAGAACATGCAGTGGGCCTGAGCTGCTGCTGACTGCGCTGCTAGTGGTCAGTGAACTGCTGAGCACACTCTTCGGCATAGCCAGGGTTTCTACATGCCAGCCTGGCTGCCTTTGCCGCTGCCGGTACCACCCCATGCACACCAAGGAGCCCTGTGGCCTGCCCAGGCAATTTAACCGGGCCCAGGGCTCCCGGCCACCACTACTGTGGCAGTGGCCAGGGGCCCCAGGGCCCTTTTAAATTGCTCGGGCTGCTGAGCAATTGCCCCCTTTGCCCTCCTGTTGGCAGGCCTGCATGTACATCACTTGTCCCCTGTGAGCAAACACATTTCTAATCAATACCGGTATGTTTGGGAGCTGCATCTTGCTGGTACTGAGGTCATGTAGCAGACGCACTCATTCTTTATGAGCATTAGGGACTGCAGGGTAACAAGGCATTTGCAGCCACTGTCAATAACCTGCTTGCTAGTGTGTTGTGTTTTACTTCCTCATCATCCCAAGCAAAAGCAAATCATTCTAGTGCACATAATGGATATGTGTGCAAAGTGTATATGCACAAAATAAAGGATTGTGTTGAGTCTCCTTAAAATATCTGGTTACAAAAGATCGTAGCAATTTATATAAAGGAAAATATTTGCTGCAAATATGCTATGTTTTATGTAATAAACCTGTCTAGAAAAGATTTTTTTTAAATTAAAAATGTAAAAGATACTCATTATACTTAACTTAATAGGAGGAAATCATGCGTTAGACTCATGCAATAGCTGATAAAATGTTACAAGGTTTTCTACACTATGTTAATTAAATTATTATTAGTGTTCCATCCCAAACGTGTAAAGTCAAAAGATTCATACCTGGGCCCAGCTGCCTTCCTCAGACTCTTTCTGTATTATCAGCAAGGAGCCATTAGAAAAGCAGGTAAAAAATACAATAAACACAAGTCAAGAAGCAAAAGGTGATTATAATGCAAATGTTAATTAACAATTCTAGTTCAAAGAAAAATGTACAAATAAATATGCTGATAATGCATTTAACCTAGTGTCAATGGCAAACTTCTTAGCTAAACTACAAAACTGACACCATTATAATTAAGGTTGAGTAAAAAACTTCTTAGTACTGACAAATCAAGAAAATATTAAAGATATTAAAAAAACCGTCATAGTTTTGTGAAATGTTACAAGTTCATCTCAAACTCCCTTGGTTGTTTTCACAAAAGCAGCTACTAAAGTCAAAATTTTGCCATTTTGTCTAAAAATATTGAAAATTAGGGGTAACCCACTGTTTTGTCCAGCAAAGTCTCAAAACATTCATAATGTAAAGCCATGTTTACAGGCAGAGTGGTTGAAATTTTGCCCTGATTCAGATCTGTGAATACCTGTAAAGCTTTCGTGTTTGACTTGCACATACTTAACAGGCAAAGTAATAGTTCCATTCAATTGTGTTAACAGTAACATTTTGTACAACACATTGCAATAAAGCTACTCACTTTCTTGTACCAAAAGTATGTGGCTTTTTCCTAGTCAATTTTCCAGGACTAGCTCTGTTTGTTGGTGCTAAAGGTGCTGTTATTGTGTTAGTGTTTTCTTTACCAATAATGATAAAGCTGAGAGGAGGCTTGGTTGTAAAAAATAATTGGTAAGGAAATCACTCCATGAAATTTATAGTGAATATGTAAAACATTATAGCAAATGAAAATGTGTAACAAATCCAACTTTGCTGCATTAAAATGTAGATTTAGCACCTCCCCTGCCATTTATGGGCTGGGCTAACTGTAAATTATTCTGAACTGAGGATAAATTTTCATACATCTTTTTTTTTTTAAGATCAGTTAATTGCTTACAAGCATGGTCTCATGCTGGCACAGAAAAACCTTACCTTTGAAAACAAAATATAATTCTAACCCTGAGGTGTTAGGGAATGAAAAAAGTCTGAGCCATTGACTGGGGGATACATATTGCCATATATTTTAAGTCTCTACCAAAATCAGTAAGACGTTTGCCAAAAAATCAATGGCACAACAGTCACCCCAAGTCCCAGAAAGGTGAACAACCTGGTCTGGTTTTCAAAGAGAGAATTCTAGCTAAAGCAATTTTGTCCTGATTACATACTGTTCAGGCTTCCTCTAGATTACCATCTCTCAGTCTCATCATTATCGCAAACTTCTATTTAAAGTGATACTGGAAAGGAGGCTTAGGGGCAGGTGCGGCACTGAAATTGCTATAGACTCATTTTTAACAGACTAGATTTCGAATTGACAGTGTTCCCTTACGCATATTCAACAGAGCGTGACATCCAAATTAATGTTTCAGAAAATGGAACTACAGCTGCACAGTGAAACTTCAGTACTGAGTGCAAGTTAATATAGTCTCTGTGACTAATATATTTGGTATTTTATTTTTTAGGGAACTGTTATGTTTTCTCGAACTGTATATTTGAGAAAATCTACAGGTGATCTGACAATTGTAAACAACTACATACATTTCACTTGTGTTCTTGGTATTAAAATAAATATCACTGTTGTTTAAATAAAATTGGAAAGACTAACCGTTTTGGCTGGAGCTGCAAGATTTTCCATTTCTTCATGGGTCACCCAAACATTGCCTGAGGGCTGTTAACAAGGCCCACAGGGAAGCAGGTAGAATCCACATTAGGTAAGCAGTGTTAAAGAAGAAAGGCAGCACCACTGTAAGTTAACAGCGTATAGCATCATAATCAGCACAACCATGTTCTTGCCTCAATCGAGCTGCAACTAGAGAGAACTTTAGACAACTTGCTTTACTAAGATCTTAACAGATGATTGTTTATTAACCAGAACTAGTGGATGAAATGTCTTACTCCTAATGTGGTGGAAATTCTCTGAATACCGTTACAAAGAAAAGAACAGTTAAAGTGAGTATATCACACAAAGCGCCAACAGAAGCTTTTATGTGGTACTGAATCCTGAAGAGAGTTCTAATTTGGTGATGAATTTCCAGCCTAAAAATTCTGCACACATACTGCAGTTTCATTGATAGTAACTGAAATTTACAGAGAGGCAAAATAAGAAAAATGCTGCTTGAGAATTTATCAGAGTTTGATTTAAGAATACTTATTTTGTATATTTTGGTCATGTGATCCTGACAATTTGGGTTTTCATGGTTTTAAAGCTTTAAATTCTTGAATCTCAACACCTACACTTATTAAATAGTTATTGTCTGACCCCCTTTATGCCCCTCCCCCAATTTCCCACAAAGGTCAACATTTAAATTGATAAAACTTTTATGCAGCTGTGAACATTTAAATAAATAAAAATAGTATATAGTATGTAGTATAACATAAGTTCTCTTTCTCTACAGCTCTGTATGTCAAACATTTTTGAAGAATTTCTTTTAAGCATGTTCGCTTTTTCCCCTCATTCCATTGTTTTTAATAAGGGTTAGAGTCTGACTTGCCCAGGTGTGACCAGGCAGGGAAGTAAGGGGGTTCAAGAGCTGGCTGAGCACACAAGGGCAAAGGCTGCATTAAATTAACTTCCTTCTGGGGAAAGAGAGAGGACAGAGGAGCTCTGACTCACAGTACAGCTGTGTACCACCCATCCCTCACGGCTAAGTGCAAAAAGCCCAATCTACCCTAATATTTCTAGCCTGAATATGTGACATCTCATCTGGTAAATGTCAATGCTTTTCTTCAGCTGTGTAACTATATATTTTAAAGGTGCCTCAGTAATGAGAATAGAGAAACAGAGATGTTCAGGGTAAAATTTGACTTTCAATGAACTCAGACTTCTCAGTGCCTGAGCCACTTTTGAAAATGGTATTTAGGTGTGTTTGTTTGAAAATTTAACCTAAGTCATTATGGTTTTTTGCTATTGTCTTCAATGAGCACAAGATTCATCCTTGAATGAGGAAAGCCATCAGATTTTGAGTACATATGCCAGATTCTTAGGGCCAGGTTACTGATAACAGTACCTTGGATAGTACCACTTCAAGGAGGAGCTCTCTGAGTAGTAGAAATCAGCTCATTGGAGGAATAAGGTCCTCCTCAAAGTAAAAGTAACAGAATTTGCCCTTAGCAGTTACTGGAATAGTGGACATATTTTGATTGCATGCATCAATCAAAAGATGTTTAAATAACTTAGGGATCAAAAACCACCAGTATGGGCATACTATAGAAAAACTGATTGTGCAGATCAAGTGGTGCAGAATTGTATATGACATGATGACAGCACAAACTCGAGCAGTACTGTAAAAGTCTTATAGCCACCTGATCATGCAGTGACTTACAACTACTGTTTGTTCAAGATACATTTCACTATGACATAACATTCACCTGCTCAGATCTGTGTCTGCAATTGTTTCCTTAAATTTTAAATCTATTGCTGGGTAACATAATGTATGTGCAGCACAGTTCATTATCACTGAGCATTTAAAATATGGAAATTAAGTAGTTAGAATATGGAAGTTAAGAGAAAGTAGAGAAATATTCAAATATCCCCACTGTTCAAACAATCTCTTCAATGAAAGAACAAGTGTAATATATTACACTGCACATTTAAAAATCTCCTTAATTCTGTCCCCATATTTCAACCCAGCTTCCACTTATAGACCTGAAAACAATTTACATAAAAGAAACTGTACTTGTATTTGCAGCTGACTAAAATTAACATGTACCAGAGGCTACAAAATAGCTTAGTCTCTAGAAAGTTCAAAACTCACTTTGCAGACTCAAGAGGTTTGTATACAGGGGTTTGAATGAGCATCCAGACTTTTGGATGCTGATCCAAACCAAGGCTCAGTACCCAAATGGAGAAGTGAAAGTGTTAGTATTCCAGTGTCCCCCTTTCCCAGGCAGCATGCTGCCCCTGACCTTCTTCATTTTCAATCAGCTTCCCTTTTTCTGACAGGAAAATACTATACAGCATAGGGAGATAACCATGCAATACAATGTACTATCCTTAAATTTGAGTGTTGTCTTAGAGTTTTCCATTTCTTGTTCACTTCTTTTCTCCCACTTTGATTCATTTGCCTCACCTCTTTTTCCTGATGCCTAATGTTCTCCTCTCTTGACTTTCTTTCCACCCTTTTTTCCTTCAGAGTCTCTACCTCTCAGTCTTTCCCTTCACTACTTCTGCACAATTCCCATCTGTCCAAGCCCCTTTTCTCTTTCTCTGACCTCTAATATCTCTTTCTAGGCCCAGTTTTCTCACCTTGTTTCCAATCACCTATTTCTTAGCGTTCACCATCTGTCATTCTTTCTTTCCCCTCCAGCATGGCCCCTTTGTTCTCCATCTCCCCTCTATGCACACTCTTACCATAATACACACAGGATTCTTACCCTCTCAAATTCACTTCCACTTCTCACCTTTGTTCTCTTTCAAACAGGCTTCTCCTATATGCACTCTTCTCCTGCCTGCTCTCTCTCCTCCCATCACCCATACCATTATACACAGAAAATAAAACACTTTCTATCTCTTTTCCTTCTTCTCACTACATAGTCACATACTCTTGCTGCCTCTCCTAGGGAGGAAAGATAAGCAGGAGGATACAATAGATCCAGGCTGAGGGATAACTGAAAAAGGTAGAAGGAGGGAGAGGCAAGAATCTTCTGTGGGAGGAAAGAGCCAGGGCAGGAAAAGTATCTGGTTCATTTGGGGAGAGGATGTGACTTGGAGAAAGGGGAAAATAAAACATCTGCAAAAGTACAAGTAAGATTCCAAACGTTAGGTATCTATGCATAGCACGTGTGAGCATTTTGAGGTTTGCCCTTCCCTCATATTGATCACTAAGATAATTTCAAGGTTAATCAGAAGCACGATGTTTAAAAAATATATTGTTTTACAGGAAAGTAGTGATCAACAAGCAAGTAAAGGCACTTCCACTCTCTTCAGGACAATTCAGACTGATTTTGATTTGGTTTGTACTACACAGCTTTTGCTATGGATTTTGATATAGTGTCAAGTGTGAGAAAGCAAGTTAGCTGAACGTGACTCACTGTTCTAGAAGTGGGAGGAGCTGATGGACTCGTAAGTGATACCATCTCCTGGATTGCTAGTCGGAGCTTTAAGCGATGGAGAGGGTTGCTGATTCCAATTTCTCTCTGAATCTCAGTATCAGACAAAGCAGACATTATGGCTCCACTCTTCACATTTGCACGGCAAGCAGCAACATACCATGCAGGCATTCCCAACCACAGCTGTTGAGAAAAAAAATCACTAGTTTAAGACACTAGAACTCAATTTCTGAGATTTCATACATGATTTAGTTAAAGACTCCTGCCATGTGAATTACTATGGTAATGCTCAAGCACTCAAATCACCAGTTTGTGAAAGGCCCTTTTGCGCATGCAGATTCAGGCATTGCACAGGCAATAAGTGTGATCAAAAAGTGATTTTGATGTTGTGAAATGGCTTCGGAATTCTGGACCTGAGCACAACTGGAGATTTCATGTTAGCTCTCCAGTGTTCCACAACCATACCAGGAATGTCAAATACAGATATGTTTCCTAGTGTATATCTATATTCCAGCTTGAGGAGACATACCTGCACTAGCTCACTGAGAGCTAGTGTGTGGAACATTGAGTATACCCACAACAGTGAGAGCCACTGACAGGGTAGCTACCTTGAGTACTTACCTAGCACGGTGGATGGGTTGTGCTCAGAGTGGCTAGTCCCTTGCGCCATGGCTGCTACACACTATTTTGAATGTGCTAGATCAATGAGTGTGAGCACAGGTATGTTTCCTTGAGCTCAAAGTAGAGACATATGCAAAGTGTTTTCAGAGCTGCTCATAATCCCTGCCTGCAATAGTTCTACTACTCTTTTCCTGACCGCTAATGAACAGAGACTGACCATACGACTGAACTGTGCTCAACTGTTTTGCATTCTTCTAGGCATGCAAAAACACACTGCCTGTTGTGTCCCTTATTATGATTGAAACAACACCCAGATCTTCTTATCCACAGGAAAGAATTCTGTCTCAAAGAAATACATATGTGAACCCTCCAAAACACGGTCCCCTCAAAAAACCAAACACCATCCCCCCAAACCAGGGAGCTCCTAGTCACAGTATGAAATACATTCGATTATAATGAAATGTGCAGAAGGAGGACCAAAAGACATAACTTGACAACATTTTCAGAAGTGACTAGTGATTTTGGGTGCTCAACTTGAGAAATTTGTACTTTTCAAATATAAGGTGTAAAAAAGCTCATTTCAAATTAATGCATTAGCTATTGGTAGTGTACAAACATTCTTTTCTGTTCTGTTTCCTATACCACACCCATCAGGATGGAACTGAGTGCCTGCTGAGCACCCATAATACCGTACCATTAAGGATTACATTTTCAAGATTGTTCACTGATTTTGGATGTCCAGTTCAGGATACTAGGTCTGGATTTTCATAGATTAATAGATTCCAAGGCCAGAAGTGTCCACTGTGAACTAGTCTGATCTCTTGCCTAACACAGGCCATAGAACTTCCCTAAAATAATTCCTCTTTGACCTAGAACAATTCCTGTTTGAGCTAGAAACATTTTCACAGGTGCTAAGCATCTGCAGCTCTATCTGAAGTAAATGGGAGCTTCACATGCTCCACATCTCTGAAAAATCATGTTCTGTGTGTCTCAAGTTGAACATTCAAAATTAAGATATAATTTTGAAAATGTAAGTCTAAATCCTCTCCAATGTCTTTGGATATTAGAAGCTGTTTTACCAAGAAAGAAAATGTAGGAATGAAATTTTTTTTAAACATGGCATCAGTTAATCCACATGCACCTGGAGAGCCATCTGGGACAGATAGAAGTGTGTCTGATTTAACAGTCTCCTAGTGTGAAATGAAATACTCAACATTAGACCTACATCATCAGGTTGGAAATGTGTACCATGAAGACAGCTGTGTGATAAATTTCATATGTTGGGGGGAGGAGGCGGGGAACCCCAGGATCTACTAAGAGCTAAAAATGCTCATTATAGAGAAAACTTATTTTTCCGCAGGTGCAGACTTGGGTACAACACCTTATCCTTTTGGAATTTCCTCCAGCTCCCTCAGGCTGATGAAGTGCCCTTTTGCACAGTATTGTGCTTGGTACTAAGCTGTAGTGCACTGAACTAAAATACCTAAATGCCACTAAAACTGCCTGATGCGTCAAGGGATGATGCGGGAGGCAGCTATCTGCAAGGATTACTTGGCATGTTCCATTAGAATAGGGGCTATGAAAAGGCAAAATGGCAAGATTCCTTCTCCCCCTCCAGTATTTGCTTCAGATGTAGACCTAATATGATATTCTGTCAAGCATCACAACATTCACTAACACAGACTTCTCAAAATGAATGAAAAGATCACCGAATTGTTCTCAAATCTTATGAAAGTTCCTATTTTTACCATATTAAAAATCAACAAGTAAAAACTAGAAATTTTGCATGAAAATAGACAGACACAGACTTTACTCTTGGATGTCACTGAGTTCCATACTGTCCTTTTCCATAGTAGGAGTGAAATTTTCTGATGGCTTGTCACTGGTACCACTGTAACTTGCACATCATCATAGTCTGTCAGAGGACCAATTACTTAGCACTAAACCTTACTGAGGATTAATAAAAATGCTCAGCAATATGGAGGCCTAAGCCACACTTCAAGAATACTAACCCTTCTGACTACAGTTCAGTGATTTTAAAGAAACATATCACTCATTGTTTTTTAAAATGAAGACATTCTGAAGAGCCAGACTGGGACAGGTGCACAAAAGGTCAGAGAGAGGGCAAAGAGCCCACACCTCAGATGGCCCACATAACGGGCCGCTACCACCACAGTTCCAGTGCCCAGGGGAGTTCAGTCAGATCCTCCATATGCCCCATGAGGAGCAGAGGGCTACAAACAGGATGGAGAGAGTCTGGGAGGAAATGGATCCCTGTCTCTCCACCACACACTGGTCTACAAAAGAGCACTGCAGGGAGCAGGCTGTGCTGAAATATGGTACATCAAGAAGCTCAGGGAGAGATTGGGTCTCTTTTTGATGCACAGTCCCCTCCTTGAAATCCCCCACACCACACATACAGGACTGAGTCTTGAAGAACAATCTAAGCCCAGATTAAATTGTCATGTAAAGTTTAATAGGGACATGTACACAGATTGAGTCCAGGTCCCAGATATAGAACTGTCAACACAACTGATTTTAGCTGAAGGACTATGAAAAAATGATGCACAGCTTCATAATGCATCTTCTCTCATATTTTTTATATATTAAATAAATTAGATTTTTCTCCTTTTCAGACTCTCTCCAACCCAAACACTCCACATAGTTTGCACTTAAACAGTTCCTTAGAACAGAAGACAACAATTTGGAAAGGAGAGCAGCCTAAGTTTGAGTTCTTTACTTCGGTAGAACTTGATTCAAAGTTAAATTACATGACTGGGTAAAAAGGAGTGTGCAGGTTTTAATCAGATCTATAGCAGACACTTATCTACATCAGAAACAACCACTTAGTGTGACACTAATAGTGTCTCTGAGAAGTGTGTACCCATTGTTCCAAGCAAGGAGGATGCAGCTCAAGATTGAGACATGTTATCAGCATTAGTTACAGAAGCTCATAGCTCTTAAGATTTATCCAAGTTATACATACTGTAATCATGTGCTGACTCACCCTTGCGGCGCCTCCTGCTGGTGTCCTGGGAATTAGCTCTTTTTCCAGCCTTAGAGCGCCCTCTGCAGGCCAAAATCTCATCACTAACTGGTTTGGCCCCCTTGTGCCTCCTAGACCCGCCCCTTCCCTCAAGGTGCTGCCCCCCAGGCAGTACCCCCACTCTCTGCGTCTCCCCACCCAGGGGAACCCCTGGGGTCTCCCCATAGAAGACACCTGTATAACCGGGATCCATCATCCCCTGGTTCCTTGAAGTCCAGGCAATAGTTCCACTGTCCATGCCCATGTCCCTTGTATCAGGGGCGGACCACTTATGCCCACATTCTCCAACACTTTCAGTTCCTCAAGGCTCGGGTTCGGGCAACAGTCCCACAGTCCATGCCCTGCCCCTGGGCCTGGGCCTGGGCCTTTCCCCCGCCCTGCTCCACTCCAGGTACCTTCTCTCAGCTTCCTGCAGCCAGATCCCTCCCTCTCAAAACCAGAGAGAGTCTGCTGAGCTCCTGGCTCCCAGCCTCTTATATAGGGACTGCTGAGGCCTGTCTGGGGCATGGCCCAGCTGCAGCTGCTTGCCCAATCAGCCTCATAGCTGCTTTCTCCCAGCCACAGCCCTCTGCAGGGCTACTTTTACCCCTCCCGGGCAGGAGCAGGTGATCACCCCCCTACAATACATATATTACACACCAAATAACTATGTTTAAAGAACATTAAGATGACAGTCAAGCAATGAAAACTTAGGAAATGCCAGTATTAAGTTTGCCTTAATTTGCGCCCCTTGTACTTATGTGTTATGTAAAGTCTTTAAATTATATGATTACATACTATTTGTGAGGGTAAGATCCTCTACATATCTGCCACTAGGGGAAATAAGAGAGACAGACATACTCAGACAGTGGGTTTCCCAGACATTTACTGACAGAGGAATATTGAGACTCAGGAACCCAGTGTTCAATTGCAGTTTTTCAGGGTAGCTTTCTTCAGAGGTAATAAACTTTTTTTTCCCCCCCTTCCATCCAACCTGCCTCTATCGCCCTCTCGGCAGCTTCTGTCTCAGTCCCCCACCCGTTAGCCTCCTGCAGCTGGCAGTGATACTACAGCTAATAGAAAGAAAGAAAATGAAACATTCAAACTTTCTTTCCAAATACTGTCTCTCAGAGTTTGGGAAGGTAACATAAATACAGAAGTTCTGTGAATAAGATCCATGCTTCCAACACTTACCTCCAGCCACGCAACCACTGTAGGCCCGTCCCACTGTGCAAAAGGCAATCCCTTTCTCCGAGCTTCTTCCAGAAGTTCATGCCTAAAAGTGTATCAGAAAGTGTTAAGTAGGTGTCAGTACCTGGGACAGCAGAGCTACACTTGTACTTCCAAGGCTAAACGCAACAATAATGCAGCACAATAACTCTCCTCATTTACACCAATAATCTTGTTAAAGTATTTAAGCCTAAGTAAAAGCAGTTCCTTGCCTTTTCTGAACATATTCCTTTCTCTATTCCAAACTTTTTTCTCTTTCTGTTCTAGGACTCGTTTTATCTTGGACTAGGACTCCTATGATAATGCCTAACATGTAAAGGAAATACATTTGTAATTTAATTTTCAACATTTCTGGATTGTGTATAGAAATATACCACAGAGAAGACATCTATTATACAATTTTGTTACACTTTTTGACACAATTCATTGGATAAGCATTGTGATGATTTATCAACGATATGTGAATCATTACAAAGGTGGCCAACTACAGATCCAAATTCTGTGCCTGCCATCTCCCCTGGACTTCAAAGCCTGTAGAACATGTCACTCCACAATAAGAATTTGGCTTTTGCAGCCTTTAAAACAAAGAGTGTAACATCATATTTAATATAATCGTATTGAATATCATGCAGATTATATACTTTTAAATCTATTAAAATATCAGGAAAATGCTTGCTTTACATTTCACCCATATTAAATAATTTGATCACGTACACAAAAAAAAATCCTTTTGCACAGGGGAACGGATCAACAGGATATTGCAGGGGGCACAGAATTCATCATGTAGCCCCTCTAAAACCTGTTTCTTATTAACCAAAGTATTTCTGTCTGCCTCCCACTGAGAGGAGCACAGAAGGCAGGTTCTCAGCAGTAATGGAAACAAATTAGATAAGGACTATGCTAATGTAACATTAAAATTTGCTGACAACACTTCATAAGAAAGGAAATTTAAAGTGATAATATTGCTTTTGCTTCCTTGTCCTTTATTGTTGCAGCCTGCGTGGTTCAGAGAACCCTCAACAATGCTGCTTTGCCTTAGTAGCCCTTCACATAGGGATCTTGAAAAACTGTGGCACAATGAAGCAGAGATAAAGGCAAGAGAATGACCTTGTTTTTTTTAAGAAATAAATTGGGGTTCCCAAATCATGAAGGGTCAGATTCTGCTACTTGTGCCCCTACTGAGTATCCTTTTATTCTGTAAATTACTCCATTGTAATCAATGGAGTAACACTTTCAGATAGATGCTATTCAGTGAGTGAGGGTTTTAGAATTTGGCTCTAGTAGAAGGGGAGAAAGATTGATTAAGACCTGCACACCTCTTTGTCCTGATAATCTAATATTTTATTTGAATCAAGTTGTCCAGCAATGACGAACTACTTACGTCACCATCCTTTCCAAATTTATGTTTTCAGTTCTATGGAATTGTTTAATTACTTAAATGACAACTTTCAGGTGCAATGCAAGTTTTTTAGATAGCCAAAAGTCAGAGTTTATAGGTGAAATCAGCCGCTTAGTTACCTAAATTCCCTAAATTATTTTGAATCCACAGGAAGAGTCCATTTTTGAAAATCTAGCCCTACAACTGCTTCAGGTTTCTGTATTTCAGCTATAGATAACACCATTGACATCTGACAACACTTTTCAACCAAAATCATCTAGGCTTCCCTCTTAGCACACACACTATCCTCTGCTGCAGAGAGTTTTGCAGCTGCTTGTAGGAAACCTGTTATATAACTGCCACTTGCTATCCATGTCCTTTTCCTGAATCCCAGCTAGGCCAAGGAGACCTGGGGAGCTGAGCCAAGAAGCCCAAGTAAAAAAGTCAGTTAACTGCTTGTTGTGTAAGGATGGCGTTTACTCTCTGTGGGTGGCTGGTGGAACTGAGAGTTTCCTCCTCCAATTTCCCAGAGAG
The DNA here is from genome assembly GCF_007399415.2 of Gopherus evgoodei. Taxonomy (NCBI): domain Eukaryota; kingdom Metazoa; phylum Chordata; order Testudines; family Testudinidae; genus Gopherus; species Gopherus evgoodei. The sequence continues at coordinate 291,496,996 of NC_044322.1, read as the reverse complement.
GGTGGAGTGCCCCTCTCTAGCACACTGTTGTTGTACAGGTTCTACCCAATAACTGGAGTGTGGGATCACTCAACCATCCCCTCCCCATCATCCGTGTGAGCTTCCTCAGTGCACAGTGGTATGTGAGTTGGGAGGAACTTTGGTCTAGGAGGCAAATTTGGGCTTGTTAGATCTCTTTTTAAACCCATGGCTGAACTCTGGAATTGAAGTGCCAGGAAAGGAGACATAATCTTTAGGCCCAGAGCCACTTTACAATGTCTTTCCCCTCAACAACTCACTTCCTCCAGCCTGGAATATCAGAGAAAATATTGAGCATGTTCAGTATATCTCTGGTGTGATTCCCATGAGCTCAGTAGCCATACAGTAATCAAACTGGAGTCAGGTTTGGGCTCTCAGTTTAGCATTAAGCTGCCGCTTCTGAGGGAGATGTTCTCTTCTGGATTAGTGAAGAGCCTCTATAGCTGCATGGTCAGTCAGACTCGTGGCGGTACTTATGGGAGAACAGCTCCAGATATTGCTTCTGGCTGAACAGAACTGTCCAAAACTTGAATTTCTTATGCTCCTGGCTACAGCTATCAGTGACATCACACATAATCCTGAGGTTCTTGGAAGGCACAGCAGGTGAGGGAGGAAAATGATTATCACAGAATCACAGATTATTAGGGTTGGAAGTGGCCTCAGGAGATCATCTAGTCCAACCCCCTGCTCAAAGCAGGACCAATCCCCACTTCCCTAAATGGCTCCCTCAAGATTTGAACTCACAGCCCTGGGTTTAGCAGGCCAATGCTCAAACCACTGAACTATCCCTCCCCCCATACTAATAATTTTAGTTGTAATTTTAAAATCTATTATTCAGTCAAATATTGTATTAGGGTGAAATTAACCCTTGGGCAGAGTGCCTGCACAAGACAAAAGCCTCACTTAATGATTTGGGATCTTAAAGACATTTTTATTCATTTAATTTTGTAGAAGGATTGGAATTTATATTTAAAAGCTCAGATAATAATTTCCTTTTCTTTTATAGTTTTGCCTACAAATACTGAAATGCAAGTTTTATTTAATTTGAATTTCCCTTTTTTAAAAAAAATACCCTGTGGTTTAAATATATGTATGATTTTATATTATACAATATGAAATTATAAATTATATCACTTAGGCTGTATACAGCGTTTGAACCCTGGCTCTGCAGAACTAAAAACAGAGCCTCTATTACTTCATCTAAAAGCAGTAATTTCTTAGGTGACAGCTGTAGTAGACACTTATCCTCTTACATGAATCAGCCCCTAGAGGGGGACAAAGATACATTCTTTGTTAGATTGGGTTACACAAATGAGTATGATGCAAGTTAATTAATAAATGATGTATAATTTTGATAAAAAGTAAATCTAACTAATAAAGGTAATATAACTAAAATAGCAACTTCCAGTATTTATGAAAAATATGAATCTTCTGCAGTGATTGTAGGTCTGTAGCAAATTTTCAAACCAAAATTCCTTGGCTATTTCAAAGTCAAGTTTAAAAAAAAATCAAAATCAAGATGTTAGAATCAAGATTGTGTTATATAAGAGGTCACACTGGCTGATGGCTTTACAATCTCTGAATCTATTAAAGTGGTTTTCACTTGAGAATATATTAGTTTATTTACAGTATAAACTCCTTGCAAAAAGAATCCAATAATTTTCAAATGAATCTGTAATTTTTCATTACAACGTGAAAATGGCTAAAATTGTGCGCAATTTTCCTACCAACAGGGTAATAACAGCTATAAACCAGTTCACATAAATTTAGATGCCATTTTGGGAGAAAAATGTATCCTCTACACTTCATCAAAGTACTTTATGAGGCCATGAAGTCATTCTAAGTAAAACCCACAAATTAGTGACTGAGAGGAAGGGGCCCATGGCTCCAGAGGGTAGCTGCTGCTTGCTCTGCAGATGGACAGAGAGGCCCCTGGTTAGAGGAAGCTACAACTGCAGCTGCCTCATCCCTACCTAGCTAAGCAACTGATCATAAGAGGAGGAACAGAGTGTGCTCAGCTGCACTGATAACAGCCTCAGACTGTTTCCCTCTGCTGGGGTTTACAGCTGGTGGGGAGAAATGTAGTGTTCCCCTCCCTACTCTGAAAGGTGGGGAGGAGCTGGCAGATGTCAGAGAAAGCACTATATACTGTTACACTGTGTCACTTGTTTGTATCTTTAGGCAAATACAGGACTTTCCTTGCTTTCCTATCTAATTTTTGGCAACATATGCAACTAATATGGTCAGGAGAATTGATATTAATTAGACTTTACTGTAGGAGGTAGTTTGCATATAATAGTCTCTAAAAGAGTTTGCAAGCACTGGAATGATTACAAAATGAATCAATATTTTTAGATATTATTATTTAAGAATAAAATCACCTTTATTTAAGACACTGGGAGTAACGGTAATATGAATGTAGGACTGGAAGGGACCTTGATAGGTCATCTAGTCCAGTCCCCTGCACATAGGAAGGACAAAGTATTAGGAACCATCGCTGATAAGAGTTTGTCTAACCTGCTCTTAAAAACCTCCAATGACAGAGATTCCCAACACCTCCCAGGTAATTTGTTCCCGTTCTTAATGAGCCTTATCGTTAACTAGTTTTTCCTAGTATCTAACCTAAATCTCCCTTGCTGCAATTTATGCTCATTACTTCCTGTCTTCAGTGGATAAGGAGAACAATTTATCACTTTCCTCTTTATAACATCCTTTTATGTACCTGAAGACTGTTATCATGTCCCCACTCAGTCTTCTCTTCTTCAGACTAAACAAACCCAGTGTTTTCAATCTGTTCTTGTAGGTCATGTTTTCTAGGCCTTTAACCCACATTTGTTGCTCTCTTCTGGCCTTTCTCAAATTTGTCCACCTCTTTCTCAAAGAACACAGTACACCAGTTGACGCTTATTAATGCTGAGTAGAGTGGAATAATTACTTCTTGCTTACAACGCCTCTACTAATACATCATAGAAAGACATTTGTTGTTTTGCAACAGTATTACACTGCTGACTCATATTTAATTTGTGATCCTCTACAACTTCCAGATCACCTTCTGCAGTACTCCTTCCTAGACAGTATTTTCCCATTTTGTATTTGCACAGCTGATTATTCCTTCCTAAGTGTAGTTCTTTGCATTTGTCCTTATTGCATTTCATCCTATGTATTTCAGACCATTTTGACAGTTTGTTGAGATAATTTTGAATTCTAATCCTGCCCTCCAAAGCTCTTCCAACTCTTCCCAGTTGGTACTGTCCACAAATTTTATAAGTGTACTGTCTGTGCCATTATCTAAATAATTTATTATTGCGTCATTAATCAACTATCTTCCACTGCGCTAGATAGGTGTTCCAAGGTAAGGAAATTATATGAAAGTGGACTTTAGCTAGCCTCTGTCCAAAGCTAGGGTGACTCTTCTGTTAATCTAACATTTTCGAAAAAGGACATGATACAACTGGGTATCCTCACCATTGGTGCAATTAGAGAGGGGCACAGTCAGGTGTGTCTGGGTTGGCTGGCACAGAATGGTGGTGACATGGAAGTGCGGGCTCCCCCCATCATTGACTTCTCTTCCCTAATCCCAAGGAAACTACTTCACAGGTATCAGAGGGGTAGCCGTGTTAGTCTGGATCTGTAAAAGCAGCAAAGAATCCTGTGGCACCTTATAGACTAACAGACGTTTTGGAGCATGAGCTTTCGTGGGTGAATACCCACTTCCTCAGATGCACCCACGAAAGCTCATGCTCCAAAACGTCTGTTAGTCTATAAGGTGCCATAGGATTCTTTGCTGCTTTTATTTCACAGGGGCACTACTGTACTGGGCTGTTCTCCTTATCCTAATCCTCCCCAGAACCCCGGGGGACTGTTTAGCATATAACTATGCTAACCCACTCAACATTATTACAGTAGGGTTGCCATTCAGCACTTTGAAACTCCTCTGAAGGGAGCAGTGGCCAGAGTGGACAATATGGGAACTCTGCTGTCAGGGAAGAGATAAAACCCAAGAGATCAGTGCTGACTATGAATGTTCAGGACAACCTGCAGTGGTTTTCAACCTGTAGTCCATGGAGGGGGTCCACAAATGGCTGTTGTTACCATAGAACAGTAGTTTTCAACCTGTGGTCTGCAGTCTCCTGGGGGTCAGCAGACTAAGTCTAGGGTTTCCAAAGGGGTCCATAACTCCATTAAAATTTTTTTAGAAACCAAACGTGAAAAATGGTTGAGAACCACTGATTTAGGGGTTTACAATTCATGGAGTTTCTTGTCACTAAATGTTTTTTTTTCTTGTATAGGTGATTGTCAAATCCTCTTATCACCCACTGTCAACTGCTCATTGTGTAACAGCAAATGAATGTTATTTAAAAATGAATGACTAAGGAGAGTCCATCCATTGACCTCTCTGTTGGTAAATATTAAAATCTGGATTGAAAACGAAATTTCTAGCTTGATCTTGTTTATAACTGTCATGAAAGTGAGGCTCACCTAATGAGGTGAACAACAAATAGCTGCTCAAAATGACTGACATCTAAATTAAAGTGCAGGAACTTTAAGACAAAGTCTAAACACTTCCATGATGAAATATGAATTTCAACACACAACTCCGTACTTCTGCAAAATAGTAGTACGATTAGCTAGTTCCAGTTGATTTCACATGTAGCGTTCTCAGTAATACCAAGTATAATGGCTCTTAATTAAAATTCAATAGCAAATGTGAGGTAAGTTAATAATGAGGCATGTTAAAACAAGATGTAACAACATTTTAATAGTACGGTACTAGTAGTTCTCACTTAGAAACATCGGCTTGTAGATAGAGAAGCTAATTCCCATGAAATGTCATGCATAAAAGTTTTCTAATAAAGATACTGGCTGCAAGTCAAAATGTTACGTTGAAGACAAAATGCAACAGATTCCCTTTATTATTATTATTATTATTATTATTATTATTATTATTATTATTATTATTATTATTATTATTATTATTATTTCCTTTATTATTATTTAACACTGAGTAATGTAAATGGAATTGTTAATTATTGTATTCTTTCAAGTAGAAATATTGTCCAAATTACAACCAGCCTTTATACATATTAGATTTCTGTAAATTAAGTTAGATAGAAGATGGCATTCAATGTGAGCAACTTGAGGACTTTAAACCAAGGTGCAAACATAATTGATTCTCTATAGAAAATAATATTCAAATAACTGAAACAGACAAATGTCCAGGAACTAGTGTCTTGGATTCAAAGCCTTTTGGAATCAGGCAAGAATTTTTCCATTTAACTCATAGGGCTTTGGACAGATGCTATTAACAGAAGGAATTTTTCATTTCTCTGTATTGATATTTTTTAGCCATTATAGATTTAAAAGGAACAAGAAGCAACCTTGCCATTGCCATATACTTTTGACTTAATCTCTTTTAAAAGGGTCTACGTTTGTTTTAAATACAACCCTTCATTAAAAATTAAGTTAGTTATTCAAACTCTTGCCCTTAGGCTGACCCTGACTTTAAATAATGCACCTATCTTTTCTCTGTGTGTGTGTGTGTGTGTGTGTGTATAAAAAACTTTGTATAAAAGGTGGACTGGGAATGGTGGGCAAGGTTAATTCTTCATGTCTTTGCAAAACTTTTTCCAGTTAACTTTAAAAGAATTTTCAGGGGAGAATGATTGAAATATTGAACAGGTAAATGTAAGTAATGATTCATGCAATAAATAAAAACTGTTTAAATACAAAGGACAAGGGAGGTATTATTATTCCTTTAATATGAGCATAGGTAACATAGCTATGGACAGCATTTTTAAACATTGCTGTAATTGCTGTATATTAGTGCATGTTCTGCAAGCAGAAGGGCATTATTGCCTTTCTGAAAGCATACATTATGTGAACAGAGGCATATTCTGGAATGCTGAACAGCCATAAAAAATACAGACCATAACTTTAAATTAGAGGAGCAGAAAATTACTATTAAAAATATAATCAAAACAATAATGAACTAAACAGACTTGCAAAACAGACGACCTTGCAATCTAGTATAAAGTTTACTAGATATTATTAGAGACCCTTGGAGCTTCCAGGTTAATTAAATTTTATTAAATCAGGTTTTGTACCAGCATTTCATAGTAATACATTTTAAATTAAAATAGTAACTCCTGTCCTCTACAAGTTTAATTCTGGTCTTCCAATCTTAAAAAAAGCCATAGTTCAGACATATTTAAGAGTTTGTGTACTCTGCATAGAATTTTCTTTTATAAGCTCCATAAATAGTTTGTTTCAGGGAAAACAAAACTTGTTCAATTGATCTAAGAAGAGGAGATGAGGATTTTAAAACTGAAACCAGGAGAGCCAATTAAAACACATTTCCATACTTTTAAAACAAATGAATTAGTAAAAAAGAAAAATAAGCATGAAATTATATAAGCATAAAATGAAAATATTGTTGTTCTATATACAGAGTATGTAGACCCAACAAGCCAATCTATTTTAAAAATGGACTGGCATTATCCCCAGGTAGACTCTTAAGGGTAAAGGCTTCAAGATCAAGTCCTGAATTTGTGAAGAAATGAGAAATATTGTGCATTCAACTATTATAAAGTTGTAGAATACCCTGAACATTTGGTTTGGGGTTAGTTCCCTGCATAGGTCTGTTTATATAATTGAAAAAGGAAAAGAAAAAAAAAGAAAAGAAAACATGGTGCTGAAAATGAACATGTTCAGCAGCCAATGTGATTTAACTTACCCAGATATGCTTTTCATGAGATGAAGAGAGATGGATGGAAAAGAAAAGCACACAAACATTAATGAATATATGTCAATCCATTAAAAAAATCATGATAGATAAAATAATAGCACAATCACAAATATGGCAAATCTCACTAGGAAACAGACCTTCCACTAATTTATTTAAAAAGACACATGCCCCTATATGGATTTTTAAACCGAGATAATAGCAGTTATAATTAAATTGGCATCTGTTACTTATTAGAAACCTCTTAGCACAACAGACCTACAATAAATGTTAGAGCCAGAAGGTCTGACAACACAGCACATGTTGGATACTATTCACAAACAAATGCAGGTTGTCCCAGCTTTCATCATTCATAACCTTTTGTGCAATGGAATGTTACGTATATTTTGATTAGTGTTTTTTCACACAAATGCATTTAGATACAAACAACATGGGTTTAGCCACTAAGCACATTACCATGGAAGAATCTCCAACCACACACACAGAAAATACACAGCAAAAGGTGAACCAGGATTTGCTTTCTTGCCTATTACATAAAAAAAAATGGTCTAAGTTGTGTTTTCTGAAACATTACAGGAAATGACAGCATCACTTAGGGCTGGATACTTCCATCCTTACTCATGCTGAGCAGTATGTAACTCTGTGACTAGTCTGATTGGTGTGAGACGAGTTGTCAGTGATTTATGCGGTTTTGCATTCTGTGTAAGGTGTTACTCAGTGTAAGGATAGCAGCATCTAGCCCCTTACTAAGATTATGGAATTTTACTTCCAGTTCATAATGAGACTATATATAAGAGCAAGCTGAGTTATGTATGGTTGTAAAACAGCTACGATTCTCCAAAAAACATGGACAGAGAAATATCACTAAAAGGACTGTGAACCAATCACACTATAAATTTGATTTTATTTTCCTGTTGACACAAGTGTGTATAGTTATACAGACTCAAAGGCGAGCTAATAAAAATAGTTTCTGGATGAATGACATTCCCCACTAGCCAGTAACTCTGCTAAACATGCAAAAAACCCATGTGCAAACCATGTGCTACCAACATAATTTCTAAAGGTGTCTATTGAAGAGCCAGGATGCCACCATTGATCATATAATTTCCCCAGCATACCTTATGATTGTCATTCAGTAAAGAAAGAGAACCCGTGTCCCATGTGTGACGTTGCACTCCATAATGTTTTATGGAAATATGTTTATGAGTGTGAATATGATGTAACTGGAATATGCTTTATGCAAAAGGTCTCTTTTAAGGTATCATTACAAAGCTTATGATCTACTGACGATGTTCATCCTATTTGTATGTATGTATCATCCTTGTATCTGAAGCTAGAAATATGAAGTATAACTCTGAGATCCTATTGTAACTATGCAAAGGGTGGGCCATTAATAGTGGTTTAGAATCTTGATGGCTCCCATTGACTAGGACAATTGGTAGTAAATGGTTTATTTACCTGCAACCCTTCCTGTGTTCCTGTGAGCCAGCCCAGGAAGAATGGAGGCTGGGGTCTCACAGGACATGTGAACATGTCACCTGATACTGAATCCATCTTAAATCTGGTACTTTCCCATTTAAAAGAAGAGGTGGGGACCCAGAGAGACAAAAGATTCCCGCCTTGTGCCAAAGCTATAAAAGGGGATGGAACAGGACAAAGGGGGCTGCCAGTTATGAGAAAATGTCTAGTTTCCACCTAAGATGTTTGCTGAAACTAACAAGGACTATACAAAGGGAAAGGATTGGGCCCAGACTAGGAAGGCATCTAGTCCGTGAAGGAAGCTTATTGGAACATTTCTGAGCGTGAGATTTTACCTGTAATCAGTTTCTCAATATATTAGGCTTAGACTTGCGTGTTTTTGCTTGGTGACTTACTTTATTCTGTCTGCTATTAATTGAAACCACTTAAATCCTACTTTTTATTCTTAATAAAATCACTTTTATTATTGAACCCAGAGTAAGCGATTAATACCTGGGGGAGCAAACAGTTGTACATCTCTCTCTATCAGTGTTATAGAGGGCAAACAATTTATGAGTTTACCCTGCATAAGCTTTATACAGGGTGAAACAGATGTATTTAGGGCTTGGATACCATTGGGTGCTGGAGTCAGGTAACCTGCAGAGCTGTTTTCACTTAAAGCCTGCAGCTTTGAGGGTGTGGACCAGACCTGGGTCTGTGTTGCAGCAGGCTAGCATGTCTGGCTCAACAAGGCAGGGTTCTGGAAGTCCCAGACTGGCAGGGAAAACAGGCTCAGAGGTAATCTCAGGATGTCAGGTGACAGTACCAAGGGGGTCCCTGTGACCAAACCCATCACAACATGAATGAATAACATCTATGCAATCTTACAATACTGTATTTCAAAAAAACTTTAGAGAGGTCAAAAGAAAGGTGCACTGTAAAACTGCTTGGAAAATATAACTGAAGACAAGGCTGGCCTGATGAACCCATGCTCTCACTGAGCGTGGGCAGCTGGAAATGAGATCCGGACAAAACACACAGTAGTTGGTAGGGGGGAAGAGGCCAAGAAATACATTTTTTGTTTCAAGTGCGTGTGTGTGTGTGTGTGTGTGTGTGTGTGTGGTGGAGAGAGAGGATGGGCAACAGAAGGAGAAAAATGGGAAGAAAGTGGGAGTAAATGACAAAAGGGTGAGGTACGGAGAGTTTTGGGGCCAGAGGACAGACAGATAGGGAGGATGAAGAAAGTGGGTAAAAGAAAGAGAAATATATACATATTTGTACAATTCCTAAATTAATGGATCCTCCATTAGACTTGAAAGTAGAGTCATGAAGTGTAACATTTGGGAGAAGATTCTCTGCATTGCTCTACTCTGTGAGGACTGACCTTAAAGCTCTAACTGGAGATAACCCTACTGCGGTGGAGTTCCCAGCATCCAAAGGCAGCATAGCGCATTCCCTATGCTAGGGGAAGCTAGATGACTGTCAGGCTGTTCTAACCTGCCCCCTGAGCCAGACAGAGAATAACGGAAGATAAATTGACTTCCTCATGGCATCCCACTCCTCAGAAACTCCAGGTCCTTAAATTTTAGATCTCTCATTTTCCTAAGAAAACTTTTTATCCCCATTTTAATGAAAGAAGACAAGGACCTTCCTTGATCATATTTCAGCTTGTTGGAAATAATATCTAATACTTCTTTTTTTTGGGGGCGGGGGGAGTTTCCTGTTGTCTTTCGTCTCTTTCTCCCTTATTCCTGTAGGCTCTCATCCTATGAAGGGACTGACATGGCAGGACCTTTATGTCTGTATGGTGTCCCATTGATGGCAGAATCAGGATTTAAGGCACAGTTGGCTCCACGAGTACACACTTACATCCATGAGGGTCCTTCCACTGAAGTCACTGGGATGCTGCATGAGTGCAAGGCCCTCCCAGCATAGATCAGATTGCAGGGTTGAGGCCTTGTTTTGCTTTTCCTACTTGTGTCTGGCTCAGAAATAGCTGTTAGCTGAGGTAAGGCTCCTTATACTACATAAGGAGAAAGGATTCAAACATTTGGCAAGAGAGATCTCTGTGTCCCTCTGTTTATTTTTCACAAACCCTGTATTAAAACAAAACAGTTTTCCATAAGTAGAGAGAATGAAATGATGTACTGCTTTCATTGGAATGTGAAAGAAATAAAGAACCCGACTGCCCTCCGCTCCCACTGCGCTCTGAGTGGACTCAGCTGTGGCGGGCAGATCCTGTGTCCTTCGCTTCTGAGGAGTGAGTGACTCTGGCAGGCAGTAGAGCGCTGGGACAGGTACACAGAGTTTTTTTTTTGGGGGGGGGGAATAACCCTGCATGCCCCTCTCCCTAGTCTCTGCATGAAGCTGGCCCCACCAACACCCACTGCACCCCATTTTTCTGCCACCCCCTGCTTTGTGCCCTGGGTGGCTGCTCCACTCATCCTGCCCAGTTACAGTTCTGCACTCTGGATACATCTACACTGCAATTAATAAATTCACGGCCATCCTGTCCCAGCTGACTGAAGCTCACAGGCTCAGGCTAAGGGACCATTTAACTGCGATGCAGACATTCGGGCTCAGACTGGAGCCCAGGCTGCAGGACCCTGTGAGGTGGGAGAGGTCCCAGAGCTTGGGCTGCAGCCCAACCTGAACATTTACATTGCAATTAAACAGACTCTTAGCCCGAGCCCCATGATCCTGAGTCAGCTGGCTTGGGCCAGCTCTGGGTTTTTAATTTCAGTGTAGACATTCTCTCTGACACATTTCCAAGACCTGAAGAGGAGCTCTGTGTAAGTTTAAAAGCTTGTCCTTGTAACCAACAGCAGTTGATCCAACAAAAAATATTAACTCACCCACCTTCTCTCTTTAATATCATTACAATTTGTAAATGTACAGTATTTTAATGAAAGCAATTACTATTTTGGGTACAGGAGAGAGAAGGTTCCCCCAGTATCTAATTTTATTAATATGTGATGCTACTAAATTAAGGGAAAATATTGGTAGAGGCTTTACTGACTGTTCCAGAAAGATACTTCAATAAATGGAGGAAAAACATGTTTTGAAATGGAATTAACTTGAAAGGAAAAAAAACAGTTCTTATTTATATAGAACAAAAGTTAGGCCCTGATCCTGCAATGCCTCACTGACTTCAACAAGGCACTGTGAGGTTCTCCTAACCCAGGGGTGAGCAAACCACAGCCTCTGGGTCTGGGGATTGCCCTGACCCGGTACTCCATGCTGCTGCTTCCGGGAGCCTGCAACCCCTCCCCACGTCCCAACTCTCTGCCCCAGTTCTGATCCCCCTGCCACCCTCCAAACCCCTCATCCCTAGTCTGGAGCACCCTCCTGCACCCCAAACTCCTCATCCCCAGTCCCAACCCAGAGCCTGTACCCCCACCTGGAGCCCTCACTCCCCGGTACCTCAACGCTCTGCCCCAGTCCTGATCCCCCTCCTGCCCTCTCAACCTCTTGATCCCAGCCCAGAGCATCCTCCTACACCCCAAACTCCTCATCCCCAGCTCCACCCCAGAGCCCGCACCCCCCACGTCCCCACCCCAGCCCGGAGCCCCAGCCCACACCCTGAACTCCTCATTTCTGGCCCCATCCTTAGTCCACATCCCCAGCCAGAACCCTCCCCACTCCCTACACCCCAGCCCCAACTTCGTGAGCATTCATGGCCTGTTGTACAATTTCCATACCCAGATGTGGCCCTTGGGGCAAAAAGTTTGCTCACCCCGTCCTAGCCAGACTGGGCCCACAGAATGCACTTTTTTATGGCATCAAGAGGTATTGAATGCATCCTTTGTTTGCAAAAAGGGGAAAAAAGCCTTGGGAGTTCTTACATCAAATGATTTGTCATGTGTGCAGATACAAAGGAAAGAAATTAAATGAAGTACAATTAACAATAATAAGGCACGAGATAAAAATTATTCTTAAGGACTAATATACAACAAAGAATGCACACTTACAGGATAATAGATTTTTATAAATGTTACAAATATGAGAAGATTTAGATGGCTGGCAATTACAAAGAGCTTAATTAATGCAATTTTGATTAATTTTTTTAAAATGCATGTAATTAACATCATCATTAGTAAAAGCACTTTTATACTTCAGTGGGCAAAGAAAGTTTTTTCTACTTAAGAATGTACTAAACCAAATTCTGCTCTCAGTCATAAAACCCCACTGAAGTTACAGGAGTTGTATATGCGTATAGTTGAGAGCATCAGATCATCTAGTCTGACCTCTTGTATAGCACAGGCAATTCATTTTCACCCAGTTATCTCCGTTTTGAGGTCAATGCCTTGTGGTTGATTAAAGCATTACTTTCAGAAAGGCATCTAGTCTTCATTTGAAGACCTCAAGAAATGGAGAATCCACCACTTCCTTTGGTAGTTTGTTTCCATGGTTAGTCACCATCTCTGTTAACATTTTTGCCTTAATTCTAATTTGAATGAATCTGGTTTCAGCTTCTAGGTATTTGCTCTTGTTATGCTTTTCTCCAACAGATTAAAGAGACCTTTAATACCCAGTATTTTCTCTTTGTCATGGAACTTATACACTGTAATCAACTCATTTCTCAATCTTCTTTTTGAGCTCCTTAAGTGTCTCAGTGTACGGCATTTTCTCCAGCCCTGAAATCATTTCTTTGTGTTTCTTTTCTACACCCTCTCCCAATCTTTCAAGAAACTAAACAAGAGTAAAATCAGCAGAGGGAAAGAAAAGGAATGTAGCACTATTAGGAATGTAACTAGGCAACAATTCTTTTTGCTCTATACAAAGAAAAATGAAGCTAAATAACAAAAGTCTCCTTTTTATTTAACATGGGAATTGTTCTTTCTTGATATGTGAATTCCTGTAATAAATTATCATTAGTTTGTGACTAGACTCAGCCAAGCTGCAGTACTTCCGGACTAAAGGCTAAAAAATTGTTAGTGAAATAATCAAGATTTATGAACAGATAGAGGTATCTGGTATAGCAAACATAGAATTTCTCTGAATATAGGGAGCTTTGTACAGTGGACCAGTCAGTCCTCGGTCTTGCAAGGACTTATGCATATGTGTAAACATGTGCATAAGTCTCTGTATGATCAAGGCTTTTTTTTTTTTGCTACCTGCATTAAAAGCAGAAACTTGCATTTTGCAAATACAAAGCCTAATTGTGGTTTGTGTAATTAACACAAGGCTTCCAAAAGCATATCCACAGTATGGAATATTTTCTATATCTCTTCTCCTTCGTAAATATGAACTTTAATGTTCATGCCTGTTTTGGCGGCATGGAGTATAGACTGAAGATTTAGCTTTCTGTTTAAAAAATAATTTAAAAAAATCAGAACGGGAATATTGTCATTCAGATTGAAGCTATACAAAAGCAGAGGAAAAGTTCAAGCTGTCAGCTCTGACCTTGACTCACCCTAGTGTTCCTATTAGACTAAGGACTAGGACAGTACAACAAAATTTAGTAAGGGTGAATTGATTGTTATGAGGACACCTCTGCCTGTAGGTAATATTGTGGCTTCTGTTCTAAGCCTGATATTGACAGATGCAGCACAGAGCACAAGCAATATGTCATCTTCAGAGTTGCAGTCTTATCAGTGTACTCTGCGGAAGAGGTGGTTGATTTATACAGACAACTTTGGAAATGTGGGGAATAATTCAGCCATAGGATCTGCTGAATGAGTACCAGATGAGACTGTTTGAGGCTAAGATAGCAATGCACATGAGGTGACATCCACCTCAGTATGGGAGATCAGCCTACTTAAAGTATGTGTTATGCCAGCCCTCTCCACAGGGGCAAATTAAATGACCCTCTCTGCAGTAGAGAGTGCACAGATAAGTTGGAAGCATGGAGCTGTAAGTCAGTGTAGGGGGAGGAACTTTTTAAATATATTAACTTTTTATTTTTATAGCTAATTATACATTTAAACAGGAATTTTAATACTATTTTATACTTGACAGTTTTTTTATTTTAAAATATAAATTTCCAAAGTTAAGTCTCTAATTTATGTTGTAAGAAACTTTATGCACATAATGTGCCATTATGTAGATAATGGTTGACTGCTTACACGTTTACCAGTTCGTGCATGAAAGTAGATAGTTATTTGTTTTTTGTAATGCTGTATTGTGGAAATGTAGACAAAGTGACTACATTTGAAATTTGACCTTAGATGACTGTAGTATTAATTTGATATAACTGTCATTACTGAAACCTGTTGGCAGAGCCATCCCTTGAGTCTAGCAAATTGGGGCGACTGCCCTGGGCTCTGTGCTTTGGGGGGAGGCGGCAAACAGGGAGGTGGGCAGGCAGATGGGGAGGACTAGCCCCCCTGCCAGAACCTCCCGCTCCCTCCCAGTGCCTACCACCTGCCATGGATCAGATGTTTCGCAGTGTTAGGAGGTGTTAGAGGGAGGGGAAGAGCAAGGGCGCAGCATACTTGGGGGAGAGGGTGGAACTGGGTGGGGAAAAGGTGGGGCAGGAAGAGGCAGGGTTGGGGTGAGGCCTTGGGGGAAGAGGTGGAGTGGGAGCAGGGCCTTGGCAGAGCCATGGGGGAGCACCCCCCAGCAGATAGGCACCAAGTTTCTAATGTCCCAGGCCCTGTACCCACCTAGGGATGGCCCTGTCTGGTGGGATAATTCGTGTGATTGCAGTGCTAAAATCTGTTTATAATCTTTTACAAAAGATAGGTAAAAAAAGTATGTTGGGGGGGGGGAGAAGAAAGGCGGTGCTCTCTAGATTAAAGACACCACAATCTGTTCTAGAGTTGTTAATAACTCAGAAGTGCAGGATCTTGAATGCATATGGATCAATGTACAAACAAACAAAGCCCAGGAAGTGGTAACATGTGGGGTTGTGGTCTGTTACAGATCAGCAAATCAAACTAGAAGAAAATGAGTTACTTCTTAAGCACCTGTCTGCAGTGTGCAGAAAGAAAAAGTTGTGTTATCATGAGGGACTTCAGTTTGGAAGACATATGCCTGAAGTCTCATGCAGCCAAGTAGTTAAACAAACAAAATGGAAGATAATATTTTGACAAAAGGTATTATACACAACATGAGGTAACTATTTTGGTCTCCATTATGATGGATAAATATAAAATCACTGATGAGATTACAAGTGCCTGCATAGATGTAATATACTTAAATTTTTGTAAGGTGGTTGACTTAGCACCGTAAAACATTGTTGTTAAAAATTAACACTATACAATATCAAGAAAGCACACATTAAAAACAGATTAAGAACTGTATGACACATGGCCAGAGAGGGTTAAACAACTTGCAGGCTAAATGACCCAGATTCTACTTTTAGAGACACGTTAGAAAAGTATGAAAATGGTAATTAGGGCCATTCCATGTTAGATAGGCTAGAACTTTTAAATGAAAATCTGTATGGTTAGAGAATCAGAGGTGATACTAATTGTATGGGTTTACTTACATCTTGTTAGATGTTAGCCATGTGAACAGTTTCTGTCTATTATTATAGCTATTGATTCAGAGATCAAAAGGAAATATTAACATTTAGATGAAATGTGAGTGAAATAATGTCATTGTCTGTATGCCTCTTTAAAGTTTGTGGTAAGCTGTATTTTAACTACTTAACGGATAAATTACCTTAATCCATGTAGTTAATTACTGATAATGTTTGGGAAACACAAGGTTACATCAAAGGCCTATTGATCAGTCAAAGACTCTGTGCTGCCCAGGAACTACATAAAAAACTCTTGGGACATGATACTTTTCATCTCAGATCTGCTTGATGCTTTATGCAGGGGAAGCCTGAGTCATAAGACTGAGATCTCCAGTACAACTTGGATCTCTCTGGATATGAACACTGGACTATAACCGATGGACTATTTCTGAAAGAACTATTTGCAACTACAAAGCTCACCATCTTTACTATGAAACTAATCTCAGAACTGTACTCATGTCTGTATGTATACTAATCTTTTTAACCGATATTCTCTCTCTGTTCTTCTTAAAGAATTCTTAGTTTAGTTAATAAGAATTGGCTGTAAGTGTGTATTTCGATAAGATCTGAAATATTTATTAATGTAGGAGGTAATATGTCTGATCCCTTGGGATTGATAGAACTTTCTAATATGATGAATAATATTTTCAGTAATTTTCATATTTGATTTGGGTGTCTGGGTGGAAGCCCATGGCTGGGTTGCTAAAGGGAACTGTGTTTTGTCTTTTGGGTAACCAGAGAGGTATTATAGAAGCTGTTTTATGTTGACTTGGTAAATCTAAGTATTGGAGATTATCTGCCCCATTCTTTGCAGTTTGCCCTAATTGAGTAACCTCAATGTGGCTCCCCGGGACTCCGGTCACAAACTGAATAGCAGATCAGATCAAAAAAAAAGTAACAATTAATGGAGAATCATCTAGTAAGGTTCCATAGGGACCAGAACTGCTATTCCTCATTTTCATTCATGATCTAGAAGTAAATATAAAATCACTGCTAATAAAATGTGCAGATGATACAAACATTGGTGGAATGTTAAATAATGATACATATCAATTGAATCATTTTGTAAGTTGAACCTGTTCAAACAAAATGCATTTTAATACAGCTATGTGCAAAGTTATACATTTAGGAACAATGAATGCAGGCCATATATCTATAGAATGGGGGACCATATCCTGGAAAGCAGTGGCTCTGAAAAGGATGAAAAAGCAACTGAACATGAGCACCCAGTGCAATGCTATGACAAAAAGGGAAGATGTGATCTTAGGATGTATAACAGAAGTGGTCAGTATGAGTCGAGAGGTGATTTTACCTCTGTATATGACATTGGTGAGACAAATACGGGAAAGCTATGTACAGTTCTGGCATCCATATTTTAGAAAGGATGTTGAAAAATTGGAGAGGATGCAGAAAAGAGCCATAAAAATTATTCAATGGCTTGAGAAAATGCCTACCAGTAAAAGACTTTAATTGCTTTATCTGTTCAGTTTATAACAAAAATCAAAACCAAACAAGGTTGAGAGGTGACTGGATAACAGTGTGCCTTCATAGAGAAAATATTCCAAATACTAAGGAGCTCTTTAATCTAGCAGAAAAAGACATAATAAGATCCAGTGGCTAAATCTAAGGCAGATAAATTCAAATTAGAAATTAATCACATATTTTTACCAGTGAGAGTGACTAACCATTGCAACAAACTATCTAATGAAGTTGTGGATTCTCCCTTTCTTGATGACTTCAGATCAAGACTGGATGCATTTCTGGAAAGATATGCTTTAGCCAAAAACAAGTTTTTTGACTTAGTACAGAGTCATGGGGCGAATTGTAATGGCCAGTGATCAACAGGATATCAGACTAGATGATTTAATGTACCCTTCTGGCATTAAATACTATGAAAGGATGTGTCAGCTACTGGGGCACTCATGTCTGCTGAATTATACTGCTAGATATGGTCTTTAAGGACTGCAACACATTGGCTACACCCTCCTTCAACAGCTTAGGCTGCAAGTAGGCAGGCTGGGAAGAAGAGGGAAGCCTGAGAAAAATAAGTGTTGGCAAGTTCTGTGTGTGATAAGCCAAGGTGGGTTATCAGGACTAGTTTATATTGATAGCAAATAATGCAATTCTCTAGGCCACATTTCAGCATTGTTTATCTTCTCTATACCATATATCAGACAAAATGTAAGAATGCACAGTCTTAACAAAATCAGTGATATGCCTGAGATACATCAATGATATTTTCATCCTCTGGAGTCTGGACAGAAATCCTAAACTCCCCCACAGATTTCCATCACAATTTCAATAACTACCACCCATTCATCAAACTCCCTACAGAATACCCAACACCAGTTAGCTTCATGGATATCACAGTTAGCTTAAAAATAGAACCCTACAAACAATTATGTATGAGAAACCCACCAGTCACCAAACTTACCTCCACTGATCCAGCGACTGCCCCAGACACACCAAAAAATCTGTTATTTACAACTCACGTACCACAGAATTTGCTCTGAAGAGAAAGTCCTGGATACACACCTGAACACACTTAAATTGCCTTCTCTAAACAAGGACACTCCACTAGAGAAGTAGCTGTAAGGGGGGAGGGATAGCTCAGTAGTTTCAGCAATGGCCTGCTAAACCCAGGGTTATGAGTTCAATCCTTGAGGGGGTCATTATAGGGATCTGGGGCAAAAATCTGTCTGGGGATTAATCCTGCTTTGAGCAGGGGGTTGGACTAGATGACCTCCTGAGGTCCCTTCCACCCCTAATATTCTATGATCCCATCATGGAAAGGGCTATCCAAATACCTGGGAGAACCTGCTTCAGTACAGGGGAAAAGAAATCCCTGACCACACACCCCTAGTTGTCACCTACCACCCCATGATGAAATCCATGTGAGGTATTATCAAACAATTATAGCCCATATTTGATGGGGATGACATCCTGAAAGAAATCTTTCTTGAACCCCCTCTTCTGACCTTTAAACAATCCTCCAGCCTCAACAAGCTCCCCATAGACCAGGACACACCAACTCAAAGCAGCACCAGGCACTGCCAGAACAACAGATGCAAAATCTGTAGACAAATCTCCATTGCTATGATAATCAATACACTCTTAACATACCTTCTAAGATTTATAGATCCTACACATACTTATCACAACATCTGGTGTATCTCATCCATTGCAACAAATGCCCCAGTAACAACTATGCATGTGAAACCAGATAATCTTGAATGAATTCATAGAGAAAAATGATACAAAACAAAAACACCATATCACCTGTGGGGGAAACACTTTTCATAAAGCAATCACTCTATAGCTGATCTTTCAATACTTGTCCTCAAAAGGAAACCTACACAACACCTTCAAAAGGCAAACCTGGAAACTTTAACTCTGCTTGACACCAAAAAAACATGGACTTAACAGGGACACTGCTTTCATGGCTCATTACAACAATCTGCAACACACCACCCTGCCTGCTGATCTTAACTGCCCACTTCAAATCTTTTATGCATAAAAATCTAACGCCCAATTGCCCACTTCATTTCAAGTGCCAGGCTCCAACCTGCGTTACTCTTTCTGCTTAACAATCTGTCCCAACTTGTATTTAGCTCAAACGCTCTGCTTCCTTCCCCAGACCTAAAGAGGAGGATGATTTGGTTATGCATAGCTCAAAAGTTGTCTCTCTCACCAACATTAATTAGTCCAATAAAAGACATTACCTCACCTATCTTGTCTCTCTCATATCCGGGGATCAACATGGCTACCATAATGCCACTGCAAACAAATCTTAACAAATGTAAGAATAAATCTATTTCTCTATTCTTAACCAAGTTTCTTTTAGATAATAATAGTTTGCAGTTCTATAGTACCTTTCATCACAAGTTCTTAAAGCTCTCTACAGAAATTTATTAATCCTTTTAACAGATCTTTAAGGTTATAATTAGGTGTAAGAGGTAGATTCGCAAAAAACTGCACAGTAAATCCCTTGTAGAATAAGAATAAACTCAGAAGAGTCCTGAAATTCACTTTCATGCTCTGAACACTAGACCACATTTAAGTTACAAATAATACAATTCTAAAATACTTAAATTAATGTGTCTTATTACATCATGTGTCTTTTGTGGTCAGGCTTCACCGAAAACATACATAACTTTATGAATGTGTAGATGATTCATCTAACTAATGGCTGTATTATTGAATCAATTTTAGCATCATGATGGGATTAAATTAAAAACTTCTGAAGAGCTAGTTTCCTGTGTCTTTGAAGTCCTAGGATAAGGATTCATAGCTAATGACTAACTGTAACAACCAAATTCCTAGGATGAAAATTGGCTCTTTAGGGAGGTCTACAAAAGTCTTGCCTATCACGGAGTTAGGTTCTTCATTTCACTTTAATGGTGTGTAAGTAGTTAATTCAAATACATAGAAATATATAATGCCAAATAGCATCCTCTAAGCAGGAAGTAGGTAAAATTTGAAGTGCAATAATATGTTGATTACACTATAATCACAAGAGTGGGATTTGATATGCAGAAGTGTAGTACTCTCTCAGGAAACTTAGAGTAAAAGATATTGTTCAATAATTTATTTTGCATATGTAAATAGTCAGGGTTAGAGAGCTAAAATAGCATAATGTAAATTTAATTAGAAATATAATCCAGAATGTCAAATTTTTAAGAGTTCTAAGTTTAAGGCATTTTTCCCCCAAGAGAGTGTTCCTCTGAGACCCCCTGGAAATATTGTGGCTTAAGTTCAAATAATTTTAAAATAATTATCGTCATTATCTCAAAGCTAACTCATATTGTAACAAATTTTGGTCATACTTTGGCTACTCATAACTTTCTGCAACATCAAGGAGAAAACATTTTCTCCCATTCTAAAACCACAGTCTCCTGCCACCTGAGTTGCAAGAGCAGTGCCTGAGCTGCAAGCAATATAATGGTAGGGCTGAAGAATGAGCAGATGTGATGTTATCCAGTAGAAGGCGATGGTCCAAATTCTTCTTCATTAAAGTCACCTGTTCATTAAAGCATTCTATTCCCATCATTACCATACAGGACTGGGAGATCACATAGCAACTTTGTGGCAAAAACAGAATAGAATCCAGATCTCCTACCTCCCAGTCCTATGGTAATTACTAAACAATGCTTCTTTGCCTTTTTCTCATATCTGTCCTTCCAGCTTGTCATAAACAGATAGCTAAGGGTTAATGTCTCTTTCACCTGAAGCACCTGACCAGAGGACCAATCAGGAAACCAGATTTTTTCAACTTTGGGTGGAGGGAAGTTGTGTCTGAGGTCTTTGTTTTCTGTCTGCCTGCTTTCTCTGAGCTTTGGAGAAGTAGTTTCTGCTTTCTAATCTTCTGTTTCTAAGTGTAAGGACAAAGAGATCAGATAGTAAGTTATATGGTTTCTTTTCCTTGGTATTTGCATGAATATAAGTGCTGGAGTGCTTTGATTTGTATTCTTTTTGAATAAGGCTGTTTATTCAATATTCTTTTAAGCAATTGACCCTGTATTTTGTCACCTTAATACAGAGAGACCATTTGTATGTATTTTTTCTTTCTTTTTTATATAAAGCTTTCTTTTAAGACCTGTTGGAGTTTTCTTTTCTGGGAAATTTCAGGGAAATTGTGTCTGTACTCACCAGGGAATTGCTGGGAGGAAGAAATCAGGGGGAGATCTGTGTGTGTTGGATTTGCTAGCCTGATTTTGCATTCCCTCTGGGTGAAGAGGAAAGTGCTTTTGTTTCCAGGACTGGGAATGGAGAGGGGGAGTCACTCTGTTTGGATTCACAGAGCTTGTGTCTGTGTATCTCTCCAGGAGCACCTGGAGGGGGGAAGGGAAAAAGGATTATTTCCCTTTGTTGTGAGACTCAAGGGATTTGGGTCTTGGGGTCCCCAGGCAAGGTTTTTCAGGGGGGACCAGAGTGCCCCAAAACACTCTAACTTTTGGGGTGGTGGCAGCAAGTACCAGGTCCAAGCTGGTAACTAAGCTTGGAGGTTTTCATGCTAACCCCCATATTTTGGACGCTAAGGTCCAAATCTGGGACTAAGGTTTGACATGAGTGGCAGCGGTTACGGGATAGACAGAATCCAGAAGCCAGTAGAAATATTTTATTTTTCTTTTCTCTGCTAGGGGCTTTTTAGCAGAGAGAAACAGTTTGGTTTTAAAAGGGAACCAGAGAGAATTTTTTTTTCTGCTCTCTCTGGCAGTTTGTGGCTTGCATATTAAGCAAGAAGCCATTAAGGAGCTGTTACAGGTCTTTTATCATGCAATAGCACTCCCATTAGGAGGCAAATACCAGAACTATATACATGCAAATAAAGTGGTTTTTCTAGTTTATGCTAGAGGGAGAAAGGAAAAAAAAACATTGTTGCTAGGCAGACCCCAGGAGGCAACAGAGCCTGCAGTTCAGAAGATAAACACCGGAGGGCACCCCAACACTAGAAAACAGGAACCATGACTTCTAAGGCAAAAATTGAGGCCGAAGCACAAATCAAAGAAGCTGAACACAGGCGAGAGATGGAAAAACACAAACAGGAACTAGAAATAAAACAAAAAGAGATGGAGATGAAAGAAAGAGAAGAACAGATCAAACAGGCAGCCCATAAAAGAGAACAAGAAGCCAAAAATGCCGCCCACCACAGAAAACTAGAAGAAGAGGTGGCCCACCGCCGAGACATGGAAAAACAACAAAAAGAAAATGAAGAGAAGGAAAAACAGAGAAAACATGAACTGGACTTAGCGCAAGCTGGACTGCATGTGCCAACCAATCCTAACAACCCTTCGCCAATTATGAATCCACATCACAGAAAATTTCCCACCTACAAGGCAGGTGATGACACCGAGGCCTTCTTGGAAAATTTTGAAAGCGCCTGTCTTGGGTACTGCATCCCTGAAGACCAGTACATGGTAGAATTGAGGCCACAGCTCAGTGGACCTTTAGCAGAGGTGGCAGCTGAAATGCCTAAAGAGAACATGAATGACTATAAACTTTTTCAAACCAAGGCCAGATACAGAATGGGGATAACCCCGGATCATGCCCGTCGGCGTTTCAGAACCCAAAAGTGGAAACCAGGTATGTCATTTCCCAAACACGCCTACTACGTTGGAAAAAATTATGAGGCCTGGATATCAGGACACAATGTTAAAACCTTGGAAGAACTGCACCTCCTCATACAAATGGAGCAGTTCTTGGATGGTGTTCCTGAGGACATCACACGGTACATACAAGATGGAAAACCCAAAAATCTCACTGAGGCGGGGGAGATTGGAGCCAGATGGATGGAAGTGGCAGAAAGCAAGAAAGCTACTGTCAAAGGGAACGAATACCCCAGAGGGCACACCGACCATAAACCCTACAACCGAGGACAGCCAAAGACCCCACATACCACCCAAGTAAAGCCACAGACACCCTACTCTTCCACCTCACCAGTCTCCAGTAACTCACCTCGGTCCAGTGAACCATCAGATGGAAGATGCTTTAAGTGTAATGAACTGGGACATATCAAGGCCAACTGTCCAAAGAACACCATGCGAGTGCAATTCATTACACCACCATCACACCAAAGATCCCCAGGCCCGGATGCCTCTCAAATACCCTTGGAGCGAAGGGAAAATTTGAGAGTGGGCAGAAAGAAGGTTACTGCGTGGAGAGACACGGGGGCACAAGTGTCAGCTATCCACCAATCCTTCATTGACCCCAAATTCATCAACCCAAAGGCCAAAGTTACAATTTACCCCTTCATGTCACAAGCTGTAGACTTGCCTACAGCTCAACTGCCTGTCCAGTACAAAGGCTGGTCAGGAACGTGGACTTTTGCAGTCTATGACAATTATCCTATCCCCATGCTACTGGGAGAAGACTTGGCCAACCAGGTGAAGCGGGCCAAGCGAGTGGGAATGGTTACACGTAGCCAAACCAGGCAAGCTTCCAGACCTATTCCTGTTCCTGAGCTGTCCACAGAGGCCCCGTCTGTGTTACCAGAGACCCAGACAGAGGTAGTGGATCCAGATTCCATGCCTACCACTGAAACAGCCACAGCACCTCCAGTCCCAGGCCCGGAACTGGAACAGCAACCAGCACCAGCAAGTGCAACCACATCTTCAAACTCAACGCCAGAGGGCGCCAGCGAGCCAGAACTGGCAGAAGCAACAGACAGCCATACCCAAAAGGCTCAGCCAGAGCCTGAAATACCCTCAGGTGCACCAGCGGAGAGCGGTTCACCAGCAACGGAAACAATTCCATCATCTACATCGCTTCCAGAGGGACCAAGCCCAAGTCCACAGTCTGAGGAAGAACTGGTGACCCCAGCCTCAAGGGAACAGTTCCAGACTGAGCAGGAAGCAGATGACAGCCTTCAGAAAGCTTGGGCGGCGGTCCGGAGCACCCCACCGCCTCTCAGCTCTTCTAATCGATCCCGGTTTGTTATAGACCATGGACTTTTATACAAGGAAATTCTTTCTGGTGGACACCGGGAAGAATGGCAGCCACAAAAACAGTTGGTGGTTCCAACTAAGTACCGGGGGAAGCTCTTAAGCTTAGCCCATGATCATCCCAGTGGCCATGCTGGGGTGAACAGAACCAAGGACCGGTTGGGGAAGTCCTTCCACTGGGAGGGGATGGGCAAGGACGTTGCCAAGTATGTCCGGTCTTGTGAGGTATGCCAAAGAGTGGGAAAGCCTCAAGACCAGGTCAAGGCCCCTCTCCAGCCACTCCCCATAATTGAGGTCCCATTTCAGCGAGTAGCTGTGGATATTCTGGGCCCTTTCCCAAAAAAGACACCCAGAGGAAAGCAGTACGTACTGACTTTAGTGGACTTTGCTACCCGATGGCCGGAAGCAGTAGCTCTAGGCAACACCAGGGCTAACACTGTGTGCCTGGCCCTAACAGACATCTTTGCCAGGGTAGGTTGGCCCTCCGACATCCTTACAGATTCAGGGTCTAATTTCCTGGCAGGGACCATGGAAAAACTGCGGGAAACTCATGGGGTGAATCACTTGGTTGCCACCCCATACCACCATCAAACCAATGGCCTGGTGGAAAGGTTCAATGGAACTTTGGGGGCCATGATACGAAAATTCATCAACGAATTCTCCAATAATTGGGACCTAGTGTTGCAGCAGTTGCTGTTTGCCTACAGGGCTGTATCACATCCCAGTTTAGGGTTTTCACCATTTGAACTTGTGTATGGTCACGAGGTTAAGGGACCATTACAGTTGGTGAAGCAGCAATGGGAGGGGTTTACGCCTTCTCCAGGAACTAACATTCTGAACTTTGTAAGCAACCTACAAAGCACCCTCCGACACTCTTTAGCCCTTGCTAGAGAGAACCTAAAGGATGCTCAAGAAGAGCAAAAGGCCTGGCAGACATGCCAGAGAATGTTCCTTCAAGGTAGGAGACCAGGTTATGGTCTTGAAGGCGCAACAGGCCCATAAGATGGAAGCATCATGGGAAGGGCCATTCACGGTCCAAGAGCGCCTGGGAACTGTAAACTACCTCATAGCATTTCCCAATTCCTCACTAAAGCCTAAAGTGTACCATGTTAATTCTCTCAAGCCTTTATATTCCAGAGACTTACAGGTTTGTCAGTTTACAGTCCAGGGAGATGAGGCTGTGGCCTGACGGTGTCTACTACGACAGGAAAAAAGACGGTGGCGTGGAAGAGGTGAACCTCTCAACCACCCTGGAATGTCTGCAGCGGCGACAAATCAAGGAGCTGTGCACTAGCTTCGCCCCATTGTTCTCAGCCACCCCAGGACAGACTGAATGGGCATACCACTCCATTAACACAGGTAATGCTCACCCAATCAGAACCCCACCCTACTGGGTGTCTCCTCATGCCCAAGCTGCTATAGAACAGGGGATCCAGAACATGCTACAGATGGGTATAATCCGCTCATCTACCAGTGCATGGGCATCTCCAGTGGTTCTGGTACCCAAACCAGATGGGGAAATACGCTTTTGCATGGACTACCGTAAGCTAAATGCGGTAACTCGTCCGGACAACTATCCAATGCCACGCACTGATGAGCTATTGGAGAAGTTGGGACGTGCCCAGTTCATCTCTACAATAGACTTAACCAAGGGGTACTGGCAAGTACCGCTAGATGAACCTGCCAAGGAGAGGTCAGCATTCGTCACCCATGCGGGGGTGTATGAATTCAATGTCCTTCCTTTCGGCCTTCAAAATGCACCCACCACCTTCTAGAGGCTGGTAGATGGTCTACTAGCTGGACTGGGAGAATTTGCAGTTGCCTACCTCGATGATGTGGCCATTTTTTCAGACTCCTGGCCCAAACACCTACTACACCTGGAAAAGGTCTTTGAGCGCATCAGGCAGGCCGGACTGTTAAGGACAAAAATTGTCAAATAGGCCAAAACAGAGTGACTTACCTGGGGCACCAGGTGGGTCGAGGAACCATAAACCCCCTACAGGCCAAGGTGGATGCTATCCAAAAGTGGCCTGTCCCAAGGTCAAAGAAACAGGTCCAATCCTTCTTAGGCTTGGCCGGATACTACAGGCGATTTGTACCACACTGCAGCCAAATCGCTGCCCCACTGACCGACCTGACCAAAAAGACCCAGCCAAATGCAGTTAAGTGGACTGATGAGTGTCAAAAGGCCTTTACCCAACTTAAGGCAACGCTCATGTCTGACCCTGTGCTCAGGGCCCCGGATTTTGACAAACCATTCCTAGTAACCACGGATGCATCTGAGTGTGGTATAGGAGCAGTGCTCATGCAGGAAGCAACAGATCACAACTTCCATCCTGTCATGTTTCTCAGCAAGAAACTGTCTGAGAGGGAAAGTCACTGGTCAGTCAGTGAAAAGGAATGCTATGCCATTGTGTATGCCCTGGAAAAGCTACGCCCATATGTTTGGGGACGGCGGTTCCAGCTACAAACTGACCATGCTGCACTAAAGTGGCTTCATACTGCCAAGGGGAACAACAAGATACTTCTTCATTGGAGTTTAGCTCTCCAAGATTTTGATTTTGAAATTCAACACATCACAGGAGCTTCTAACAAAGTTGCTGATGCACTCTCCCGTGAGAGTTTCCCAGAATTCAGTAGTTAAAAAGTGTTCTTAAAATGTAAAAGTCTGTTAGTTATATACTTAGTAGTATATGTAAAGGTGCATGTGTTGTAGTAATCTGCTTATTTTAAAGTTCTAGAAGGAAATCGCCACCAGTGAGCTTCCCCACTGTCTGCAATTTGGGGGGCGTGTCATAAACAGATAGCTAAGGGTTAATGTCTCTTTCACCTGAAGCACCTGACCAGAGGACCAATCAGGAAACCGGATTTTTTCAACTTTGGGTGGAGGGAAGTTGTGTCTGAGGTCTTTGTTTTCTGTCTGCCTGCTTTCTCTGAGCTTTGGAGAAGTAGTTTCTGCTTTCTAATCTTCTGTTTCTAAGTGTAAGGACAAAGAGATCAGATAGTAAGTTATATGGTTTCTTTTCTTTGGTATTTGCATGAATATAAGTGCTGGAGTGCTTTGATTTGTATTCTTTTTGAATAAGGCTGTTTATTCAATATTCTTTTAAGCAATTGACCCTGTATTTTGTCACCTTAATACAGAGAGACCATTTGTATGTATTTTTTCTTTCTTTTTTATATAAAGCTTTCTTTTAAGACCTGTTGGAGTTTTCTTTTCTGGGAAATTTCAGGGAAATTGTGTCTGTACTCACCAGGGAATTGCTGGGAGGAAGAAATCAGGGGGAGATCTGTGTGTGTTGGATTTGCTAGCCTGATTTTGCATTCCCTCTGGGTGAAGAGGAAAGTGCTTTTGTTTCCAGGACTGGGAACGGAGAGGGGGAGTCACTCTGTTTGGATTCACAGAGCTTGTGCCTGTGTATCTCTCCAGGAGCACCTGGAGTGGGGAAGGGAAAAAGGATTATTTCCCTTTGTTGTGAGACTCAAGGGATTTGGGTCTTGGGGTCCCCAGGGAAGGTTTTTCAGGGGGACCAGAGTGCCCCAAAACACTCTAATTTTTTGGGTGGTGGCAGCAAGTACCAGGTCCAAGCTGGTAACTAAGCTTGGAGGTTTTCATGCTAACCCCCATATTTTGGACGCTAAGGTCCAAATCTGGGACTAAGGTTTGACACAGCTAAGGGACAGGGATCACTACAAAGCTATGTAAGATGCTTCTTCCCCTTCAGGGTCTGAGTTTGCTTTCTTTGCAGTGTTCACAGGCCCTGATCAACAGAAGCAAGGAGTCAAGCAAAAGGCTTGATCTCAAACTTAGTTGCTGTGCCACTAGAAAATAAGACAGTTTAATAAAGTTAAACTCCCTCACTTACCTTTTATAAAGATAACACATTGTTTATAGATAAGGTCCTGTCAGTACAGTATATTTCTACTATCATTAATGTGAGACACTAAATCTCTCTCACTTATATTACCAAAATTAGTATTCATCTCTCAGCCAAAAGACCTCTCTCCATTTATGCAAGGAAGGAGATGTGCATTGTTAAATGGGGGCAAGAAAGGTGTCTGACATACTGAGACAAACCTTTCTGCTTAAAGCATTAAAAAATGAAGTACTGGACTGTTTTAACTTCTAATACACTTCAAGATCTCAGTCACATTAAATACCTTTATCTTTCTAAAGCAGATCTGATAACACGTGAATTCTATTTCACACGTCCCTATCCCAGTAATGTCCATGATTCAATAAATACCTGTGACCTGCATTCATTTTTCTGTATTAGTCTTAGACATACAATTATATATTGAATGAATTAAGGACCTCGGTAAATGGACCAACACAAAGCACATCCAAACTTGTCTCTGAAAGGAACCTGGGGGAATTCTGAACAGTACTTTTAAAAGTTAACCAAAATTTACAAAGATTGACCACTCTTAAAGGTCTAAAGTGATGGAACAAAGGCCTTCAGGAGACAGATCTATAAACATATGATTAAGGGTAAGTACTTACAATTGCCATGTTTATAGTCTAATATCTTGGACTATCTGGAAAAATATGCACCTGAAATACTAGCCCAAGATTATATTCTAAGTGAATGAGTCATAATCACAAAGAAAAGTTTCCTAAATGATACCATGTCGAGGGATGATTTGGTTATGTCTACACCACAAGGAGCCAAGGACAGACAGAGGAGAAGAGAAAACTTTGAAAAGCTGACAGCACAAGAAAGTCCAACTGTAGGAGATTAGACTAAGAGGTCTGGGAATAGATTATCCTATATATTCTCCAATGTATCCAAATCCAAGACTTTTCTAGGTTTGTATTTGTGTAATGCAAGTAACGTGTAAAGCTGAATTTTCTGTGTTATCCATTGTACATAGATTAAAACTTTTACATTCTGTTAATAAATACTAACCTAACAGAATAAGAGAACTGACATATTTTGAAATATTTTTGTGGGCACTGTGGTAGCCTTTAAAATCTCAACATTTGACACTTCAACCAATACTGGCTGCGTATTGCGGTATCTTCTATTCTCAGTACTGAAAGATACTTGAGAAGCATGGTAAATGCTGAATTCCTAATGGCACCCAATATGGTCTGTTCCCAGTGGTGGCTTCAACAGCTCTTAAGAAGCTTTGCAGAATTAAGGATAAGCAATTGATATTTTTACAATATAATTCCATAAAAAGGGTTTAATTTCCATAAAATATATAACAGAATGGTGACTGATAATTGATTTGGAGATAAAAATTTCAGATGCAGAGGAAAGATTGATCTATTGTAGTATTCTTAAGAACAGTATCCTGAGTTTGGTGACCAAAGTCTCTTTGTTGGGAGAGGATGCTGAAGGAATGTTTTTTAAGCCTTGTTCACAGATTGTAAAACTAGGACCAATTTAAGTTGAACACTCATATTTGTACATTAACAATAATGATCGCATGTACCATAAAGGCATGTGGTACAAAGTAAGTAGTTAAAACCACTAAGAGAGGCTGGGAAAAAATCCCTGGAATTTCCTCATCAGAAGGGCAGAATACTATGCAAAGTATCCATCAAACCACATAAAAGATCAGCAGAAGACTGAGTTTCATGAGCATACTGTAAATATGAAAGATCAAAAAGAGAGTCTTAGGAAGTAAAATGTTGACACTCAAACAGTAATTAAAGAGGAGGAATAAGCTTGTTTAAAAAAAACATTTTCAGAGCATGATTTTTAACTGTCCTTTTTCTCCTCAGATGTCCTCTAATAACACTGGAATTATGAGACTGAATAGATGGGGGGGGGCACAATGCTTTTTTTTTTTCAAATGGGCCTACTTACTTTCTTGCAGCTGTTATGACTCAGAGTGTAACAGTTTTACAACTAGTGTAGCAGTGGAAAGCATTTAATTATTCTATAATTTATGTGAACAAAAAACTAGGCTGTCATTTTCTGACAGACATAAGAGAAAGCAAAGTTACTAATGTCTTTTATAATAGATTGAAATAATTATATGCTCAATGCATCCTCTTTTTCTTTTGGATAATCCAGACAAAGAGAGTCGGTAAGATGTTTCGTTCATTGCATATGTAGTTTTAAAAACCACAATTAGCACAGGACATAATAATTAAACTGTAATGTCAAACTAAAAAAATATTCCTTTCTTTTAAACTCATGGGTTTTTTTGTGAATGATAAAATATTCTACCTTTATAAAGTGTGCCTTATTAGCACATTACTTTAGTGTTAGTGTACTTTATTACCACATATTTCTGTTATTTTATGTGGAGCTTTTTAAAACAATAATCCTGGAAAAACTCACATATACACGATAGTCAACAGCTACAGTGTCAGACAAATACAGTCATTTGTTTGGTCATGCTTTCAATTATGCGCATATCTAGGATAACACACAAAATCAAAGTAGGAATAAGGTATGATGAAAATAAAATGAACAAGCAACCTACTTTTTCTTTAGTCTTCGGTCTTTTTCTGCTTGAGTTCCCAGTTTGCCTAATCCCAGAGAGTCCTGTGCTGCAGCCTCTGTTTCCATAAAACCTCCTGTGTTGAAACAGAAAGAAAAAGGAAAATATTTCCTCATAGTTCTTTTCTGATTATTCCCCTCCTCAACCCAATCCTATTTTTATTTTATTTATTTATTTTTCCCTTTTTAAGTCTACTGCTTGTTGAGAATACCTACTATTTATTTATAATCACAGAATTAAGTAACAAATCTGACCAAACGTTGACAAAGTCTTTATATATCCTTCTTACTACCTGGAAAGGTCTGAGTAATATTTTTAACTTCCAAACACCCATTTGTGAGGGAAATACTATTATTCCTATTTCACAGATGGGGGACTGAGGCAAAGGGAAACTAAGGGTATGTCAGTACTTCTAGCTGGAGGTGTAGTTAAGAACAAAAGAGCTGCCAGACTGGGTCAAACCATGATCCATCTTGCCTGGTATCCCTGTCTCTGAAGTGGCCTGTACCAGAGCTTTAGGAGGCATGTATATAACAGGGCAGTTATGGAATGATCCAGTCCTGTCTTCCTCTCCCAGCTTCTGATAGTCAGAGGTTTAGGGTCTCCTTGATCCTGGTGTTGCATCCCTGACCATCTTGGCTAATAGTCATTGAAGAATCTATATATTGGGCCATCACAATATCCCATGGCAATGAATTCAATAGGTTAGTTGTGAAAAAGTACTTCCTCCTATTTGCATTGAACCTGCAGCCTATTAATTTCATTGGACAATCCCCAATTTTTATATTATGTGAAAGGGTAAATAACTCTTCTCTATTCACTTTTTCTACACCATTCATGATTTTATAGACCTCTATCATATCCCTGCTAAGTCATCTCTTTTCTAAGATAAGTAGACCTAATCTTTTTAGGCTCTCCTCATATCTGGAATCTGTTCCACAGCCTTGATCATCCTTATTGCCCTTCTCTGAATCTTTTCCAGTTCTACTATGTCTTTTTTGAGATGGGCCAACCAGAACTGGACACAATATTCAAGGCATTGGTCCATGTATTTATATAGTGACATTACGATATTTTCCGTCTTATTTTCTATCCCTTTACTAATAGTTCATAAAACACTGTTAGGTTTTTTGACAACTGGTGCACATTGAGCACAAGTTTTCAGAGAACTATCAAGGTGACTTCAAGATCTCTTAGAATGCAATTTAGAACCAATCATTATATATGTATGGTTGGAATTATTTTTTCCAATGTCCATTACTTCGCACTTATCAATGTTGAATTTCATCTGCCATTTTGTTGCTCACATTTTGTTGCTACCCAATTTTGTGAGATCCCTCTGGAACTCCTCACAGTGTGCTTTGGACTTAACTATCTTGAATAATTTTGTATTGTCTGCAATCTTTGCCAATTCACTATTCACCTCTTGTTTTCCAGTTCACTAATGAGTATGTTTTATAGGACAGGCCCCAGCTTGAGAAGACATACCCGTGCTAGCTTTCATTAAGCTACCACACTAAAAACTAAAGCTACCACACTAAAAAGAGTGTAGTCATGGAGGCCTTTTTCCCTCCCCAAGTATGTACCTGTCCAAGACACTGGGTACATATGCGAAGTGGCTAACCCATCCCACTGCTTGCGCCACTGTGATTACACTTTATTTTTAGCATGCAAGCTCAATCAGAGATAGCACAGGTGTGTCTTCTTGATCTGGAAATTGCCCCTCCTGCTCAAAGTGTAGACATATCCTTAGTGACTTGCCCAAGACTGCAAAGGAAGCCTGGGGTGAAGCAGGAAATTGAACCTGAGTCTTCTAAGTCCCAGTTTAGTACCTTAGCCACTAGACTGACCATCCTTTCTTGAGGATAGATATCTAGTAGGGCTGTCAAATGATTAAAAATAATAATCGTGAGATTAAAAAAAAGTTGTGATTAATTGCAGTTTTAATCATACTGTTATACCAATTTAAATGTATTATACATTTTTTGGATGTTTTTCTACATTTTCAAATATATTGATTTCAATTACAACACAGAATACAAAGTGTACAGTGCTCACTTTATATTATTTTTATCTGAAATATTTGCACTGTAAACAGGATAAAATAAGATAAATAGCATTTTTCAAGTCACCTTACACAAGTACGGTAGTGCAGTCTCTCTATCATGAAAGTGCAACTTCCAAATGTAGATTATTATTTTTTACATAACTTCACTCAAAAACAAAACAGTGTAAAACTTCAGAGCCTACAAGTCAAAGCAGGAAGAGGCATATGCATGTTTAGCTGATCCACCATGTAAAGTCCTTGCAATGACCGCTACAACAGTGCCATGTGAATGCCTGTACTCACTTTCAGGTGACGACGTAAATAAGAACCAGGCAGCATTATCTCCTGCAAATGTAAACACACTTGTCTGTATGAGTGAACAAGAAGTAGGATGTAGTGGTTTTGTATGAGGCGCATTGAAAAATATTATTTCTTTTGTTTTGTTTTATCTTTTTTACAGTGAGAATATTTGTAATCAAAATAATGTAAAGTGAGGACTGAACACTTTGTATTCTATGTTGTAATTGAAATCAATATATCAGAAAATATAGAAAAAAATCCAAAAATATTTATAATAAATTTAAATTGGCATTTTATTATTGTTTAACAATGCAATTAAAACTGCAATTAATCACACTGTTTACAATTTAGTTAATTTGTTTTGCGTTAATCGCATGCATTAACTGCAATTGACAGATAGACAGACAGACCCATCTGTCTGTCTGTCTGTCTATCTATCTGGTGTCAAACCATATTACAAACTGAGTGCTAGATTGTGACTCTGTGCTCTGCCCTGAAAAAATGAAGTATGTTGTTGTGGCATTCAAAGAGCACGTGAGGAGGAATATTGTAAGTCTGCTTATTTTTCCTGCTGTTCAGTGAAGAGAGTGAACCTCAGTTGAAAGTGGCCAACCTGCTGGCTCTGCTCACTTCTCACCCGCAGGTGGGGAAGGTGGAGGTAAGAGCTCTGTGGACCTGCTTCCCCTCCCATGTTACTGCCCATGATGTAGGTAACTGGGGTAAAGTAGGAAGAGGACACCTCACATCTCCTTACTCTATGGCAGTGGTTCTCAACCTTTCTAAACAACTGTATCACTTTCAGGCACCTGATTTGTCTTGCGTACCCCCAAGTTTCATCTCACTTAAAAACTACTTGCTTACAAAATCAGGCATAAAAATAAAAAAGTGTCACAGCACACTATTACTGAAAAATTACTTACTTTCTTGTTTTTACCATAATTATAAAATAAATCAGTTGAAATATACATATTGTACTTACATTTCAGTGTATAGTAAAGAGAGCAGTATAAGCAAATCATTGCCTGTATGAAATTATAGTTTGTACTGACTTCGCTAGTGCTTTTTATGTAGCCTGTTGTAAAACTAGGCAACTATCTAGATGAGTTGATGTACCCTCTGGAAGACCTCTGAGTACCCCCAGAGGTACACAAACCCCTGGTTGAGAACCACTGCTCTATGGTAACTCCCTAGTGCAAGACTGGAGTCACAGTTTGGCCCTAAATTAGTATATATTAGATACTGGCATTATCTCGGACAATATAATAGAATTTATAATATTAGTAAGCAACTAATTTTTCTTAAAAAAACTGAAACAAATGGATATAGGGTATCACATAGAGGAAATAGAACCCTGAAATTTGCAAACGACTTTAACATGCAACTCAGTCAAATGAGAACAAAAATCTATTGGTGCATCTGTTTGCTGGTGTTGAAGAACAAATGCCTTTTTTAAGGTCATCCTTTTAAAATATAAATCATTCAACTGTTATAACTGTCTACAGGACAAGGGTACATTTTCAGTATTGTAAACAGGGCATTAGCCACATAACTTCCAAGATGGCAGCCATGCATCTGATCACACACACACAAAAATCACCTCATGCATTGCTTTATTGTTAGTGTCCTTTGATAGAAGTTTTATAGAATACTTAATCATATGTTTCCTTCTGACCCTTGTAAAGATATCACTTACACTCTTTTGTGCAGATTAAGTTGCTTTAGATATAGGTTGTGTGAGTTCAGTAACTTTTACAGAATGGAAAATATTCTTAGTATAATATACTTTTACAAAATACAGTTGTGCTGTTTGAATAACCAAGAAAGGATGGCAAACCTGGGGTTATGGCAGCCATAGTCTTAAATGTATATGTGAATGAGATAAGTGCTTTATAACACTCCTATCTTGCAAACTGATCCACACACTTGCACCCACACAGATCAGTTTTATAATCGGGATCTAAAAATCACTGTAATGTATAGTTTGTACTAGGGACAGATATAGCTAATATGTAACAGCAGAAGAAACACAAAAAGAAAGTTTAGCATGATATTCCAAAAGGACGTTAGAAGATGCACAAGCTGATAAAGTCAGATAAGTTAACAAAAGATGTGAAGTTCCCCCTCAAAAAAAATCTTTAAAGAAGTATACATACGTAAAACATATTCTAAGGAATGTATTAGACTTTGGATAGTAACGCACATAATTTAGTAGACATTGAAAGAATAATAACTCAAGAGTAACAGATTTAGCACTGGAAAACCAATTCTCTTGAATACATACAAAGAATTTGGTAGAAGGATATTATCAAGGAGAAATCTTGACCCTATTTAAGTCAGTGGTAAAACTCCTGATGTTCCAATATTTTTTTTTTAATCAACATTACTCAAATGAGAGATTGTGAGAATTTATATACATATACCTATGTTTTTTAAAGAGAGATTACTAGTTGCAGAAATATTATGTATACTTAAAGTTGCTGGAACCAGAAACATCTTTGGCACTGAGATGATCGTTCTAAGTAAACTCACTCTGTGTGCTAGTCTGCGTACGTGTGTGCACACACGTATGCATATGACTGCACACATGAAAATATAAAAAAGAAAGAACATTTTTGCTGAGGCTAGTCAATAAGATCTATTTAATGCTGTCTGTTGCTTTATTGAAGAAAAGGGAAGGTATCATCCAAATAACAGGAAAAAATAAATATTTGGAATAGTAAATTTGTACTTCCACAGGCCACATCAAGATTAGTGACATCTGGAAGAAAGAAGTTAAATTAGGACTTTTTTTATTCCCTTTTGTCAAGTTAATTTGTGACAACACATTAAAAATCTGATTTAGCAGTCAGAGGTACAATGATATAGAAGTCTCATAGACTCATAGACTCTAGGACTGGAAGGGACCTCGAGAGGTCATCGAGTCCAGTCCCCTGCCCTCATGGCAGGACCAAATACTGTCTAGACCATCCCCGACAGACATTTATCTAACCTACTCTTAAATATCTCCAGCGATGGAGATTCCACAACTTCCCTAGGCAATCTATTCCAGTGTTTGACTACCCTGACAGTTAGGAACTTTTTCCTAATGTCCAGCCTAAATCTCCCTTGCTGCAGTTTAAGCCCATTGCTTCTTGTTCTATCATTGGAGGCTAAGATCAACAAGTTTTCTCCCTTCTCCTGATGACACCCTTTTAGATACCTGAAAACTGCTATCATGTCCCCTCTCAGTCTTCTCTTTTCCAAACTAAACAAACCCAATTCCTTCAGCCTTCCTTCATAGGTCATGTTCTCAAGACCTTTAATCATTCTTGTTGCTCTTCTCTGGACCCTCTCCAATTTCTCCACATCTTTCTTGAAATGCGGTGCCCAGAACTGGACACAATACTCCAGTTGAGGCCTAACCAGCGCAGAGTAAAGCGGAAGAATGACTTCTCGTGTCTTGTTTACAACACACCTGTTAATGCATCCCAGAATCATGTTTGCTTTTTTTGCAACAGTATCACACTGTTCACTCATATTAAGCTTGTGGTCCACTATGACCCCTAGATCTCTTTCTGCCATACTCCTTCCTAGACAGTCTCTTCCCATTCTGTATGTGTGAAACTGATTGTTCCTTCCTAAGTGGAGCACTTTGCATTTATCTTTATTGAACTTCATCCTGTTTACCTCAGACCATTTCTCCAATTTGTGCAGATCGTTTTGAATTTTGACCCTGTCCTCCAGAGCAGTTGCAATCCCTCCCAGTTTGGTATCGTCCGCAAACTTAAAAAGCATACTTTCTATGCCAACATCTAAATCGTTGATGAAGATATTGAACAGAACCGGTCCCAAAACAGACCCCTGCGGAACCCCACTTGTTATACCTTTCCAGCAGGATTGGGAGCCATTAACAACTACTCTCTGAGTACGGTTATCCAGCCAGTTATGCACCCACCTTATAGTAGCCCCATCTAAATTGTACTTTCCTAGCTTATCTATAAGAATATCATGCGAAACTGTATCAAATGCCTTACTAAAGTCTAGGTATATCACATCCACCGCTTCTCCCTTATCCACAAGGCTCGTTATCCTATCAAAGAACGCTATCAGATTAGTTTGACACGATTTGTTCTTTACAAATCCATGCTGGCTATTCCCTATCACCTTACCACCTTCCAAGTGTTTGCAGATGATTTCTTTGATTACCTGCTCCATTATCTTCCCTGGCACAGAAGTTAAACTAACTGGTCTGTAGTTTCCCGGGTTGTTTTTATTTCCCTTTTTATAGATGGGCACTATATTTGCCCCCTTCCAGTCTTCTGGAATCTCCCCCGTCTCCCATGATTTCCCAAAGATAATAGCTAGAGGCTCAGATACCTCTTCCATTAACTCCTTGAGTATTCTAGGATGCATTCCATCAGGCCCTGGTGACTTGCAGGCATCTAACTTTTCTAAGTGATTTTTTACTTGCTCTTTCCTTATTTTCACTTCTAAACCTACCCTCTTCCTGTAAGCATTCACTATACTAGACATTCCTTCAGACTTCTCAGTGAAGACCGAAACAAAGAAGTCACTAAGCATCTCTGCCATTTCCAAGTCTCCCGTTACTGTTACCCCCTCCTCATTGAGCAGTGGGCCTACCCTGTCCTTAGTCTTCCTCTTGCTTCTAATGTACTGATAAAAAGTCTTCTTGTTTCCCTTTATTCCCATAGCTAGTTTGAGTTCATTTTGTGCCTTTGCTTTTCTAATCTTGCCTCTGCATTCCTGTGTTATTTGCCTATATTCATCCTTCGTGATCTGACCTAGTTTCCATTTTTTATATGACGCCTTTTTATTTTGTAGGTCATGCAAGATCTCAAGGGTAAGCCAAGGTGGTCTTTTGCCACATTTTCTATCTTTCCTAACCATCGGAATAACTTGCTTTTAGGCCCTTAATAGCGTCCCTTTGAAAAACTGCCAACTTTCCTCAGTTGTTTTTCCCCTCAGTCTTAATTCCCATGGGACCTTGCCTATCAGCTCTCTGAGCTTACCAAAATTCGCCTTCCTGAAATCCATTGTCTCTATTCTGCTGTACTCCCTTCTACCTTTCCTTAGAATTGCAAATTCTATGATTTCATGATCACTTTCACCCAAGCTTCCTTCTACTTTTAAATTCTCAACAAGTTCCTCCCTATTGGTTAAAATCAAGTCTAGAACAGCTTCCCCCCCAGTAGCTTTTTCAACTTTCTGAAATAAAAAGTTGTCTGCAATGCAGTCCAGGAACTTATTGGATAGTCTGTGCCCCGCGGTGTTATTTTCCCAACATATATCTGGATAGTTGAAGTCCCCCATCACCACCAAATCTTGGGCTTTGGATGATTTTGTTAGTTGTTTGAAAAAAGCCTCATCCACCTCTTCCGCCTGATTAGGTGGCCTGTAGTAGACTCCCAGCACGACATCACCTGTGTTTTTTACCCCTTTTAGCCTAACCCAGAGACTCTCCACCCTTCCGTCTCCTATGTACATCTCCACCTCAGTCCAAGTGTGTACATTTTTAATATATAAGGCAACACCTCCTCCCTTTTTCCCCTGTCTATCCTTCCTGAGCAAACTATACTCATCCACACCAACATTCCAGTCGTGTGTATTATCCCACCAAGTTTCAGTAATGCCAATAATGTCATAGTTGTATTTATTTATTAGCACTTCCAGTTCTTCCTGCTTATTACCCATACTTCTTGCATTTGTATAAAGGCATCTAAGATACTGGTTTGATCTTGCCTCCCAGCTTTGCCCTGACCCTCCTTCCTCTCTGCCATTATAGCCCGTGCTCCCTCCTGTTTCCAACCCATCTCCCAGGTCTTGTTCCCCACTTACCTGTGGGCTTTGCTCACCTGTCCCCGTCGAACCTAGTTTAAAGCCCTCCTTGACATAGCATCCTAATGTTAATGTAACTTGCAATACAGTTATAACTATTTCATTATAGTTGTCATAGAGCTAGTTCAATCAATTATGTAAAAATTTGTACTCTGTGTGTGTTTTTGCTACTATCTTATATTACCTTTAAAATACTAGCTCTATGCCAGTTTAAGCATATAAAAGCTGCCTGCCACAAAAGACTTCATTTCCTTCTCTTTTCTCATCTGTCTTGGTTACAAATTAAAGAGGAAACAAACTGCTCCGTATTTCAGTAGCACAGGGATCACCCTTAACAGCTTCTAAAAATGCTTTTGTTGCTTGTTTTTGGTTACCATATGTAAATGTATGTTTTATTGTTCCTGGTTAGGTTTATATAAAATGTATGTTTTTCACCTTCCCCACGGTGAGTTGGGGACCTGATAGGTTAGGAAATGGTGGTTAGGTTATAATGTCACAACTCATTATGTAAACCTGTGATGGACATCCAGGGGATACGGATCAGATAAAAAGCGGATTGGCAAAGGATTTAAAGGAGGCATACTTTAAAGGAGTGAAAAAGTGGGTTCAGGCAAATACAAATTGTACAGCAGAGAGTCAACCCTCTCTCCTTCATAGCTCCCTTTAAACCTCATAGAAAAGAGGTATTGGGGTCCCAGCAGCGGGATGGCTAGACCAGGATGGAAAAGGGGAAGGATGATGGCAGCCCCTAAACATAGGGAAATGAGAATGGAATTACCTACACTGGACACTTTTATTTGCTGGGTACATCCAGATATTTTAAGAATAAAGTTGCAGCCTAATTAAAACCACATCCAGTGTCTCCTTTTCTCCTTCTGGCATAGCCAGACAATCATCTATTGCAAATATTCACTAATGTCTGCCTGAAACTTCATGAGTTGGTTCTTGGGAATTATAAATGTGTTTTAACAGATTACGCATGTATAGCATGAACATTTTTAGGTATCATTTAGACAGTAATTTACGGTCATCTTCTATTGCTTCTGAGGCAATCTTTACAGGAATTTTCCATTCTGCACTGTAAAGAGCAGCATAGAAGACCAATACGTTGATTTTATCTTTCTCCTCTGGGCTCTGAGTTACTGTAAATTAATACAATATTATATATAATTTGCCAATATCAATAAAATTGGTCTCATGGAACGTAAATGGGAATTAATAACCCAGTCTAAAGATATAAAATTCTCAATCAGTGCAGATGGGAACATGCAGATTGACTTGAGAGGCCCATTTAATAGATTTTGAAATGCACTAAACTACCACATGGTTGAATAAATCAGATTTTCATTCTTCCCCTAGTGACACAGCAAGTGAAGCCTAAATTATGATTAAAACTCAGTCCTTTTTCATGAACACAGGGTTTTAGTAGGCAAAGAGAGGAAGATAGGTATCCATAACGACAGAGATATAGAACAAAAATTCTGAATTCTTTGATTTTATACTGATGGATTGACCCTAATATCAACTATTTTCATATGTGGAACCTTAGTTCTGTGATGTATCAAGAGCAGGTTTCACTATGGATTTAGGTTTCTAACTTCAGGCAATCAAGTTAGCCAGATACATTTCAAATTGGTGAAGTGTTCTAAACTCTCTCTCATGGACGTGTCTGGTGTCTGTTACTGTAGTATCTGAAAGTTTCACAATCTTTAATCCACAGGGCCGGCCACTCTCCGGATCCTGCAGCTCCGATGGACCTCCCGCAGGTGTTCCTGCGGAGGCTCCAATGGTCCCGCGGCTTCAGTGTCTACTGAAGCCGTGGGACCAGCGGACCCTCCGCAGGCATGCCTGCGGCAGGTCCACCGGAGCCGCCTGCCGCCCTCCCAGCAACCGGCAGAGCACCCGCAGCGGCGTGCTGCCCCAAGCACGCGCTTGGCTCTCTGTGGCCTGGAGCCGGCCCTGTTAATCCAGTTATGCTCACAATACCCCTGAGAGACAGGGAAGTGCTATTATCTCCATTTTACATATAGGGAACTGACGCACAAAAACTGAGTAACTTGCCTAAGGTCACAGAGGAAGCCTGTAGTAGAGCAAGGAATTGAACCTGGGTCTTATATATTCCAAGCTAGGGGACTTACCACTAGACCATCCTCCCTTCCTAAACACCAGTGATACCATCTAAAGAAGAGTGATATTTTCTAAGTTATAATTTAGGAAAAAAGATCTTATGAAGTCCTTACCAAGACAAAACTCATACTGATGTCAATAAGATTTTAAATGACTAAGGATTTCATGATTATACCCACAGCTATAGCAAAATGGTGAGTATGAAGTTACAGCTGAAAATATATTCCAAACTAGTGTAATGTAAACCTACAATAATAGGAAGCTTTTTAATATGAATTATAATGGATGTTATGATTCTGTCACTGTGCTGTATGTTGCAACAGGAACCACGTCAAACTATCACATCTTTTTTAGGCTCCCATAGCTATCTGGATGCTATAAAACATCACATTCTCACTGATATGTCTTCTGAGCAGTAGCCCAAAGGACATTATAATTAGATTTTTTCAAATTAGTGTCAAGAATGACAATTTGGACTGACAAAGTGGGTATTCATCCATGAAAAGCTTATGCTCCAACATATCTGTTAAGTCTTAAAGGTGCCACAGGTCTCTCTGTTGCTTTTTACAGATCCAGACTAACACGGATACCCCGCTGACTCTGGACTGAAGTACCTATTTCCTGAAAACACTGTTTTTTCTGTTTGTGCTCTGTAAATTCTGTCCAATAGGAAGCATAATAGAAGCCAGACAGACTTAGAGGCAGATTTAGTGCCATTAAATGAATTAAATGAGGATCACAGCTGAGGAAAAATGCATGAACTATAGAAAGAGAAAGGGCAGTTTTAGTGGGAAATGTGACCAATAGCAAGAGGACAGCCAAGCTATGACTAAAACAGCCAGGAACTGCTACCCAGTGAGAGACTGGAAAACTGAAGGGTTGTTATATTGAGTTTTGAGAAACTCCCAGATTGCATTATTAAGATAAGCTCATTACTGTGGGAACAGAAACTATTACCCTTCTATTTTCATTAGTTAAGGGTATGTTGTCAGCAATTTTGCTCTAATACAACAAAGTATTTAAGGAGTGCTTAATTTTAAGCATGTGAGTAGTTCCATTGAAGAGGCTAACTCTCAGGAAACAATGAAGCTTGTTAGCTTAACGGATTTCCTTTCATTTAGATCATGATTATACCAAATTCCTGACAAATATGCTCATTACTATAATGAAATTTAATGGAAAGGTTCTGCCAGTGCAAACGAGGAATACGCCATTTAGAAAACAAG
Organism: Gopherus evgoodei; assembly: GCF_007399415.2. NCBI lineage: Eukaryota > Metazoa > Chordata > Testudines > Testudinidae > Gopherus > Gopherus evgoodei. The sequence goes on along the minus strand of NC_044322.1, from coordinate 291,454,872 downwards.
AAAAAAGCAAAAACAAACACAAAAATGACAGTGGAACAATGACCTAGGCCGAGTACAACTAATTCCTTACTGAGCTGTCCAAGTCGAGCCTTCTCTTTTTTACCGAACAAACGTCCTATTGAAGACTTGATTCCTTTCTTTTTGGGAGCTTTGTGTAGGGAGTCCTGGCTGCTACTGGCACTGCCAAGACCAATACTTTCTGGCTCCAGTGAAGCTGGCAAACTACTGTAAAATTGAAAAGAAGAGATAGGTAACATATTATTCTCCTGGCTAGGTTTCATTTTCTCCTGAGCAGCTGTGCAAACACATTATCTAGAATCTAATAAGAACCTCTTCATAATTAGAACAATTAATCAAATTATTGATGTTTTCTTTCCTGTACAGCTTAGCAACATATAGAATAGTACAATGTCTAATGCTCTTGTCTCAATCAAGCAGAAGCAATCCCATGAAAAATGGCAAAGAGGAAATAAAACGTAAAGAGTCTTTCAAATTTGTTTTGCCAAAAATGATGCTGGGAAAATGTATGAACATATACGGTTTCCCAACTGAAATCTGAAGTATTATTTGTAAAGAAAAATATATCAATGACAAAGTTTTTATCTCATTTACATTGTGTAATTAGACAATTACAGAACTAAATTTCAATCAGATAATTTCTGTTTGTTTCACTCAATAACCAAATACAGCATACATTATTAACTACATATTTACATCAAAGCAATTCAGATTTTGGGCATTGGTAAAACTCTAAAGCAGACATATTGACATTACAGGCTACTTCATGGATTTAACTTTAAAAAGGAATGTTTTGCAAAACAGATTACTATATATTCTATATGGATACATTCAGCATTTGCTACTGGGAGTCCATACTTACAGTAATTGCCATTCAGTGTTATCTCAAATAACGAAGTTATTTCCTGTGCCCAGCTTTGGATTTCACAGAGTAATAACAGTTGACAACTATTTGCATTTTAATGGTGTGTACTTTATATTGTATATTTATTACACTCTTCAATGACTAATCGTATTCCAATTGGCCAAGATACAACCATGTGAGTAAAAGAGTTGGTTATCTGTCCTCCTTGAATAATCCACTATATTAATTAAGGTTTGTATCAATAACAATGATCAGCTTATAAGTAGAACACAACTGTCAGGAGGATACAACCATGTACATTTCAAGGATACAAATACCAAGGGGAAGAAGTAGTTAGAGTGGCACAAGGTGATTTTATAATTAACTTTGATACAGATAAAATTAAGAATGGAAAAATGTATGTTGTGTATCAGGAAAAAATTATAAAATCTCCTGAGACCACTGTTGGAATCCTCAAAATTTGGTACATTTGAAGTTACACTGGACAAACATTAGTGAATGTATGGTAGGAAACAACAATCTTGCACTGGTAGTGTAGAACTGATAAATGAAACTGTTTTTAATTGTTCACTTTATTAATGTAACTTCTGTTCACCATTCACTACACTTGCCTACACTGTAACTTCTGTTCCATATTGTAATTCAAACCCCATTTTAAAACACTCACTCCATTTTGTAAAAGCTTCCTCCAACCTTCATTTCTGCAAACCCTGCTGTAATCTTATTAGTTTAATTTAGATGTGTGAATGAGGTATGTATGAATGACGGAATCAACCTTCAACCCCAGCCTGTCCTGATGAGATAAAGTTCAAATACCAACGGCTGAAGACCTAGACAACAGCCCTAAACAAAGTAAGAAGCATCCACCCTAAAAAGAAAAGGACAACAGAACAACAGAAGGAAGATCAAAGCCAGGTTCAAGGCTGAAAGTCACGCCTGCAATTGATGGGTGATCAGTCTAAACCCAGAGGCAGTGTGACACAGCAAGACCTATAGACTTTGAATCCAAATTAAAAGCCTATAAAAAAAGAAGGGTGAGATGAGAGACTCTGGGTAACATTCTGCTGCCAACATGGAAGGACCTCAGTGCCTGCCCAACAGAGATCCAGCTTGTCCTTGTGCCTGGCTTTCCTGGCCAGTTAGCCGCCACAAGCTACGAACCCAAGCTACAAAATCAAGCTATGAACTTACGCTATCTTCAGGACTGGTAACTATGCAGCAGCTGCAGAACATCTGATGGGTGTGTGTGTGTGAATGTGTGTGTGTGTGTGTGAATAGGTATTAGGTATAATGTGTGTGTATAAGAATTAAGATATTAGTTATTAGTCATAAATCAAATTGTTATCATAATAAATGTGGCATCTTTGTCTTGTCCCCTTTAATAAGATCCTGCTGGTTTTTACTGGTCTAATATAATTGGTATAACAGTAGGAAAATTGATTTTATTATTTAATTTTATTTTTCTGGGTGAAATTCTGGTCCTACTGAAGTCAATGGCAAAACTTCCATCTCCCTTCATGTGTAATTTCTATCATTCATGCTGAGCCACATCTCTCACCATCTTGAGCAGGCATTGTGTAACTGTAATTGGGTCTTCCATGGCCAGGCTGCCTAGTGGCTAGATCACTGGCCTTTCAGTCTGTAAGGCCAGAGGGGATGTAGGGGGACCCCAGCCCTCCCTCTCTATCAGATCCCAGCCCAGGGCCCTATGTAGATCACCCCAAACAGGCGGGATAGGTCTCCCTCCTGGCAGGGAGTCAAGACCTGCTTTCCCGGGCTACTTTCTACAAGTCTCTTCAGTTTGGGCATGACCCCGCTAGTCCAGTTTATTGGGGGCTTGCCTAGTCAGTTGCCTCAGGTGCTGGGGCTTATCTGCAGCCTTCCCTTGGCAGGGGAGCCCTTACTTGTCTCAAGTGGCTGCACTGGCTGGCAGGTTGCTGATCCGTCCTTTCAGGCATGCAGGCAGAGTGCTCCTGCCTCCTCACCAGTCAGACCCTTACTGGGCCAGGCGCCCTTCTTCCTTCCCCCACCCCCCAGGCCTGGGATTGGCTGCCAGTATAGCAGTGTGGGGCTAGCTGAACCCAAAGGTTTTCTTTAATCCCTGCTATGCCGGATGGCAGTTTCTCTGATCCCTCATGGTGACAATACATGAAAACAATCTCCAACATGTGCAATATCACTTTGTTAATGAATGTAAAATGGGGTCTTGTTTAATCAACTAATGAAATTAACAAATTATTATGAATAAAATACCCCTTTAAAAATCTTCTCTCTCCCAGTTTTTCTCGTGTCTTTTTCTTTTCATCTATATTCTTGAATACTTAAAACTTTGTACCTGCTTTCTATGTTTACCTAGTTGCTCCTTTCCATTTTTTAGAATGATATTCTGCAATTCTTTTTGTGTTCCCTTATTCCTTCTCTTTTCACAACTGTTTCCCTCTCTTTCAGTGATTTTATTTCACCTCTTTGAATATGTATTTTTTTCTTGTATAACACTGTACAACCAGCGCAAGACATGCTGGTCACATACTTATATCTTTCATGTTAAGGAGCAATGCTGCATAGCTATCACTAGAAATGATTATTTCAAAATTCATTTTCATTATTTTTTTCAAATGGGTGAGCCTAGGGAAAATTAATTTACAGCAAATATTTCCAATCCTGAAATATTTTCTCTTTCTTAGGCCAGGTTTACACCAGAAAAAGTTTGCCGATATGGTTATATGGTTCCAAATCGCAGTATGGACACAATTTATACAAGCAAAAAAGTGCTTTAGCTGGTATGGCTTATACTGCTTCCCCAAGCTAAATAAGCTATTTTGGCAAAACGTTTATGCTGGGATAACTATATCTACATTAGGGCTTTTGCCAAGCACAGAAACATCATTAAAAATCAGACCCCAGCTGATATTACTACACAGGTAAATGTTTCTAGTGCGTATACCTGGCCTTAATGAATCTACTCGTCCCTCTTCTGTGGATTCTCAGTTTACCTATCCCCTAATCCACATCAATGTTGTCTCTTGGCCTCCTGCAAAATCCAGGATTTGTTTATGCAGAGGCACTTCTTGCCCTGAATTCCCCTTATCTTCCCATCCATGAGGATTATCATCATTTAACAGCACTCTTTCAGGTGAATATTAAGGTTCCTGTTCTAAAGTAGTTATAACTTAAAGTTAGACCAAAGACATGACATAAGAGAGAAACAGACACTATTATTATTTGTTTTTTAGCAGCAGTGTAGTGCTTGGGATTGTAGAAAAGACAAAGAAAATAACAATTTTTGACTTGCAGGACATACAATCTCAAAAAAAGTCAAGGTGTACTGGGAAATCAGAAGAATCATATACTTTTAAAAGGATATAACGTGGTCAAGTTGTGAATTTCTGACTCATGTTATGAACTTCTTACCTTCTGGCATCACTGTGGTATGAAGAAGGAAGGGTATGAGTCATCCTGATGGCTCTGGGTGTTGGAGGAGGAGAGGTTTCACATTTTATTGTGGCTTTATCTTCACGTCCATCTTCTTCTACCACTGCAATCTACCAATCAAATATATCAGTGAGAGTATGCATCGGCTCTTCAAGACTTCTGGAAATTTCAGCAAGTATTTGTCAAATGATCAGGTTTGGAATCGATTTAAATTATCCGAGCAAATGAGCAAATGTTAGGATTATATAAAAACCACATGAAAGTATTAGGAAACAGATCAAATGTTCTAACTGTGCCAACTTAAAATGTATATTATAAAGGAAAGAAATCATACTTAGAAAAGCAGACTGTTCCTATTATGCAGAATAGGCTTGATCTTGCGAAGACCTTAGCATACAAATAACTTTATGCACAAGCAGACCAACTGAACAAAATGGGACTACTCATGTATTCAAAGTATCTCATTCTTGTCTGACTAGAACAAGCGTGGTCTAGTCTAGTGGTTGGAGCAGGCATCAGGCCTAGTGGCTAGGGTCAGAGCCATAGTCAGGAGTCAAAGCCAAAGGTCAAACTGGAAGGCAGTAACTGGATACCAGCGCCAAGGGTTAAGCCATAGGACAGGAACTAGAGTGAGCTGGGTATCAGATGAGGAAGCGTTCAAGGCAAGGACTGAGTGCAAGGCAGGAGCAGCAAGCACAAAGTAACACAAGACTAGTCACAGTGGTGGGCATGAGCATTGTGAAGACAGTGAGCTGCTGCTGGTGTAAAATCCAGCCTGCTGACCTCTGCAGCCAATCAGGCAGCACGGCTAATCAGACAGGCCAGCTGTACTGGTGAGGCTGCCTGGAGACTAGCTCTGCTGCAAGCCCTAATTCCTAATACTCATGAGTTAAGACTGTACAGGATCAAGTCGATTGTTTTCACAGCTTGTTTATGAAGGGATCAAATTTCTAGATCATAAGCATCAAAGAAATGGAATTTTGTCACAGTTTTTGATGGCTTTGCTAATCTCTCTCATACCAATAGAATTATGACATTCTATCCCAGTTATATACATAATTGCATATTGTACCAGCACAGATAAAACTCAACCTTAAAGATTATGGCTGCTCCATCAATAAAAAGAGTGAACAAAATGTTCTGTGAAAGTACTCAGAATGTAACTAAGCTTGGTTTATGATGGAGTGTTTCTTTACGGTTGCACTAAAGCATGAATTATCAGATAAAGTCACCTGAGAGACTTAACTCCTAACACTGAATTAATTGTTGATTTTCACTCACAAGCATTTTCAAATGAAAATACATTTTTCCAATTGTTTAGACAAAAATGACATAAAAGTTTTATAGTAAAAGGCATGAAGAAATTAAAAAAGTATGTTTAATACAGCTATTGTACCATTAAAATATTGAGCGTCATACCTTTCGTCGATGTTTCCTTAGATCACTTGGCTTCGGTTGATGAAAAAAGCAACAACAAAAAAGAATTATTAGTAAACCTTATTTGACCAAAGAAACACTCAAACTTCACATATATATCTATTCTGACACAGAAATAGTGACAAGAATACCCATTCATATTCTCCAGATGCCTTTGACATAACTTAAAAATATCTTTTGAGTGCAGTAATTTAGAGAACCCACCACAAAGCCCTGCTTTCCTGCAAATAATTAGCCACTCCCACATGGCCCCTTCATTTTCATATGCCTGGAAATAAAGTTTTCAGACATGATATAAAATTTTCATTTTTAGTTCCTTTCCTCCCCATATCTTCCATAAATCCTCCCAAAAGAATCAACAATAATAAAAGGATAATGCTTTCTTGCAATTCTCTCTTGTTTAAAACTTTTTAAACATTTCACTGAAAAACAGATATGAGACCAAAACATCAAACTGCAGTACATGAAAGAGGGAAATTTCTCTCCTCTTATGGTAAATCTAAATTAATATTTTTATGTATCTGACATTTTCAATAACTCATCAAAAACACCAATCATCTTTACCACAGGCATTATCTCACCATGGAAGTCTACGAGAACATACATTGTTCAACTGCTTAACACTTCTACTTCAGGTAAATGTGTCACTCTGTGATATACAGCTAGAGCTCAACAAATCCTGCAGAGTTTGTTTTATGCAAGTTTACATAGATCTGTCCTGTGAAATCTGGCTGCAGTTATTGGCATCTAACCAACTCCTATAGGTTTATTTGGAAGTTTGTGTACTATAGAATCTAAACCTCCAAGAAGATCTCCCAACTTAACCCTTCCACCCAAAAAGTTGTCAGTCTGTCCTACCCATACCCAGGCAGCAGGAACAGGCAAACCATACCTTCTGAAATAATTACATATTGAGAACGGGGGGCAGTAGCATTGTAAAATGCTCAGTGTATTATTTGCTAAAGACTCCCAATGGATTCCATAATTATCTGGCTAAGTCTTGTAGTGGGGAAAATGCCTCTACTCCTTCATCTGCTGGACTTTCATTTGCAGTTTTCATTAGAACCGAAATGTGAATCTTTTGGACAACCTTTTTCAGAGCACTTTCCCCACTCATTTAGTTTAGTTTCAGAATTTTTTTTGAAATGTTCAATATCAGTTCAACACTTTTAAAAATAAGTTTTAAAAGGCTTTAATATCAATAATGGCCTTGTAAGGCTTTTGCTTGACATTTAAATCTGACCTAGGATTAACAGCCTTCAACTCTGCCTCAAGCTATGTTTTATTAAATGGATTATTTGAGACATCATTGCTTATAATAAAAATCTTATGCAAATTGGTTCTGATACTTTTTACTAATTATTATTATTATTTCTATTACACTGGTACTCAATGGCCCTAATCAGAGAAAAGGGCCCCACTCTGCTAGGCATTGTACAGAGACAATAAAAACCGAACACAACTTAGTCTTTCCTCCAAAAACCTTACAACCCATATGTAGAATCATAGAAACAAAGGAATGGAAGGGAGGTCAGTAGGTCATCTAGTCCAGTCCCCGGCACTGAGGCAGGACAAAGTATTATCTAGACCATCCCTGAGAAGCATTTGTCTAACCTGTTCTTAAAAACCTTCAATGATGGAGATTCCACAACCTTCTTAGGTCATTTGTTCCAGTGCTTAACTACCCTTACAGTTAAGTAGTTTTTCCTAGCATCTAACCTAAATCTCCCTTGCTGCAATTTAAGCCCATTACTTCTTGTCCTGTCCTCAATGGATAAGGAGAACAATTTATCACTCTTCTCGTTATACCGATCTTTCATGTACTTGAAGACTTATGTCCCCATCAGTCTTCTCTTTTCCAGACTAAACAAACCCAATTTTTTCAATCTTTCCTCATAGGTCATGTTTTCTAGACCTTTAATCATTTCTGTTGCTCCTCTCTGGACTTTCTCCAATCTGTCCACATCTTTCCTGAAGTGTACGGCCCAGAACTGGACACAGTACTCCAGTTGAGTCCTAATCAGTGAGTAGAGTGGAAGAATTACTTTTTAAGTCTTGCTTACAACACTTTTGCTAATACCAGAATGATGTTTGCTTTTTTGCAACAGTATTACATTGTTGACTCATATTCAGTTTGTGTTCCAATATAAGTGCCCAGATTCTTTTTCGCAGTATTCCTTCCTAGGCAGCCATTTTCAAGTTTGTATTTGATTATTCCTTCCTAAGTACTTTGCATTTGTCCTTACTGAGTTTCATCCTATGTATTTCAGACCATTTCTCCAGTTTGTCAAGATTATTTTAAAATCCAATCCTGTCCTCCAAAGCACTTGCAACTTCTCCCAACTTAGTATCATCTGCAAACTTTATAAGTGTTCTCTCTATGCCATTATTGAAATCTTTTATGAAGATACTGCACAGAACCAGACCCAGGACAGATGCCTTAGGACCCCACTCAATATGCTCTTCCAGCTTGACTGTGAACCATTGATGACTAATCTTTGAGTAGTTTCCCAACCAGTTGAGCACCCACCTTACAGGAGGTTTGTCTTGGCTAGTTTGTTTATGAGACGGTCATATGAGATAGTATCAAAAGCCTTACTAACATTGATATATATCACATTTCCTGCTTCCCTTCTATCCATAAGCTTGTTACCATATCAGAGGAGGATATTAGGTTGGTTTGATAATGATTTGTTCTTGCAAATCCATACTGACTGTTACTTATCATCTTATTATCTTCTGGGTATTACAAATGATTGATTATTTGCTCCATTATCTTTTTGGGTATTGAAGTTAAGCTGACTGGTCTGTAACTCCCTGGGTTGTCCTTATTCCCCCTTTTTATATAAGTACTACATTTCCCCTTTTCCAGCCGTCTGGGATCTGTGCTGTCCTCCACAAGTTCTCAAAGATAATCACTAATGGCTTAGAGATTTCTTCAACCAATTCTTTAAGGATGTAGTTCATCAGGACCTGCTGATTTGAAGACATCTTCCCTGTCCAGGTAATTCTTAACTTGTTCTTTCCCTATTTTAGCCTCAGATCCTACCCCATTTACACTGACGTTCACTATGTTAGTTGTGATCACTGCTAACCTTTTTGATGAAAGATGAAACAAAAAAGGCATTTAACGCTTAGGCCACTATGATGTTTTCTGTTATTGTCTCTCTCTTCTCATTAAGTAATGTTCTTGGTCTTCTTCTTGCTGCCAATGTATTTGTAAAAAAAATTCTTGTTACCCTTTATTTTCCTAGGTAGTTTAATCTTGTTTTGTGCTTTAGCTTTTATAATATTGTTCTTGTGGGTTATTTTATATTTATCCTTTGTAATTTGATCTACTTTCCTCTTTTTAGTATGACCCTTTTTTGAGTTACAGGTCACTGAAGATCCTGGTTAAACCACCAGGTCTTTTACCATATTCCCTATCTTTCCTATGCATTGGCATAGTTTGCTATGGTGCATATGCAGAGACAACAAAATATGGACAAAACAAATTCTACAAGGGAGTAGACAAGGCTTGGTAAGGACTAGGCAAACAGCAAAAACAATTTGATCAGTTTATTTTAATAAATATCATGCTCAAAATTGCCATCATACATTTCCTTACCAGTGTCATGACTCCCATGCGATCCATTTCTCTGGCTGGACTGCGTGGGGTGAGTTTAGGGGTTGAGTGCCCACTAGGAGGAGAAGAGCTTGCAAGCGATGAAGCTGTCACTGATCCAGTGATAGATGTACCTGGGTGAACTCTAGCCAGATTCAAGCCTTCTAGACTGACACTAGCTACTCTGTTCTCAATTTCTTCAGCACGCAGTTCTGTTGATTCTTTTTCTTCTTGAATTAACCTTAGGGAGTGAGAAAGCATATGATAATATTCTGGTCAGTGTCAGCTACATAAGGGACGTTTCAGGCTCTAACAGCAACTTCACTTCTTTGAATAGCTGAGTATGAACTTGCCTTTGCAGAAGTTTTATGTGCGTAGATGTGAGTAAACCCGTAAGAGTTTGATAAACGTTAGAGGAACAAAACTGTATTAACTGTATTCATAGTTAAGGCTGCTAATATACAACAATTTAACTACAAAAACAGTTTGGGTAAAATTTCAAAAGGTCATCTACTAAAGCACCATTAGTGAGCTTCTAAAATACAGGCACACATACTTCTGCATACACTTTGAAGGTTCAAAAATGTGCTAGCAGACTTGATAAACTCTACTATTTGCAAGCATTAGAATCCGCACCTGAAAACCTATTGGACCCATATTCTAAGTGCTGATCTAACAGGAAATCAAACAAGACGATGTATGAAGTTACTCTCACTGCATCTAACACTAACTTGTTTTATGTATTTAAGCTCTATATTTTAGCATTTATGTTATGTTATTTATACTGTTTTTACTGTCTAAAGTTGGTAGCATTTTCCCAGTGATATTCTAAAACCAGTATGACTAATTTATAGCATTATAATTAACTTTTAGTGCTAAGTCTGGATTCCACTCTGCTAAGGATATCCTTTGGCTTTTCAAGTGGTGTGGGCTGCCAAAGGCAACACACATTGGATGATCTGTGTCAGTAGCAGTATATGTCTAGTGCTTCTTTAACTATGTTGAGTAAAAAGAACAAGAGAGCTCATCACTCCTATTACTGTGCTATTCCATATAGACATCAATCTGCAGTATGCAGGAACTCCAGCAATTTCCACTGGTTTCCACTCAAAGGGATCCCAAAGACCTTCAGCATGGCTCTTGAGGATATCTTTGCCTGCTGTCAGGGAGTAAGAGCAATAAGAACTGTAAGGCAGGAAGGCAGATAATTCTTACCAACAGAGAAACATGACAAAGAATAAATGGGAGACACAACTTAGCATTCAACATTGTGTTTCACCTAACATTCTCAGAAAAGCTTCTTTCCTCATTTCCTGAGCGTGGTCTGGTTACTTGCTAGTGTTTAATTCCATCTCCTTCCCACTGAAATGATTTCCTCAGTATTAGCAGGGCAGATGCTCCAAACAAAATCCAAATTCCTGTAGTGTAGGCCCTGGTCTAATAAATAAATGTGCTAGCATGTAGGCTGCACCCACATGAACTCCCAACAGATCCCTCAATCTGGTCCCCAGGGTAAGTTAGAGCAACTCTGAGGTTGAGGGCCAACTGACTAGGACCCAAGGGGCTATTTTGTCAGACAAGAGATACCCCAGACAAGACGCTTGCAGTGGGCATAGTGACTCTGTGCACCCAAGGTTTCCTCTAGGCAGAGGAATCCTCAGCGAAATAGATCTGTCAGCTGTACAGTTGCTTTGTGACACCAGAAAGTCACAAAGCAGCCAGAGCAGGGGACAGTAATTGCCCCAGAGACATTAGGTTTTCTCTGGACAGAGTATAAAAAAAGGGATGACTCAATACAGGGGCCATCTGTTTCTGAATGAATTTCACTACATAATGTACAAAAGTGCACTCATTTATGAGTAGTTTGTCCTTTCTTCATCCTCATCTGCCCTCTCAGTCACATATCGTCAAAACAATCACACATTTTCATAAAGGAGGAGCTATTAGTATATCTAGAGGCAGAAAGAGCAGATGAAAGAATTGTGCAAGATAAAAAGATGGGATCAGAGAAGACAGACGCTCCTTAAGTTTTGAAATAGAGACAAACAAGCTGCCTCACAGATATCTACAGTGTGGTTTTCCCTTCTCTTGTGCATGTTAGTAATAATGCTTCAGTGGAACATGCCTTATTTGGAAATGGGAAACAGTATTTTTGATGATCTATAATGCAATCAGCTATCTCCAAAATGCAAAAGCTATTATAAGAATCTTCTGAAAGGAAATACTCTATTTGATATTTAAAATATATATATATACACTAGGGTTGTCAAGTGATTAAAAAATTAATCACAATTAATCTCGCTTAATCATGATGTTAAACAATAATAAAATACCATTTATTTAAACATTTTGGATGTTTTCTACATTTCCAAATATATTGATTTCAATTACAACAAAGAATACAAAGTGTAAAGTGCTCATTTATATTTATTTTTGATTACTGAGACTACAAGTCCACTCAGTCTTACTTCAGCCAATCACTCAAACAAGTTTGTTTACATTTGCAGGAAATAATGCTGCCAGCTTTTTGTTGACAGTGTCACCTGAAAGTGAGAACAGGCGTTTGTATGGCACTGTTTCAGCTGGCATTGCAAGAAATTTACATGCCAGATGTGCTAAAGATTCATATGTCCCTTCATGCTTCAACCACCATTTCGGGGGACATGTGTCCATGCTGATGACGGGTTCTGCTCTATAATGATCCAAAGCAGAGCGGAAGGATGCATGTTCATTTTCATCATCTGAGTCAGCTGTTGCTAGCAGATGGTTGATTTTCTTTTTCGATGGTTTGGATTCTGTAGTTTCTGCATTGGTGAGTCACTCTTTTAAAACGTCTGAAAGCATGCTCCACACCTCATCCCTCTCAGATTTTGGACAGTACTTCAGATTCTTAAACCTTGTGTCAAGTGTTGTATCAATCTTTAGAAATCTCACTTTGGTACCTTCTTTGTGTTTTGTCAAAACTGGTGTGAAAGTGTTCTTAACATGAACATGTGCTGGGTCATCATCTGAGACTGCTATAACATTAAATATATGGCAGAATGTGGGTAAAACAGAACAGGAGACAAACAATTCTCTCCCAAGAAGTTCAGTTACAAATTTAATTAACACATTATTTTTTTAAAGAGCGTCATCAGCATGGAAGCATGTCCTCTGGAACGGTGGCCGAAGCATGAAGGGGCATACGAATGTTTAGCATATCTGGCATGTAAATACCTTGCAATGCCAGCTACAAAAGTGTCATGCAAATGCCTGTTCTCACTGTCAGGTGACATTGTAAATAAAAAGCAGTCAGCATTATTTCCTGTAAATGTAAATAAATTTCTTTGTCTTAGCGATTGGCTGAACAAGAAGTACGAATGAGTGGAGTTTTAGGCTCTAAAGTTTTACATTGTTTTCTTTTTGATTGCAGTTATGTAACAAAAAAAAATCTATATTTGAAAGTTACACCTTCATGATAAAGAGATTGCATTTCAGTACTTGTGTGAGGTGAACTGAAAAATACTCTTTCTTTTGGTTATCATTTTTACAGTGAAAATATTTGTAATCCAAAATAATAATATAAAGTGAGCACTGTATGCTTTGTATTCTGTGTTGTAACAGAAATCAATACATTTGAAAATGTAGAAAAAACATCCAAAATTATTTAATAAATTTCAACTGGAATTTTATTGTTTAATAGTATGATTAATCATGATTAATTTTTAAAATTGCAATTAACTTTTTGAGTTAACTGCAATTAATTGACAGCCCTAAAATGTACCCTACTCATTTTGTTTTATTGTGTAAAACACATCTAATGCAGTTCCACTTCACGTGTTCTGAGTGTATGGTCTCCAGATACAACTCAGAATATTCCATGGAATTTGGAGACACACTGTATTTTTGGATAAAATGTAAAATCATGTCAGACTTCAGGGATACTGTATCAGTAGAGATCACAAAAAGGAGCTAACAGAAAAGGAAGCACACATTGTTGAATGTCTGTTGTACTATTTTATCTTACATATGGAATATGAATTTGCCACTAAGAGAAAACCTGAGAATTTCAGACAAAAATTTGCTCTCTCTCTTTTATCATCAAACCAGACACGGGGGAATAAAAAGTGTAGACACTCAAAACTATGTTATATGTCTTAAAAATCTATAACTTTTATGGAAAAAAAAAGAATTACAAAAAAAAGCTGCAAATGAACAGTTAAGGGATCTCTGCAATCACAATTTCCTGCTATCACACAATCTTTCATCACTCATCATAACTCTACCTCAATTTACACTTCCACCCAACCTAAACTTTGCCCTCTCTGTGTTCATTTGTGAGGAAGCTTTGCTGTTGGCTCTACATACTTGTTTTTCATGTTGTTTCCTACACCTGTAGAATAGACTTCAAAAGGAACATAGTTCCATGTTACATTAAATTATATTAAAGTTCTATCAATTCACAGAATCATAGAATATCAGGGTTGGAAGGGACCTCAGGAGGTCATCTAGTCCAACCCCCTGCTCAAAGCAGGACCATTTCCCAACTAAATTATCCCAGCCAGGGCTTTCTCAAGCCTGACCTTAAAAACCTCTAAGGAGATTCCAACACCTCCCTAGGTAACCCATTCCAGTGCTTCACCACTCTCCGAGTGAAAAAGTTTGTCCTAATATCCAAGCTAAACCTCCCCCACTGCAACTTGAGACCATTACTCCTTGTTCCATCATCAGCTACCACTGAGAACAGTCTAGATCCATCCTCTTTGGAACCCCCTTTCAGGTAGTTGAAAGCAGCTATCAAATCCCCCCTCATTCTCTTCTGCAGACTAAACAATCCCAGTTCCCTCAGCCTCTCCTCATAAGTCATGTGCTCTAACCCCCTAATCATTTTTATTGCCCTCCGCTGGACTCATTCCAATTGTTCTACATCCTTCTTGTAGGGTGGAACCCAAGACTGGACACACTACTCCAGAGGAGGCCTCACCAATGTCATATAGACGGGAATGATCACATCCCTCAATCTGCTGGCAATGACCCTACTTATACAGCTCAAAATGCCATTAGCCTTCTTGGCAACAAGGGCACACTATCGACTCATATCCAGCTTCTTGTCCACTGTAACCCCTTGGTCCTTTTCTGCAGAACTGCTGCCTAGCCATTCAGTCCCTAGTCTGTAACAGTGAATGGGATTCTTCCATCCTAAGTGCAGGACTCTGCACTTGTTCTCATTGAACGTCATCAGGTTTCACTGTGGTAAGTAGATCTAATTTGTCTCATTGTGGTAAGTCGATGTAAACAAATCCCCACTGGTGTTATGAAATGTGTTGGTTACATTGGGCTGGAGTCTCCTGTCTGCCGGGGGCAAGGGGAGTGCATGAGGTTGGTAGGGGATGCAGAGCCTGAGTCAGGAGAAGGGAGGGGGCTATGTCTGCAGAGGGGAGGAGAGGAAGAAACATGGCAGAGCATGATGCTCTGTTGGTGAAAAATCTTCTGCCAACAGTTTAAGTTAAAGCTTCCCCTCCCACCATATTTTAAAATTTACAATGTGGCCAGGAAACTAAGATCAGCTACTCTCATCCCTCTTCTGCATTGCATTTGAGCTCAGGTTGGGCACATTGGAGAACTCAGTCCACTCTATTTAGGCTTATGTAACTTTGCCAATTTGTCTTTTTGACTACATTAATTATTGTGTCTATCAGCAAACATGTTAAGTCCCCCATCATCCAACAGTAATGTTGTAGTATAACACAAGACAACCAAGAAACAAAATACTGTGTCCTGCCATTTTAAGGCATAAACTCCTCTGGACAGTGTTCCTCACTCTGGCCCACCAGAGAGAGGGCTTACCACAGCCTTGTCAAAAAAAGAAAAAGAGACAGACAAAGGGATGGCTGGCCTCAGATGAAGGAAAAGCCAAACATCCATTTATAGAAACATAGAATACCTGGGCTGGAAGGGACCTCAGGAGGTCATCTAGTCCAACCCCTTGCTCAGAGCAGGACCAACCCCCAGACAGATTTTTGCTCCAGATCTCTAAATGGCCCTCTCAAGCATTGAACTCACAACTCTGAGTTTAGCTGTGTTAGCAAGATTGTCAGTTTCTCTGTTCCAGTGTTCCTTGTCTGAGCCTGGGAGCTTCCTATGCCTATTTCCTCCTCAGGCTGGGAAGAGAGGAAAAGAGAGAGTCCCCTCCCCATTGCCTTTCCTTTACCTCCTTGCTCTAATCAGCCCCTATTTAATCCCTCTGCTGCCTACCTTAGTGGGGCACAAGTATGCCCACATACTGGATCTGTATTTGATATGTCCTTGTAATTCCTTCATTTGCCCTCTCTCTCCAGAAAACCAAAACTAAGGGGGCACTTCCCCTCAAACGAGGCCAATGAAACAAAACAAATGCAGTTTGTAAGTCAAGTAAAAATAAGTCTGAAAAGTATTTTCCAAAAAAATCTGACAAAGAACCTTTTTAATCACCAGAATTGTAAAACTCCTGTTTCTATTTTTTTTCCACATTAGTCAGGAAAAAAAACCACCTACCCTGGGATAAGATGTGGTTTATGAAATTTTAGGAGGGTTTGTTTCTTTATTAGAAAGATAGGCCAGTGATTCTTGAAAAATTGAATTTATTATGAGAAACTACCTTTATCCTTAACTTCCACCATATAATAGGAAATTTACGGATCTTTCTGCTAGAACAAGAGAAAACACTCAAACCAAATTTTCTGTTTTATCCTCACAAACTAATGAGAAAGAAATATTTGTCTATGAAGGTTGTTGCATTTTGTTTCACTGGAAAATGGGATGCAGGATTTACTCATTCTTGTGGCAAAATAACACTTTTACTGTTAACCAATTTGATGTTCATGCACAGGGCCCAAATACTGCCCTAGGTTGCTCCCACTGTGTTCTTTAATCATAGTTTATAAACTACATACTGCTTCCATTTACTTTACTATGCCCCATAATTATATATTCACGGAGTAAAAATATCCAGTTGTGAATTGCAGTAATATGTGAATATAAAAGATGGAGGGCTGAGGATTTAGAGTGAAATGTGAAAATAGAGACGTTATAATGAAAGGAGCCATAATACCTAAAGCATAAAAGAAGCTAAAAGATCCCCTACTGACATCAATCTTCTTGCCTGAAATCCATTTAAAAATTGCCATAAAAGATCTATAGTATTTTCTGAACTGATATCTGATGAAAGATCTAATGTAGGTCATATTCTGGGAATTAAAATAATCTTTTCCATGTTATTAATAAATCTAAATTTTAGATCAGTTTGGATAAAACAGATGATCACCCTCTTACATAAGACATATTGCATGAATGAAAAACATCTTATCAAAGAGTATAGCAGTAGGGATATATTACTGATCACCTGAATAGGATAGTGATAGTGACTATGAAATCCTCAGGCAGAGTAGAGAGGCTATTAAAAGAAAAAACTCAATAATAATAATGGGGGATTTCAATTATCCCCATATTGACTGGGTACATGCCACCTCAGGACAGAAGCAGAGATAAAGTTTCTTGACACTTTAAATGACTGCTTCTTGGAGCAGCTGGTCCTGGAACCCATCAGAGGAGAAGCAATTCTTGATTTAGTTCCAAGTGGAGCACAGGATCTGGTCCAAGAGGTGAATATAGCTGGAGCACTTGGTAATAGTGACCATAATATAATTAAATTTAATATCCTTGTGGCAGGAAAAACACCACAGTGGCCCAACACTGTAGCATTTAATTTCAGAAAGGGGAATTACACAAAAGTAAGGAGATTAAACAGAAATTAAAGGGTACAGCACCAAAAGTGAAATCTTGGCAAGCTGCCTGGAAACTTTTTAAAGACACCATAATAGAGGCTAAACGTAAATATAAACCCCAAATTAAAAATCACAGTAAGAGAACCAAAAAAGAGACACTGTGGCTAAACAACAAAGTAAAAGAAACAGTGAGAGGAAAAAAAGGCATCCTTTAAAAAGTGGAAGTTAAATCCTAGTGAGGAAAATAGAAAAGAGCATAAATACTGACAAATGAAATGTAAAAATATAATTAATGGCCGACAAAGAATTTGAGGAACAGTTTGCCAAAGACTCAAAAAGTAATAGCAATTTTTTTAAGTATATCAGGAGCAGGAAGCCTGCTAAACAACCAGTGGGGCCACTGGATGATCGAGGTGCTAAAGGAGCACTCAAGGACGATAAGGCCATTGTGGAAAAACTAAATGAATTCTTTGCATCGGTCTTCACAGCTGAGGATGTGAGGGAGATTCCCAAATCTGAGCCATTCTTTTTAGGTAACAAATCTGAGGAACCGTCCCAGATTGAGGTGTCATTAGAGAAGGTTTTGGAACAAATTGATAAACTAAATAGTAATAAGTCACCAGGACCAAATGGTATTCACCCAAGAGTTCTGAAGGAACTCAAATGTGAAATTGCAGAACTACTAATTGTGTAGTCTGTAACCTATCATTTAAATCAGCTTCTGACCAGATGATTAGAGGATAGCTAATGTGAAGCCAATTTTTAAAAAGGGCTCCAGAGGTGATCCTGGCAATTACAGGCCTGTAAGCCTGACTTCAGTACTGGGCAAACTGGTTGAAACTATAATAAAGAACAATATTGTCAGACATATAGATGAACATAATTTGTTGAGGAAGAGTCAACATGGTTTTAGTAAAGGGAAATCATGCCTCATTAATCTATTAGAATTCTTTGAGGGGGTCAACAACCCTGTGGACCAAGGGGATCCAGTGGATATAGTGTACTTAGATTTTTCAGAAAGCCTTTGACAAGGTCCCTCTCCAAAGGCTCTTATGCAAAGTAATCTCCCACAGGATAAGAGGGAAGGTGGTCTATGGATTGGTAACTGGTTAAAAGATGGGAAACAAAGGGTAGGAATAAATGGTCAGCTTTCAGAGTGGAGAAAGGTAAATAGTGGTGTCCCCCAGGGGTCTGTTCTGGGACCAGTCCTATTCAACATATTCATAAATGATCTGGAAAAAAGGGTAAACAGGTGGCAAAATTTGCAGATTATACAAAATTACTAAAGATAGTTAAGACCCAGGCAGACTGCGAAGAGCCACAATAGGATCTCTAAAAACTGGGTGACTGGGCAAAAAAATGGCAGATGAAATTTACTGTTGATAAATGCAAAGTAATGCACACTGGAAAGCATAATCCCAACTATACATATAACACGATGGGGTTTAAAGTAGCTGTTACCATTCAAGAAAGAGATCTTGGAGTCATTGTGGATAGTTCTCTGAAAACATCCACTCAATGTGCAGTGGCAGTCAAAAAAGTGAACAGAATGCTGGGAATAATTAAGAAAGGGATAGATAATAGGACAGAAAATATCAAGCTGCCTCTATATAAATAAATGGTACACCCACATCTTGTATACTGTTTGCAGATGTGCTCATCCTATCTCAAAAAAGATATATTGGATTGGAAATGGTTCAGAAAAGGGCAACAAAAATGATTAGGGGTATGGAATGACTTCTGTATGAGGAGAGATTAATAAAACTGGGACTTTTCAGCTTGGAAAAGAGACTTTTAAGAGGAGATATGATTTAGGTCTATAAAATCATAACTGGTATAGAGAAAGTAGATGTGGAAGTGTTGTTTACTACTTCTCATAACACAAGAACTAGGGGTCACCAAATGAAATTAATAGGCAGCAGGTTTAAAACAAATAAAAGGAAGTATTTCTTCACACAATGCACAATCAACCCAGTCAACACAACCAAATCCTTGCCAGAGGATGTTGCGAAGGTCAAGAACCATAACAGGGTTCACAAAGAACTAGATAAATTAATGGAGGATAGGTCCATTAATGGCTATTAGACAGGATGGGCAAGAATGGTGTCCCTAGTCTCTGTCAGAAGTTGGGAATGAACGACAGGGGATGGATCATTTGAGGATTACCTGTTCTATTCATTTCTTTTGGGGCACCTGGCAATGGTCACTGTCAGAAGACAGGATACTGAGCTAGATGGACCCTTGGTCTGACCCAGAACGGCCATTCTTATGTTCTTAAGAGGGTGATCATTTCTTGGTGGACTCTCCTGACTGAATAACTCCCTGAAATTTACAAAAGAGAATATGAAAGTAACTAATCTGACCATTAGTTATAAGTGTATCTTTACAAACCAATTTTTTGATGAGAATCACTCATGCTTTAGGGCATCGACAAATAATGTATGTGTGTGTGGGGAGGGGAATAAAGAATTTTCTTCTCTCAGTCAATCTACAATACTACAAAAATAACTCAGTGTGTTATGTTTTCTCTTTCTTTTTTGCTTTCCTCTAAAGCATCAGGTCCCAGTTATTGCTAGAGGCAAGATGCAAGACTAGATGGATCAATGATCTTATTCAGCATGACATAAATCCTATCTATCTACATTACCTACAGATATGTTCTTTTCTCCAACCCCCCATTATATCAGATAATTGCTTCTTAAAAGGTCAACACTTTAATATTGTAAAAAGTAAAGATAAGTAAAAACCTATAACCTATTGTGAGGTTTCCTGATTTCCTTGTAATAAAAGAAAACATGAATAAAATTCCTTTGTTTCTGTATATTGGGAATATGCTATTTTAGCAAGATTTAAACCTTACAATAGCAAAATTTTCCATTGGCCTTTTATCTTGACAGAAATGCTGTGAAACAGATTTTAGAAAATTGAAGCATAATTCTATATGAATCAAATGGAGACATGTTGGGAGTCCCAAATACTCAATTACAGTGAAAAATAAGTGGCCTCAACCCACCCTAGAATGGAAAAGTTTTTAAAGTCATTTTAAAACATGCTCAAGAGTATATATTACACTGGGCACTATTCTTTCAAGGTTACCTTACATAAAGAGAAAGACTTGAGGAAAAACTAGCACAAGGTAAAGGGTTTACTTCAAACTATTCTCTACCTGATTACTAAATAGTACGGTAACCTACTGGTACGACCTGGACATTGATGCATTAATGATATCTCTTTCATCTATTTCCTCAGAACTGGGAGGTAATAAATGGATGTTCTAAAGAAAACATGATCAATTTATCATGCAATCTTTTTAAATCTACCTTTTTTGACAAAACAGGTAAACTGTGGTTCTGCTGCGAAAAGTGCATCCTTGGGTTCAATGTTTACTGCCTCTCAATAATTGCAGATGAAATAAGTGCAGTTTAATACATTGAGGTTTTTTTTCCTTGTCTTTGAGCCTTATAACTCGGGCTGGGATATGAACCTCATACTGAATTCCTTTCTGCTTTCATATCATTCTTAGTAACCCAGATTCATATGAGGTGTATTACAGGTGTGACTACCAGCAAGAACCATGCATATCACTGAATTCAAATCTTCATTAATGGTAATGTTCATTAATGGTAGAATGGGCACATACAAATCTTGAAAAAAAGGCCTATGAATAAAGGTCTATCAGAAAGCTTCCCTTTGTTAGTGTGCCCTAAAATAGCTTCTTCTAAAGAGCTATTTCTCTTCCCCTGGCATGTTCTTCGCAAGCTCCATGTTTAAGAAAGGAAATTGCTATCATTACTTCCACTACAGTATATATTCTTGTACATAAACACATACATTCCACAGTTACTGCCCTGGAATGCATGAGTAGGGCTCCCATTGCAGTCTATGGAAGCTGATCCTGAGCAAAATGAGGAAGATTGAGCTATGACCAGAAAACACATTGCAGTTGGTTGATGTTAGGTACCTTATTTCTTTGTTGATTGCATCTAGTTGCTCCTGAAGCATCATGGCCAGAGTCTGGGCATCTGAATGCCCACTTGGTGACAGAAGATCCATGGAGCTAAAAATAGTTTCTCTATCGTCGTCATCAATATCAGACATTTCGGTGTCACTTTCAAATGGGTGGCTGCTCAAGACTCCAATCTGCTGAGTTCTGTTCCACTCATGATCCCCAAGAGATTTCACCTAAGCAAAAATTTACAAAATGCATATTGTGTAGTCTAAGAAACTATTTCAAAATTAGCTTGCTGGAAAATGGAAAAGATGAAGCATTAACATTTTAAAATACTGGCTCCGTGATTATTAATCCCTTTCTTATTTGTAACAACATTAATGATAGATTTATTTGATAGGAATAAAGATGCTGTAAAGTTCTTTCATATGGTTTCTACTTCAGTTCAGCATTAACGAAGGAAGAGATTTTCAAAGGGTGTCGTCCAGTTAGGTTTCCAACTCCCATTGCACTTGAATATCTCCCTCTGCGCTATTAGTGTTGGCTGCTATACAGTAGTGGACGTACTTGTAGATTTGCATGGAAAAATCCTATTGTTTGCTGAGAAAATGACACAATTTGTAACCCCATCTTCTACAAACACTGAGATATACTGTCATATCCCAGTATCGAGATTTCAATTGTTAACATGAACTATTCATACCATATGCAATAAAAAGAAAATATCCTATAAGCTGTCAGCAAACTAGTTAGTTAAAGCACTTTTGCAGTGCATTATTTATGCCAGTGTTTAATGCTGTCATTGTTTAGGAATACATTGAAATAATGCATGCAAAAAAGCTTGCAGTGTTTCACAAGTGAAAACAATTCAATGGTTAACCTTTGGTTCATCTCTCCGGACCCCCATACGACCTCTTCTGGGTCGCCTTATCACTTTAGTTGACCTGTAGTCGGATTGACTATCAACCAAGGAACCCACAGAATACCTCAGTTCTGTTGACGTGTCAAGGTGAGATCTGAAAAAGGATTGAGGCAGAGATAATAGGTAAATTCAAATAACAGTAATGATAATACAGTGCCTTTCATTCTAGGGTCTCAGACCTTTATTGACATTAATTCATTAAGCCTTGCAAGAGAAACTATATTGGGGACACAATTCAGTGAACATTTTCTAAACATATTGTGGGGTAATAAAGGAAATAAATCTTGACCCTTTTTATATTAAAGGATTAAATAACAAACCACAACAGGCCAGATCTGCAGCTAGTGCAAATTGGCAGAGCTCCAATGAAGTCAATCAGCAGAGTCGGGTTAACATTAAGCATTTTTGCAAACCCCACCCTAAACACTTCTGTAGTATTACTTTTCTGTGCAAGCAATTGTTGCCATGATAATGTTATGTTATCATGAATGAAAAGAAAGATGAATCAATCTGCTTATTAAGACATGCTCTACATTATGATAATGTTAGTCAACTTCTCAATGATATAAAGGTTTATGGTTTGATTGGAATGCTACATATCTGGTACTATGTTAATAGATTAAACTAATACAACTGATACAGCCTAAGAATCTTGGCTTCCACAAGTGTGTTTGGGGCATGACTCTGGCTTTTAAACCATTGGCTGCATTGCAAGGCTGGGGATGAGGATGGCCTAAGCTTCAGGACAACAATGGAAGAATTGTGGCTGCCAGTCAGAATTCTTCCTAGTTTTCCTAGGGGTGTGTGAATGCTAGAGTGGAAACACTGCCACTCATTGATGCAATGCGGCATTCCCTTCCTGCCCCACATCAGTTTTGCTGGTTGGTGGGGACTGTAGGAAACAGACTATGTTCCCCTTCCTTGACTCTTTTCAGGAGGTTAGTACCCATGACAGAACTAACCTAGGGCAGTGCTTGTACCTCCCAGATCTGTCACAGTTGCTGCTCGTGGTGGGAAATAAGGGGAGTGAAATCTCCATGCACCCTCTGAGCATTCTTGAACAGTCATGAAGATTTGGCCACATTTTGGCCTTAGTAAAAGGATGCATTTGGCATGATAACATTAGAGAAATGGAAAGTAAAGGTACAAATATTGTAGTGATGATATTTCATCAGTATCGAAGTACAACACATTATTACTACTTATTTGTTTGTTTATGGTATCTCCTAAAGATGTGCTAGTAGCCTTCCAGGCGGACAGGAAGGAATGGTCTGTGCTCTCTGGAACTGGCAGTCTGAAGACTGACACACAGACAGAAAGCAGTTAGGGGGAAAGGGTAGATCATCTTTGTGTTTGTTTTAGCATGTGGCAAATATACTATTGCATCTGTCATCTTTCATTGTACTAAGCTGAATGGAGAAAAGAGAATGGTTAAGAAAAGTAAGTCGTTACTCCTACACAGAAGGATTTTTTTAAAAAATAATATACATGTTATAAATAACAACAGTGAAATGAGAATGTTATCTGACTACTTGCATTTCTGTAGTAGTCAAGAAAGTTACTCTATCTAGAATGAACATGAAAAAGATACCTCCATATTTAAATTTTAATTCCTTTCAAACTGGAAAAAAAAAGCTTGTGATCATCTTCCTTAAAAGGTTCACAGCAAGGTTAATAATCAGTTTTCAAGAAACAAAACAGGATTTTTATCCCTAAAAATATTTCCTTCTGCTTAGTGGAAGAATGTTGCCCAAGAAATTAATGGCTTTAATCTTTAGAGATGAAAACTGTCTAAGTAAAGGTATGACTGATTTCCAAAATGAAGGCAATCATTCAGAAAATCAAATCACATTTATACTAAAATCATAGAATATCAAGGTTGGAAGAGACTTCAGGAGGTCATCTAGTCCAACCCCCTGCTCAAAGCAGGACCAACCACAACCCCATCCCAGCCAGGGCTTTGTCAAGCCAGGCCTTAAAACCTCTAAGAATGAAGATTCCGCCACCTCCCTAGGTAACCCATTCCAATAATCTATAATATCTGTAAAATCTGTAATACTATTAGAATATTAATGTAATCCCCACTTCCCCATTCCAGATATGTATTCTATAAATAGATTTCAACAGATGTTCACTTTCACTACAGGATCACTTATTTTGAACTAAAATAAATTGTTGCCTAGAAGAATGAGGCATTAGCCTAAATTTTAGCACCACCACATTAGTCAGAAAGTGAGAGCAACTGGTATTGTTAAAATGCAACCACCTGATGGCTGTTCAGTGACATAGGACCATTAACTGCATCTCCAGTGAGCATGGAGTGCAGAATCAGAGGTGGGTGCTCTCATTTGGAATTCCTAGTATGAAAAAACACAACTGAGGTTATTAACAGCTTCTCCAGAGAGATCAGAAACATGGAGACAGGACTGTCCTCTTAAATCCAGAGATAGATCCTTCTCTAGCAGGAAAAAGGTAAATTGGCTGTATGATGTGGGGAAGCTTGTTTGCTAAAAGGCTAAGATTGCATGAGGTATTACTACTCTGTTGGAAGGAAGAAACTGTTCCTCAAGATTTTAAAGATGCTCGTTTCATCCAACTCTACAAAAACAAAGGAGACAGAAGTGACTGTAAAAGCCACAGAGCTACATCTTAACATTGTGAGAAAAATCTTAAGCTGTATTCTTTTACCTAGACTTCAAACTTCAGCTGAAAATAATCTATCCTGAGAGCCAATGTGGCCTCTGCTAGGGAAGGCCCAGCATAGATATGGTCTTCTCTGGAAGACAACTGCAGGAAAAGTGCAGAGAGAAGCGTAGTCCACTGTACATGGCTTCTATAGATTTAACAAAAGCCTTGGACATGAAGAAGTTGGTCTGAAGAAGCTTGTGTGACGTTGCACTCTATATGATTATATGAAAGTATGCTGATGAGTGTGAACGTAATGTAACTAAAATATGCTTCATGCAAAAGGTCTCTTCTAAGGTGTCATTACAAAGCTTATAATCTACTGAGTGTGGTCATTTTATTTGTATAAATGTATCACTCTTGTATCTGAAACTAGAAATATAAAATATAACTTGCAGGGCCTATTGTAATTATGCAAAGTGTGGGCCATTAATAGTGGTTTGGAATCTTGATGGTTCCCATTAACCAGGACAATTGACTGTAGATGGATCTGTTTTACTCGTAAGTTTTCCTGTATACGTGTGCGCTGGGAAGTGGGTAATGGAGTCTTACAGTGACATGTGATCAAAGGATTCCCACCCTATGCAAAAGATATATAAGTGGGTGGAAGAGAACAAAGGGGGCAGCCATCATGAGAAATCCCCTAGCTACCAGCTGATATGGAACAAGGGCTGTACCAGGGGAAAGGATTGTGCCCAGACTAGGAAGGAGTCCAGTCTGTGAAAGAAACTTATTGAAACATCTCTGAGGGTGAGATCTTATCTGTACTCAGTTCTGTTACTCTACTAGGCTTAGACTTGCGTGTTTTATTTTATTTTGTTTGGTAATTCACTTTGTTCTGTCTGTTACTACTTGGAACCATTTAAATCCTACTGTCTGTATTTAATAAAATCACTTTTTACTTATTAATTAACCCAGAGTACGTATTAATACTGGGGGGGGGGAGGGATGAGAGCTGTGCATATCTCTCTATCAGTATTATAGAGGGAGAATAATTTATGAGTTTACCCTGTGTAAGTTTATACAGGGTAAAACAGATTTATTTGGGGTTTGGACAGGAACACTTCTGTAAATTGCTTTCAGTTAAGTCTGCAGCTTTGGGGCATGTGGTTCAGACCCGGGGTCTGTGTTGTAGCAGACTGAAGTGTCTGGCTTAACAGGACAGGGTGCTGGAGTCCCAGGCTGGCAGGGAAAGCAGGGGCAGAAGAGTTGTGGCACATCGGTTGGTAGTTCCCAAGGGAGTTTCTGTGATCCAACCGGTCAGAGCTTGGTTGTCCACCTATATTGCTAAACCTTGTGAAATTCTTACACAATGGCCTGAAAGCAACTGTAATGTACAAAAACCAAGAGTCTAACTCATTTAACATCAACAGTGGAGTGAAGCAGGGTTGCGTACTGGCTCCTACGTTATTAAATACTTTTTTACTTCTCATTCCTGCTTCAACATGCGTCCCATGATATTGGAGAGGATGTCTATCTTAGCTCTGGACATGATGGAGGTTTCTTTAATATTGCAAGGTTCAGAGCCAAGATGAAGGTGAAGGAGACCATCATAAGGGATCTGTTGTTTGCAGATGATGCAGCGCTTGTGGCTCACAGTGTTGATGCCCTACAGTATCTTATTACCAAGTTCTCTGATTCATGCAAAATCTTTAGCCCAGCAATACACGTGAAGAAGACTTTTATCATGCACCAAGGCTCTTCAAAACCAGTTCCAGATATCATCTTACATGGTATTCGTTTGGATGGTATTGACCAATTTTGCTACTTTAGCTCTACTGTCACCAGCATTGTAGATCTTCTTGCTAAGCTCACTAGCAGAATTGGCAAATCATCCAGGAACTTTTCAAGACAAAGCCTGGAACAATAACAAATTGTAAACTAAGTGAAAATCCGTATTTATGTGAAATGTGTTTTATCCACTCTTCTATATGGCTCAGAAACATGGATGACTTATGCCAAACATACCAAAAGATTAAACAGCTTTTATATCAGATGCTTGCTTCGAGTAAGATGGCAAGACAGGGTGACAAATGTGGAACTGCTAAATCTTGCTGATATGTCATTCATGGGAACATTGATTAGTAAGAAAAGACTCAGGTGGCTTGGACATGTCAAGTGAATGCCAGAATACAGGATCCCAAAGAGCGTGTTGTGCTCATGAAGGGTTTAGAAAGAGGCAGACTGCTGCATAGATTTTGGGATGCTTGTAAAGATGACTTAAGTATCCTTTGGAATCTCTCTGAATGATTGGGAAAGGAGAGCGGAATGCCGCTCTGGGTTGGTGGAGACAGCTTGTAGATGGAGTGAAGTGTTGCAAGGCAGACTGGATCAAGATTTGTGATGACTGGCATCTGAGGAGGAAAGAATCTGCTGCTTGGATTCAGAGCACTGCTAGAGTGTGAGTGTGCCCTACCTGAGGCCAGGACTGTTACTCGCGCATCGAACTCAGCAGCTATCAAAGAACTCATCGGCACATACATCATGCTCTGTAAAGAGCAATAGTGCCATTTATTACATGTACTGTGCCAATTCTGTGAACAACAAATCAAGGTTCATTGTCCAAAGCTGCCAATATGGTATCTTTAACCAACAATAAATATTCTACAGCAAGACAAAAAGGAAGACAGATACCATATACTCTGAAGTATGAAATAAGAGCCATAAACAATTACAGAGACATATGTTGGAAAATATGTCTTAGGGTTTAGTTCCTAGGTACAATGTATGTCAGATCCCTATAGTCATAAATGCCGAGTCTCCTATTTTTTTTCCTTCATAAATCATAATGTGCAAGTAGATTTTGTGCGTGAGCTGGTAAATATTAGTGACAACCTTGAAAAGCTGTTATAACCTGGGTGGATGTTCCTATAATAAAAAATCCTTGTTGTTTTGAGTACTTCAGAATAGTTTGATTTTAGTTTCAAATGAACTAACTTCTTAGTGTGTTAAGTCAGAAATGGTTATTCTAAACATAATGCAAGGAAAATGAAAATTAAATCAATGATGTGATTTGCATTCCATTTCCCAAACATATTTATGTTTAAAATTAAATTTGAATTGAACATACAACTTTGAAATAAAATTACTAATTACAAACTATGAGAATGACTTATTAATTCTTCCAGAGCACAAACTACAAATAATTTCAAAAGCTTCATATTCCTAATGTAAATTGAAAAATTCAAGATAATACACTGCAAACATACTGTGGGCTGTTTTGCACACACCCATCAGGGTATTCAGTGAGAATTTTGTGTAGTCTCTTTTTGGAGGCTCTTGAAAATCCTTATGGTTCTACGGAAATTGCGCCTGGAAGACACATGCACAGTTAGGACCTTCTAAATTATGACTGAGTGCATGACTTACAGTAGTGGGATGTGAATGCATTCACCCTTTAGGTGTATGTGTCTGAAAAACGTGGCACCCATTCTGAATTAGGTCAGAGAGTGTACACAATGCCTGTCAGGTCTGAAATGTGATGGCAGACAGTAGGAGGTAGCCCAGATTCCAGTCTCCAGCCAGTAGACATTCATCTACTGTCCAGCCTCATAATGTCACATAAGCCCATGTTGTATCCTCCTTGTTGAAAGACCAGCCTATATAATGGAGATGTGATTCTGAGATGAGTTCTCCTCCCTCCATTCCTGAGAGGTGGAAGAATTCAAGTACAAGCGGAGGGATCTCAGCATCAGGAATTAGCTGTATTACCCACACTCAGCGAAGAGTTCCAGCAGCAGCAGCTTTGTAAGTGTGGGAATAGGGATCAGGAAGTAAACAATTTTAGAATGCATTGCTGAATTCTCAGGGCACAGCTGTAAGGCAGCTCACTAAGCTCAGACAGAACCTAGCCACCAGCTATGAGGATGTTTTCACAGAAGCCAGCAAGGCAGTGAGTGACAAGAAAATAAGACTGCTGTTCCCCCATGATGGTGAGAGGTTGCAGGTAAGCAGCTACACCTGAGACAGTAACCATTGTGCCAGGTGCTGAGATTTGTCCAGCAGTTCTCTCCATTTAAGAGATATGTGGTTTTCTACTCTAGAAAAACAAACAGTATCACAGCTTGACACAGAGCGTATGTTGCAATTAAACACTGTTGCTCAGTTCTACACTGCTTGTGTAGCAGTTTCCCCATCTCTGAAATGGGGGTTATACTTACCAGTTTCATAGTGGTGTTGCTAGGCTGAATTATGGTTTAATGTCTATAAAGCACTCTGAGATCCTCATGAGAAAGGTGCTATATAAACCTTGTGTGTGTGTGTCCACATAACTCAAGTTTCAAAAGAACAAAGTGAGAAACCATTATAAAATTAACAAGCTTAGGCCCATTACATTAATTTATATTTCTCATTATATATCAAATAAACAATGCATAAATAAAATAAAATAAAATAAAATAAAGGATATAAGAAAGTAAAAAAAAAAGTTTAAAACAAGCATTGAGCAATGTCTCTCAGAAACATGAGGATGTATAGTAGCTTATGCAGGCAAATATAACAGCATTCAAGGAAAAATAACTTTACTCAGATTACATTTTCCTCAATTTAGTTTTGTACCATGTGTTTTGGCTGACAAATCCTAAACTTTAACATATTAAGCTTACTCGTCATGAAATGAAGACAGGAGAAACAGGTGTGAATTTTATTTTAAAGGACATCTTTGGACAGAAAGGAAAATTATTCTATTATTCTATAACCACAGCAACAGCTTTCCCAAATAATTTATCTTCAGCTATCAGTAGCACACAAGATTTGTATTAAAAAAGGCCATGTTTCATTATTAGTTAGTTCCTGATCCTTCAACAAACGTTGGCAGACAGATCATTGTGCCTGTGAGGAATTCTGCTGAATTTTGCCTGCACAATAAGCTGAAGGATCAGGGCCTTACTATATGCACTAAGCAAAACCTTGTTAACTCTCACTTAAGGGAAAAATAACAGTTAGATACAATTGTTGGCATATGACTCTAAACTTGTTAATCAATTGTAGTGTTAAACTTGGCAACTGGAATTCAAAATTTGATTCTGATCTTAGCAATATGGGAATACATACTCACTTATGTTAGGCCCCAGCTATATTATGAAAAACAATCAAAAGGGACAATTGTAACCATTGAACAGCTAACTTTAAAAAAAATGTTTTTAAGGTGTATTGAAAACACATCCTTGTTATAAAGTCTTGAACAATCTTTACATGTTGTCTTGAAGTTCAATTGCTTTACCTTGACAATGTAGGTTCAATTAAAGAGCCAGCCCTTATTTTCAACTGGTCAAGTTCAGATCTCAGTTTGTCAATTTCTTCTGACAATCTTTCCTGAAAAAAGGAGAAGTGTTATTAAGAGGAGTTGTACTGAATATAAAACTGTAAAAGAATTGGTTACTGACTTCTAAAATAGTAAGTAAATTCAGCCATAGTCTCCTTTTGATGACCCCATGCAAATACTATTACTGTTAATAATGCCTGTGCATTGAGAGAAGGCTGTTTAGTACTCCTCACTATTTCCTCACAAGCTGGCAGGAACTTTCTGAAGGGCTCATGCCTGAAAATTACACTTTTTTAACGCAACTTGTGTTAGAAAAGAAGATACTAAAACAATAGTTTAGGGCTGAAAAGGCAAAGTAAAAACCATTTATCATGGATGATGACTTGAAAGAAGCACTAATAGCAAAATTAGGCTGATACAAAGAATGCTGAGGAATGCGCTTCCAAAAATATGTGGAATGGTGGTATATGATGCTGCCGTTGCTAGAAATGACTATTACCAACCAACCAAGTAATGAATAACTTGCAAACCAGGTAAGACCATGATTCAAGCCCGTGTTTAAGTCCATCTCTCTTCAGCCCTTAAGTATTTAATTTTAAGCATGTAGTTAAGTCTCACTGATTTATGGCTCCAATTCAGCAAGGTACCTAAGTACACACCTAGCTTTATGCTTGTGAGTAATCCCCTTCTTTAAAGATACGCAGAGGTTTAAATGTCTTGCTGAATTGGGGCCTTAAGGCTCAATCTTGGGAGCTGGTGAGACCCCCTATGAGGTGCTCAGAAACCTCAATTTCCAGCAATGCCAATAGACATGAAGGATGCTAATCACCACTTTGCACCTCTCAAAACTGGCCAAATTTTGAACACACACAGTTATAACAGTTGCTAGATAAAAGAGGTAGGTTTCTATAGTTTTGGGGTTTTTAACATAAAACAATTCAGCTTTCTTCTGTTATAATAATGAATTTCTAAAAATAATTAAAACAAAGCAAGGAATTGGAAAATTAATAAAATTGTAAATATAAATATATATATATAGCTGCCACATTCCTAACCCAAAATTAAGTGGCAACAGATATTTTAAATATTTTTGTAATAGTGTCAAGTATCAGATAATATGTGTATGTGTAGATAGTGTATTACATATAAAGGTAATATCATTATTATTTACATTATGCTAGTACCTAGTGGCCCAATTTTGCAAGGAGCTGTACACATACATAATAGACAGTTCTTGGTCCAAAGAGCTCACAGTCTGAACAGACAGGACAAATAGTGGCTGAAAGGAAGATTTATTATCCCATTTTACACATGGGGAACTGAGGCACAGAGACATTAAGTACTTGCCCAAGGTCAAACAGCAAATTTGTTTCAATCAGGAATTGAATCACAATCTCCTGAGCTCTAGTTCAGTGCCTTAACCACAAAATCTCCCTGCCTCTCTACAAAATTACTTATGGTAAAATAACAATAGATTTAAACAGATATTTTCTCTTGCCATTTTCCTCACTTCATGTTCATTTTGGGTGTCATATGGTAATAGTTATTTTCCCCTTAGGAACAAGTGCAGCAGTATTTTTTCCATTCCACACTATATATTTTAAGTTAATTGGACACAATGCAAAAATACTTTCTGTATAAATCTAAAGGTGGATGTATTTTTGTGTTCTACTGCCTTTAAGGCAAGCATATCTTTAAAATAAAACTAAAAACATTTATATTAATTTGACTGATTCACTAAACCAGTGTTTTGTTGTTAAATTGCCCTGAACTCAGAAAGGCACCTTTCAGCTATGGTTAGTATAATTTAACTGCACCTGTTACAGTAAATGTATCAAATCAAATAATTATTTTCTTAACTAAAGATGTATAACTATTTACATGAAAATCTCTGTCTTTTTAAGAACTACAATTTGTATGGTGAAATCCTGGTCCCACTGAAGTCAATTCACTTCAGTGGGGCCAGGATTTCAACCATAAACTATATTTTTAGGAGCATTTTTATATAGCATCAATTTCTAGCTTAAGCAACTGGCTTGGTAAAGAAGCATCTACTCCAGGATCCTCAGGAGTATTTTACTGATATTTGATTAATTTCCAGGGGCCACTTTGAGACATTAAGTACACTATAAACATATTTTTTCATATTAAAATAATATCAAATGATTTTTCTAAAATAAAACAATGAGATTACAGATAAAATAGGAGAGTTATATAGTACCTTGTCATGTAAAGATTCTTCCAAGTTCTTCCTGAAACTTTCAGATTCCTGAATTAAAACATTCTAGGAGAGAGAAAGACATTTGAAATGTACATTAAACAGGAGGAAACATCCAGTACCAGAAGCTGCCATCTGATCAAGTTAACTAAACTAAATGAATTGATCCACCTTGTTCTCCACAGAATTTTCAATATGAATCTGTTTTGGAATGCATACAGGTCAGATCAAGAACCCTATAAACAATCCAAATATTTTCTTTCAAAGACAGAAGACACTTCTTTAATACCTTAATCTGAAATTTTACACACTCTTTTCCCCACAGGTTCTCTCTGTGACAGCATACTCTCTACTTTCTACAGTATTCTGCCTCAGGAGCAGCAAAATCTACAGCAGTACATGCAGGGCTGGCGCTTCCATTTAGGCAACCTAGCTGGTTGCCTAGGGCACCAGGATTTGGGAGGGCGGCATTTTGCTGACCTCGGCGGCAATTCGGTGGCGGGGGGTCCTTCCGCGCTCTGGGTCATCGTCGGCAATTCTGCGGCGGGTCCTTCACTTGCTCCGGGACCCGCCGCCGAAGTGCCCCAAAGACCAGGAGCGCGAAAGGACCCCCACCTAGGGTGCCAAAAACCCTAGCACTGTTCCTGAGTACATGTCACCTTGGAGAAGTTTGGCTGGAGGTGCATTTGAATGAGGATTTCAGAGGAACAGATCATTTTCTTTGATGACTGAAGGAGACTTTAGTGAGTTTTCTACCACTCAAAGGAATCTGATTTTTAGAGTGAAATTCATCATGGTGTTGAGGGCCAGAACAACTTTTCACAATATAAGCCCCATTGTCACATTCTGGGGTGGAAGGGATGGGGAACCAGAAACCAGCATATCAATGATGCAGGGGAGCTTGGGACTGTAGAAAGAGTCCCTGAGCCAGTACCTTTGTGTGGGTGAAATACATTTCAGTCTTTGTGTATGTATGAAGAAGAATGGAATTGGGATGGCTAAAGTGGAAATACTCAAATTCAGAGGGCCAAACATGAATTTGCTCCCCAATAATCCCAGGAAACATCTCAAGGATGCGTTCAGAGCCAAGCAATAGGTAAGACAGGAGCAAATGGAGAATGTTTCTGAATGTCCGTGTCACAAATCCTCAAACTGAGTCTATAATATCATCACTTTAATCACCTTCCAGCCTTCCCTCCTCAAGCAAGTGTTAAACACACCTCTTTTTTATTTCTCTTTAAGATAACAAAGGGATTAGTGAATCCACTGAAGAACAACTTCCATAATTTATTCTTTCTCTGGTCACTGACTTACCTATATATATCTCACTCCTACCCTGAACGAAACCTTTATCTGGGAATAAAAGAGCACATAACTGTTATGTAAACTTTTAACTATACAGAAGAGGCAGGATGCAATTCAGGAATGAGAACAGATCTGGGACTTGGGAACTCCTGAATTTTAACCCTGGTTCTGCCACTGCCTTATGTTGTGGCTGTGGGCAAGCTTGGGTAAGCTCTCCACCTCTGGTTCTCCTTCCCCATCAATAAAAATGGAGATAATAATATCCACCTCACAATGGCATTTGAAGAGTTCTTTCATGAAAGTATGTACCTTGATTTGAAGATCTAAAAGCTCTATAAGTTGTATATTATCCACAGTATTATAAAAACTCTACCAGAATATGAATATCTGATATTTTGCTTGATTCTAAAAATTTGATTAGATTTGTAGCTACTAGGTTCACATTTGCCTGTGCATCATAAAGTCAGCATCACATTTATATCCAGATAAAACATATACAGTAGTAACTTTATTCAATTTAAGTTTATTCTGCCCTTTGCACTTTTACCTTTTCCTCAAGTGCTGCCATTCTCTCTTTTAAGTGTAGCTGCAGGCGCTCATTGGATTCTGTTAAAAGTCTGTCTACAGTATCTGATAATCTTTTGTTGTGCTCCTCATTCATTTTCTCTCTTTGTCTTGCCTTCAGTACAGAACAAAGGAAACACAAGGATAAGTTTCCAAGTTAATTAATGCCCTATTAAAATACGTAGATTTTATGGTCATTGAAAATATTTTCATTAAAATATCCAGCAACAGAAGAAATTATAGTTTAAGTTCATCTATTGATCACTACACTAACTTCTGAGCACGGTATATTAGAAACTTCTGTATCAGAAGACTGTTTACAGCCAACAAAAACTAGATTTAAATCAATTGACTAAGTTGATGAAAAAATGCAGCACAGATTCTGCTCTCAGACTCACAAAAGCAGTATTCTACAATTAATGGAGTTGTAGGCATGTAACTGAGGGCAGAATTTGGCCCTATGTTGTTAAATTATAAGCACAAAAAATAAATGGTCTGCAATACACATACTCTTTGAAGTTCCTGATTCTTTTCTTCAAGCTGAGCTTCCAAGTGTCTCATACGTTCTTCAATGTTACCATGTCTTTCTTCTGCCTGTAAAAAAAATAGGAAGACTCGGTCTGAAATTTAAATTGCTTTGCAAATCTTTATGTCAGCAAAGTTTAAACAAAATATAAAGCAAGCTACTACTAACTGCAAACTTAGTTTTCAAAAAATAAACTTTATTTAAACAGGCAGCTGAACAGCATTGCTTGAAATGTGTCAGCTACAAAGGCCTGTTACATCCAAGCATCAGCAAAATATTGGAGTTATTTATGAGCAATGAAATCAGCCAAATGTAACATGCAGACTGTGCATGGTTTGAACACAAACCTGCCATCGTAAAATTGTAAGCTCCTGAAGCACTAAACTGCACGATGGTTGATTATCAATAAAAAAATAATTAAAAAAATAAATGAAAACAAATCAGATGGATTCTATTTAGCAATAGAAAGTAAAGTCCAGTAGGACTACCTTCCTACGTATGGAGATCATTTCTTGTAGCTTAGCTTCCATAACATATTGATAATCATCAGATGAGGTAGAAGAGGTTGGATCAGACTAACAAGTTAAGGAAAAGGAGAAGGACAAAATTGAAAAATCAGAACTAAAGACACTGACACTGAAAAGAACACAGCACAGAATGCTTAAACGAAAAGTGTGACTGAAAATTTAATACTTTGACTGAATTTTATGTGGAATAAACTACACTGATAGTTGGTGGATGTGATGCAGTTGATGTGGATCAACTAAAAATAATGGAATGCTAAAAAAGCTATCAACCTAGATATGGAAGTTCAAGGTTAGTGATGGCTGGCTGATGAAAGGTTACTACAGAGTGAAATCAAAGCAACTCTGGTTAATACGGTCTAATGTAGTAGTTGGAATTATGGTGAACTAAACACCAGAATATGATGTTGAGGGGCCAATGTCAGAAAGTTCTTCAGGATTCTTGCTACCACTTCATAGGAATGAAAACAATGCACATATGTTGGAGAATATACTAAATTAATAGATTAGTCATTTATAGTAACTGTGCAATATAATGCTAGATTCCCTCATTACTGCAAATACGAAGAATTAACCATATAAAATAAGGCTTAAGTTTTAGGATTCTATTTTAGAATAGATCAAGTAACCCCTTTCTATTCTAGTAAAACAATATAGTTCCCAAACTTTTCAAAGATGATCCCTTTGCAAGATCAGGGTCATAACTAAGAGAAGAACCTATAAGCAAAAATGCATTAATTTGATAAAAAGTAATTTAAAACAGTATAGGTACTGAATATGAAATATCGCAGTCCATCCAAAGATTCAACACTTTTCTGAAAGAATCCAGCTGAATAAGTCATTTGTTCTAAAATATGGGTCTGCATGTTCCCTCTTACCAAGGAAGTCTACGCTAACAGTGTATGTTGTTGGTATGGAAACAAGAGAGATGCATCAGGAGCACAGCTAGCACGGTGCTACCAATGCCTTTCTTTGTGAGCTCCTGATTGCCGAATGCTCAGAGTACTCATTCTCTCAAGAGGTGATCTCTTGGTCACGAGATGAGCAATCTCTCAATGCATCTAACACTATTAATAAAGTAATCCTTCGTTAGTGAGACTGTCATCGACAAATGACTTACCAAAATAACAGTTAGGTATATTCATCAAAGCAATTACCATTGGTACACAATAATTTAAAATCACTTCAATGGTATTATCAGACCTAAAGAGTCATTGACACAAAATTAGACTGATGGACAATTTTATAAACATAAACTGCAACTGTCAGTATGGATTCATTCCTATTACGAACAGTATGACTATACACATACACTGATATATGAAGTTTTAAACCTAACCACTGGGTTTTTTAAATACAATGTTATTTAGTTGACATCATTTTCAACTGTATTTATAAAGTTTATTCACTTGTAAAATGTAAAGGGTAAACATAAATGTCCTGGATAATTCTTTGATTAATTTAGCCTCTTTTTCTCATTGTAGATTATCTGCAAGCAGATTGTGATTTATTTGGATCAGTCATTATTTGAAACTACTCTATTTTTATTTATTACTATACGGATCAATCACAATCAGTTCGACATTGAGTATTCGATGTTATAAATTTGAGCTTTATAAGTTAGTTGTATTTCATCACATAAGTCATATGGTATAGTTTCTCTTCCCTTATTAGATGAATATGACTCCTAAAATCAGTAATAGGACTGGAAAAAAGTTCTCAGAGCTCTGAATCACTGATCATGAGGTAGCAGAAACATAGGATTAGGGAAATTATAGATTATTTTAAACCTTTTACTTTCAGGGTCACAGAGAACTTGCTGGAAGCATCATTCCTAGAAAATTAAGCTACTCTGAGGTTTAATGGCCGAGTGCAAAGTTAAATTTAATTTATTCTCAACACTTTTACATGCAAGATCCTTATATGTTCAAACACATTACTTCTAGCTTTGAAGAGCACGTCACTCAAAACTTCTGATAAGTAGTTTTGCCTTGTATAGCATACTCTGATAAAGAAGTCTGGGCAGCTGTTTCATTCAAATGTGCTGCTCACATCTATATTTCAAATTGTAGGAAGAATTTTCATTCAAAATTATACAACTGATAATTCTTTAACTACGTGATTTGTCTGAGGCACCAATAAAACAAACAGGGTAGAATACCAAAGTATTTGTTGTTATAGGAAAAACTCAATTAATATTTCTGACCAAAATGCACACAGCTTCTTTATAAGTCTCTGATTATCCAGTTCCTATGATGACCATCATGCATGTTAGAATCCACACCGCTCATTCAGCAAGGTACTTAAGCATAGGTGTAAGCAGACATATTTATTTCAGTGAGATTACTCATATGCTTAAAGTTATATACTTGCTTAAATAACCTGAGCCCCTGTCATCAAGGTATCTGATACTATATTTTCTATTATAAAAGGCAATGAGCCTGATTTTCATTTACACC
Organism: Gopherus evgoodei; assembly: GCF_007399415.2. Classification (NCBI taxonomy): domain Eukaryota; kingdom Metazoa; phylum Chordata; order Testudines; family Testudinidae; genus Gopherus; species Gopherus evgoodei. Next base: position 291,417,359 of record NC_044322.1, on the reverse strand, counting down.
AAAGCCTCTTTACACTGTTCTAGTAGTCTAAAGTGAACACAATTTAATGTAAATGAGAATAAAGACCAATGTCATAGTTCCAAAAATATATATATTTTTTTAACGTTCAAGCATATTGGTTCTCTTTCAACTTCCTTTTGGCTCCTTTTGTTCCTAAAATTTTGCTCCTTATTTCCCTAAGAGGAAGCAAATTATATTCTATTTGGGACATTGGAAACTAACTGCAGTTGCTGATCCAGTTAATGCAGAGGCAGAATTGTGTACTGTGTACATTGTTTATTTGCAGATCTATAATTCAACTAAGTACACTTAAAGCTCTAGTGATATTGCAAAAAATGACTTTGGTCCAACTGAGATTTAAACATGCTTTAAAAGTGAGATTTTAATATTTAAAAGTGCATCGGAAAACATACTAGCAGCCAAAGGAATTACACTAATTTTTTGGCTACTATTTTGTACTGACTTTGCTCAAATATGACATCATAATCAAAGGTCAAACTTTTAAAGCTTTCTCAGGGTAGCAGGTAAAAAATGTTGATCACAATAATGTGGTTGAATTTTGAACATCACATGCATGTTCCATAGTTGATCATGATTTAAGTCCTTATATCAACAGTGGCTACATTTAAAAAGAATGTTTTATGAATAGTGTTGAACAGCTCATGAAATTTCACCATTCACCATAAAACCACCTAAGCTCCTGCACCTCTCTCTCTTCACAGAGGATCTTGTCAAGTTCTTCAAAAATAAAGTTGATTACATCTAACCTGATCTCTCCTTCTTCCTCCACCTTAGCTCTTTCCCCTCCTCTCTTGTCCCAAAGACTGATATTTCTCTTGTACTCTAAACCATCCCCCTGCCTCAGTGACCTCTCTCCTCCTGCCTCCCTTGTCCTCTCCCTCACATTTCTCCTCAACCTTTCACTCTCTTCTTAATACATACTAATTTATCACATCCATTAAAAACTTTGCTCTCACCTGTTCCTGTAACTTTCACTTTATTTTTCTTCACCTCTAAATTCATGGAATATGCTGTTTTCAACTGCTGCCTCAATACAATATATTACCGCCTGATGTGGCTGAATGGAGGAAGGGGGATGATGACTATCCTAGATTGGATTGAGACTGGGACCCCCAGACTGCTCCCTGAAAATACCAGAGGGGGAAACGTATCTGACAGACTACTCCCTTGAAGATGCTGAATTCCAGTCAGACTGCCTCACCTCCAAAAAATAAATATCATGTATGGGGAAGAAGGGATCATGTTGGAGGGGAGGATCATGGAGTCTTCTATAAAGATTTGTACATATATTCACAGAGACTAAAGCTTTGCCTTCACTGCAGATTTAACTTGATCTATCATAGATTTTCCCCATAGGGCAGATCCTGAAGCAGTTGTTAACACATGTTGCTACCCTGAGGTAACTGCAGTGAAAACAGGAAATCACAACAACTGAGATATGATGGTCCTCCAATCCATCCCAGAAGTCCCAGTGGCCAGGAGCAGATTTACCATGAAACAAACCATGTGGTGGCATGGGGTCCCCAATGACAAGGGGTCCCCCAAAATGCAGGACAAATCTCATCTGACAACCTGCCCTCGAGTCCTGGCCGGCAGCGTAGACGGACTCAGGCAGGCAGGCTGCCTGCATGCCATGGCCGGTGGCCCTACACTGCTCCCAGAAGCAGCCAGCTGCTGGCACGTCTTTGTGCACCCCGGGCAGCACACGGAGACCTGATGCCCCTCTCCCCGCAAAGGGTTCACTGAGACATGCCAGCAGCAGGGCTAAGGCTCCCTGCCCACTCTACCTCTCTCCTCCGTGCTGCTCCTGGAAGCAGCCGGCATGTCCCTGCAGCCCCTGTGTGTGTGAGTGACTCTGTGCACTGCCCTCGCCTTGAGCGCCGACTCTGCAGCTCCCATTGGCCAGGAACCGCGGCCAATGGAAACTATGGGGGCAGTGGTACGCAGACACCCCCTGATCCCCCCCCACCTACGAGCTGCTGCCAGAAGGGTGTGTGTGCCAGTCGCTTTGGGAGCCATGCCCCACAAGGTAAGTGCCACCCTCCTGCCCCCTCCCACACCTCAATCCCCTGTCCTAGCTCAGAGCCAGCACCCAAATTTCCTCCCAAAGCCCGACCCCTCATCCCTCTTGCACCCAAACCTCCTGCCCCACCCAGAGCCTGCACCCAGCATCCAAACTGCCTCCCAATGCCTGACCCTCACACCCCCTCCTGCACCCCTACCCTCTGCCCCAATCAAGGTACCTCACTTTATTTTCATTTACTTTCAATTACTTATAATATAGGAGGAGGATGAAGAAAAAAAGAATAAAAAGTAGTGGGAAGATAAAAGAGAGTGTTTTTTTTTCTTGGCTGGATCCTCACGGGAGTGGGGTGGGGTGCAAAAATGAAGCTGAGCACAGGGCCCCACTAACTCTAAATTCGCCACTGCCCTGGGCACCTATTCCTTTGTTCTTTTGATATCTGTCTGTACTCTGACCCCTGACCTGTAAAAGTGGACTATCAATCTGCCTTTGCTCAGCATCCTACTTGCAGTTTACCTGCCTGCAATTTCTCCAAGTTCACGCACTGCCAGTGTTTGATACCATAGAATGATGGCCACTATCAAGCACCTGGAACAGTGAAACTCTTATACAGATTACTTAGTCCAATTGACTTTGTAGTTTCTCTTTAGACAAAAACTTGGATGAAGGCCATTTTGGATGAAATATCCATTCTGTCCACAGTTCTCTAATCACATAAAATAAAAGACTGTGAAAAAGGCACACAGAAATGTATGTCTTAGTATGTTTATGATCAGAATGACGACTATATTGCACTGAAATATACTGAGTATCCTGCATGACTGAGATGAGACATTCTTCTCACAATATTAAGTGTTAGTGTTTGTTCAAGAAAAAAAATGGTGTCAACAAAAGACATGCTTGAGATTGAAGAAAAACTACTGGTGCATAAAATATTGAAGAATTTATAAAAGAAAACTTCATCTTAAATATAAAGCAATATTCTGCTAAGGGCATTAAAATGTCAGGTCATCTGCTGAATAAATCACAGATGTACAACTTAAAGCTGACAAGGGATGACTCATGCATGTGCACCATGGTTTTTACAAAATACTGTAACATTTGTTTGTCATTTCACGCAGCTTCCTTTTTGTTGAATCTTCTTTTTTCCAGAATTTTCAGTTCCCTTTCAGATTCCCCACCCATATACCTAAAGTGGACAGCACAAAATCTTGATTACTGAATACTGATTTTGTCTTAATGAGATAAAAGAAATTATATTCTATTTCCTTCTTGACTAAATTTCACAGAGGTCCTATAGCTAATCCTATAAGCCATCCTGGCACTGAAGACCTGATAAAAAGGGACAAATACAGTTTTGTGTTATTCTGCTAAAATATGAGGAGTACCTGTGGTACCTTAGAGATTAACAAATTTATTTGGGCATAAGCTTTTGTGGGCTAAAACCTACTTCACTCTGAAACCTGTTAAAAATGAAAATTAGTTGCCAAATAAAATTAATACAATCTCCTGTAGTGATAGAGAAAAGAAAATTCAAATAAATCATAATGATGTGTAGCATACTGTGCTGTATGGAGTTTTTCATTTTCTTCCAACTATAAATGTGAAGGATTAAATATTTTATGAGAATTACGTGTCCTAATGAAGTTGAAAATACTTTGAACTACACTACAGCATTAACTGCATGCACATCTGAAAAATTTGGTAGAGAGCAATACATGAATTTTGCATAATTGAAAATGAACTTTTGTCTTATTGTTTTTATGGAAGAAAGCTGTTGTACAATAAATTGTTAACAGAGAAACCAGACTGTCTTCGGTCCCTTTAGGGCTTTACATTTTTCCTTGTGATTTATCAATTGTAGTTTGATTACCTGCTACAAAGAATCAATTAAAAAAAAACAATATTCAGGATGGCTTTGTTTCTGTCACACACAACTCATCCTAAATGCCAGTAAGAAAAAATGTATAATTTTGTGTCATTTACTGTGGTAAAAATGATAATTGTGTCTCTCCTAATTAATGTGGTATAAAAACATTATGGAAAAATGATTTATCAGCTTGATTTTTTTTGGTTAAAAGAGAAATGTTTCCATATTTAAAAGCTAAATGAGATGATGATTTTTTTTGGAAATCCATGACATCTTTTTAAATATAATGTAAACTAAAGTAAGAGTAGTTACTGCACCTGCCAATAAAGACTGTGAGAAATACAGTCAAGGCACGTGGTATATCAAGTTATAACAATGGCATTAATAAAGCCAGGATAATACTACTTATGTTACATAGCAGTAATTAACATTTGCTTACAGTGTGTCTACACAGCATATTTTCCCCCTATTTCTTATGAGGTTGAAATGAAGTCCTTTTTTGTTATGGTTGTTGTAGGGAGGAATATAGAATGTATTAAACCAAAGTTAAACCAAACATTTCTGGAATGAACCTATTTCTCAGAGCAGTACCTTAGTCAGTGCTGCAATTCTCTGAGCTAGTTCAGCCTCCACTTCAGGCAAGGTCTCAGCCTTCCGCATTGTCTGTTGCAGCTTCTGTTCAGCGAGCTCAAGACGTTCTTGCAGCTGTCTGTTTTTTTCCTCCATCTGAAACCCAGAGACGAAAACAGAAAATATAAAAAGGCAGAATTAAGAAATGGCTGCAATTCTTGGGGGACTTTCTGAGGCAGGCACTCCAAGTGCGTTCAGATACAGATACTCTCCAGCTTGCAAGAGAGTTTATTATGTGCTTGTGAAAAGGAGTCATCCAAGTATGGAACTGTGCAGGCCTTTTACGCTATGACTGATATGAGAACTAAGGATTTCATATCAAGGCCAAGTAAAGAAGTTGAAATCTGTAAAGTAAGAAGATGAATAAACATTCTTTTCCCTCTAATCTGTGTGCTATTAGTGCCAGCCAAGGAAAAAAGCGTTTGTGCCAGTAAAATCAGAGTTTTGAAAGCCACGGACACAAACATCAACTCATTTACTGCAAAACCAAGAGCATAAGAGACTGGGAAGAAGTACATGTTTTAAAAGGATACATTTGCTAAAAAATTGTTGGAACTAATTGATGCCAGTAACATACCACTAGTATGATGGTGAAATCAGCCCTGGTTACACATCCAAGGACATCCATTATCAGTTCCTGTCAGCTATTTGCTTACTGCTGCACAGTTAATTTTTTGTTGTGAATTTACAGTTAAATCTTGTTTTATGTAAATGGAATTACTGAAACTTTGATAATCATTGAAAGAGAAGTACAGAGGGGGAAAAAAAGGGTGGGCCTTTAAGTTTTCTTTTGATAAGTAGGGTGTTTTCTGCCCCATGAGACATCCAAAATGAATATGATTTCACTTAGCATTAATTGTCCCCTTCCAATGAATTTAGGGTGGGACTAACAAGAGCATGCGGTAAATACTGTTATCTTTTATACTGGTATTTTAATCCTTTGACAGGGTAATAAGGTTTAAAATGTATTTTGTTGATGTTGCAATGCTGCAAATGTATTCTAAGTCTGCTTTTATGTAGCACAGTTATCAGTACTTACTATTCTCTGTAGGCAATTTATGCATATTGTAAAACTACTTAAATTGCTAATAAAAAACTAACCGCTGATATAGGTATTTTGCTCTTTCATCTATTGTTCTTACAGTTAAAGAGGAAAATTAATAACAGCCTTCAAGCAACTTTCAAAATAGAATCTAAAAAGTTTGGGTTTTGATCCTTTCATTCTCATTAATGAACATAAATATTTTTATTTTAATGGGGTTTCACTCCATTAGAGGACAAATTAGTTATCAAGGTGTTCTCAAATTGCCTTATAACTGGGGGAGCTCTTTTTTTTTCTTTTGCATTATATACTGTTTACAGATAAGACATTTGAAAAACGAAAGAATAAACCTTTGTTGTCTATTGAGGGAAAGAAAGAAACTCACTTCTCCAAAATTTAAGCAATATACATAGTTCTGCATTTTACAGTTTTCTATCCATATTGTAATTCTTGCCTTAAACTATAAGCAATGTTCTCCATTCACCTGATCCATTGGTCAGACAAAGAACTTGATTCTCTGTTGCCCTATGGCCCCTTTATTGCACTACGGCTGTGTAAATGGGCCTTAAAGGTAGCACATCTCTCTTGTTCCTCATTTTCCACCCTAGCATGGCTAGTGGAATGGTTCTAAGCCAGCCACCATTACAGAGTCTGAAGTGCTGGGAATTCCCAGGAGGACAGAGCTTCACTGCACCCACCGACTGTCATCTGTCGAAGCATATGTAAGAGAACTCCGAGGTTGCTCTAATTTTTACCGGAAGGCAATGCCATCTTTGCCTCCCTTCCACCCTTTCCCTGACAGCCCTATGCAGTGTACATTTCAGCCACAAAGGAGAATCAGACCCAAAGTTTTTGTTGTTTCAAAACTTAATCACAAATGACCTAGCTGGAACATATATAGGTTTTATTCTGTCAAACTCAAATCACTTTGTAGTAGAATACAACCAGAAGCAATTTGAGGGTTCTGGCACTCAAAAGTTCTTGTGCTTTCTCTCCTGTATAGCACCTGATAACAACAAATATTGATATATAATAATTAATAATGCCTCACAGCACCCCTTTGAGGCAGCTACACAAATTTTATAGAAATTTAAATCCTGTGCCTATGAGGTGAAGACCAACTAACTCAAGATTGTACTGAGCCAGCAAAAGAATCAGGAATAGAACCTGTAAGTTTTGACTCCCATTCTCCTCACTGAACTACTAGAATACCTCTCTTGCTATAAGATAAACAAACCCTAAGGATTCTAAAAGCTTTTTTAGCTCTAGAATCCATTAATTTGAATAAGTTCTAAATGATGGGCTTTGGAGTCTCCTATTTCAACTTTGGACTTCAGGTTTTGCATCACAGAAAAAAATATGACATGAAAGAAAACTGTCCCATCCTTATAAACCTTTTTAAAATGAAGATACATGGATGACAATTACTTGTGTAATCCATGCATTATTAAAATATTTTCACTTATTAAAACTCATTTTCTGCAAATGACCAGTATTTGGTGGAATAATCTTTCTTTTAAAATATATAATTTTTATTCACATTTGTGTGACCAATGATATCCAAGTAAACATGGTGCACAGATTGACCACTGTTTGCTCAGCTTATGTGATTTGATGCACACTGGTGCAGGACACCACAGGGATACATAACTCAGCACAGATACCTCACAGAGCTGAGTGGACAAATTGGTTTTGCTATTTATGATTATGGTAGCTAATGTGAACATTATAGACTTTGACCTGCCTGATTTTCTTTAAGGCAATTTGGTCCATGCTCTGTTATGGTTGATTTAGAATGAGAAACGTGGCCTACTTTAATAGAAACCTCCTATCACAACTTCAGGACTCATTTTTTTGTTTGTTTAGTGTTAACTTTAATTCTGCATGAAGAGAGCTGCTCCAGGGATGTAGATACTGAACCTGACGCAGGATGGCCTCCTTATTTGCCAGTTCATTTTCCAGTTTATCATTCATGTCATGTATGGAAGTGGATTCCCTCTGTGCACTGAGGTAACGCTTCTCAAGGGTAGTGATTCTTTCTTCCATATCTTCTTTCTGTGCCATAGCCTAAAATGAAGAAACATGTATTTCAAATGTCATTTAGTTGAGATGTCAGCTTAATTTTCATGTTAACAGTAGACAGAGCTGCAAAAATAATATGCAGAGGAAGTGATTTTCCTATTTTCTGTAGGGAGCATTTTTCCCCCTTTGGATTAATACGCCTTCATATAAATAAACCACCTACAAATGCCTATAGCAGAATTTAATGCCATCCACTAATATATATAAAAATATATAGTACAGAACAACATTCAGGGGAAACTGAAGATTTCTCAACTTCTCTGTTTTTTCCTAGTGATCTGCATTTTGGTATGTATGATACGTATAACAAAGAACCCAACATTAACTTGCTTATTTTTAAATAAGAGTAGACATGAATACAAAGGAAGAGAATCTACTTCATATATCAAAATTGAACATCACCATAGCAGTATTATACAAGTTATATGCCACTGATCAAGAAAGCTGATGTGCTTTAATATACTATAAATCTATTACAAGAGGAGGTGATAAAGGCCAGTACTGAAATCCACAGCACCAGGGTCCAGAACTGACTAACTTGACTCACTGTAGAGCCAAACCCTTACCTACTGTGAGTACTTAGTGTCATCAGTCAAACCTTACTCTTTAATTTGCCAGGAAGACAGTATGTGTGGAAGGTCATATATACAAGGGCTGCATGAACCCTACAGAATCAGTAGAGATATTGCTGCAGATGGAGTCCTGCAGCTTAAGTTCATAAAGGATGGCATGGAGCTAATCTCTGCATATTTACGTGAAGGTTTGAGTTCAATTAACTCAAATCTCCAAATGGAACCCCAATTCTTCTGCAGCCAAGCTCTTTCTACCATGAGACACGTCTACCACAGGCTTGTCTCCTTTCTGATGTATACAGAGAAAGGGAAGATACCATCCCAGTGCCCCTCCCACAATCAGAGGCCTGCAGAAGGTGCCAGGAGCCATGACTCCAACAATTTCCTTGGGGGACACTCCTAATAAAGTCTTCTGAGAGACAAGCTGCAGCACACACATAGCAAACAACTACAATTATTGAAAAACAAAAAAAGAGGTGCGATTGAGCATGAGGAGTGAGAAACATGCCGCAAACCCTAACATACAGTTACAAGAAAAACTCAGGAGCTGTGCAGCTATTATTCTGTAACCACAGTGATTAAGGTAGACTCATCCCCTGTACTCAGTAAAGCCAATGACTGGGAGCAGAAACAGGATGTTTGCTGTTTCAGCTGCTCTCTGATGCATGGGTGGGCTGTGCTGTAAGATCTTTGGGACATGGACTATCATTTGCTGTATTATATAGTGCCCAGCACATTGGAGCTCTGACTCAGCTAAGTCATCTAGGTGACACTGCAATGTAAGTGAAATAACTAAAACAAACAAATAAATAATACAGTACATTCCTGTTTATCCAAAACCCTATTATCCAAACTTCTGCATTATCTGAATTCCTTCCTTGTCCCCCAGAGCAGAGATTGCTGGCCAAGACTCCACTCTGCCCCACCAGGACTGCGGCCTCCCACCAGTACCTGCAGAGATTGGGCATCACTGGCTCTGCAAAAGCCCTGGGAGCCCTCTGCAGCCTCACTGTCACAAGAGAGAGTGAGTAGGCAGAGTAGAGACTCCTGGTCAGGTCTGTGAGAAGGAGGACAATCCACCAGCAGCAGGGGAGGCCAACTAAACGGCTCCCATCCTCTTGATTATTGGAACAAAATCAGCCCCCCCCCCCATGCTATTCAGACAGTTGGGAATATACTGTACTTTTGCAAAGTTCCTCTCAGGTTTGAATAGGCTGTAGTCTGTAGCAGATGATTTCCTTAGGAGCCCTTTGGGTGGAGAAAGAATAGCCCTTGATGCTCTTCCTCAAAGATGAGGGAGTGTGGAGGGGACACACCAAGGAAAGGAGAAGGAGAAGGGAGTCAGGACTAGAGCTGACTAGAATATGGCAATTCCATTTTGTGGCAAATTTTGAGGTTTTGAAATTTGATCTGCATTTGGTTGTGTATCTGGGTGGCCATTGGTGCACCAGCCTGCGATGTGGAATTGCCAAGTTGAAGTCCCTTCTCTGCCTGAGTAGGAATGGAATACTCTGCTGTAAATTAGGCAGAAGAGAATTTTAATCCCAGATTGCTCTGAATCAGAGAGCCTTGAAACTGGCTCACCCAGTTCATGGGCCAGCACCCTCACCATTGATCTAGCTCATTTCAGGCAAGGTTTTGGCTTTGACAAAACATCATATTTCACCAAAATTTAATTTAGTTGTAAATGTAGTTGTGCCATGAACTTTTTCTGATTAAAACATTTTGACCAACTCTAACAGGGATATTGCGTTTGCCAGGAATATCCTGGGGAGACAAAGGGACCTGTTGTAGGCAACCCAGTTAGGATAGAAGACTCAGTTGCAAACTCTTCTGATTTTATTGACATCTTTGTGATATTTGCTCTTTTCCTCAAGTCCCAGCTCCTGTAGTTGTGTAAATACTTGAGAATCTGAAGCTTTTTTTTGGAAAAAAAAAGTTTCTAGCCCTTGTTTGCTCAGGAAAACATATGAAAAGATGAATCATAAAAGCAGGGAATAACAAGAAGACAAATAAAAAGAACCAAACTGTATAACATGGTTTTAAAATACCATGATTTCTAAGTTAGTCTGATGATTTTGGGGAGGCTGACTCAAGAGTTTTAAATGCTCAGGGTTAGCAAGACTGGAAGAGAAGCCTTGCAAGAAGAAAGAAGCTGCTGCTGAAATAATTTTCCCTGCAGGTTCACTGGGATGTTGCCCACTCATGCCAACTCTCACACTGAGCACTTCTCTAAGGCACCTCCAACAGCTGCTTCCTTTCTCTTATTATCCACTGACAACTGATGGCATTTTTGAAGCGGAGTGTAAAGGGGCTTGTGAAGAGATTGCTTCCTTGTCATCTGAAGAGAGGAGCAAACAGATAATACAGGGTGAGAAGGCTATGCTAATGCAGAAACTAGTGGGAGAGAGTAATAATGTTCCACATTTTATATTTCAAAACAGTTATTCCCTTTAAAGTAAAATATGTTGTCCACTAAAGAGCGGAAGCCCTTGATACTTGATTTTGCCTTTTCTCCATTGGCTTCTCGGATTCACATAATAGGACTGATTTTCAAGCTGTAGGTGTAACTTCTGTATTTATTCTAGATATTCAAAAGTCAAAAAGAAAGAGCTTCTCTCTAACATCTATGAATGCTAAAACAGTTATCTATAAATATTCACAGTAAACAACAATCAGAAAAGGAAGGAAACAATAGAAAGGTTCAATTATATCACAGGTAGCAGGCCTATGCATACTTGGACACACTAAGATTGATTATATATATATGTTCCAATAGTTTTCTTACATATTGACTAGAAGTATTAAAAAATCCTGTAATTTATAGTGAATGGGAAAATGTCTCTCAAACCACATGGCTCTTATCTCTCTTGGTTATGCCAATAGTGAATTCACCAGCACGAGATGAAAGATTTTCCAATAAGAAACTCCCAAATGTAGTACTTTTATTTTTTGGATTGTGACTGCATTACCTGTATCATCATCTTATTATTATTATTATTTATACCTCAGTAGATCCTAGGAGCCCTAATCACAGACCAAGACCCCTCAGAACAGAAGGACAGCCTTGAGACAGGAGACAACAGATGGACACAGCCAGATAGATGGGGAGTACAAGGAAACAATGAAACAACACTTGTCAGAATGATAAGCCATGGTCACAGATCATCAGCGGTCTGATGGTTGACAAATATTTTGTAGGCATCATGGCAAAGAGAAGCATTATGGAGGAATTTCAAGGAGGATAATGAGATAATTTTGTGGATGTTTACAGGGAGCTCCTCCTAAGTGTGGGGCAATATGGGAGGTAGGGTGAAAAAAATGAAGAATTCTGTTTTAGCCATACTGAGTTTGAGCTGAGAGCTAGATGCAAGCGCGGAGCCCTATGAAACCCCACAGAATGTTGAACAGGGGACATGAGGAGGATCCTTTAGAGGATATAATTTAGGAGCAATTAGAGAGGTAAGAAAAGAACCAGAAGAGGACACAATCATGGAAGCTATGGGAAGAAAAGACTTCAAGAAGGAGAGCATGATTGACTGTGTAAAGTGGCTGACGTGTCAAAGAGGATGAGGATGGAGTACTGGTTCTAAGCTTTGGCTAGGAAGCAGTCCATTAGAGACTCTGGTAAGAACAGTTTCTTACAATACATTGTTACTCACATTGTCACTGCAACGGAAAAAAGATTACAAGAATTATTTATGCAAAATCCCCAAATTAAAACATTATCAAGGTTGCAAAGTCAGGCACTCAAAAGCTAGGAAATGACAGAGTTCAGGTTGCAAATACAACCTCCATTTGCTTCCCTCCACTTTGTGTGTATGCATTATGACTAGAGCTCCATGCCTGACAGAGAGAGCGCAGAAGTCATGGATTCTGTGACTTTCTGCAACCTCTGTGACTTCTGCAACAGCCAGTGTGGCTGACCCTAGGGTGCTCAAGTAGCTGGCTCTGAGGCCACAGCCACACTGGCCACTGCTGGAGTGGCTCTGGGGACAGCCACACCAGCCTGGCAGCAGTCCTGGGATAGCCACAGCAGCTGTGGTTCGCAGGCCTAGGCAATGGTCCCCGGCTGGCCCGAGCAGTCATGGTCCACTGGCCCCGGCAGCAGTCCCCGGCCACCTGGCCAGAGCAGAAGCGGTATACAGCCTCCAGCAGCGGTGACACTAGCCCCAGCTGTTCCCTATTCTGGGAACGACCCCCAGCAGCGGCCATCCTGCGCGCACCTAACACCCAGCAGCGCCCAGCCCCCAAGATTTAGTCAGGTATTTTTAGTGTAGGTCATGGACAAGTCACGGGCTGTGAATTTTTGTTTATTGCCCGTGACCTGTTCATGAGTTTTACTAAAAATACCCAGGACTAAATTGTAGCCTTAATTATGACACAGTCTTTAATTACAGGATCACATACCATTTTTTCCACAAGATCTGGCCTCTTTCAGTGCATAGGTTGGACAGTGCTCACTTAACAAGCAGCTATTCAATATTTTGTTTTATTCCCATTATTCAATGTGTGGTTCTTATTTACCACACACCATCTAAACCCTATACTGAACACAAAATGATTAATTTCCTCAAGGGGTTTCCTATGGTGTTCTCACTGTAGTTTTTAAGTGCTTCACAAGCATTAATTGATTATCTTAACAACACTACTGTGAGACAAGGTGGTGTTATTATCCCCATTTTACATCTGGAAACTGATGAACAGAGATTAAGGCCAAAATTGTCAAAATATCAACAACTTTTAGGTGTTCAACTTGAGAACATCGAAGGCCTGAGTTTTCAGTGTACTCAGCATTTTTATAGCACTTTATATATTCAAAGCACAGCTCCTTCGGCTCTCAGTTGTAGGTGTAATCATTCAGCCCAACTTCTGGTAATACGGCCCCTGAAGTCTCATGCTGGGCATTCAGAAAAGGAGAAATACGTAATTCATGACCACCTCTGAAAATTTTGAGTTACGAAATCTGCCCAGCATAATACAGGAATTCTGTGACAGAGACAGAGATAGAATCCAGTTCTCCAGGACACCATTTCACCACATGAACCATAAGACCATCCTTTCCCTTCCTGCAATCCCCTGCCTCATTTACTACACACCTAACCCTTTCCCTGAACCACTCTGCTCCTATTCATCCCACTAGTCCCTGTTCCCCTCTTCTCCCTCCCCACTGCTGCTATCGACCCCTGCCAGATCCCATTTAATCCACATGGCAATGTAAAAACTGCAGCCTCCTTTTTTATTTCAGTTGAATTGTTGTGTTTTGTTTTGTTTGTGCCCATTGTTGTAAATAAGAAACAACATCTTGAGGAAAGGATCTTAAAAAGGATTTGGGCATGGAATTCACTTCTCTGCCCTTGCCAGTGAAACAGCTCACCAACCTACATAAAGTGGAGATGCAGACATTTGCCACAGCCCGAAAACAGATGGCTCCAGAGGGACTCTTGAATTGACTAGGGGACAGCAACAACAACAATAGTAGTGGCAGAAAAAGCAGTTCATGGCACTAATCTACTCAGCTGAAAACACTGGTCATAATTTCCACATTTGGAATATCTTTGGGAGTGGAGGGACTTAGAGATCCAGAAAGGCGACTTCTCCAGGGAAATACGGTAAGTCAATGGCAGAGGCAAGAACTTAACTCAGATATCCTGGCTTATGGCTCTATGCTCTAACCAGAGCCATCCCTTGGGTACAGCAAATCAGGACAACCACTCCGTGCCCCGTGCTTTGGGGGGTCCCGTGGGCTGCCGGTGCAACTGGCCAGCACCGGGAGTGATCATTCCCGGAAGTGCCAGAGTGATTGGCCAGCACCAGGCATGGTCGGTCCCGGAAGTGACGGATTCCTCACTTCCACCCTGAGCCCCGCACTCCCCTAGGGATGGGTCTGGCTCTAACTATCTTTTGGCATCACTTTCTTCTCTTGATAGCACAGGAAAAGTAGAAATCAGAACACCCAAGAGGTAAGTGGGTAAAAATGGAGAGAAGAAAGTAAATGATTAACTGTACTCAGCCTACTGAGACGGTTCTTGTACATTCGCATACTCTTGCAAATTTCAGTGGCTGAATTATCATATACTTTGCTGACCGATTTGGGTGTTCTGATCAATAATCACATACTTCACATGCTGAACATAAAAAAAATAATACATTTTACTGATCAAGCTGAATACTGAAGGAGATGATGTTAGAGATTGCACCAAGATACTGTATGCATTATGTATAACAAACTGGAAACTTTTCACGTTTGCTTACATTGATTATAAAATTTATTTTCTTCATCCATCCTGATATTTTCATGGGGCTAATGAAATAAACTCTTCCACCAGCAGCTTTTATGTGTTAAGAACAAAATTTAATAATTTGATTTATCCACTGCAACTTTAAAAACACACAGCCAATAGGCAGCTGTATACATTCTGGCAAATTTTCAGCAGGAAAATATCCAAATGCATCAATCTGTGTGCACAAAGGGATTTAGACATTGCAGCACCTCACTCTTAGACACTCTGCTGCCCAGTGGAATTCATAGCCGTGAATTAAATGTTTAAATATTCATTGGAACAGGGACTAGAACGCATGTCTCCAATCCAAAAATGCCCTGACCCCTGAGCTAGAGTCATTCTTGCTTGCTTGCTGGCCTAATGAATATTTAATTATTAATACAAAATGGAATATCTTCCACAAAAGAAATATGGAGAGAGACCCACCACAGAATACTCATTAGCCGAGCAGTGGGGCACTCACCTGAGAGGTGGGACATCTGGGGTCAAGCCCCTGCTCCAAGTCAGCAGAGCAGGGATTCAAACTGGGGTCTCTCACATCCTGGAGGAGTGCCCTAATTATTCGGCATAGTGGGAGACACACATGACTTGCTCATGTCCACCTGTCTCTGTTGTGGGTTATACATGGTGTGAGAATGTCTACTGTATCGAGCCCCGCAATTGAGACAGATGGGGGCAACACCTGTATTGTGAATCCTACCACAATTTAGGCATGAACTGGGCACTGAGCAGTTCAGCAGCATTGGTACTTAAGTGGTTATGTGCATGCCCACCAACAGAAAGTTGGGCACCTAGTGGGTTAGGTGGCAGCTAAACAGGGTTTGGAGGATCTCAATTGTGCTTAAATGTTGGACTTAAGTGCCTAAAATGGCAGCCAGGTGCCTAAGTCCTTCTGAGAATCTAGCCCTGAACTCCCATATTTTTGTACTATCTGGCATTCATACACCCGCACTCCTTTTGGCACACAAATGCAAGATTTTGTGTGTTCAAATTGATGTGCCAGCACATTTTGCAGAAAGATTAGTAGAGGATTGATGACAATTTAGGCTTCTAAATTCCTGTTAACTTTGCGCTGTACTTTCCAGTGGGAAAATGAAATGCAGCATGCAGCTCAATCAGCAAAGCAGTTTCATCAGTGAAGAATGCAGCAAAACAGAGAATTACCACTACTTTGTCTATCTACTCACAGAGTATGAAATTAATCAGCAAATCATACAGGTGGAGTGGCAATAAAGTCTAAACTACCAACACATCGAGCTATCAATGTCTACAAGATAATTGCATCAGTAAACAGAATATCGGGGAACAAAATGGTCACATTTTGAAGCTCTTAGCCATGTTTTATTCAGGCCTCACTCAGGCAAAATTCCCTCTAAGGTTAATGAGAGTTTTGGCCTGAGTAAGGACTAAGTCAAAAATGAGTAAACACTTCAGGATTTGGCCCAGTATTTAACTCAATCAGATGAATACAGTGGTGATATACAACAGATTCTGTGGTACTATGAAACAACAGAAACATTTTAACATGTTATCTTGGAGTTTATCTCCCCCTATTTCAAAGTGAAATGGAGAGTCATAAGTATGATGAACTACCCAGAAAATTACTAACTGTACAGAATTAACATATATGAATCAGGAATAAAATAATATCAATATACAGTGATAAGTTGCAGTATAGTCTCCTCTCAATGCAACATATATAACTGGAAGATTATGCAATATATAATTAATATGCAATACACATAATTATTGGAAGACTAAGGGTGAAATCTTGACCCCGCTAAAGTCAGCGGGGGTTTGCGATTGACTTCCATGGGGTCAGAAATCTATGTCAATGAATTGTTTTAGCTTTAGAACCTTGTCTGGTTTTTAGAAGGATTTAAATGTTGGCACATTATCTTGACACACTGAGATTACTTTCTAAGCTATCTCACTGAAAAAAGTGGGATTACTTTAAGAATAAAGGTACTATGTAACTAAGTAAAGGTGGCAGAATCTGGTCCTAAGACAAAGGTTAAGCCAAACATCTAGAATATCCTTTCCTTGCTTGCTAAAAAGAAAATAAAGTTATATTTTTTCTTAAATAAATAATGTAGTTAAAACATCTTTTATTTTATATTTCTACTTTCCACATAACTGGAGGAGAGGAAAAAACCTTTATCCTAAGTGTAACAAACCAGTCTACTCTATTTATCAGTGTATACTTCAATCACTGCATTGGAAAGTGTTTCTCCTGCTGTCTAATTAGATCATACGAGCAGGTACCTATATATCTATTTGGAAAAAAATTATATTAGCAAAGTTGGCTTTTGATTGTTTAGTCCAATTTCATTCTATTTCTGTAAATTAACTTTTGGGTTTTAGAGTAAAAAAGACAGGCTATAGGTTGAAGCATGGGTGTTTGAACACTGGAATGTTGTTATAGAAAGGAAGCTGGCAGATGGGATTCAAGATGTCCAGAAGACAGTGAATGTTTCACTAGAGAGTTGAGAGAGAAGTTGAGAAAGGGAATGTTAGAAAACACAGATGAGGAAAGGGAGTAGTTGGGGGTGAGGACATAGGGAGATTTCAGAATGGCATAATAAGACAATATAGTTTCTTAAACTGTATAAAGCATGTTTTAATTTGAGATTTTAAAAGAGATGGAGGAACATAGCATGGCTGTGTCATGGAGCTGGAGCTGCAAAGGAGCAATCTCTTGCATGAAGAGTGGCAAGAATATGTAAGAAACAGAGGAGAAGTAGTAGGGAAAGAGAGAGAAAAGGACTATGAGATAGGGAGAAAATTCCACAAAGGATTTTGAAAGCAGAGAAGGCAATTTTGATAGATTCTGAATTGAATGGCCAGACAGTGGACGTGCTTGAGGGTGGGAGGTAAAGTGGTTTCTCCTCTTTGCATGTTTGAGAAGATATGCAGCACATTCAGTACAAATCTGAACCTGGAGACGTGATATATGGAAGGCTATAAAAGAGGGAGTCACAAATATATGGGGAGAGGAGATAAGGAGCATGGAAGAATATTTCAGTGGAGGGGATGTCTGACGTGTGGGAATTTGCAGAGGAAGAAACAGATTTACTGAGGGGAAACACACACACACACTTTTGTTTTTGTGAATGATATTTTGTAAAAAAGATTTCTAATAATTTTGGATGCTTTTCTTTTTTTAAAGATTAAACTTTGTGTAACATACTTCCAAGATTTCTGTCAGTGCTAACCTTCATTGCCATGTTCAGTGACTCAGCTTGGCTCATGTCAAATACCCCATGCACAACTTGTTGAAAAGTCTGAGGTCAAAGTGTAGTGATCCATCTTACCTCTCTAATGTCCCTTTGATATTTACTGCTCATTTCTTCTGTTTTAATTAGATCCTTCCTGGCAGTCTCTGCTTCCTGCTCTACTTCCCCCACTCGGGAAGATAGTGCAGCCAAACGTTCCTTCATTTGTGCCATTTCATAATTTTGCTTTTCGAGTAGTTCCTGTAGTTCCACCACTTGACTGGCTTCATCATTTGAGTCTATAGAGCCATTTGATAGGCGCTGCAGGGAAAGAAGCAACAATATTCATCTATTACTTATCATATAATGTAGAAACTGCCTAAAGCATTTTTTTAAACAAATCTGTCAGCAATTAAAAGACAAAATATTACAGGCATTTTAAGTGTAAATAACATGAGATTCAGCGATATTAATAAACATAGGAAATAGAAGATATGTGCTCTGTTAAACTGTGCATTATTTGTGTTTTAGAGCAACTGGGTATGTGAATTGTGATTATTTATGTACTGGGTCTTTTTTACAGGAAGTCAGCGCTAGTCAATAGAATTCAGCCTTCAGAGCAAGGTAATCTCCACCAGGAGAGGTGGAATTTTAAGTTTCTAGTATAGCATATAAAACTGATAAGGGAAGAAATGTAAATATGAATGAACAACAGTGTTTGACACTGACATGTGGAACTTCAGAACTCTGAAGTTCCTTCCTCCCAACCCTACTGAGCCAGATCATATTACTAAAATTCACCAGAAAGCACACAAAATCTGCAGATGCACAGCAGCCCTCTGATCCCCAATTTGTCTGGACAACTGTCATTTTGAAAGTATGAACAGAACAAACAACAAGGCTCCACACTATATTTAAAATTAGTCAATGAAGTTTGGGATGGCTCTCAAGAATCATCTCACTAACCCTCCCCCAATCCCAAACAGAATGGTATGTGTATGGTGGACAGATATCAGTTATGTTTTGGTGAAGTAGAGAAATAACATTCTGCAGGCTGATTCTGCTAGTTTTTGTCCTCTCTTGAATTCTCACTCCCAATGTCTCTTCCTCATTAGTGTTCATCTTCCTTGATGTCTCTCTTTGCCCCTCTACCCAGCTATGGCAGACTACTTCATATTTCTGCTACTCAGGGCTGGTCTACACTAGGGGAGGGGATCAATCTAAGATACGCAACTTCAGCTACGTGAATAACGTAGCTGAAGTCGAAGTATCTTAGATTGAGTTACCTACCATCCTCACAGAGTGGGATCAATGTCCGCGGCTGTCCCTGTCGATTCCGCTACCGCTGTTCATGTTGGTGGAGTTCCAGAGTCAACAGGCGTGTGTTTGGGGATCGATATATTGCATCTAGATGAAATGCGATATATCGATCCCTGAGAAATCGATTGCTACCTGCCGATACGGCCGGTAGTGAAGACGTACCCTCAGCTTCAATGAGAAGGGAAACAATGCACTAGCTGCTGAATATCTGCACACGGAGAAGTGGGGGAGATAAACAGCTGATGGGTTGCTGCAAGTTGCTGCAGCTCAATAGAGCAGCGCTATGAACGCCACTTTACATTGTCCCATGCTGTCAAGAGTGCAGCACAGGGATGTTGGTGCTCAAGGATGTTGTCCATTGCCCACTGGAGAGCCAAGTGTATACTACTGCATACGTGGTGTGTGTCTGGCTGTGCCCTGGACAGAATCCATACTTCCTCCCATTGCTGCTTCTGTGTTACCAGCATCACTACATATTTATACAGTTGTGTCTATTTACAAATCAAAAGAAAATCACTTTATTTACTGACTTTGATTATATTCTTACTCAACTCAGCTTTCAAATGAACCCAGACCACATAGTTACACTAAGACCATCTGCATTTCTGTGGATCACTGAATAAAATTTTACACTAAAGATTCATTAGATTAAAACAGCTCAGCTCCAAAATTACTTTCCTAGTGATTTGTGTTATGTTTAAACTGTATGTTAATTACTGAAATACAGTTGATCTACTTTGGGATACTACTGACTAATGACAATCGTAGAAGTTGAAAATCTTATTTCCATTTGATTTTGTTGGTCAGAATGATTTCAATTACAATATTTGCATATAATTACCATTCATACGCTGCAACTGCATATGAAAATTAAAATACTACCTGGCCACAATATTAAATACATTACTACCATCCTTTGTTCCAGTGTATGAACTTTATGTAACTTCTCCACTCATGGTTATTGTAATGTTACTTTTAGGGCCTTATTTTCTTGCAGTAATTTTTGCATTTATGACAGATGGAGTAAGTCACAGACAGATGGACAAACTTTATCATGTGTTTACCTTGCCATATTATTCCCTAAATGGTAGCATATGAATTGAAGCTAAAAATATAACTAAGCAACCATTAAATACGAAACATGAACACCATTCAGGTCACTTGCTTTACGTGACCAAAACTATGATAACTTCTTCATCAGTAAGCTTTAATTACCAACAAGTGTACATTCATGAACATTTTCTGTGAAAAATAATTGTGAAAGTTAAAAAAAATAATTGCATCATTTTTCTTTGAGAGATTACAATAATTTTAAAAATAGAAATAAACAAATCAATGATCTAAAAATGTTGAAGTAGATGACTAAAGGATAGATTTTTGAAGGTAGATAAGTGCCTAACTCCCATTGATAACTCCCATATATTTCATAGTTAAGTTGAGTCATTATAGAAAAAGGTTATATGCCTTGATCAAAACTGGCTTGCAAGTTACTTTTTCCTGTTGTTCAGCTCTGGTAAGAATTTGCTGAATGCAGTTAGTCAAAAACAAGCATATTCATGTTCTCTTGGTTCCGGATGACTGGAAAAAGGCTAATGTGGTGGAAGGAGGAGGATCCAGGGAACTACAGGCCAGTCAGCCTCACCTCAGTCCCTGGAAAAATCATGGAGCAAGTCCTCAAGGAATCAATTCTGAAGCACTTAGAGGAGGGGAAAGTGATCAGGAACAGTCAGCATGGATTCACCAAGGGCAAGCCATGCTTGACTAACCTAACTGCCTTCTGTGACAAGATAACTGGCTCTGTGGATGAGGGGAAAGCAGTGGATGCATTATTCCCTGACTTTAGCAAAGCTTTTGATACCGTCTCCCACAGTATTCTTGTCAGCAAGTTAGAGAAGCATGGGCTGGATGAACAGACTATAAGGTGAATAGAAAACTGGCTAGATTGTCGGGCTCAACAGTAATGATCAATGGTTCCATGTCCAGCTGACAGCCGGTATCAAGCGGAGTGCCTCAAGGGTCGGTCCTGGGGCTAGTTTTGTTCAATATCTTCATTAATGATCTAGAGGATGGTGTGGACTGTACCCTCAGCAAGTTTGTAGATTATACTAAACTGGGAGGAGTGGTAGATACACTGGAGGGTAGGGATAGGATACAGTGGGACCTAGACAAATTAGAGGATTGGGCCAAAAGAAATCTGATGAGGTTCAACATGGTCAAGTGCAGAGTCCTGCACTTAGGATGGAAGAATCCCATGCATTGGTACAGACTAGGGACCGAATGGCTAGGCAGAAGTTCTGCAGAAAAGGACCTAGGGGTTACAGTGGACAAGAAGCTGGATATGAGTCAATAGTGTGCCCTTGTTGCCAAGAAGGCTAATGGCATTTTGGGCTGTATAAGTAGATTGAGGGACGTGATCATTCCCATCTATTTGACATTGGTGAGGCCTCCTCTGGAGTAGTGTGTCCAGTCTTGGGCTCCACCCTACAAGAAGGATGTGGAACAATTGGAATGAGTGCGGTAGAGGGCAACAAAAATGATTAGGGGGCTAGAGCACATGACTTATGAGGAGAGGCTGAGGGAACTGCGATTGTTTAGTCTGCAGAAGAGAAGAATGAGGGGGGATTTGATAGCTGCTTTCAACTACTTGAAAGGGGGTTCCAAAGAGAATGGATTTAGACTGTTCTCAGGGGTACCAGACAGAACAAGGAGTAGTGGTCTCAAGTTGCAGTGGGGGAGGTTTAGGTTGGATATTAGGAAAAACTTTTTCACTCGGAGAGTGGTGAAGCACTGGAATGGGTTACCTAGGGAGGTGAGGGAATCTCCTTCCTTAGAGGTTTTTAAGGTCAGGCTTGACAAAAGCCCTGGCTGGGATGATTTAGTTGGGGATTGGTCCTGCTTTGAGTAGGGAGTTGGACTAGATAAGCTCCTGAGGTCCCTTCTAACTCTGATATTCTATAATTCTATGATTCTATAATTTGACATTCAAAGAAACATATCTAGTGCAATTAATAATTGTTTTCTTTTAGAAACCACATGCAACACTGAAATAACATTAATGGGTACTTACTTTCCCCTATCATCATGCTACATGTTCTCCAACCCTCTGGTTCTCTCTGCACTGTCATCCAGACAACACTACCACATACATGGGGAGGAGGGACTCTCTCTTTTCTCCACAAGGGTTCCCTAGCTAGAATGGAGAGGCATTGAGCCGGGTCTCCAGGCTAACCTGAGCTGAGCTCAGTTTATTCTTGCTGGTCTTGTTTCAGACCAGGCAAAGTGAACTTGTGTTTCATTTAATCTCTTGGCACACATTATCCTGGGGAAAGAGGGATAGACAGAGGGAAAGAGCTGCAATGGAGTGAGGGTTAGTTTACTTTTGTCACTCAGTTTTTTATCATTCGATTTCCTTTCAATCCTGCCATCCTAGGCAACAGCATGGTTGGAGTATACGGTAGGATTAGCCCCCAGACTCCTTTAATTATGTAATACTATTCAACTCATGGAGGGAGGGAGGGAGGAAAGACAGCATGTTGATTATCCAATCCCAATCATCTGATTATCTAATATTGTTCTATTCAATGTGGCCGTCATAGTATCTTTCCCCAATCTGAACCTTAGAGTCCAAAAGTTGGGGTACTAGCATGAATTCCTCTAAGCTTAATTACCTGCTTAGATCTGATAAGCTGCCACCAATCAGGAATTCCAGTGCCTGATACACTCTGGTCCCCCTAAAACCCTTCCCTGGGGACCCCAAGATCCAAATTCCTTGAGTCTCACAACAAAGGGGAATAAACCATTTCCCTTCCCCCTTCTTCTTCCCTCCCAGCTCTTTCCTGCCCTGGGTACACCAGGAGATCACCGTGATTCAAACTCCTTGAATCACCACACAGAGAGGAATGTTACCTTCCCCTCGCCCTCCTCTTTTCCCTTCACCCAGAGGCAATACAGATTCAAATTCCGTGAATCTAAAACAAAGAGGAAATTCACCTTTCCCTTCTCACCACCAATTCCCTGGTGAGTACAGACTCAGTTCCCTTGAGCCTCAACAAGGGGAAAAATCAGACAGGTCTTAAAAGCAAAACTTTTAACAAAAAGAAAGAAAAAAGGTAAAAGTTCTCTCTGCAATTTAGATGGTAAAAGTTACAGGGTCTGTCAACTTATAGAAACTGGAGAAAAAGCCTCCTCCAGCAGAAACACAATTTAAAATACTTCCAGCCAAATATACATTAGACCACTACCAGCCAGATACACATTTGCAAATAAAGAAAACTAATTAAAAAGACTAAACCGCCTTTCTACATTTGTATTTACTAAATTTGAACAGAAGATTAGAGAGCCTGTAGGTACGTGTGGTTACTCTCAGAACCCAGAGAGAACAAAGCCAAACCCAAAAAACACAAACAAAGGCTTCCCTCCATGGAGATTTGAAAGTATCTTGTCTCCTGATTGGTCCCCTGGTCAGGTGTTTGGTTCCCTGTTTGTTAACCCTTTACAGATAAAAGAGACATTAACCCTTAACCATCTGTTTATGACAGGCCCCATTAAATACAGACTATACTTAATTTCAATAATTTCAGTTAGCTAACAAATGCACTAAGACAATCAACATTTCCATAAGAAATATTATATTTTAAAAATTATGTTGGATCAGAAGCCACAGCTGAGTCACAAATAATTATGAAGCCCCCACTTTAAAAGTTGCCCCATAATGTTACTGTAGCTTCTCAAAAATTACTTTGTGTTTGTGACATTTTGCTAGAGCCTAACTATTATTAAAGACTTTTACTCAAAATATATATAAATATGTTCTTTTGGCTAAAATCTCAATCCCTTTCTAATACCAATATGAATAAATCACATCTAGTTTGAGTCATGTGACATGTATCTAGATCAGTTTTATGGCAGTTTCAATAAGGTATTTTTCATTAACTTGACAGTACAACTGGAATGTGTTAAAGGAACATTTTGATTGCCATGTACCTACATTTAACACCATCTGTCATTTACAAGAGACTTAGAACACACTGTAGTTTCACTCTGTCCTTCATCCAATGGAGAGCAACATTTGGTTGTCAAGTCAGACAAAGGGAGAGAAGAGAGCCAATGACCAAGATGGCCAGAAATTTTAGGACCTTTGTAGGATTTGATCCAATACCCATTGAAGTCAATGGCAAACTTCTATCTTGGATCCCAGAACAGGTGAGTCAGAATTCTAAATCTTTTCACTCACTATTGGCTCAGATATGAAGATCCATAGGTCATTGTGGAGTTGGGAGGAAATAGAATAGCAGAAGTGATGTTAGTAGAGATTAACAAAAGGAAGACTGAAAACCAAGCACAGAAACTAGGTGAAGTCTGAGGTCTCAGAGCAAAAGGAAACTGAGGTCAAGTCAAGAGAGGATAGGAGCTATGAGCTCAGAGGACATGATGAACATGAGACAGACAGACAGGTAGATAGGAGGTGCAAGATAGGGAAAAATGGAAAGAGAGCCAAAAGAGATCTCCAAAGACCCTGCTCTCGTCCTATCCAGAGGTGCAGGATGTACCAGACAGAGAGGTCCAAGAAAGTTAATTTAAAAAATATTTTAAAACAGCATTTCTCAACTCCCTCAACACCTCCCCCTCCCTCCCAGCATCTCCTTCACACCAGGTTACCCAGCATGAATGAGGTGCTGGGACAGAGGGGAAGGAGTGGGGACCCTGGGTCCATGCCACTCCCAGAAGTAGCCAGTATGTCCCTGTGGTTGGGGACGGGGGGTCTCCATGCGCCGCCCCAGACCCAAGTGCTGACTCCGTAGCTCCCATTGGCCTGGAACTGCAGGCCATGGGAGCTGTGGAGGTGGTGCCTGCAGCAGCTCTCTGACCCCCTGCCTAGGAGCCGCTGCTAGAGGGATGTGCTAGTCACTTTTGGGAGCTGCCCAAGGTAAGCGCTGCCCCCATTACCCCCTCCCACACCCCAGATCAGAACCTGCACCCAAACTTCCTCACAGAGCCCGTACTCCCTCCTGCACCCACACTCCCACCTCATCCCCCTGCCCCAGCCCTCAGCCCCCTCCAGCACCCAAACTCCCTCCCACACCCAAACTCCCAGCTCTCAGCCCGCACCCCCTCCCACATCCAAACTCCCTCCCAGAGCCCATACCCCTCCTGCACCCCAACCTCCTGCCTCAGCATGGTGAAAGTGAGCAGAGCTGGATTAACTTTTTGTGGGCCCAGTACTAAACATATTTGTGGGCCCCCCTGGGGAATGAAGAGGACGGGGCAAGAACAGAGAGGGCAGGGTGGATTAGATTTAAATCATGATTTAAATCACTAGTTAGGAAGACTCAATTTAATCATGGGTTTCTACATAAAAGTCCATTCTTGTTGGTTGTTATAACCTTAAAACATATTCTTCACAACTCAGAGATAGATGTAAGTTTCATTTTTAGAAGGCACACACTATACATTTTTAAACTGTGATTATTTTGAAAACTTTTCAGATGAGTTTTACAGTTATATCAGAAAATGAGTGATTGTTTGGTTATTTCATTTACCAAAGATAATTGAAGCAGATATTTATGAAGTCAGTTCACCTCCCAATATCTCCAATTCAAGAGGTTAATCATTAATATTTGGAGGATTTTCTTGCCAGGCTGTATTAGGAGGAGAACATCACCAGACAGACATTTAAATTGTTTTATTTAACTAAAACAGTAAAGTTAAAGTATTCTGGATTTTTTTTCCTTCAAGAGCAAACATAATATTTTAACAAAAAAAATGTGTCTCTCACTTCTCACTTTTATCTCCAAACTTCTCCTTGTCCAGATCTCTTCTGCTCCCAACAATCTTCTATTCATTGAACTTTTTGAAACTTTTCACTTTTAAATAGAGGTAAAGAGTTGACCCTGTGTACACAAATTTGCAGAGGGACAATAGAGTTGAGGTCTGTTATTTCTCACCTCTATACATGATTGATTTATTTAAATACATTTCTGCTGTTAAAAGGATGTTACCTCTGGAGACACAAATCCACAGTTTGAGAATTGCAAAACTAAGCATCTCTGATGGTATCTTCTAGACTGAGCACTGAGTCCCATTGGGTAGATAGAAAAGTTAACCTAAATAATCTACACAGAAATCTGTGGAACCCCATAAGATTGGGTCCCTAAACCTGTAGAACTGATGAATGAAATTGTTTTTGATTGTTCACTTTATTAATGTAACTTCATAAGTAAAGTTTTATGAATGAAACAACATTCGTTCATAGAACCAGTTACCCCAATAACTGGCTAATTGACAATTAAGGTGCTTGTTAAGAGCCATAGCTGTTCAGCCAGTTGCCCTTGTAAGTTTCACTGTCAATCCAATTCCTGCTTAAATCAATGAGACTTGCACTGTTTCAGTATTGTAACTTCTGTTCACTGTTTGCCATTCATTACACTTGCCTACTATATTGTAATTCAAACTCCATTTTACAATGTTTACTCCATTTTGTAAAAGCTTGCTGCAATCTTCATTTTTGCAAAACTCTGCTCTAATCTTATTAGTTTAGTTTAGATGTATGAATGAGATATGTATGGATGATGGAATCAACCTCCAGCACCAGCCTGTCCTGATGAAACAGAGTTCAAACACCAATGGCTGAAGATGCAGATAAGAGTCCTAACAAAGTAAGAAGAGTGTGTGTGGGGGGGTGCAGGAGTCAGGGCATGAGGTATGGGGGACTGAGTATGTGTGAGGTGCAGGAGTCAGGGCAGGGGTCAGGGCTGGGGAGGTGGCCTGGTGTTGTGGGGGTGCTCCCAGCCCCCTGCCCTGAGCAGTTCACAGCAGGAGGCTGGAGGGGGTATGCCTTGCCTGATTCCACCTCCTTTCCCAAGGCCCTGCCCCTACCTCTTTTCCACTTCCTCCTCTCTCTCCTGAAAGTTATTAAATGTTCAACACCAAGGAACAGATGGGGTAGAGGACTGAATTTTCCATGGCCTCCCTCACAAAATATATCACCATTTTGCCTTTAGTAATTATCCTTTTGAGGGGAATACTGGCCCCTTCTCTCTTTTCGCAAAGTCCTGTGACCTCTTTCAGCTAAAGAAAACTTGTGAGTGCTGGTGATGCAATAACTCTTTACCGCTCTCTCCGGTATAGTGGTGGGGGATGAATAAAGGTAGGGGTTCAGTGTTAAGGCCCCCCGATTCCTAATGCCTGCACACTTCAGGGGAAAGCAGCTGCTGTTGGAAGGGGCATTTCCCTCACTAGAGTTAAGCTGCCCAGGGTCCAGGTGGCGTGGCTGCTGCTCCCTCCCCTGCCCCACAAACAGCTGACAGGGAGCAGGGAGAGAGAGTGAGAGGAGGAGGGGCGAATACACAACACGCTGGGGAAGAAGCAGGGGGAGGGGGAGCTTTGCTGCCAGCTCCCATGCAACATCAGGACAGAGCCCCGGGCACAGCAGCACCAAGCTTCCCAGACAAGAGAGGCTGGGCCGGGGCCCCTTTTGAGCATTAGCCTGGCGCCAGTGGCACCACTGGCGCCATTGTAAATCCAGTATTGAAAGTGAGTGAGTGAGGGTGGGAGAGAGCGAGCAAAGGAGGGAGGGGGGATGGAGTGAGTGGGGGAGTGGCATCAGGGAAGAGGGTGGAATGGGGTGTGGCCTCAGGAAGGGGTGGGGCAAGGTTTAGAAGTGGGGCTTAGGTGTCCCCAAAATTTTTTAAATCAAACTGGGAGTCCTTGGTTTGCTAAAGTTTGAGAACTTCTGTTTTAAAATGTATTTTAGGTTCTGAAAACCTTTTGTATTTCAAATTATATGTATTGTCTACATCATGGGCTCTCATACTGGGGGTCAGGACTCCTCAGGGGGTCGCAAGGTTATTACATGGGGGGTTGCAAGCTATCAGCCTCCACCCCAAACCCCACTTTGCCTCCAGCATTTATAATGGTGTTAAATATATTAAAAAGTGTTTTTAATTTATAATGAGGGGTCACACTTAGAGGCTTGCTATGTGAAAGGGGGAGAATCATTGCTCTACAGATTACAGAGAAATGATCCCATTACTAGAATTCTTTTGAAAATGCTGCAGCATCAGAAAATGGGTGGAAAATCTCCTTACTCCCAAGCATTTTAGTAGAAGGTTTTAGTCTCTACTTAGATCAGCTCCATCACTGTAATTCACAGTGAAGATGGGGTTAAAGGTCAAAGAAGGACTATATCTTATTGTATCACATGATGTCTTTAGTATGACTCCTGAGATCTCTCCCATTTGTAAACTCACCATTACAACTGGGAGACTTTGCCAGGGAAGAGAGGGTGCAGGCATCACAAGAAAAAAACAAAATATTTTTAAAAGTCACTTAAATGTGTGAAAACTACTTCTCTATGCCGTTTCATCTACTTCAGTTACACCTCTAGGCACAGCATATTAGCTGTAAAAGTTTTATTATTCTGGAAGAGGAGACTGGAGGGACTGTGGAAGCAGCACTGCGTAGAGCAAAAATTCACAGATAAGGAGCAGTAAGAATGGGGTGAACTAGTAAAGAGCAAATATGACAACAAGCATATCCCTTTCTCCCACTCGCATGCAGAAGTGCAGAAATCAAACATGAGGAGCTCAAAGGATTACAACTGTTTGAAGTTATGGTGGATTTAGACAACGAGCTTACATTAGAAGATTTGCCGAAAGCCATTAAATCGATTCCCAGGAACAAGGCATATGGCAAAGACTGCTTGCCTGCTGTAATCTACAAATGTACCAATGACAAACTATTCCAAAAGCTCCATGAAGTCATAATACTTTGTTGAAAAGAAGAAGTGGTACCACAAGATTTCAAAGATGCTCAGTTTGTACAATTATACAAACATAAAGGGGATAGAAGCAACTCCGACAACTACAGAGGTATTTTCCTGTTGAACATTGTCGGAAAAGTTCTCACTTCCATTATGCTCTGTGGCTGCAATCTCTAGGTGAAAGAATCTATCCTGAAAGTCAGTGTGGTTTTCGCTCAGGATGTTCCACCACTGATATAATATTTTCAGTCAAGCAACTGCAACAGAAGTGAAGAGAAAAATGAATACCACTGTAAATAGCCTTCACTGATCTGATGAAGACCTTCAATACGGTAAACAGACTACGTTTTTGCTTTTCTGAAGACTCTGGGTTGTCATCGCAAATCAC
This sequence comes from Gopherus evgoodei, assembly GCF_007399415.2. Classification (NCBI taxonomy): domain Eukaryota; kingdom Metazoa; phylum Chordata; order Testudines; family Testudinidae; genus Gopherus; species Gopherus evgoodei. The sequence goes on along the minus strand of NC_044322.1, from coordinate 291,388,152 downwards.
TGAACCTTATTCGCTCTTTACATCAAGGAATGAAAGCAACTATAGTATATGAAAACAAAGAATAAAATGCTTTTGATATCAACAATGGGGTGAAACAGGTGTATCATAGCTCCCTGTGCTCTTAAACATCTACTTTTCTTTCCTGATTCTTCATGCATTTAAAGATGGTGTTTGTCTTTGAACCAGACTAGATGGTTTACATCACAAGGTTTAGAGTGAAAACCAGGGTGAAAGAGCTGGGTTTTGAGAAAGTTCCTGTTTTCAGCTGACAAGGCCTTGGTTGCCCATAGTGAATCTTCTCTGCAAAATTTCTTGGGCAGTTATTCTGTCTTTCAAGAGGTTTTGGCTGACAATTACTTTCAAGAAGACTGTGATCATGTACCAAAGAGTGGAAGAACCAATGCCTGATATTACTCCGGAGGGTTAATCTCTTAATGTCGTTGACAGCTTTTGCTATGTGGGTTCTATGATCAGCAGGAATCTTGACCTTGAGATTAAACTAACAGAATCAGAAAAGTAGCTAAGAATTTCAGGCCATTACAGAAATGTGCATGGAATAACAGCAAGCTATTGACTAAGGTAAAATGTGAATCTATGAGACTTGTGTGCTATCATCCGTGCTTTAAGGTTCAGAAATATGGACTACATATGCTAGACACTTCAGCAGACTGAACAGCTTCCATATGAGATGCCCGCACAAGGTCTTGAAAATAAAGTGAGAAGACAAAGTACCAAATACAGAGATGTTGGAGTGCACATGACTGATATATTTAGAAGTCACTATTAAGAGGAGGATATTGCGATAGCTTGGTCATGTCAGAAGAATGGGAGGAGATGGTATCCCCAAAAAGTATTTTTTACAGTGAAATCCATGACAGCTCTAGAAAGTGAGGTCACCCTTTATGACAGTCACAATATGTGTAAAAATGATATGAAGTTGTTCAGCATCAACATAGAAAGCTGCGAGGAGTGCACAGAATCCTATCTAATCTGGAGGAAACATCGGGCACTGGGTGCAACCCAACATGAAGCAGCTTTGATCCATAGGATGGAAACAAAGCGAGAAAGAAGAAAGCAGCCCTGTAATCTTTGTTTCCAGCTCAGATAATAGATGGATCTATGGAATTGTAACAAGGTACATCTCTTTCAAATTGGGCTTGGCAGCCACAAATGGATTCATCAGGCACGTGACTAGACTTCTTATGTGTATGCTATGATCCAGCAGATTGATGGTTGCCTATCATGCAGAGGTATTCCTGATCTCCATGGTGTAAAGAGTAGCCTCTCCACTGAGTACTCAAGGGGGTGGAAAGATGGACTGGTGGGACCAGAGTGAGGAGAGGGAAGACAAGGATTCTGTTCCTGGCTCTGCCACAGATTTCTTGTATGACCTTGGGCAAGCTGCTTGTGCTTCCATTCCTCCAGCTATAAAATGAGGACAATAATACATCCCTTCTTCACAGGTGTGTTGTGAGGCTCAGTGCATTAATAGTTCATCAAAATCTTTTGGATCCTTGGACAAAAGGTGATTTAAACAATTAAGTTAATGATATTCACTTCATATTACATAGTATTATAGGACCACAAGGATAAAGAGAAGCAGCAAAAGTGAATTTAACATCGCTATGTTAAAAAAAAAAAAAGCAAAAGCAAAGTCATGGGAGTGACTGAGAAACTGAAATCACAGTCCATATAAAGTGGTGCAGAGACAGTGTCTCCTCACGAAAAAGCTTTTATAGCTGTCCAAATATAGCAATAGTAGCCAGGAGGAGAAACAGAACAGAGATAAAAGAATCATCAAGCAAATCTGATGGCAGAGATAGTATTAGTTACAACAGATGAGGCGTACCACAGAGAAAATCAAAGTTCAAAAATACCCCGTGGGAGCAAGTGCCATGGAGGGCAACAGGGATTAAACAAGAAAAAAGGTCCAGAGAAAACATCTTCAAATTGCTAGTGGTGTATAGGAGGAGAAGGGGAGGAATGTAATGCCCATATTCCCTAAAGTGGAATAGCATGAAAAGAAAACCAACATCATTAGTGTGGGATTTTTTTTTTCTCTCTAGATCAAAAGCACAGCAGCAATGCAATCTGCTGTTTGTATAGGCAATGTGTCAGCAGTGGGAAGGCAGGTAAGCACATGGGAACACAGTAAAATTCCCTCAGACTCTCCCTTCCTCCGATACAGCAGCATGAGAAAAGTGTCTGCCTACTGGACTATTAGAAGGGAGGAATGAAGATAAGAGCAAGACCAGGAGTAGGTACAGGACAAGACCCACACTGAAAACCTTAATCTCTTTCAATCTGTTCCACATCCACACTGCAGTCTAATCCAATAGTACTGTTGAAGGGAAAGCTGTGTTACAGAGATGGCACAATGTACTATTTAAAACAAGAGTAAGGACAGCAGACTACAGTAGTTATCAAATTAAATATAAAATTGTCCAAGTTAATGATGTTGAATGTATTGCTTTTTAATTTTGTAAAAGACAAGATATGAGGAAAGCACAGAAATAGTTTCACCGTGACAAATGCTGAGGTGTTTAATGCCTATTTTGCTTCAGTCTTCACTAAAAAAGTTAATGGTGACCAGATATTCAACACAATTAATACTAAAAACAAGGGGAAAGGAACACAAGCCAAAATAGAGAAAGAACGGGCTAAAAAAATGTTTAGATAAATTAGATGTATTCAAGTCGGCAGGGCCTGATGTAATTCACCCTAGGGTACTTAAGGAACTAGCTGAAGCAATCCCAGAACCATTAGCAATTCTCTTTGAGAACTCCTGAAGAACGGGTTAAGTCCCAGAGGACTGGAAAAGGGCAAACAAAGTACCTATCTTTAAAAAGGGGAACAAATATGGCCTGGGGAATTATATATCAGTTGGCTTAACTTTGATATCTGGAAAGATACTGGAACAAACTATTAAACAATCAGTTTGTAAGCACCTAGAGCAGTAGTCCCCAACCTTTTCGTCTGGCAGGCGCCAGACAAAGGACCATGGCGGCAGTGGAGCATCTGCCGAAATGCTGCCGAATTTCTGTGGCGTTTCGGTGGCAATGCCTCTCGATGACGTCACTTGGCGGCAAGGGGCATCATCGAGAGGCATCGCCGCCGAAACGCTGCAGAAATTCGGCGGCGACACCTCTCAATGACGCCACTTGCTGCTGACAAGCTACAACATCAAGAGGCATCGCCGCCGAAACGCCACAGAAATTCGGCGGCATTTCGGCGGATGCTCCACTGCTAGCCAGGACCCAGGCGCATTGATGACCCCTGACCTAGAGGATAATAGGGTTGTAAGAAATAGCCAGCATGGATTTGTCAAAAACAAATCATGCTAAACCAACCAAATTTCCTTCCTTGACATGGTTGCTGGCCTCCTGGATGGGGGAAGCAGTAGATGTGATTTATCTTGATTTTAATAAGCCTTTTGACACAGTCCCACATGGCACTCTCACAGGCAAACTAGGGAAATGCAGTCTAGATGATATTGCTCTAAGATGGTTTATGATTTGCTGTCAAACTGGGAGGGCATATTCTAGTGAGGTCCCTCAGGGGTCAGTTCTGGGTCTGGTACTATTCAATATTTGTATTAATGACTTGGATAATGGAAAGAAGAATATGCTTATAAAATTTCCAGATGACACTAAGCTGGGAGGGGTCCTTTGGAGGACAGGATTAGAATTCAAGAGGATCTTGACAAATTGGAGAATTGGTCTGCAAGCAACAAAATGAAATTCAGTGAAGACAAGTGCAAAGTACTTTATCATCATCATCATGATGTTCCCATTACGCCTCTGGCATTTAGGGCAGCGAGGAAGCTCCTTCACTGCTGTCTGTTTCAGGTAAGTCTTTCCAGGGCCAGCACTAGGATTTTTGCTGCCCCAACCCCAAACAAAAGAATTTTTGCCCCCCCCTTCTTTTATGCCTCCCTGCCCCACCCCAACTCCACCCCTTCTGAACCCCTTCCCCAAATCCCCAGCCCTGCCTCCTCCCCCAGGCATGCCGCATTTCCCCCCCTATTGCTTCCTGGGGGCCCCCCCACGACCTCCTGCCCTAGCCCACCTCTGCTCCGCCTGCTCCCCCGGGTGTGCCGCCGCTCCGCTTCTCCCCACTCCCTCTCAGGCGAGGGAGGGCAGAGGAGCAGTGGTGCGTTCAGGGGAGCAGGCGGAGTGGAGGTGAGCTAGGGTGGTGAGGCGCAGGAAGTAACAGGGGGTAGAGGAACTGCTCCCCGCTCCAGCTCACCTCCGCTCCACCACCGTAGCCTCCCTTGAGCGCCCCACTGCTCAGCTTCTCCTCCCTCCCAGACTTGCTGCACAAAACAGCTGTTTCGCGCACAGCAAGCCTGGGAGGGAGGGGGGAGATGCGGAGCGGTGACAGCGCTCTCAGGGGAGCAGACGGAGCGGAGGCGAACTGGGGCGGCGAGGGCACTTTTTCCCCATGCCCCGGAGTTGGCACCTATGATGGCCGGTGCCAGAATGCTGCCTCTAGAAATGTGCTGCCCCAAGCACCTGCTTGTTTTGCTGGTGCCTAGAGCTGGCCCTGAGTCTTTCAATGGTTCCCCAACTGTGCCCCAGGTTTTCAGCTCAGCTTCCACAGCTCTTAGCCATGTTGTTTTTGGGTGGCTTGTTTTCACTTGCCTTCATAAGCCTTCACTTCACAAGTGAAGACAAAAGTACCTCAGTTAGGAAGGAAAAAAATCAAATGCACAACTACAAAATGGGGAATAACTGGCTACGTGGTAGTACCATTGAAAAGAAACTGGGAGCTATAGTGGATCATAAATTGAATATGAGTCAACAATGTGATGCAGTTGTGAAAAAGGCAAATACCATTGGGGATGTATTATCAGGAGTGTTGTATGTAAGATAAGGGAGGTAACTGTCCTGTTCAACTTGGCACTGGTGAGGCCTCAGCTGGACAAACTGGAAAGTGCAGAGGTGAGCCACAAAAATGATAAAAGGTTTAAAAACCTGACTTTTGAGGAAAGTTAAAAAAATTGGCATGTTTTGTCTCAAGAAAATAAGACTGAAGGGGAACCTGTTAACAGTCCTAAAATATGTTAAGGGCTGTTGTAAAGAGCACTGTGGTCAATTATTCTCCATGTCTGCTGAAGGTAGGATAAGAAAATATGGGCTTCACCTACACCATGTGAGATTTTGTTCAGAAATTTGGGAAAACTTTCTAACTAAAGAATAGGCTTCCAAGGAAGGTTGTAGAATCCCCATCGTTGGAGGTTTTTAAGAACAGGTCGGACAAACACCTGTCAGGGATGGTCTAGATTGATTTGGTCCTGCTTCAGCATAGGGGGCTGAACCTGAGGACACTCTTCACCAGTAAATCTAAAATAAAGCATTGCCATTTTTTCTGGTCACATTATACCATCTTGGTTCTTGGGGACAATTTTTTCCCAAGGAGTCACCCTAATGGTTGAATCAATATCTACGCTAATTATGCTGACTATATTCAACATATAGCATACAACCAGAAAGTAACTGATGCATTTTTATACTAGAATTATATTAGTCACACTGATATATCAAGGTTGCACGGGTAGACATTTATTAATGTATGTGCTTCAAAGATTTGTATTATTTATATATCTGTGCTAATGAATTTACAGATACTGATATAACAGCTTTTTCTTGACTTGCTATGTAAAATCCAAAAACCTTTCAGAAGCTTATGAAAAAAAAGTGAGCTCCAGTTGTTAGCTATGAGAATGTCAGTTTTCCAGAAAATGCTTTATGTGGACACACATGAACAAGAAACACAAAAGAAATGTAGGCAATCCCCAGAGAAATGGATGTGGTCCAATAAAAGATATTACCTCACACAACCTGTCTCTCTAATATCCTGGGACTGACATGGTTACAAGACGACCCCGGAGAAATGTCATTTTGGGAGCTTTTTGCCAGCATAAAGGTGGGCACAAGTGCAGGAGAAGTGAGAACATGGTAACTGGTAACAAACTTGGGTTCATAAGGAAATCAATTAGGGAAACATTCACAGATTTATTCAGGAAAGGCTAAAACATTTATTTTTGTCCAAACAGGACAGCAGGCAAAAGAAAAGGAAATAGTTTGTGAAGAAAGCCCTGGCAGCCCTTTTGCTGTTGACATATATGATTAACCCAGAAGCATCTCCAAAGCAGAAAAAACTACTGCCTAAGAGAGACTGCCAAAGAGCCAGATGTTGCTGCTAGAAGAGCATGTTCCAAAGCTTGGCCTTTGGGTTTTGTGACTTCTCAACTGATGAGAAAGCAGAGAAGTACTGGATAGCAAAGTAAATGACACAGCCTTTTGAAGTGAATAAAATACTGTGAATAATTTTAATCAAATTGTTTCAAATTTCAAAGATTCATCAAAATTATGAAATAAAAATATTAAAGACATATGCATGGTCATACATCGTGGATGAGAATGTACACTACAATGGTCTAGCACTATAAAATAATATTAGAAAAAAGGTCAAGGAAATTCAATCTATGATCTGAGACCTGGATCATAGATAAGCAGTTACGTAGAAACATTCCCTAATCCTAGGGTTTTATACTAACACTCATTAACATAGTCTCTGAGGGGCTTTAAAATTAAGTAGATTGGTAAAACAATGTCTCCAGTGAACTTCATGAATTCTTCAAGTCTTCTACTTTCTATGGTTACTGGGGATTTTTTGTTGTGGAGTGATGTGGTTGTAAATGACAATCTAGTAACAATGGAAATAAAGATACTGCTGACAAGGAGGAAGCTGTAACCTTTGCCAGTTAATTTTCAGAAAGATGTCACCAGCACCATTCCAAACAGCTGGGGAGTTTCAGTTAGGAAAATAGTCTGCTGTACTGTCATAACAGAAAAGGTGCTACCTAGGGCAGTGAATGTTTAGTGACTGTTTAATGTGTCAGTGAGGGTGGTAGGCTCTCAGTCCACCTCTGGCAATACAAATCCTAGGGTTTAGTTTTCAGGAAAAATAGAGGGTTTCAGACTGGAACAAAGAAATAATAGGAGGAGAAAAGGCAGCGCAGCAATAAGGAGCATGGGGTATGATCTCTAAACTCCTGATGCTGCAGTAGATCAGGGAGGCTAGAGATCTGTGACTCATACTAGGAACATCTGGCTCTAGGTGACTGAGCCCAAGAATGTCCTGCCTCCATTCCCCATCCTTCAGGGGTAACATCTTGACCCAGGGCAACGAGGTTGCACTATTCAATTAAGCAAAACTCTTCCTCCATAGTTGATTAGCCTAAAAAAGGGTGGTGGCTACAGAGTGAAAGTGCCATTTAGGTCAGCTTATCAGAGAACTGCTGACTATGACTGCTGAGGTGTGACAGTCGTCCTCTTCAGCATGTATCTTACATTGTGCTTCCTTTCTGCAGAGGAGTTCCCAAATATTTATTGTGGAAGTAATGATGTGCTCAGAAGAAGAACTCATTTAAAAACCTATCACATATTTGAGACTCATACTTCTATCCAGTGTGCAAATGTAAAAAAAAATGAAGCAAAGGGGTAGGATGGGAAGGTAAAAAATTCCAGAAGATTTGGGGAAAATGTCCTTAAAATAACTAATTTTAGGCACTGAAGTTTGAAAATGCTGGCCTTAGTCTTAAGAAAAAACACAAACTACCCTCAGCAATGGTAGTTACACAGATGAACCCTTCTACTTGAAGAGTGGTCAAAAAGGCCAGAACATCGCCAAGAAAACTTACAAGGAAAACCTAAAGAGACATACTTCCCAGGTCAAAATACAACAAAGGAACCAATCTGAATTATTCAGTACAGGAATCTGAAGGGAAATTAAATAAATTCTATCAGATGAGTCACATTATGAAGATCACCTCTCTAGACTAAGTGTAGGATGAAATTGGCAAAGGTGAAATTTAATATTGCCTCATAAAATAAAAAAGGTGATCATTACTAGTGTGGTCATAGATTTTGGACTAAACTAATGGCCACTGCCACTTCCATTTGAAGGAAAAAACATATATATTATAGAGTCCTAATGAAAACATCAGTTTTGCGAAAAGAAGGCATAGGAGAATTAGAAAATGTGCCACCAAATGAGCTGTTAAACAACATCGCTTCACTGCTCTCATCACAATAGAGCAAATTAATTCCTAAATCAGAAAAAAAAGTGGTGGTGGTACAGCTGCTGCAGATCGCGGCTTTTTTGTTTTTTTTTTTGCTGCTTGGGGCAGCAAAAAAGCTGGAGCCAGCCCTGCTACACAAATAGTAAAGATCACACAATTATAGATTTAAAACAGATTGATTAATACACTCAGAGGAGTGTACAATGACACTCTTTCTTAAAGAGAACATAGCAGGAGCCGTTTAGGAAATCAAGGGTAAAATAAATAATAATGATGAATTTTACTTATATAGCACAAGCTAAGAACCACAAATCACGTTACAAGCATTAATTAAACAAACCTCACAAGCTCCATGTGGCATAGGTTAAGAAGCCTCATTTTACAGGAAGGAACTATGGTGAATATGAAGCACAGAAAAGTTACGGCCCGAGTTTTCAAAGTGTCTTGTATTTGTGTGCATTTCAATTTTTGGGTGCCCAAATGGAGATACCTACTTTGTTTTTATTTTTATTTGTTGGGGGTACTGAGAATGAGCATCTGCAAGTACTATTGACTTCAACTGGAGCTGTGGGCTCTCAGCACTTCTAACAGTCAGGCCCTAGGTGTCCAAATAAGGAAGCCCAAAATTAGAGCTCGTTTTTAAAAATTTGAGCCTATGAGACTTACACACAATCATATAGGAAGTCTGTAGCAAAGATGGAATAGAACACAGGTCTCCTGACTTCCAGGCCTGTGCTTTACCATCACACCATCTTTTCAAGACCATTGTATGACCACCATTCTAATTGCATTTGTAGCAAGGAATGCTTGAGTCCTTAATCAGCCTGAGTACCTGAAGCACAGGAAAGACAGATCTAAAAAGAAGTATATGATGTTAATGCAGATGAATAGCTGCATAGTATAGGCATTATAATAGCCTAAATGCAAGTGATAACTGTACTATGGACAAAAACAGTAAGATCATAACCAGTAGATCACAATATAAAACACAACATACTATACCCCAAAATAGTAGCACTATACCTGATGTGTCTCAAACAATTCTTGGAGACTGTTTGCCTCCTTATGAATGGAGTCACTTTGCTCTAAGGCCTTCTGTCTTCACTGTACTAGAACCGCATACAGCAACAGTTCTCCTCTCTCCAGTTTCTAAGAATTCTAAGAATGAGTTGCATGATAGATGGGCATTTTGCCTCATTGCTGGTCCCATCTTTGGGCTACTGGACCAGTCTATTCCATCTCACCTATGCAGACTGTTTACCTTCACTGGAGACCAGAGTACTTCTCCCCCTCTTACTACTGGCTGTGTGTTGAAGTCATTTCTGAAAGCTTATTCAGAAGAGATAGAACAGCACTTTCTGATTTCCCAAAGCAAGAGCTGCTCAGCTCACAAAACGAAGTCCCACATGCAACAAAACCTACCTGCTCTGACCAATTGCTCCACTCTAGTGGTCTCACCAGCTCAGCATGAGTAATGATAGGCTTGAGGCCTCCCTCTTGCACCATATCATCCAGTCAAACTCAGCTATCCAAGCTGTTAGCCATCATTTAGTTTGAAATCTAAACTCCAGGCTCCCTAGCCCAGACAGTAAGAAAGGGACAGCATTTTACTGGGGTGTGGGGTATACAGTATATAGAGATTTCTGTGGGATAGGGAGGGGGAAAGAGTTGATTTCTTGGGGGAAAAAAGGGATTTGACTGAAAAGCTTAATTTATATATTGAATGTGCCCCTTGCGAGTAATATGTCCATCCCAATCTCTTGCCAATAAAAAACTTCCATAATCACACCATCAAATATACACCATATGTACACACAGAGTCCCTACTCCTCACCACAACACATACATGATATCTTACGAAAGATTCTTTAAGCAGAATTTTGAGCGCTGGCCAAGAATTATTGGTTGGGCTTCTATAGCCTTCTTCCATTCCACCTTTACACTTGGAACTCCTTACCTCTCCATGTGTGCCAAACAATTAGACTCGTCATTTAAATCCTCCTCAGACACATACTTCTTCAATGAAGCATACCAGTATTAATCCATTAAAGGAAGTAGTTTATTTTAAAATCCAAAAAGACATCTGCACTGCTTTGAGACAAACCCTCCATCTGATTATCAACTATGTTTTGTGTCTGAAGTGTATTATCTCTCTAATTTAGAATGTGAACTCTTTGAGGCAAGGTTCATGCCTCCCACTGTGTACATCAAGCATACTGCTTGCACTCAATAAATCGCAAAATAATGACAAAACACCTCGAAGCAAACTTTCTCTGAGTTACAATCAACCCTTGAAGGTCAGTGGTAACTCCCTAAATGTCCCCTTCATGAACTGCTCTTCTTATCCTCCAGATAAGGACTCCACATGCCCTGCTTTCACTCTACTGTCTGCTATTCTGTTATGCTGCTAGCTGAAGTCAAAACACCATAGCTGGCAAAGGAGCAAATATGAAATAAGTTGGCTAAAACTTGGAGACAAAGAATTCTCAGTCCATGTTTACACTTACAAGCTTACAGCTGTGCAACTGTAATAGTGCTAGTGTAGCCACATTATGCCAATGGGAGAGCGCTCTCCTGTTGATATAATAAAACCAGCTCAATGAACAGAGGTAACCATGTTGGTGGAAGAGTCAGTCTCCTGCCAACATAGTGCTGTGCAAACAAGCGTTTATGCCAGCAAAATGTATGTCACTGAGGGTGGTGTTTTATTCACAATCCTGAGTGACAAAACTTTTGTTGACATAAGTGCTAATGTAAACATACCGTGTGACATTACTGACATAACCTGTGACAGTATAGATCATTGTTGCAACCACTGTTATATATTTGCAGCAAATATTGTACAAAGGTTGCTGTGTAAGGTGTCTATGGAAAGGTTATGATTTGCTGATTATGATTATGCTAGCTGTATGTGTGTATCATTTTTGTAGTTGAAGTTATGAATATTGGCTATGTACTTGTATCTTAATGTGTTTTGATTCTAAGGAGCCTCAGTGAAGCATTTGGTCAGCTTCTTGAGAAATGGACTATTCTCAGTAACTGGCCAATCAAGAAATATTTATCTGACAATGGATTTTGGGAGAAGCCAATCCACATATGAGCTTCCCTGGGAACGTTCAAACTAACATGTAAACAATGGGGTCAACGTGCAAGCTGAGTCATGCATGGACTTGTGACTTGCCCATGTGACTCCAGACTCCATCTTGCTACTGGGATTTTCTCCAGTAAGAACAAAGAGGTGTTCTCCCACGGGCAGAGAATATAAAAAGGCCCTGAAAACTCTTCCATCTTGTCTTCGATCCTGCTTTATACCTCTAGAGGGACTTTGCTACAAACTTAAGCTCTGAACAAAGGACTGAATGACTCATCCCAGCTGTGGATGTACTCCAGAGACTTGATTTGAACCTGCAGTTTATTCCACCACTGCTACAAGCCTGAACCAAGACCTTTGCCATTACTATACGTAATTGAATCCATTTAACCAATTATAGCTCTGATCTATAGCTTTTTCCTTTTATGAATAAATCTTTAGATTTTAGATTCTAAAGGATTGGCAAAAGTGTGCTTTGTGGGTAAGATCTGATTTGTATATTGACCTGGGTCTGGGACTTGGTCCTTTGGGATTGGGAGAATCTTTTTTTCATTTTACTGGGGTATTGGTTTTCATAACAATTCATTCCCATAACGAATGGCACTGGTGGTGATACTGGGGCAGGGCCGGTGCAATCATTTAGGCGCCTAGGTAGGGGGCACCTAAAAGCCCCCTCAGGTGAGGAGGTGGAGGTGAGCTGGGAGGAGGGGCGCGCGAGAGGGTTGCCCGCAATAACGAGAGGGGGGCACACAGGGGACCTGCTCCCTGCCCCAGTTCACCTCAGCTCTGCCTTCTCCGCTGAGCACACAGCCCAGCTCTCCTCCAATCTCTTCCAATCAGCGCAGCAAGCCTGGATGGGGAGGAGAATTAGAGCAGCACCGACGTCCTCAGTGGAGGAGATGGAGCAGAGGTGAGCTGGGGCGGGCTACTCAGGCAGGCTTAGTTTCAGCAGGAGCTCTCCCCAGGCAGGGTTAGCTGCCGGGGGAGGAAGGAGGGAAGTCTCCCCAGGAAGAGTTAGCTGCCGGGGGAGGGAGGGGGGAAGTCTCCCTAGGAAGGGTTAGCTGCCGGGGGGAGGGAGGGAGGAAAGTCTCCCCAGGCAGGGTTAGCTGCCGGGGGAGGGGGAAAGGGAGGGAGAAATCTCCCCAGGCAGGGTTAGCTGCCGGGGGGGGGGAGGGGGAAGTCTCCCGAGGCAGGGTTAGTTGCC